>NC_059429.1:56065798-57265798 GCF_021028975.2 Sphaerodactylus townsendi | reverse complement strand
GATCCATCAATGCTTCTCAGCCTAGCACATTTTTTCCCATTTTGCCCCTTGTGTCTGGCACAATTTCTCAGATGTACTATAGGATGTTGGAGGTGTGGGGAGATCACCAACTCCTGAAAGTTTTGCCCCATTTCCACATTTTTTGAGAGATTTACATTGTGGGCTATGTGGCAGTGTTCAGTCAATGACCTGAGGAAAAGTGTTTCGGGCTGTATGTAGAGCAGGAGGGGAGAAGTTAGACAGTCACTTTGTGGCAGAAATCCTTCTGCCTGTGGAAATGCTCTGGTGAATCCGTAACTCTTTCCATGCTGGTCATGAACAGCACATCACTAAATCAGATCCTGCAATACAACATGTTTTCCTTTTCCTTCTTTTTGTCTTTTTTGTCATGACCTCAATTTGAGTACATGTAAAGTTGCGTGTTGTTATATATTGTACTTATACAGTCTCCATAATATCTTTTTAATACCTCAAGAAAGACATCTGCATTTTGGTCAGATGGATGATAATTTGCTCTTAGTGATAATATTTTTGGCTGTTTTTACCTATAGATGTTTGTGGATAGTTTTATTCAGATTCTAATGTACCAGATCATCTGTTTCTGGTATATACAATAGCACCAAATTCAGTATGACCTTATCTGTGTTTTCAAAACTTTTCCTGGTACTTAACAATTAAAATTCAGTGGGACTAAACAGATTCTGCAGAGTCAAGAGTACTACCTTATCTTCCAGTGAAAAGCAATTAGAGCAACATCCAAGCACTTCCTCAGTTCATGCTTACTGAGAACTTTGGGCCATGTTTACTGTTGTTTATTTGTAATTTTGTAATTGTAGATGCAACTGAGATATAATAACAGCTCCAAAGTTTAAGAACCAAACCAGCTATTTCGTTCAAATTGGTATTAGCTGGCTAAGCTAACTAGAACATGTAGTACTCAGAAATTAAGTTAGGGCAGATTTAGTTTTTGTCAGCTACGCAGCTGCTTAAGTTCAAGTTGTGCTTTAATTTTAAACAAAAAAAGAAGTAACTGAACTAATAGTTAGTATAATGTAGACTGGTACATTTCAACCAAGAGAAAACCACTAATCTGCCACAGGTATTTGGAAGGGAACCCTACTGTCATGAGGTTGTTGACAAATGTTTAAGAGACAAAAGTAAAGGCATGTGTTGCATGCTGGCTTTTTTATTTACAACTGCTCTTGTTTGAAGCCTGTAGCTGTTTAAATATTATTTCCTTTCATCTCTTAATTTCCAAGTGTTTAAAATCAATTCTTTATTAATTTACAGTCTCTGGCGGCAGATCAACTGCTAAAGCTTATGACCACAGTGGATCCAAAGTAAGTATGAATTTTGATGTTATACTGCACTGAAATCACTTCTAAGAATTGTTCCCTTCCTCAGAAATATCCTGTTGAAATATAGTTTTGCAAAGCCTTTTTAAAAAATAAATCTTTTGTGGTGTTGTCTTTCTTTAAAAATTGCGGATTTTGTTGTTAACCAGAACAGGTAGTATGATGAAAAACTTGTATTGTGGTGTGTTAAGGGATGTTTAGCAGAAGTCAAACTGAATCCATGGTCTTCTGTTGACTGAGCTGATGTGATGTTACACAATGCATGAGCCATTCTGAGGCTAAGAGAATGAAACAAGCCATGTCACATGTTTATAGGTGGCCTCCAAAGAAGACGTTTTGTAAACTGCCTTGAATATGGCTATAGAAGGGCAGGTATAAATATTTTTAATAAATAATACAATGAATACATTGAAAAGTCACCTTTGCAGGAACTAAAATATCTTGGACAGAAGGAGTTATGTGGACAAGATGAGCAGACTGAGTAAGAAAAGGACAAAGGAATCAAATGCTCCAGCAGCCCAGGGATTGGAAATCTAAAATAGTGTGCAGAATTCTCCTTCAGATTAAATTCCGTGTGTTGATTTCAGTTGCGTATAGAGACAGAGTAGGAAGAAGCACCCTATGTCTCTTTGTAAATACATGTACATGCCATTCTCACAGCCTGACACTGTGTGTGAGGCAGGGGTTAGAACTTTACACAGGATTTAAGAGAAGGGGTGAGATTAACAAGAGTATTGGGCCTCAAAAGAGATCAACTGATAGTGAAGGTTGCTGAAGAAAGCTGGACTACCTAGAGTCCTAGACAGTAAGAACAAAGTCAAAAGCCAGACAAACTTTTGGAGGCACAGGCTAAGATCCAGTCCGAGCACTGGGACTTTTCAGCCCCCAAAGAGCTGTGGAACGATCTTCTATGAGGCTGAAAAGTCTACTGCCCTTTATTACTCTAATTGTGGACCTGCAGAGGAATTGTGCATGCATACACAGGCCCCTTTGAATCTGTTCCATGTACTTGAAGGCATCGGGATTAGGAATGGATAGGACTAGGCATTTCCTAGCAGGGGCTTAATAGGTGAGCGATACTTCCCATGTTTATTGGCTGCAATTAAAGGCAAGACCAGAAAAAAGACTGCTGTTAAAGGCCAGGCACAAGTAAGGAGGCACAGGAGAAATAGGAGTCAGAGAGGTAAAATACCATTATGTTTTTTGATTAAACTGAATGCAAGAGTTTTGTGTGATCATTTGTATTGAACTTGTTTTAACAACGTTTTATAGTAATTGTTTTTGTTTCCATATGTTTTATGAATGTAAACCAAGGCTTGAAGGGAGTAATTAGAGGGCTGGAAAGTGCAGCATGCATGTAAATAACTAATAATCAAGGCATGGGGTGCAAGATCGAAACCTAAATTTTTCTGTGTGTTAGGAGAGAAAAGAAAAAACTATCAATATGGGTTGTTTGTAAGGACAAGAGAAGAGCCCCACATATTGAAATGTTTTCCTATTTAACTTAGAAGTGCTGCTTGTTGAGTGGGAGATTCTAAGATCTGACTTGTAAACCTTGAGACAGTAAGAGATAAGAGACTGACTGATATAACTAAGCCAACTTATTATTAAGACTGATCCGTGGTTGGCATAGTATTCTAGCCAGGGTTCTTTTACTGAGGAAGAGAGATAGGTTTGGGGAACAGTGGCACCAGACTTCATTTTTCTTCCTTCATTCTGTGCTGTGTGCTTTCTCAGAGGCATTAGTGTTCCTGTGGGATAGGATGTTCCCCAGTTTAGCCCAGGCCTCTCCTTACCTGCCTTCTTTTGGGACTACAGTCCTCAACTGTTTGCTTAAACCTCTAGTAAATTCCAGTGGCTTTCATGCTCAAGGTCATTTAGTTGTTCAAAGTACTTGGATGGAAAAGCAGAGTATATTTAAATAAAATTAGAAGTATTATTGAAGCAGGGATTTATAGTCACATCACTTGGAAAAGGCCTCTTAAAATGTTTCAGTGTAATATTCATTTATTAAAACATTTATGGCTTGTATTTCCTCATGTTTCAAGGGGACCTACGTAATATAGAGTATGTATATAATTTAGAAATAAACTCTTAATGCACCTGTTTATGTAAAGCAAATTCAGTATTGTGCGTCTGAGGTCATTTCATGTTTATTTGCATATTGCAATCTGAATTTTCTCTTAAATGCATTCTCTTTATAGTAGCTGCTTTGAATAAAATACATTTAACACTGAAAACAGAAAAGATGTGTCTTGCTTTGGATTTATCTATAAATGCAAGCACTGGTGTTCATTTATTCTAGGCTGAATCATGTAGCTGCAGGCCTTGTTTCACCAAGTCTGAAATCTGATACGTCCAGTAAAGAAATAGAAGAAGCTATGAAACGAGTACGAGAAGCACAGTCCCTGATTTCTGCTGCCATAGAACCAGGCAAGCTAATCTAAGATCTCTTAGTGTTGTAATAGTTTGGATTAATACCGTATGACATGTCTGCGGAGTAGTCTTTTGATTTTCTTCAAAACCTTTTCCTATTCCTTGTATTTTGGCATGGTTCAACCACATTTGGTGCTACATGGCCTCTGTCTTGGCAACAAGATATAATTTGCTGTGACATCCAGACTGACTACTGGGTTTGCTTTCGCTCTGAAGATCATGGCTTATTTTTGCCTTGTACTTCTAGTTTGGAAGCAGAGTGCCATCCATAGTTTGACAGTTCAGACAGTTCAGCCCATCTATGTTTCATGCTAAAGCAAAAGTCATTAACATAGAGAAGAGGGAAGCACACAAGGACAGGACTTGTTTGAGTAGCACCAGACCATGATAAGGCATTGTCTTTGAATTGTTCCTCCAAGAATATACATTTTCATTTTTAGGTTAGCGCTGAAGATTTTATTTTAAAAGCATGTACCATTTATATATATTCACCTTGAGCCAGATATTTAAAATTTTCAATATTTTAATGAATACATCACTCAACTTTCAGGGCACTTTTACAAAAAATGTTTTAAAGTATATAATCAGCCATAGAACAGTAGTACAGCAACAGTCAAATCACAGCTGAAGCTCAGTCAATGAAACCAAAATGGGTTGCATGACTTCTGAAAAGAAGCCAGACAGCAAGATCTCAGCACTGCTGCTAGAAGATTGACAGCAACTGAAAAAGTTCCTGCCCTTACATATGAGGTGCAAACTTTTTTGGAAGTGAGTTTAAAATAAATGTGCCTTAGTATAGTGAGTTAGTATACACCAAACATGCTGTAGTTACTGTACGACAAATTATGAAGGCACTAGCATTTCTGTTATTTAATTTCAGATAAAAAAGATGATAAGAGAAGGCATTCAAGATCCAGATCACGTTCCAGGAGGAGGAGAACTCCTTCTTCTTCCAGGCACAGGTGAGAGTTCTTGGATGGTAATTGTTAACACATGGAGATGCCTTAAAGCCCAATCCACAGGGCTCCAGAGGCTGAGAATAGTGTCGCGGTTGCACCACTGCACCTTCCAGGCAGCATGGGATACAGCAAAAAAAAAAAAAAAACCACACTCCAGCCACCTGCGAGCCCTCTATAGTCCAAAACGGACTTACGCTACCCAAGTCCAAGGGCTGCAGTGGGGAGCATTTGTGGGCTGAAAGCCCAGTGGAAGCCAACTATGGTCAGCTCTGTTCCCAGGAATGCCCCTAGCCTGTCACCAGCTGCACCAACAGCCAGGTTTAGGCCAGCGCAGCTCTGAGGCATGAACCAAGCTACAGCACCACCATCTTTGCCCCTTCCACCAGCACATTTTTCACTTGCGCAAGCATGATGGACACCCATGTCAGCACAGGCCCATACCAATTCCCCAAGTCCCTTTGTGCCCCCTCCTTCCACCCTGATTGGGCTGGCCTACTGAATCAGACCCAAGTCAGTGCTGTCTACTCAGACTGTCACCAGCTCTCTCTAAAGTGTCAGAGAGACGTCTTTCACATCAGCTGTTGCTGGATTCTTTAGATGGATTGAACCTGGGACCTTCTGCATGTAAAGCAGATGCTGTACCCCACTGAGCCACAGCATTTCCACATTTAGTGTTTAGAACACTTCTTTCATTGCAGATTTTCAAACTATATTTTTAAAGGCTCAAGAATTAAGAATTAAATCTATAAATAAATGGACAAAGCATTTTAATTTTTGTTTGTTAAACTGTATTTCACAGAGCTTGTTTTCTAATTTTATTTATAGTTCTGAATCTGTTAAACTGAATATCAAGATGAGCCATTAGAATGATTGGACCTTTGGGGAAAATTGCTTGGGGAAAGATAAAGAATCATTTTTATAAGTCTGAAGTCTTAGTGTTTGCCTGATGTTGTGGCTTGGATGCAGACTCGTATGTTTATTTTCCTCATCTGTACATTGACTGCATTCAGAAATCATGTGTGCCTGTAGTAAAGAAACTTGGTTGGATCCAGCAATTCACAAACAGAAGAATCACACTTTTTTTTCCCCTCTTGTATCCCTTCCCCCAGCAGTTATTTACAACCCTACTGTGTTGACAGAAGAGGAAGGAGAGGGCTGATTGGCCCATGTCCTTTTCCTCAGTTCAGCTCCCATTCTTGCCTGTATGGCTATACATGGTCCCAGGAATCAGCTTTACTGGAATCAGGAAGGGTTAGGGGAGAAGAGCAGTGAAGAAACATGTCAATGCTGCCAGCATGGTGTAATGGCTAGGAGCAGTGGACTCTAATCTGGTTTGATTTCCCACTTTCCCATGTGAAGCCTGCTGAGTGACCTTAGGCTAGTCATAGTTCTCTCAGAACTCTCAACCATATCTACCTCACAAGGTGTCTGTTGTGGGAGGGGGAGAAAGGAAAGGAACTGTAAGCCACTTTGAAACTTCTTAAGGAAGAGAAAAGCGGGGTATAAAAACCAACTCTTCTATAATAGACTGCTGGATCCAACCCAGTAGGTACATAAATCTTCTTAAGCCAAGAATCATAATTAAATACTGTCTCTAATTATCTTTGAGGTATGAATGTAGGCATGCAAGTTAACTAGAGTTAATTTTCCTCCTCTGGTGATCATAATGATTTAATCCAGGTTTAAAACCCTGGTCAGCATTGGGGTGGGGAAAGGACAAACTTCAGTTATTGTCGAAGTCTTTCACAGCCGGAATCAACTGGTTGTTGTGGGTTTTCTGGGTTGTGTGGCCATGGTGTGGTAGATCTTGTTCCTAACGTTTCGCCTGCATCTGTGGCTGGCATCTTCAGAGGTGTAATAGACTTCTCTCTGTGATACACCTCTGAAGATGCCAGCCACAGATACAGACAAAACGTTAGGAACAAGATCTACCAGATCACTGCCACACAGCCCGGGAAACCCACCAGAACCAAACTTCAGTTAACTTGTATTTGTTCATTATGGGTAGTTAGAGAGACACTTCTCTGCTCTTGGTATGAGGGGGAGGGAAGAAATGAACCTTGCATCCAAGTCCAGTTACAAGCTGAAGCTGTGCATATTATTCCTTGGCATTGGTTAAATGTGATGTCAGAATGCAGTCATTGTTACCAGAATCCAACTTGTGCTCCAAATAATCAACAGTAGCCATGTGTAAATAGCAAGGGAGTGATGTATAGTGATGAAACCGTTTTACCAGCTTTCCAAATTACCAACTTTCCAGATTTCATCATGGTATCCTCTGTACTCCATAAAAGGTCAGAAACCTACTTACTTGGAAGCTCTGTTTGGTGCATAATCCAATTTAGGTGTGTTTTTCCCCCCACTTACATTAAAAAAAACTTCAAATTGTTTCTGTTCATATTTTGTGTTCTCACACAACAAAATGCCTCGTTTCACATGGTAGTTTGATATAATACAATTTCTACTAAATTACACATTTGATGTAATTAATGCTTTTTTTGGTAGACGGTCAAGAAGCAGATCAAGGAGACGATCTCATTCAAAGTCAAGAAGCAGGAGACGATCCAAAAGTCCTAGGAGGAGAAGATCTCATTCTCGAGAGCGTGGTAGAAAGTCTAGGAGCACATCCAAATCTAGGTAATTATGGTCTAAAATTCCACAGTGTGTTTATATTTTGAGATGTGTTCTGCTTTGAAGCATTTTACTCCCTTACAGTTTAGTTATGTGGACATTAGAGCCATAACAAGTGGTTAGTTTGATATGTTGTGAACATTTGCAATATAGAGCAGAGACTGCTTTTTTCTTGAGCACTGGAGGACATAAAATCTGATTTAATGGTACTTTTATATATAATTTTGGTGTTCTTTTTTAAGAGACAAAAAGAAAGAGGAGAAAGAGAAGAAGAGATCTAAAACTCCACCAAAGAGTTACAGCACAGCCAGAAGATCCAGAAGCACAAGCAGGTTGCTGTATCCTCAGTAATTTTAAATCTATTCCATAAAATATGCTAGTCTCAAAGGAATTTGTTTATGTGAAATCTGTCTGCTTAAATCTATCTGGTGGTGAGGCTGGCAGCTGAAATGCACTTCTATGAATCACAGGTTTTCTGGTTATAGAAGATGAAATGTAACCAGTTTCTCCACTCTGATATGTTCTTATAGATAAAACAACTTAAGGTCTGCATTTTTAGTGCTTATTTAGCACTATATCACAGTTTCAGTTCATTCGTATTTTTTAAAAGATGTGTAAATCCTAGCTTTCCTTCAAAAAGATGTCCAGGGCTACAAACAGAAATTATGAACTTTTTTCAGTTTTATTAAAGATGATAATAGAAAGGAACATATAGTAAATAAATATGAGATGTGGAGTAAACAGGAATCAATAGTGAAATTAAATTGAAGAGAAAGGATATAATCAATATTTTTATTGTCAAAAAATAATTGAAATTAAGTCTCCGTCAATTATTCTGACACAATCAGAATCCAGGCCTGGTCCCAGCAATAAATTAAATAAAAGCCCTGATCTAAACAACATTAGTTAAAATTGGTGTTTAAAAATAATTAAAACAATTAAGCCTGAGTCCATTTATCTCCCCATGATATCCTTCAAGTAATTGTGCATTGCAGCTTTGCTGAAGAGCTTCAGGGGTAGGTGCCTATCTCAACCTTTCTGGAAGGCTGTTCCATTACAGTGGGCCAGAAACAGCAAACAGCCCCATCCCTGCCACCTCCCCGAAAAGCCTTCTCACTGTCAGGAAGCCCCAATGGGCTGCACCGCACTTCATACCAGCCAAAAGGGCTGCTGTAAGTGTGAACTGTGGCCCACCTGTATACTGTCAGCAGAGGGAGGGCAGCACCAGCCATATGATTGTGGTTTTGCTCCCCTGCTGGGGTAAGTGCTCTGGAGAAAGCGAATCTGCTGGCGCGGCCCCTCTGGCACTCCCTAAAGAGGATTCACCTCCTCCCCCCCCCCTTTGGATGGGGCTCTTAGTCTTCATGGACCATTTGCTCAAGAGCAGGTGGACTGTTAAATGCTTAGTCTCAGGCATAGAAATTGATGACTAATAATAATTATCTTTTGTAATCAACATAAACATGAATTGGTATAATTGTTTCAAGGGTCAGTCTGAATGTTTGTAGACATTTTGTTATATTTTGCACACATTTTGTTATATTTTTCAAGATTCAATAATTCTGAAAATGTGTGTAAGTATTTAGTTTTGGAGGCATAGTGATTTTTTTTACTGATAACTTCAGAGAGAGACGACGCAGGAGAAGCAGGAGTGTCTCCAGATCACCTAAAAAGCCTAGATCTCCTAAGAGAAAGATGTCAAGATCCCCTTCACCAAAAAGGTTTGTACCTTAACAACTTAAATATTCACTGACAGATCAGTAGTCATTTTCTCTGCAGTTCCTGTAGAACTGGTTCACATACTATTCTGCTGATAATAAATATTTAATCTACTCTTGGCTATTGCTGTATGGAAAAAATCATATAAAGGGTGAAAGGTTGCTGAGGCTTGAAAATGTTGATAGAAGAATTTAAATTTTTGATGAAGTAAAATGTGTAAGTTTATATAAAATGTTAATGTTTCGGAACAATGCCTCCAGAATGCAGATTGAAAAATCCACACAGTAGGACCATGTACAGACAAGGGTACTGTTTCTGCACATCTGGGTTTATCTCAGACTTTGCAACTAATCCTAAATTACAAAACAGTGGATAGCAGATTAAACACTTTAGAATAATCTTGTGTGATTTCCTTATGGGATCTCAGAAGCCATTTTGGATTGCATAAGTAATCCAAAATGGCTGCAGCTCCAGTTCAACTGTGGAGGTAAATTGGGGAAAGGGTGGATGGGCTGGTAGGACAAGGCAAGAAGAAAGAAGAACATGTGAAGAAGCAAACAAAACTGAATTGAAAGAGGGAGATGGCAACTGGAGGGAGGCAAGGATGCTAGGAAAGGAGAGAAGCTGCGAAAAGGACGAATTTCTATGTGTGTGTGACTATCATTGGGAGGCAGAACAGTTTTGATTTTTTTCAGAACTTTATATGTTCTCTGTGAATGAAAATTTTTCATTATTATCTTAAATGCTATCTCTGTAAATTGTGTTAAATGCTGGCCAACCATTTAGTTAGATATATTTCTTGCATCAGAACAACCATTGTCTTAAGAGCTTTTCTCCATCTTGCACACATTTTGTTATAATTTGACTTGATATTGCATTGAATTGCATTAAATTGTATTAGAATGGCTACATTTCCCAACTTCTGGAAATCTTTCATTATCCTAGACACAAAAAGGAAAAGAAAAAGGATAAAGACAAAGACAAAGAGAGAAGTAGGGATGAACGTGAAAGGTCTACAAGCAAGAAAAAGAAGAGCAAAGACAAAGAAAAGGATCGAGAGAGAAAATCTGAGAGCGACAAAGATGTCAAAGTATGCTTAAAAATTATGTTCTCTGTGTACAGGGGGGTGTACCTTCTTAATTCTAAACCCAGAAGCCTTGAAGCATGTCTTACTTGTTTTGTTTTGTATGTTAACTTGGCAAAGCAGGTCACAAGAGATTATGATGAAGAAGAACAAGGCTACGATAGTGAAAAAGAGAAGAAGGAAGAAAAAGCAGCCGATTCTGCTTCTCCCAAACTTAGAGAATCACCAGCTGAAAAAGGGACTGGAGATGCACCACGAGAGTCCAAAGTCAATGGGGATGATCATCATGAAGAAGATATGGATATGAGTGACTGAATATTGCCTTTGCAGTTAAAAACAGCTGCTGACATGCATCAGTGTCATTCCTGTGTGATTCCTTTATGCTGTACTTGTTTAACCTTTTAATCTAGATGTACACAGCTGTAACTATAACTGGTTATAAAGCTCCTGATATTAAATAATTACATCAAAAGCTTTAGAGAAAATGATGTCTGGGTTTCCATTCTTGTCATTGACCCAACTGAACTGAATAGCCCAGTGGTTCTTATTTACTTGGTGCTGCTTTTTTTTCTTTTTGAGCAAAAAGCTGCATGCATCTTTGGCAGGCATGGACTGTTTGTGTTGTATGATCTTTTTAGTAAACCAGCTCACCCACAATAGTGTTTCTAGATTTTGATTCATTTGCGGTAATAGGGAATGCACTGGCTGCATGTTAACTGTGGCAAAAAAAACATCTTCATCAACAATTTTATGGCTGATCTTCTAAGGGTCTTAAATGTAGACACAGAACTAACATTAGCTTCATCTGGAAAGAAACATTCTCATAGAGGTAGATAACCCTTTTTAGCCTCGTGGCTAATATTTTTGTTGATCTTGTTTGACTTTGGCAAGGTTGAAATGCACTAACCTTTTTTATGGGTAATTTAAGGTGATTTTTTATCTTAAATTCTCAGGTGGTGTTTTTGTGGTTAACTTTTTGACAGCTTGGGCTTTTGAAGGCAATAATGCAAAGCATCTGTTTCCTCAAGGGCCATATGATGAAAAAGATTTAACCTTGTGTAGTGTTCATAACTCATGTTCTGTTTCAGTTTGTTTTTGTATGAAAACACTGCAAAAAGAAGGTAGTGCATTTTAAAATTGAACGTCATGATGATTTTTAAAACAAGTCTACTTGATAATGTACTTGATCTCAAGTTGTATAAACTAATTTGTGTTACAGTCACTGAAGTAGTACCCTTATGCACACAGTGATTTCATGTTATATGCAAAGTAGTTGGACAACCCGTTCTTTTAGTTCTGGAAGTTTTTGGAGCATTTACTTTTGTGCAGGTGAAAACAAAAGTAGGCTACAGTCTGTGCCATGTTGATGTACAGTTTCTGAAATTGTTTTACAAGACTTTGATAATAAAACTCTTAAACATGCTTGTGTTTGTATTAAATTGCCTATACATTTACTTCAATTCCTATGAAGTTAGCTCACTTTTTTCCTGTTCAAACATTTATATGCATTTCTTTAAAGCGGTCTTTGTATAGATCCGGTAAGTTTCGAAGCTTTTTTACTCCATTACTTGACACTGAAAGGAAAAAAAAATACTGAACACTTTGTTCTGTGTTCTTTTCTGTATGGCAGAACAAGAAGAGCAAATAGCACCCACCCACAGTTCAATTTTGAATGTCAGTCTATACAAGTTATTGAAACCAAATCTAGAAGTCCCCATTGATCTTGATTTAATAAATTAGAAGTAGCTTTGAATTTTTTTCTCTGGATATGTTGTAGTTCAGTACAATATTTAGAATACATTTCCAGCTTTTTAAATGATTGGGTTATTTTCTCTGTACATTGAGGTATATACAGTCTTTCAGCACAATGTAAACTTATTGTGCAGCCCTATTTTAAAAAGTGAGCTATCATTCTTTAGATAGTAATTCCACTGATGACCATGTGCTTGAAGATGATCATTTGTAATTCTGTGAGGATAATAGACAAACTTTGCAAATCTAAGTGGCCTGTTAGTACTGCACTTTCTGAACAAACTGGAACTCTTCTTTGAAACTGAATAATATATATTCTAAATATATGTGGAGCTTCCCTACAGGCTTGTGAAATGTGCATTAGAAGAAATGCAAGATAGTTGTAAAACTATATACATAAAGTGGATCTGTTGGGGCGGGGGATGGATGCCAGATGTAGGATTATCTACCCAGCCTTCTATATATCTCTGGATCCATAACATTTTCTCTTAGTTCAAAAAACAGCCCAGTTCATACTATTGGTAGATACCAGGCAAGCCACTGCTGGACCTTTTGTCTGACAGTGTACACAGAGGTTCCCTTAGAGCAGGTGATTTCAGCAGGTAAGTAGCAGTAAGACAAGAGATGCAAAGGCCTAATAAAAAGTTATTTCCTGAGGCCTTTCCCCCCCCCCCCCCCCCCAGTTTTTCTAATGGGTGAGTACTGAAAACACCTGTGAAATATTTTCTCTTTTAGAATGAATGAAATGCTTTTAAAGTCAAGATAGCCATGCTACAGGCATAACAACATAAGAACTAGCCTGCTGGATCAGACCAGAGTCCATCTAGTCCAGCATTCTGCTACTCGCAGTGGCCCACCAGGTGCCTTTGGGAGCTCACATGGAGGATGTGAAAGCAATGGCCTTCTGCTGTTGCTGCTGCTCCTGAGCACCTGGTCTGCTAAGGCATTTGCAATCTGAGATCAAGGAGGATCAAGATGGTAGCCATAGATTGACTTCTCCATAAATCTGTCCAAGCCCTTTTTAAAGCTATCCAGGTTAGTGGCCATCACCACCACCTGTGGCAGCATATTCCAAACACCAATCACACGTTGTGTGAAGAAGTGTTTCCTTTTATTAGTCCTAATTCTTCCCCCCAGCATTTTCAATGAATGCCCCCTGGTTCTAGTATTGTGAGAAAGAGAGAAAAATTTCTCTCTGTCAACATTTTCTACCCCATGCATAATTTTATAGACTTCAATCATATCCCCTGCACAGCTGTGTACTTCTATTGTACTTCTAAGTACACAGGTGTGTACTTCTATGCACAGCTGTGTACTTCTATTATCCTTTGAGCTGACTTGTGGTTGACCTTTTCACCTCTCCATCAAACCAGTGACACATACCTACAGACTGGGTAAAGTTTATTGTCCTTCCTTGCAGGAAAAGAGAAAAGATTGAAGCAGTTGAAGCAGAAACTGCACCCTCAGAGGAAAACTGAGTGTCATTGAGAATTGAGCTCTCTAACCAGATAGCACATCTTCAGGAACATGTGCTAAGATAGTATAGGGTGCATCAACTTGCAGTTTTCTTTCAAATGTTTGTTGTATTTGCAACTTTACTTGTACAAAACTGGCATTTATAACTTTTAAATTTTGTAAAATATTGTCTGCTAAGTTATAAACTATGCATTTTATGTTAAAGTAATAAAATTAGTTTAGGTTTCATAAGACACAAAGTATTTAGTTTTCAATTCAGAATTTATCTCCCCCACCCCCTGGGTGGCTTTAGAGTTTCTGGAAATTATACATCTTTGGTCATGGAGGCCATTATAGGCACTATAAATTGAGGCAGCAGTTCTTAAACATAGTGAATGCTAGTAGGCTGTAAATGGGTATAATGATCTCAAAGAGGTTTCCATTTATAAACAGTCAGTGCTTCTTGATTTTTTCCCCTCTAAGGTTATCACTTTGGTTGGCCTTTTGTTATGTGGCAGGAGGCAGATACAGTTTTGAAGATGTAGGGAGGAAAAAAATGGAAGATACATTACTGAAATCTTGCTAACAACCCAGAGGATGCTGCAGACATGAATAGCATCATTGCCACACCACCTACAGGTGGCACAAGAAGGCATGGCAAACATGAAAAATTTCACCCACTTGGAAAGCTCTCATGGGGCGGAGTTATGCCACATGAAAGTGTTCGAGGGACAGGTGGCTGTTCCCAGGCTGAAATTCCAGTGGAAGCCAACTAAAGTTGGCTTCATGCCCAGGAATGCCCCAAGTCTACCCCAGTTATGCCAACAGCCTCAGTTATGTTGCTATGGTTCTAGGGGAGGCTGCCTCTTCCAGGTTGAGCAGTGCAGAGTTGTGTGGTGCCACTCGCTGCCATTTGCCCTCCCTGCAGGCAAGATGCACTTACACTAGTGGGGTGGGCAAACACTTGGCACAGACCTGCGTCATTTCCAGGACACCCCCCCCCCCCGACTGGGGGATAGAGGATAGAAATAATTGTTTGTTGCAGTCTCAGTAACTATGAAGGAAAGAATGGGAATTCACCTAAGAGAAGGCTCTGGCAACTGCTAGTGTGAATCTGCCTCTTTAACCATCCTAACACCATTTGTGACATGGCACGTTTTGCAACTTAAGATTTTTTTCACCAAAAAAGCTGATTGTTTTAATACATTGGACAAGTTATGAAATGCCTGTCTTTTCTCCATCATTTTGTGATAGGCTATTTGTGGGTCTTCTAGTTGAACCATTTTGCCAGTGAACGACGGTTGGCCTTACCTGTGAAAGGTCCTTCTCACACTGAGCTTAAGAACAACATCTACGGGTAATTCCCACCAATCAGCAGGAAGACAGGAAATTAAATTCAACTTCCTGTGTCCTACAGGAGTTGCCCCTTATTCAGTTTAGGCAACTTTGAATTGCAGTAAGCTCTAGAACAGCAACTTACAACACATCCACAGGTTGAGGAAATTATTAGGAAAAAAAAGATGTCTTTTAGAAAATGGAAGTCCAACTTAACTGATGAAGAATACCAGAGAGAACACAAATGGTGGCAAAAGAGAAGCAAGTTAGCTGTAAGGGAGGCAAAAAAGGATTATGAGGAACGCATGGCTGCGAACATCAAGACTAGCAACAAACAGTTCTTCAAGTACATCAAAAGCAGGAAGCCATCTAGGGAAGCGGTAGGTCCGTTAGATGATGAAGGAACAAAAGGTGTGCTAAAAGATGACAGGGAGATTGCAGAGAAGCTGAATGAATTCTTTGCATCTGTCTTCACCCAAGAGGAGGTGAGGAAAATTCCTGCACCTGAACCAAGCTTCTTAGGAGGTGAATCCGAGGAACTAGCAAAGATAGTGGTAGACAAGGAAGAAGTTCTGGCAGCCATTGATAAACTAAATGCTACCAAATCCCCTGGCCCAGATTGCATTCATCCAAGAGTTCTTAAAGAGCTCAAGCATGAAATTGCTGATGTTCTCACATTAATATGCAACTTATCCCTGAAATCAGGCTCCATCCCTGAAGACTGGAAGATGGCCAATGTCACACCAATCTTTAAGAAAGGGTCTAGGGGGGACCCAGGAAATTACAGGCCAGTCAGTTTGACATCTGTTCCTGGTAAATTAGTAGAATCTATCATTAAAGATAAAATTATGAAACATGTAGAAAAGCAAGACCTGCTGAGGAAGAGTCAGCATGGCTTTTGTAGAGGCAAGTCCTGTCTTACAAACTTACTAGAGTTCTTTGAGGGTGTAAACAGACATGTGGATAAGGGGGAACCAGTGGACATTGTCTACTTCGATTTCCAAAAGGCTTTTGACAGAATTCCCCACCAGAGACTGTTGAGAAAACTCAGCAATGAAGGAATAAGAGGGGAAGTCCTCCTATGGATTAAAAACTGGTTGAGGAACAGGAAACAAAGGGTGGGTATAAATGGGAAGTTCTCACAATGGAGAGATGTAGGGAGTGGTGTCCCCCAAGGATCCGTTTTGGGACCAGTGCTCTTTAACTTATTCATAAATGACCTGGAAGTAGGGGTGGGTAGTGTGGTGGCCAAGTATGCAGATGATACCAAATTATGTAGGGTGGTAAGAACCACAAAGGATTGCGAAGAGCTCCAAGCGGACCTTGATAAATTAGGTGAGTGGGCTAAGAAATGGCAAATGCAGTTCAATGTAGCTAAATGTAAAGTGATGCACATAGGGGCAAAAAATCCAAACTTCACATACACGCTACAGGGGTCAGTGCTAACAGTCACAGACCAGGAAAGGGATTTGGGCGTCTTAGTTGATAGTTCCATGGGAATGTCAACTCAGTGCATGGCAGCTGTGAAAAAGGCAAACTCTATGCTGGGGATAATTAGGAAAGGAGTTGATAATAAAACTGCAAGGATTGTCATGCCCTTATATAAAGCAGTGGTGCGACCGCACTTGGAGTACTGTGTTCAGTTCTGGTCGCCACATCTCAAAAAGGGTATCGAAGAGATAGAAAAAGTGCAGAGAAGGGCAACGAGGATGATTGAAGGATTGGAGCACCTTCCTTATGAGGAGAGGCTGCAGCGTTTGGGACTCTTTAGTTTGGAGAGGAGACGTCTGAGGGGGGATATGATTGAAGTCTATAAAATTATGCATGGGGTAGAAAATGTTGACAGAGAGAAATTTTTCTCTCTTTCCCACAATACTAGAACCAGGGGGCATTCATTGAAAATGCTGGGGGGAAGAATTAGGACTAATAAAAGGAAACACTTCTTCACACAACGTGTGATTGGTGTTTGGAATATGCTGCCACAGGAGGTGGTGATGGCCACTAACCTGGATAGCTTTAAAAAGGGCTTGGACAGATTTATGGAGGAGAAGTCAATCTATGGCTACCAATCTTGATCCTCCTTGATCTCAGATTGCAAATGCCTTAGCAGACCAGGTGATCAGGAGCAGCAGCAACAGCAGAAGGCCATTGCTTTCACATCCTGCATGTGAGCTCCCAAAGGCACCTGGTGGGCCACTGCGAGTAGCAGAATGCTGGACTAGATGGACTCTGGTCTGATCCAGCAGGTTAGTTCTTATGTTCTTATCCAGAAAAAGAACTAACTTGAATAATGTGGACACGGAAAGAAATAACCATAGTTTAGAGCAAACAAAATAACACCAGTGAGCAGAGAAACATCACAGAAGTAATGAACAGATTGTTGTCAGATGGTCTGGGCACAATGACTCAAGGAGGACCAAGTCCTTAAGCTCACTGGAGAAGGACCTTTCACAAAGACCAATGCTTGTTCTCCCACTGAGCAAAGAAGACATCTATGGGACCTTCCCAAACAGTGCCCCCAAAACAAGGCGGGTCATCATGTTCAAACATCAACAACATGCTGAAGCATCTTCCTCCCAAAGGCGGCATCACCAGAACTGAAAGCATTAATTTTATAATGGCGAATGATTATGGTCACTGATGATGAAATATTACGGCCTTGCATATTTCTTCTACTGAATACACTCTTTGAGGCACTTGCTGATAGACTGTGATGACAGTTCACATCCCCTATTGGGTGAGACGCTGAAATAAATAGTGACTCAGTTTTCCTGATGTCTAGAGTCCTAATAATGTATTCAGGGCCCTTGGCACATCCAAGGTGTGTCCACAAGCACCACCTTGTCTTTGTGGAAGATGCAAAGAGAATAACTGACACACAAGGCAGCTAACTCCAAAACACATTGGGCCGAAGACCAGGAAGATGACCTTTAAGCACAGAAACCTTTCAAGTTATAAAAGTTATTTTGGCCCAGGGACGGTATGCTGGTGCTGTCCTACTGATTTTACTGGCCTTGAAAGGTATCATTCAAGTGGTTGTGGTGGGTTTTCTGGGCTGTGTGGCCGTGGTCTGGTGGATCTTGTTCCTAACATTTCACCTGCATCTGTGGCTGGCATCTTCAGAGGTGTGTCACAGAGGGAAGTCTGTTACGCACTGTGTCCAGAGAGAAAGGAATGTTTGGGGTATATATTGTCCATGTCCCAAGGTGGGTAACCAATCAGTAAGTGTTTGGATAGAACTTGTTATGCAAAGATGTGGTTGATAGTATTGTATTGCGGGTGGGGTTTATCATTCCAGTGAGTGATTCACCTTTTCATGCCCTGCAGCAGCAGTAGTATTGGTGAATGCAAATCCTGTGTTTGGGTGGGTCAATTGTTCATGAATTTAGCATGCCCTTGGGGTTTGCTTTTGGTGTTTTTAAGTACTGGTAGCCAAGCTTTGTTAATTCTCAGAAGCTCTTCTTTCCTGTTGAAGTTGTCTTGGTGTTTGTGAATTTCAATGGCCTCCCTGTGCAGTCTGACAAAGTAACCTTCTAAATTGTCCAGAATTTCAGTGTTTTCAAATAAAATGTTATGTTCAGTTTTGTTTAAGATATGTTCTGCAACTGCAGATTTTTCAGGATGGTTAAGCCCACCACAATCAGTTGAATCCGGCCATGAAAGCCTTCGACAATATAATTCAAGTGTTTATACTTAACCTAAAAAGTTCAGGTAACAGAATGAAACATGGCAATGATGCACTGAAAATTGAAGATTTTATTGAAAAACCGACCAATAAAATGTCCTTGTGAAAGTGGTACTTTGTAACAGCCTTTTTTGTACTTCTTTGCCTTCCTCTAATATGGAGGAAGTATCCACACATAGTAGAACGTAGATTTTTCTGAAAATGTGCACATGTTCAGTCTCAAAAGCAAACGGCATCTTTTGGTCTTTATTCTATGTGGAATAACCAAAAACACTACTAGTGAAAGTGAGTCTAGACATGGAACACATGAAAAGTAATATACAAAAATGACATTTAGTTTCCATCATTACAAACTCAAAAAAAAAACTGCAGCATTATAGGAAGTTTGTTAATAAAGTTTAAATAATGTAATCTTTTTTAATGTTCCGAAATCAACAGTATATTTTTACATATGGACTTTTTGAATATATTATGTATCAACTTAAGATACGTTTCCAGCACAGATTTTTACCCACAGTTGTATTGATACAAATTGCTAGGTATCCATCAGCTGCAATTTAAATAAGGTGACAAATGCCAGCTTTTTATAAAGAAAGATTATTTCCTTTGTTGTGAATTAAAGCAATGATTTGGAAGACCAGTAAAACTTGAGTTTGGTTAAGGAAGGGTCTGGGGAATTCATTTGCAAGCACTCTGTAAGGTTTTGAAAGAATTTATAATATAGGGAAGTCTCAAGCACCTGTTGGAAAATATTCCAGTTAGACAACTGAAGTGTATACGAGTTTAAGTATTTAGACTGCTGTTTCCTTTAGTGTCATTGCTCCTGAAAAAACCATAATCTATAAACATGCAAACAGGTGTTTTAGTTTTGGCTTCTATAACCTGGCCTCTAGAACAGTTACATTTGTGTATTCAAACATTTTTGCAAGAACTTTTCTTCATAATGCATCCTTTACTGTGAAACCATGAAATCCTGAATGAATAGAAAATACTTCAATTCCTGTAAAGTTTCTCATTATAACACATTGGACAGCACTGTGAGAAATGCTCATCAAGCAAGAATGCCAGGCAGAATTTGCCTCATGATGACTTCACATCAGAACAAGAAGCCAAGCATTTAATCTCAAAGGAGCCACAATAGCTGAGAATCTTCATCGTAAACCTAAGGTTTTGTTCTTGTTCATTCATATTTTGTATACTGGTGTCTACTTCCATTATTAGCTGTGTGCTACAAGTGTGAGAAATTCATGGCATGCAAAGAGCTCCCTTATGTGGTGTAGCTTTCCCAGTTATTTCAATCAGTCAGGCCACAGATAGATTCCTTTGCATATGTGGATCAATTCCCCAAATTCCAGAGAACTGGAACACTCATGTATACAAGAAATAAGTGTAGTGAACTTTCCTCAGAATCGCAATAATAGAACAGAGACACTCTCCATATGTACCTAAAATGGGACAAGGAACAATGAATTGCACCAGTAAAGTCTTCTGAAGCCAATGAGTATTAGCTTCTTTTGCAAGGGGGGGAGGGGGTTGCTAACAAACTGGCCAGACACATTCTATAGACTCATATTGGCATGACAGTACTGCTTATATCTCCTACATTTGTCCATTAAGCTTAAACTCAAACAAAACTCCAAAGATGGAATACCTTAGCAGGTCACAACTGTGATTTTTTTTTTTAACTAAGTAGGAAAAATTATTTCATTATTTAATAATTGTGAAAGAAGACTCTTGCTAAATACTGCTCTGACAGTTTAAACAATTTTGTACATCATTCTTTTGTGTGACAACTTTGGCATTATTTATCCGTTAATTTTAGACATATACAAATATGTAAAATGTATTGGCCAACACCTGATCCAGCCCACTCTGGTCATTTTCATACTGATGTGCAGAACAGCACTCCCAAGTCTACCACATCTCTATTTTGTGTTATGAGTGGATCAAGCATTAACTCCTTCAAACCCAGGTGCTCCCAAAGGATTCAGCTGGTATAAAAGATCTCTTATTAGTTAATATTAATTAAAATGCATTTGCATTTTATAAAACTACCACTTACACAGGGATGGCTGCAACTCTCATAATGGATATTGAAAATCAAATGGTACTTTATACGACATAGCTACAACTCTGCACAGAACCAATGGAGGCTGCATTCAATAGAGACCCATTTGTCTTCTATAAAACTGTTTATGTTTGAAGCTTTAATAAGTTTACAATATTTCTGGAACTGGGCCCAACATTCTCCCATTTCAGGTCATGGTGATACAGTTCTCTGGAACTGCCGCTCTGCATGCTGCATTAATATAAAGCTACAGGACTTGGGGAATCTATATATATATAAATCTATCAGTGCGTTTTTCTGCTGACAGGTAATCTCCCAAACTACTGGACCGATTGCTTTGAAATTTTCACACATTGCATTCGCGTGTGGCCAGGTTTCCATACTGTTTTCACACCTCCTGTTGTGTACATGTCACAACTGTGCCAGTTATTGTGTACATGCCACACCTGTGACAGTTGGAACCACAGTTCTGTTCCGCAACAGCGCCATCTGCTGGCCATTAAAGCAACACCCTCTGATACAAGGGAACAAACCATGCCTTCCTTGAAAACCACTGCCTTATGGAGTGAAAGGGATGGGGCGGGCCATCTTCACATGGCCCACCCACCCTAGCAGAGGAAGGGGAAGGTGAGGGAGGGTCCGGGGGTTTGCTGGACCAAATGCTCTGAAATTTGAACACAAGGTAGCTCATGCCTCCCAGCATGTTTTACGCTAGATAATTCGCCTGCAAGGGAAGGGAGTGAAAGGGACAGGACCAGCCACCTGCACATGGTCCACCCACCCTAGCAGAGGAAGGGGAACGTTAGGGAGGGACTGGCTGGGTTGCCATGCAAGGGAACGGGAGAGAGTGAGGGGCCCCTTGCCCCTCCCCTGCAATCATTGTGCAACGACACATGTTCAAACCGCTTCCCCTTTTGTTTCTTTTCCACTTCACCAGACTCAGCCACAGCAATGCGTGGCCGGGCCCGCTAGTATTATCTGAAAAGTCTTCCTGACAAATGTTTATGTGGCCTATGAGTCTGATTTTATTGCACAGCGACACACTCGGCCCTTTTCACATTCTAGGTTGTCACCAGCACTGGATGGTGTTACCCAGCATGGTGATTTTCCTCAAGTCAGAAGTGACTTGAGCAGTTTCAGGGGGAAGAAAGAAAATTGACTAGACAGCACAAAGAATATACTTTTGAAAATATTTACATTTCTGTACATTTACACATCACAGAAAGCTAAATTTCTGACTACATATGACACACATTACTGACATTTTTGGGCTCACTCCTTCCAGAAAAGCAAAAAAGGCTAGGTTATCTTCAAGTTTCATAGACTGGAACCATGTGAAGATCCCAATTTTTAAAAGTAATAATTTGAAGAAAACATTTTTTTCCTCTAGCCATGCCTGTTGGAACCATGCTAATTTTTCTGCATTTTTTTCTTTCAACCATTTTAATACCCATTAAATTATCCCAGTATATTCAGCTGCAGGAAAACCGTTCCAAGTTTCTGCTTGTAGTATAAGCATATTTAGTATATTCCCATGTGCTGTTGGGCATCAATATTAGTTTATCTGCTTGAAGGGCTGTTTTCGCAGATTAGATATACCCAAATAATGCCATAAACTCAGATGAGTTCCCCAAGCATGCTCTCCAACATCAAAAATGGCAAGGACATTTCCAAACAGCTCGGAAAAAAAATCTGCAGATTTTATGAGAATATTAGTAAACAATTTTCAGTGGAGAAACTAATAGTTCACGTAAAAATACAGATAGCACCACAATGAATTGCACTAAAGGTGCTAAAAGAGGTACCTTATTCCCTGCAGAGTGAATGCTCTAGTTCGGAAATGTATTGCAGTATGTAAATGCAACTATTTTAAGTGGTTATCATTTGGTTCATTAATCTACATAAAATTAATTCTTTACTGTTTGCTCAGCGAACATTCAATTTACTGAACTATGACATATTTTTAAAAAGCACAAAGGAAGGTTAAGGGTATCTTGAGTAAGATGGATGTTTTATAAGGGCTTAATATCCAGATAAGACATTTTAGTTTATGCTAATGGTCCAAGAGTGCTTTTTATTACCAGAAACGTAAAAATTTTAAAAATAGTTACAGTCCTTACAGCTGTTATGTAAGTATCCATGGGGGTCACTGAGGTGCCAGGCTACCATGCTTGCAGGATGTATAAAAATGCAAGTGACACATCAGTATATTTGCTGTCGTTTAGACACTAGACGGATGCTTGCTATAAAATACAACCTACTGAGATTCACTGTTCCCTTTCTGAATTCGTTTAAGCAAGTTTATCCCTTTCAATTCCACCCACTTTCAGACATACATCTGTGGGCTATTTGCATCTGCTCTTTTACTGTGGCATGCTGGTATTCTTTATTCACTGATAACTTTCCAGTTAAGTTAAAGATCAGGAAAACGGCTAGGATCCTCCTTGTAGTCATCGGGAACTGTGAAGATAGATTCATCGAACTCATCATAACGAAACTCCTGAAATGTCACAGTGGCTGTGATAGTAGGAAACACAGGTATGTCTAGAAAGAACAGAACAAAGGATGGGTGGATTAGAGCAGGAAAATGAAGTATCCAACTATGTATATTGCTCTATGGTGACTCACCATATATAAAGTTTACACAATTGTACAATATTGGCATGAAGCCCTGGATTCTGTCTACAGGTAGGAAACAGTTCCTAGTGTAAGGGAAAGGGAAGGAGAGAAAGAAGATGATTGTAGTCAGTGGAGTGTTTCAACCAGGGCACAGTAAGGTCTTCAAGTTTGTATCTCAAATATACCCTGATGACATAAACTTGAGAGATTTCAGAACAAGACTGGAGAACACAATTAGAGGATCATTTTATCCTCCAATCACATGAAAACTACAGAAATGTTTAAACCAAGTTAAGGAAATCAGGAGTCTAGAAACCTACAAAAGAAATCATGGTAGTGATTTCCTAGTACAAACTTTACACAGGCACAAAAATGCTCAAATGATGAAACCTGAACCTTGTGCCTCAGAAATGAACTGCTCAGAATATTTCAGGAAATATAATTGCTAGTTTTGTTTTTTTACACAAGAAGTATTTTTAAAAAGCAAACTTAATATTTAGTGAACCAAGATGGAACACACAAAATCTGTGGTTAGCTTGCTTAATAAAGCTGTTCTTGATTAAGTGGTAACCTTATGGAGCACAGGACTTCCTTAGTACTATATTTGGACATATACTGCCTAGTATTTTAAACACTTCTGTCCGTGGAAGAGAGTATGTATGATTTTTTAGAAATTATCCCAGTGCAATAAAATACTCATTGGCAGCTGCATCAAACAATTTGTTTTTAATAGTATGTTTTTGCTGAAGATTCAGGCTGGAAACATAATTTTCTTAGAGTTGAAGGCAGGTTGAAAGAGGAATGTATGCTCACTCCACTTTTGCCACTTATAAATAGGATTACAGGTTTCAGAAGTGGTTTAGAAACTTGCAAAATTTTACCAAAGACCACAGGACACACCACAGGAAATGCTGTTTGCCTCCAACTGTGCCCATACTAATATTTCACTGAGCAGTGTGCTAACATTTGACTAGTAAAACATATGTGGATAGTCTCTTAGTTTAAGAAATTGGACTAAGCATTCCAGTTACAGAAGGAAATGTCTAATCGCTGTCCTGCACTATTAACAGCAGTTAAGGAACAACTTATTGCATTATTTAACACCATATTTGGTGGAATGTGGTTTTGGTGTGGTTTCCAACTTCTCTTTAAGGAACAAAGTCACTTCTGGATTACTGAACATGGCGATTTAAGACTCCTGCTGACTTTAAACCAGATACTGGGAAACTTTTACACAATAGTGAAGTAGTTACTAAATGTGATGTCTAAGATGCTTCTAAATAACTATCAGACTTTGAGAAGCTAGTATCACTGGATCAAGTTCATCATTTTTAAAAATATATTAACCTAAACAGTTTAAATTGACCTTTGAATAAATGTGCAAATATTATTCATGTTTTGAATTTTATTGTTGTTTCTTAGTGGGTCATGCAAACTGCTATTCTGAATAATGTTTTTATAGGATAGGGTAAGGGGCAGTGGGAATGACTTTATGCAGCAAAGGTGGCAGTGGCCCAAATTTTTTTGGAAACCACTGACTTAAGCAATAATGTTCAGTTTCTATTTCTGCCTATTTTCCATTCAGCACACTGAAGAAGCAAGCCAATTTCTCTTCAGGAAGTTCCTCCTGACTGGCAAATCACTACATTTCTCAATTCAAAAGGCTGACACACATAAAGAACCACCTGCCTCTTTCAGAACAGGCAGACATTTTCATACGGAGTAAAAGACCAGCTCACCTAACTTGACAGGAAAGCCTGGTGGAAGCTTCATCTGCACAAATTCTCGCAGTTTGTTAAAGTGCTTGAAGGGTGCAATTACCTCTAAAACATTCAATAACCTGAAAAAGAAGCACATGTGATAATTTCTTTTAATTGCCAGAGAAATGTTCAATAATAAGAAAGATACTTAAAGAGCAGATAGCTATCAAAAAATAAAAAAGCCACATTCAGCAGGATAACATACTATTCTTGGCCAATGTCTAGGCAACCAAATGGAACGGAACTATGTTTGCCAACACAACTGAAGACTGAATAAAATTGGTCCAATTACTCCAAAACTCATTTAGCCCAGTGCATTCTCTGAAATATTGAGAGTAGACAGTTTAACAATACAGAATATTATTAAATAATAAGAAAGGTCAAATTGTTATGGTATCACATATCAATGTCTAACAATAAGATGATCTTTTATGAAGGTCATAGGAAAAGAAGGCAAAACAATCTCAGTACTTAACAGATTAAAAATGTCTTAGCATAAATAAAAGGAAATACACTCAGAAAGTTGTCAACAATTGAAAAACTTTTTACAAGATTAAAAGCTAGTCTCATTCATATATATATTTACAGCGCAATCTTGAGGGGCTGAAAGGGCTTAGGGTCAGATGGACCCCTATGCTGGTGAATCTGGTAGATATGTACGTAGGCGCAGAACCCTAGTGCAGCTGCACTGCCTTGGCATGCCGGCAAAGAGAGATACAGGCTGGGAATTCCCCTTTTTGCAGCACAAAATTGTGCTGTCAAAAGCGCAGTCCTTTGAGGTCAAAGTTAAAGATTTTTCTCACTGTCCCCCTGGCCCAAAGAAGTTTAGGATGCCAACTTAGGGAGAACCTCCCCAGAGATGCCTATGCCCCCTCCCCAGCAACCAATGACATTAAAAAACCATGATAAGGACATCACAGACCTCATAAAATAGCCCACAGGAAATGGGATTATGCCTGACAGCTACTTGCTGTGCAGACTTAGAGTATGTGTCACGGTGACACACTGGGAAGAAAAGCACAGAAAAGACACTTAGAACTACTGGCTGAGCACTCTGCACCAACACTTAGTCAGAAGAACAAAGTCCACAAACACTGTGACTGACTACTCCCACTAATGCACGCTTACAAGTACTCCAGCTGGTCAACCAGGACTTGACAGGGCACACACATGCACTGAGAAGCTGAGTACTACTGCCCATATGCCCCCTCCCTACTTTCCCTGTTGTACAGCTAGGTGCTATTGTGGACAATCTCCCTCACTCCATCAAGGTTCCTGCCAAAGAGGGGGTGCTGATCCTTAGTGTAGGGGTGGAAACAGCCACTGGGGTGGAGGAATTATGGCCAAGAGCACAGCTATGCTCAGGTTGCTCACCGCTTGCAGTCATTGGTTGAGGGAACAGGCAAGGCTTTGGCAAGAGTTCCAGTATTCACAGTGTAGCAGGTAACTGCAACCTCCCTGGACCCATTCTCTTGCCTGCCCTCGCTGGAGTACATTTTGCAGAGGACCCAACAGTTAAAGCTGGTGTTGAAAGGATTTGCACATAGGTGCTTGACACTTGGACTTTGTGTCAAAAGGCAGGAATCCCTCTCCCTCCCAGCCAAAGCTTAAGAAGATCTATGATAGGCTGAGGGAAAGGGGGCTCACTAAAGAGGCCCACCCTTCACAAAGGATGGGTCACACAGTAGTCAGGGTGCAATGCTACAACATGGGAGGGGAGAAAGGAACCAACATTAAAGTGTGTTTTTTTTAAATCACTCCTTTTCACTGCTGGCTGTTGTGTAACTCTCACTTAGGATTGCACTGTCAGTCTATCAAGTGCAGAGTTGTGCACTTACAAAAGATTCAACATTTACAGTGAATCTATAATAAGGGAAAATTGTAATCGAGCTGAATGATAAGAAAATTAAAGGACGCTAAAATTTGATATCAGATGATCCTGAAGATGAACAGAAAAGGAAAACTGAAGCTCCAGTCTCGATTTTTGTGATACTGTCAGTGGATAGATAAGTAATATATATTTTATATAATGTTGTGACCATACACTGAGTATTTTCTGTTAAAAATACAAAAATAGTTTTAAAACCAGTAAGTATTGAATATTTTCTCATGGGTGAGTTATAAAAGCAAGAGCAATTATTTTATTGCTCAGATGGTAGTTTTTAAGGGCTATTGAAATCCTTCTATACAACTAAAAATCCCAATTGTAAAAATCAGCTCCCTCAAAAATTTTTTCCCATATTTATCATTAGTACTAGAATTTTAGTAAACTTTAAAAACTCTTAATTATAGACACTGTGAGAAAAAAAACTGGATAAGGAAGGTAGTGGAAAGATCTGGAGGAAACACACTACTGAAACGTCAACAAAATCAGATTCTTCCAATTCCAAAAACAACTTCTTGTTGCTCCCTAATTCTTTCACAATACCTGTATGAAATGCCTAATTTACTTATGTTTAAAATACAGCAGAGTGTATTTTACTGATCAAAAGACCAGCACTTTCCTATGGCACACAAAAAAAAACACCCCTCCAGCATTACAAAGATTGTACAGTAGCCTCCTGCATTAATGGAAGGCTACTTACATCATAGGAGAGTGCCACCATTAGCAGAATGGATCCTCAGAACTTTTTTGGTAAATATCTACGTGCTATCAGTGCAATATGTATCCTCTGCACTTGAGATTTTACTATACCATTTTGGAATCCCAAAAGTCTCAGTCAAGGATCTATTCTCATGTGCCTGACTATGGTGTATCTTCATACTGTGGTTCACTGGAAAGGCAAAATAATAACCTACAATTATCTGATAGGTAGCTATCCTGATTAGGTAAAGCATCACAGGCAGTAGACCACATGTAATAAGGGGAAAATGATTTTTTGCTTGACATATTACCAAAAAGAGGGATGGAGGGATTATTAGTATTAGTTATATGTAGGGGGATTTATTAGCTTTCTAACAATTGTGTACAATTTGAAATTGGTTCCTTGGTTCAAAATTTATAGCTTAAACTTTAAAAAGTACAGAAAAATTGGCTTTGGCCATCATGACATAAAAAGCTCATAACAGGTTTATTACATCAAAACATGACACATAGGCTTACACCTTTCAGAAAAATATAAAAAAAACATTTTGCCACTTTATCTGATAATGATGAATCATTTCTTGGCTCTTAGTCCATGAACGAATTACCACCAGTCTGTTTCCAAGTTCAGTTCAAAAAGGTCGGTTAAAACCCTTCCTAGGCTAGGGCCCACACATCTGAAGGATCATCTCCTCCCTCTTGTTCTTGTGCAGCAACTGTGGACTTCAGGATGGCACCTGCTGGATGTTTCCCCATTCGCTCACCTGGCATTGACCAGAACCCAGATCTTTTCCATCATGGGTCCCACTCTGTGGAATGAACTCCTTGGAGATCTTCAGGAGGCACTGCAAGGCTTTTAATGAGGTATGAAGGCAGAATCTTCTGGTGGATATTTGGAGTCTTTTATTGCATTTGGTTCCCTGCCTGGTGGAACGCTCTTCCTCCAGCTGTCCGGGCCCTGCGGGATCTTAGTGAGTTCCGCAGGGCCTGTAAGACTGAGCTGTTCCACTGGGCTTTTGAGAAGGCCGGCCACTGATTGCTCCCCCCCCCTTTTCATAACATCAGTGGACCCTGCCATCCCCCTCTTAGGGGGTTTAGATGTGGGACGCCATCTATTGTGATTTTGTAACTGGAACGCTGTCTTTTAATGGGGTTTCGTTTTAATATGTACAGAGCCATAATTTAATTATTTCTGGTTGTTTGTTGATTTTATTTTGTGCTCTGCCTGTATACTTCTGTGTTCACCGCCCTGAGCCCTTCGGGGGAGGGCGGTATACAAATGTAATTAATAACAACAGCAGCAGCAGCAGCAGCAGCAGCAGCAGCAGCAGCAGCAACAACAACAACAACAACGTGAAGGAAAGTCAAAGACAGGCATTGATTGAAGTGAAACCAAACAAGAATACAGAAAAATGTGATCAAAATGAGGACTGAAAGCTGGCACAACAAAGCACTGCACGGTCAATTTCTGGAGAAAATCAAAGACAAGGTGGATAACGAAAACACCTGGCTGTGGTTAACAACTGGAACTCTGAAAAAGGAAACTGAATCCCTGATTTTAGCCGCCCAAGAGCAAGCCATTAGAACAAATTCGGTCAAGGCCAAAATTGAAAAATCCTCAGAGGATGCACAATGCAGATTGTACAAAGAAGCTGATGAAACTGTAGATCCTGTCCTCAGCTGCTGCAAAAAGATTGCCCAGACTGAGTACAAACAGAGACACAACTCAGTGGCCAAGATGATCCACTGGAATTTATGCAAGAATTACAACATAAGAACAGCTAAGAACTGGTGGGAACATTGTCCAGAGAAAGTAATGGAAAATGAGAAGGTCAAGATCCTGTGGGACTTTCGAATCCAAACAGACAAAGTGTTGAAACACAATACACCAGACATCACTGTGATCGAGGACAAGAAAGTGACCATCATCGACATAGCAGTCCCCGGTGACAGCAGGGTCATTGAAAAAGAACACGAGGTCACTAGATACCGCGATTTAAAAATTGAGCTTCAGCGTCTATGGGACAAACCAGCTGAGGTCGTCCCAGTGGTAATCGGCATGCTGGGCGCCATCCCAAAAACACTAGGGCAGCACTTAAAACATCTTCGAATTGACAAAATTAACATTGGTCAAATTCAGAAGGCAGCCCTGCTGGGATCCGCACAAATACTATGCCGATACGTTACAACTTCCTAGGCCTCTGGGTGAGGCTCGAATTGTAATGAAGGCCAACAACCAGCTAAAGATCTGGCAGCTGTGAAATCAACTACTACTACTACTACTACTACTACTACTATTTAATTAGTACCTATGTGCCATGTTCAGTCAAGGGGGTAGTGCACACATATTTTGACAAATAATGAACAGCTGTTTCTCTGATGTTTCTCATTTAAACATTAGAGAAAGCTTTCCTTAACTGAAGGGTCCATTGAATACTTACTGTGAAGGGCCTTTCTACTGGATGGCTAGGGGGATATCTTGAATGGGTATCTTCACCAATTGCAAGGAGACAGGAACTTCTCCAAACCAAACTATCAAACACTTCCTGTAGAGCTCGCTCAGTCTCTATGCCTCAGTATCCATTCTGGCAAAGCAGTCATACGACACGGGAAACAGGAAGACCAACATGAACTATTTAACTTTTAAACTCTTAAACTGGGAACTACTGCTCCACAGGAACCCTGAAGTCTACAACAAGAACCCACATTGGGGACTGATAGCAACCAGGGAGGGCCAAGATATCCCCCTAGCCGTCCAGTAGAAAGGCCCTTCACAGTAAGTATTCAATGGACCCTTCTACTGGAGGCGGGGAATATCTTGAATGGGACCTCCCAGAGCAGTGTCCCCAGAATAGAGGGTTGGTAGCATCAGTCTTCCGAAGGCTACATCTGAAGCGGCCATGGAATTAATTTTGTAGTGTCTAACAAAAGACGATATAGACGACCAGGTGGAGGCTCTACATATATCCTCCACTGAAGCACTGTTGCAAAATGCAGCACTGGCTGCCGCGCTTTGTATGGAGTGCGCTGTAACTCCTGTGGGGATCGGGAGTGACTACGCCTTGTACGCTTCTATAATAGTTGACTTAAGAGTTGTGTTGATGGCCGCTTTTGACATCGGTAAGCCCAAGTTGGGTGGGCTCACATTGATGAATAAAGATTCTGATTTTCTTACATGTTCTGATCTGATAAGGAAAGCCTTAAGGGATCTTCTCACATCTAAGTTGTGCCACAGTTTTTCTGAGGGGTGGCTTGGATTAGGCATAAAGTTTGGCAACACGATCTCCTGCTTCGGGTGGAATGCTGAATGAATCTTTGGGCTGAATGTCAGGTCCAAACGGAGGATTACTTTGTCTGAATGGAGAATGCAGAATTTACAATTGGATGACCGTGCCTGTAGTTCCGACACCCACCTGGCCGATGTAATGGCAATTAAGAAGAGTGTCTTCATCCTTACCCATCTCAGCGGGATGGAGTGAATGTGCTCGAAAGGCAATTTTGTTAGAGCCGTCAGGACTGCATGCAGGCGCCAGGAGAGGAATCTGTGAACCACAGGTGGTTGAGAGAGTGTCACCCCTCTGAGGAACCGTATTACGTCCAGATGGTTAGCAATGGGCATGCCTCTGAGAGATGGGCATACCGTAGACAACGCTGACAGTTGGCGCCTCAGTGTCGCGCTTCTCAATCCAAGGTCAAATCCCCTCCGTAAGAATTCTAGGACGTCTCTGATGGAGGGATTTTCCGGGTCTATGTCCTTTGCGTTGGCCCAATGCACGAATGTTCTCCATGAAACATTGTAGATATTTATTGTTGACTTTTTATGTGCGGCTAGGATGGTATTTGTGACCTTTATTGAATAGCCTTTCTCAGTTAGGCGCCTCCTTTCACAAGCCACATGGTCAAGTTTAGCCAGACAGGATCGGGGTGACAAATTGGGCCCTGTGTCAGTAAGTCTGGTGTTGGGGGCAGTGTCAGTGGTTCCTGGATAGCCATCTCCTGGATCGTAGAGAACCACGGCCTCCTTGGCCACCTGGGGGCCACCAGAATAACCATCGCCTTTTCCAGTTGAATCTTTCTCAGTAGACGTGGAATTAGTAGGAACGGCGGAAATGCATATAGCAGAACCGGCGGCCACTGTACTGCCAGGGCATCTGTGTCCGTTGCCATCCGATGGAAGTGTCTTGAGAAGAACCTTGGTACTTGCGCATTGTTTGGCGAGGCAAAAAGATCTATTTCCGGTGTTCCGAATCTGTTGCATATCAGTTGGAACTCCCTTGGATTTAGTTGCCATTCGCTTTCTAGCACCTGCTGTCTGCTTAACCAATCTGCGTGATTGTTTAGTTTTCCCCTTATGTGTTGTGCCTCTAGCGACAGGAGGTTCTCTGCTCAGGCTAGAATTTTTGCCACCTCCTGATGCAACCTCGGGGACCTGGAGCCCCCCTGTTTGTTTACATACATTTTGGCAGCCACATTGTCGGTTCTGACTATCATGTGCCTCTGTTGCAGTTCCTTCTGAAAATGTCTTAGAGCCAGATCGATTGCCCTGGTTTCTAGCAGATTGATTGGGAGTTTCGTCTCCGCTTCCGACCACTTTCCCTGAATGAACTGCTGGTTGAATGTGGCCCCCCAGCCTTGCAGGCTGGCGTCCATGAAGAGTTGCGGGCGGATTCTGTGCAGGTAGCGCTTGCCCTGTTGGAGATTCTGTTTGAGGAGCCACCATCTGAGGCTTCTGCGAACCTAGGCCAGTATGACAATTTTCTTGTCCCGTTTTTGAATAATACTCCATTGGAATCTACGTAAAAGCTGTTGTAGAGGCCGCGCGTGAAAACGTGCCCACTGATTTAAGTCCATTACTGAGATGAACATGCCCAAGAGGCTGGCTGCCTTGAGTAAGGATGGATGCCTCATGGCCAGCAGAGCTGATGTCGCCTTCTGGATTTTCTCTGGAGGGATAAATAGGGAGTCTTTTGTTGTATCCAAGATGGCTCCCAGGTGTTCAAGCCTCTGTGCGGGAATCACTGAACTCTTTTCCTGGTTGACTAAAAATCCGTAGGCTTGCAGTGTCTCTTGGACCCTGATCACATCGGCAGTCGCTTGTTGCTTGGACTTTGACCTGATCAGTAGGTCGTCTTAAGTATGGGTGGATGTGAATCCCCTCTTCCCTCAGACGGATAATGGGACCCAGGAGTATCTTTGAGAATGTTCTCGGGGCCGTGGCCAACCCGAAGGGCAGTGCCCTGTATTGGAACTGATGTTGACCAACTGTGAATCTCAGGAATTTTCTGTGGGCCAGATGAATCAGGATATGTAAGTAGGCTTCCCTTAGGCCTAGGGAAGTCAGAAATTCATTGTGTTGCAGGGCTAGGGATATGGTTCGAAGAGTTTCCATGCGAAATTTTGGTAATCGAATTGACTTGTTGACCGTCCTCAGGTTCAGCACTGCTCTGCAGTCCCCATTTTGTTTTGGGACCGTAAAGAAGTGCGAATAAGTTCCTGAGAACCTCTCCTGCACTGGCATGGGCTCTATCGCCTGAATGGCAATGAGGTGAGTTAGGGCCTGAAGGGTCTTTATTGCTTTGGGCCCGTTTTCCGAAAGGGGGGATGGAATGAACTGTTGGTTTGGAAACTTTAGGAACTCTATCACATAGCCCTCTTGAACCACTTCCCTGGACCATCTGTCTATATGTGCTCCCTGCCAGGCTGCGCTGAACCTGGTCAGGCGTCCCCCCACTGGGGCGTCCTGGTAGTAATTGTTTTTTAAACTCTGGTTTGAAAGGCTTTCCTTGTTTACTGCTGTTTCTAGGGAAGTTTTTGTTTCAAAAGGAGCTCTGCTGTTGCCAACTCTGTTCCCTTCTCTTGAGAATCTGGGGAGCACTCTGTTGGACCGAAAAGTAGTTCAAGTATTGGAATTATTTTTCTCCTGTTTAACTGACTTGAGCATAGCTTTCTTTTTGTCCTTAGTTTCAACTAATACTCGTTCTAGTTCTTTTCCAAATAAGGCCTCTCCAAAGTAGGAGTAGGTGGCCACCACGTTTTTGGATCGCATGTCTGCCTGCCAGGGGCGTAACCACGCATTGCATCTAGCAATCATGGTTGTTGCCATGGCCCTCGCTATTAGTGTGATGGCATCTAACGTGGCGTCAGTTATAAAAGCGCTGGCAATAAGCATGTGCTCCACTCCCTCACTGGTAACCAAATCTAGCGGTGGGAGCCTTTCTAAGATCCTCTTTAGCCAGACCATGCTTGCTCTAGACACCATGGATGCGGGGATCAGAGTTTTAATTGCCGTGGCCATCCATTCGTGTGCCTTTCTTAAGGCTGCTTCTGACCTCCTGTCAAGGGAATCTCTAATATTTCCCTCCCCCTCTTTGATGACCAGCTCCCCTGAATGCAGGGCTGCGACCGGGGCGTCAACCATAGGTGCCTCTAACATGTTATGGAACTGTTGGGGCATAAGGTAGGTTTTCTTAAACGAAATATTCCGGGACTGGAAAATATTTTTCCCCTTCCTGCTCCTGTGGAAAGTAATCTGCTTTTCCCTTGGGAAAGCCCTTAATTGGTTTTGATGGGGCCATATTTAAATCTTGGTTGGTAGGCAGGTCTACCGCTCCCTCCTGGTCTTGAAGGTATGCTGAGATAGATTTTGTAATCAGCATTTGTAAGTCATCCAATTTGAAAAATTTGGGAGACTGTTCTGTGGCTTCTAACGTAGTCTCTTCCGAGTCAGAGAACCTGTCTCCCCCCGTCACCTCTTCCCCTTTGGAAGAGTCCTCTTCCTCTTCGGGGAAATCTAGGAGGTTTCTGTATTGCAGTCTTTCCCCTTCATCCACTTGAGCAGAAGAGCCCCCAAGTTGTTTGTGCGCTGTAAGGGTAATTGCTGTGTGCTTCTCCCTGGCCGCCAGCACTCTATCAATCTCTTCCCTCAGAAAGTGAGCGAACGCTGCTGGAGGTGCGTGCTGCCAGGCTGCGATCGCCTCTGCCGCAGGGTCTGGCTGTTGGCTGACGCCACCGCGCATCTCCACACCCTCCCCCCGGGGCACCGAGTCTTGCCTGGATGCGGCGTCTCCTGAGGGGCCGAGGTCTATCACTTCCTCACTGGGAGGGAAGACCGGGGACTCTGAATCCCGCATGGCGTAGGAGGAACTAGTCGAGGAGCCACCGTAGTCGGCAACACCCTCGGAAGGCGCCAGGCTCCCTGCAGTCGTTTGGTCGAACAAGCGCTTGTGAGCAGGAGCGTCCACAATGCCGCTGACCGTCTTGTTTTTATGGGTAGCTTTCTTCTTGGCAGGTGGCTCCACTTGAGCTGCTGCTGTGGGGGCCAAAATAGATGATGCGCTCTTGGCTGCATGAGTCCCCTCCGCGGTCGAACGTGTGAAGCTTTCTCGCGGAGGGGTGAAAGATCCCAGGCAGGAAAGAATACTGAGGCATAGAGACTGAGCGACCTCTACAGGAAGTGTTTAATAGTTTTGTTTGGAGAAGTTCCTGCCTCCTTGCAATTGGTGAAGAAGATACCCATTAAAGATATCCCCCGCCTCCAGTAGAAAGTTTAGTTCAGAAAAACTTGGCTTATTGTAGAAATGAACAGACTAATTAATGAAAGATCATAGAATAAGTAACAACCCAAATTTGGCACTGAGGGTGCTGCAGGTTCCATTTATTATATACTGGTTCTAGAACAATCTTAAATCCTACTGTAGAGACATTTTATAATCCACAAAAATATATTAAATTGTAGTAGCGGGAATGGACATATTTTCTATTCATTAGTATGCTTTAAGATCATGACATTCCTTTTCACAACCATGTTCAATGGAGTTTTGGACTTACGATTCAATTCCTAGAGGAAACTCTTGACTCATGGCTATTGTAGCTTTAAAAGTTTTCTTGCTTTCTTTGCAAACCAGTTCCCGACCCAAATGCGGTGCTCTAAATTAAAGAAAAGAAAGATTAATCTCTCCCTAAGCACACAAGATGAACAATATTTTGATCTTATTTTGGGGCATATTTTCAGTGGATGAGGGTGCAAGATGACAAGAACTGCTCAACAGGAAATATGGAAGAATTCAGATATTTGTGTATAAAAAGGAAGGGGAGCTATGAAGACACCTTCCATTAAGACATAAAAGATTTCATACAGTTACAAGTCTAACATCAGATTCAAAAGAGTTACTTAGTCAAGCCCAAGGACTTATATATATATTCGCCAGAGGCATTTTAGATCAGCACACTTCCATATGGTTGCAAACACAGCTGTCACTATAGCATCAATGGCTACATTATAAGAAATTTAAAGCCCTTCCAACAGGAAAAGCTGTTCCATAGGCAAAGCTACAACGGAGTGGGTGGGACAAACTCTCCAAGCACAGGCACGGGGTGTAGAGAATTGCTCCCCCACCCTTCCCCTCAGGCTGCCTCAGTGGCCAGCAGCAGCCTCTTCGGACTGGAGCAGGTTGCTTTTTAAGCTTTAAAAAGGTAGGTATGGGGTGTTTTGGGGAGTGGGGGCACACGGGGCTGGGGGGGAGGAGCTGCCATTTTGCCTCGGGCGCCATTTTCCCTTCCTACAGCAGCAGCTGTTCCACAGGGATCCTGGATAATGAGTGTCAGATACTCTAACTAGAATGGAAATAAGAAAATCATTTTTAAGTTAATAAATGAAGCCAAGTAAGTTTAGGTTTCATGAATTAATTCTTCACATACTGAGAATAAATGAAGCATATCTCATACCGAAACATTTCTTCCTTGCATGTAACCCTGCCAAAATGTTTATCAATTATTCCTTAATCATTACACTTGCAATTATGGTGTCAGTGAGGACACACACCAACAACATTCACCTAGATAGTTAGGAAAAACTTCATGGAAATCCACATTTTCCTAAAGTCCACCACATAGACATTCAGAATTTACCCAAGTCTGTGTGATAGCTGTACTATTAAAACTCCTACAACATCTAAAATGAACTCATCGCTTTCAGTCAGGTCAAGCACATGAAATATTCAGAACAGGGCACACTTTTTTTTTTAAAAAAAGAAGCCATTAGAACCAATCTAAACAAATAAAGTATATGGTTGAAGGTTGGGAGAAAGGTCTAAGATAAAACTAAGCAGGGCTTTGGTTTGCTTTTGCTGTTCATGTTGTCCAAACTCGAGTTATTTCAGTTATGCTCAAATTCTTATGTTTTGTGAGAACTGAACTTTCTTTAAACAACACTTCTTTTCCTACTTCCCCAACCTAATAATGCAAAAGAGTTTTGAATCATTAAAAAAAAATACTTCTGCTCAAAAGCCATTTGAGGGTAATGACTGCTGATTGACAAACCCTAGAAATCCTAGAGAGAGATCAGAAGTAGTTGTATTGTCTTAAATAGTTGCTCTTATCCAAATTGTGTAACAGTTAAAATCTAGATTTGATTTCCTATACTGGCCGTTGACCGTAAATAAATTATTCTGATTCAGATTTGATGTCCTACTCAGGCATAAAACTCATCGTATCTATCACTCACAGTCAGCCTAACTTACTTCACAAGATTACTGTGATAATTAAAGAGGGAGGGGGTGGACAGTGCATGCTGATCTGAATTCCTTTGAGGAAGGGAGGATACAATGTGATAGATTCTACATTTTCTCTAGAAAAATGAACAAAATACAGTAACAACTCAGTTAAGATTTAGAGCTTTCAGATACCCTTAATTTCAATGACAGAATTAGGCACGAGTTAATTTTCTCCAAATAAATCCAATGTACTTTAACAGTTGGAACCACTCGCAGAATCTAAAACTTGCTTAGATGTTCCACTAGATCAGGCTTCACTTACTGATACACGGTGAATGATTTCACATCACCTTCATTTTTATATACCTTCATAATTAAGTGGTGAGACAAAGACAGCAATTTAAATGAGAAATTTGACTATTGTGGGCAGTAACGCGCATGAAGTTGTTCCACCAGTATGCCCTTTTGATCACCAACAAGGGCTCATGGAATAAGCTGTTTGGTAACTTCAAGAAGCCTGATGTGAATTTTCTTTCAATGTAGCAATTGCTTAGCTCTTTCTGATAGGAACAGAATCCAAATAGACTAATATGTAAAACTAAACAACGACATGTAAAATGCAAAGCAGATCAAAGAAGATGTCAGACTTTTCAGCCAGTAGACCAAAACCTATGAAAGGACTTTTTTGTTGCCTGAAAGTGTACATTACTTTTGATGTAATGGACAAATTCACACAATCTCTGGGTAGGACTCAAAGGCTTCTGTCCATAAGCACAAGGTATATTATGCTCATGGAAAGACGGTTTCAAATCTCACACTGGAGCATCACATGAGAAAAAAGTTAAACTAAATCTAACCACTTTTTCCACTTGTGCAGTAAACTGCCATTATAACACCCTGAACTCTTATACATGCATTTGTAGAACTATTAACAATAGTTTTTCTTTCTTACAGATGTTTAGATCTAATTCCCATTTATTGCAAGGGAGCAGCTATCACTATATATATATATTTTAATACTCACTTTCCATTTTCAGCAGATATGTATTCCTCCCATGTAATTGTATTGGGGGGTGGTGGCGTGAGAGATTGCCTTCTGACTGGCTGCTAAAGAAAACATGATAATTCTTTGTAAAATGCTACATGATAACAAAGAACTGCACTGCTTAATAAATTCCCATAATGTACTGAATGTCTGAATGCTGTCCTCACTTTCCAGTGGTCAAAGTGGCACATATGCAAAGTGGAAAAAACTGGAACAATCCAAAATTAGGACACTGTCACATTCACCTGCACTTCTTGGTTTGATTTCAAGAGTCCACTTAAACATCTTGCTTTCAGCAGAAATTTACATAAGAGTTGAAGGCTAATTCAGTGTCAGATAATCCCAAAGGCCAAAATGACAGGCAAGATGAACATGCAACCAGTAATCATGATCACCACAACTATTTCAGGAATTGACAATGTAATATCTGACAATATCAGATATTCAGATCCTTGAGTGATTTCACATTTTCAGAATCCTGTTCTCAAAACTTCCTTCAAATCTAAACTGCAGAAGTATTACTATGTGCTGTAAAAACATAGTTCTATTTGGTAGGGAGATTTTGAATAGTACATTTTAAAAGCTATAGCTCAACTGTTTTCTGGAATTCCTGTTTGCACTATGAACAGAACCTCCTGGAAAGTTATATGATATATAAGTCTATATTTGATTTCTGTGATCCCTTCCTAAAAACAAAAAACAAAGGCATACTCTCAAAATGGATGTTTCTTACTACCTAGCTCCAGGCTTGAGAGTGATAAAGAAGTAGTTCACTCAAGTTAAGCCACTGGGGCAGGGGGGATTCAGCCATTTCCCTTACATAACTATCCCAGTCTATGGCATAAGTGTTTTGTCTCCAGTATACATAGGGCTAGGGAAAGAAATCCTACAGTGATGCTAACATCCAGAACAGACCCAAAGGTCTTAGAACTGGCAGGATCTACTTATAAACTACTGCCTGGACTCTAAAATGCAAGAAAATCAGCACAAATTTGTACTAGCTATTTCTGTGCTAGTAGGGTGGGTGGTGGCAGAACACTGAGAAAGCTAGGGGCACAGACAGAAGGCAAAACATTTAAATCTACATTTAAGTTTATCCAGGAAAAGGGAAAAAACAGCACACAATAACCCCCCCTTCAAAGTGTCAGCTACTTGGCTAAGTTAAAAAGATTCCTGTCCCAAAAAGTATTCACAGTAAAGGAACTGGAACGTAGGCGGGCTGTTACTGCCAAACAGTCAGGGAGCAATGTAGACATTCCCTTTCTCCCCTCCCAAGAGCTGAGAGACTCTAAAACTCTCACTGAATGAGCTGGGGGGAGGGGAGGGGGGCAGTGCCAGGAATTTTACAGTTCATGTAAGTGGTATCAGAGAAAGGGGAATTTTTAAACTATTCAGTAATATACAGATAAAAAGGGAATTAAATCACACAGATAGCTTGATAATTAACCAAAGCCCAATCCAAAAGCTTGCTCTATACATTCTGTTAAGCTTCGAAGATGTTTTCTTCTGGCAGTCTCCCACATACCACACCTGCAACCCAGGCAGTTTCAAAAACATCATACAGCAAGATGTCAAAGTAAATGAGAACATGCAGTATGGACACATACAAATATTGCACACCTGGATGGAGTTTGTTGAAAGTGTGTTCTAACTTCCATTATATTTGATTAACATTTAAATTCACAGTCTTTAATACTCAAATTAACAACCTTTAACTGTACCTCAAAATTTTGTTCCATTAAATTTCCTCCTTTACTCAAGCTTTCCATTATAGCCTTATTTCGAAGAATATCTTCTTCACTGAGATGCTCTCGTCTTTTTCTTGATTCCAACACAAGTCCATTAACCAGGTAGAAGTCTGCCAAGAAGTTTCCTACTCTTTCCTGCAAGAAAACTTGTGTTAAATTTTTTAAAAAGTGACCATCTATTCTCTAACTCTATATACTGTCTTTCTCCCAATACTTTTTCTCATTTTTCCATGGTCTAATAGGGGAGTGTATTATCTAATATAACCTGTAACATCTTCTTTTGTCCCTTCTTTCAAATATGTATGACTGGGCAACAGGCAGAAGATCAATTCTAGCCTACAGTTCCAAATATCTATTACCACTTTTGGGCAACGCAGTGGCACAGGATGCATGCCTTTTAAAAAAGTCAGCCTTACTGTTTTGTCTTCTCGGAAGAGCCACCCTGTTTGGGCACGTGTGAAAGTAATTGATTTGGTTGATAATGTTGCTGAATAAATATCACTGCTCATCAAAATGTCAACTTCTTCTTCGGTTTCCATTTCAGATTCCTAACAGAGAATGAATATCTATTATTTACAGTGAAGCAAAAAACTCAAAACCTTTAACACAGATACATTATCTTCTACCTTGCCAATTTCTCCTCCAAGTAATTAGAAACTTTCCAAAAGCAACGACTGTGTGTGCAACACAGATATAACCGCATCATGTCGACAACTTTCTGAAGCTATGTTTACATGTGCAGTAGGATCTTGGAAGCCATGCAATGGTCAGTTCCTCATGAAGCTTTCTGGACTTCACAGACTTCACAAATACTTGGTATTGCTACCAATTAAACTGGAATAGAATCACTGTCACAAAGGTAACAGGTTTTTGAAGACTACGCTGTTTCTAGAGGATAGCAGCTTAGAATGTATAATACCATTGTAGAAGTGACAAATTAATTAGGCATCCTCTGAAGATGCCAGCCACAGATGCAGGTGAAACATCAGGAGAAAATGCTACTAGAACATGGCCATACAGCCCGGAAACCACACAACATTCCAGTAATTAGGCATCTTATAAAGAAACTACAAATAATACCAATACATTAGATATCCTGGATGGTACTATCAGTTTTTATTGAGAAAACAGAAACAATTTTTGGGGTTTCAAAATAAATCCCCATAGGGATCAGCTGTAGATTTTTACAGGATACCAGCAGTTTATTATTTATTAAACCTAGACATTTAGATTAATTTTCATATAAAACATTTTACTTCCAGTTCGCAACATTTGAGAAACTTTTCTGTCATGCTATGGCTTACCTCATGATGTATTCGTTGGTAAACTTTTTGTTCATTGTCTAAAACTACAAAGGATTCAGAGGGTGCAGCATCACCATTGAAAATGAAGCTTAAATCCCCTCGTTGGCACTTCATGTCTGTAAAGTCTATGAGTGTTGTGTCGAGCCTGTAAAAACATCCCAACTGTTGAGTGGACTCAGAAAATCAGATAGATATTATATTGATTAAATTGGAGCATTAATTCAAACCAAGCCTTGCTTCTAGGAAGACTGAAGTGAAACAACAAGCAAACTGAAGAGGCTTTAACGAGCGAGGAAAGAAACAAGAAAATGCTGTGCAGAAAAGTGGAGAAAAGTACATCAAATGAAGATTTGGGGTCAAACTGGGAATGAGTAAAAACATAAACCAAAGAATTGTTGGAGAATGAAAAGTTGGAGAACTGATGGGGGGGAAGAATTAATCAGGAAGGCAAATATGAGAATGCTGAGAGAAAGAAAGGAACATAAAAGTCTGTGAGGTCACGAAAGGCCCTCTACAAAAGGAATTCATTCTCTGTTTTAGCAACAGGATACACATCTAGCCCATTCTATTTGTATGCATGCAGAGTTAAGTTGTTTCATACGTTAGGAAGTTTCCAGCTTAGAAGTGGACTTTATACTTAACAATTATATGCCACTTCTCTGGAGACCTGCTTAAGGCAGGTCACAGAGTAAAAATAAAATAAAATCATAAAAGTGTAGAAGTCAACAACATTAAAACAAGTAAGGAAACAAGCAAAGAGCCTATTAGGGACATAAAAACAATATTCAGCAGTCCACAGATCTTTACCCATAAACAGCACAGCTAAAAAAGATGGAACCTTTCAGTCAAAAAACTTTGTAAAATTTTGCTCATGATTTACAATGTGGGTGGCCAACATCAGTAGGGCTGGGTCAGGAATCCTCCCCAGCTTCTGCTACAGCAATCTTCTGCTGCTCTTTTCTCAAGTCAAGGAATACACACTTCACTTTAATGATCAAATCATTTGACTTAAGGTCTCAAGTCAGCCCACATTAAATTACTTTTATTTTTTCCATCATTATTATGTGTTTTAAATTCTACTTTATTTCAAAGTTTGAGATTAACACTACAAATGTTCTTAACTCCATCATAAAAAGTTCCTATTTTCCTTCCATGTAATCATCACCAGGAAGAATTTTGCCATGGCTAAAGTAATCTTTGGATCCTCATCCTTTAACAAACATTTCACAGTTCCATCAAAAAGACACAAAATTAATCAGGATTGGATCCAGCCATTATGTATATAAATCATACTATGGGCAAAACAAGAGAATATGACCCCATGTTTCAAGCTCTCTCCATCCCCATCTGCAATTTCTGTCTTGGAATGTGATCTTCACACAGCTGCCCCTCAAAATGGCTCATGGGAGAGCATTCATTTGACTAGAAACAATTCTTAAATATAAGCATAAATTGTCATAAATTTCAAATAGGGCAGATGGGGGCTGAAGACCAACTGAAAATCATTAACTCTGTGTGCTCTAGAGGATGTGCTTATCTTATTCTACTATTCTCTTTCTCAGAAGAGAAATGGCGGCAATTGTACCCAACTCTTGCAAGGTTTCCATTTCTATTCCTAGCATTCTCATTTTATCATCGATACTTTGTAGTCACCCAGTTCCATAATGGTCTTGCTTTATTCTGGCTAATAATACAAAAGCATCCACAGAAAAGAGAATGGTCCATTGGCAGTGAAGAAGAAGAAGAGTTTATTTATGGTCAATGACCAAATATCCATTGGCAGTGGTGTATTTCAGATCTCTTCACACAGAAGAGATAGTCAGAGACAAGCAAGGCACAGACAAAGACAGAAAACAATTACTAACTGTAAGGTTGAGGTATAGAATTAGAGGAGCCAAATGCTAGAGCTGCTCTCCCTTAAGAGGCAGGAAGATAACTGGAACCAAAATGGAGACAGAGCCAGGAACAGGAAACTGAAAAAAGTAGTCCTGCCTCCCTAACAGAAGGATAAGCAAACACCCATCCCAAGATGGCCTCTGCCTCCAGGAGAATCCTTATTGTTACATTCATAGCATGGAGTCAGGCATGTGAATCCAACAATTTCAGCACAAGTTCTTCTGTCAAAGAAGTACTGGAAATGCAGTTTGGAGCCCTCAGGATCCTTTTCACAAAGTGGGTTAAGGAACACATGCTAAAGTTTACAATGTTAAACTTCAGCAGCTACTTCTAGGATTTTAACCATAACAATTATGTGCTCACAGAATTCTAGTGCAGCGATCACAGTAATTATACTAGCTCTGATGTTTTGGAAGTTAAGTTTTTCCAGAAGAACTGGCTTTCTGTGAGTGTCTTATTTAAAGGTGCACTTTTACAAATGAAAAGTCCCCTACAAACATGGCAGAAGAAAGTAATAAGTTCATGTATTAAAGAAAGCAACATTCATAATAATGTAGTTAGACTGAACTAGACAGGGTGATTTCGTTTTCTTTCTTTCAATACTATAAGGAGAATATTTTATTTAAAGATGGAGAAGAGATGCAAGGGAGAAGAACTGCCTTCAACACATCTGCTTGAATAAAAAAGAAATTGTAAAGCCATTCTGGTTTGTTTGAAGTAAATAACTCCAGATAATCTAATGGGTCACTGAACCACTTATTTATATGCTATTGCTTACTCTAAAACACCAGCACAATCCCTTCAAGGTCAAAACTATGAATAAGAAGACCATGTTGAAAATGGTCTTGAAGCATATTTAGGTTTCACAACACCAAACACGCTGTTATTCACCTGAAAGGTTCAGAAAGAGTCACTTTACAGGGTAGCATAGAACAATTTATTCAATTGTCAATACTTTATGAGAGTTCAGATGCACTAAAGATACTTCAACAGATGACTGAATATAGTTAAAGGTCCCTGTGCTTTTTAACAAAAAAATGGAAAATAAAAAATATATTTTAGTGGGGTTAAAATTAAATGTTCTACAATATTACATCATCTTAAAAGGATGAAAATATTCTTACCTGATATTTATACCTTGTTTGTATATTTTGCATGCATCAGAAGGCAGAATGCGGGAAAGTAAAGGCACTATTTGGAAAAAAATTGAATTAATGTCATTCAAATGGATATATTGTAAAGAAAATACCAAATAACATCTCTTTTGTACATGAGACGAGACTCACACACAGCCAATCCACAACTTTCAATCCACAACTTTCATTTATTTCTCCTTTAAAATACCGGTTGAAAGCAAACCGAAGTTTATTCTTTATTTGGATTACTGATATACGGCTTCTCAATGTAACTTCTTATGAGAACACATCTAATATTAAAAACCAAACGTTGATGAAAATTGAAATAATACAAATAAACCCACACACAAATATACAAACAAAAGCTGTACACATCTAAAAATGTTAATTATTGGCACGAAGTAAATCACTGAAAAAAGGAAGGAAGAAGGGAATTTGGATATTGTGGCAGAAGGAACATGTAAGCCCAGGAGGCAGAAAAAGGAAAATATGTGATGCTGAAGAGTGCAATTAATCTCTAAACCATGATATTGCAGGTCTGAATCAAATACTGACATTAAGGCAAATTTGAGAGGAAACAAGCTGTAAACATCTATAAACAAAGTATAAATTGTATTATGAATGTAAACAAAGGAATTTTACGGAACTAATATATTACATAATAATAATTTTTGTATTTTGTACATAAAATTGACTCTAGCAAACATGTAAAAATATAAAACTTCTAACTCCTAATTTTTTAAACAAAAATCTTACCCCAACTTTGAAAATCCCAGTGAAGTTCAAGATAGAAGTCACCTAGCTGAAAAAAAACCAGAATGATAATAAAACTCATGTTTTAGAAATGTACACATGCACCCATCCCACTTCCTTTTAATCTGGACATTACAGGCAACCAGATTAATGAAATTCACTTTGTACAGGCATAGTATTAACAGCTTTAAAAAAAGTAAACTAGTTTTCCATGCTGCATCTACAAAAAAAACTACCCACAAGACATTTCTTTCAATGTTTTTATTAATCATTACAAATATTTGTTGAGCCTAACCAAAATGGTTGAACCTCAAATTTATTTAATTTCCTGTACTGACCTAATCTTATAAAATGCATTCCATCTGATGTTTTTTCACTTGTGGAAAACAGAGACATGTGATTGAAAATAATGTCTAAAATCTAAGGTATCAATATAGTATGTTGTTGTACTCGATTCCACCGGAAGTTCTAAGTACAATAGTGAATTCATCTGCTGCCACTTTCTGGACCTTCTTTGTTGTAGAATGCTCTCATTGGGTTCTAGCATCTATGTTGTCATCATCCCCATTCAAACACAAAATAAGTAACATAAAAAAATTCACCACCAGCACCAGCACCCCCGGCCGCAAACACCAAGCTCAGCAAGCCACTCTGCCCTGGCAGCCCCAGCAACAGCTTCCCCATTCCCCCACCCACCCTCCCACCGCTGCAAACACTAAGCCAGGCCCGGCAGGACAGTGATGGTAAGCCACGATACCCGCCGGGTCTGGCAACAGCCTCTTCATTCCTCCTCTCCCACCACTGCAAACAAGAAGCTAGGCCTGGACAGTGGGGGCAAGCCACCCTGCCCCACCAGGCCTGGCAACAACCTCCCCATTCCCCCCTCCCCACACGAACACATACACACCGCTGCAAACACCAAACCAGGCCCAGCAGGACAGTGGCAGCAAGCTGTCCTTCGTCACTGGCCCTGGCAACAACCTCTTCATTTGTCCCTCCCCACTGCCACAAACACCAAGGCAGGTCTACTGTGGTCCCTGCCCACCCACCTCACTACTAACTCACTACTAACAACCCCCACTTCTGATAAATTACTCTCTCTGGGACAGCGGATTAGGATCGCAGTCCAGTGGGGAGTCCAGTCTACGTCACCGCAGAACCCAAGTTAAAATGCTCATAGTCACACTGACTGCACTTAGCTCTTTTGGTGGAAAAGGGTATGATATAATTGATGTGTTCCCCGTTTAAGAAATACGAAGACCTACAAATTCCTATTTCCCTCATGAAAGACAAGTCATCAGCACTGTACTCACAGCTCCAGTTCAAAGTATTACTTTTGATTGTATTGCAGGATTCTATGGCTGTCTAGAATTCCTGGAAGTAAATCTCTCATGAACTCAGAAAGTACTACATAGGCCATTATTGCTTAAAGTTAATTGAGAGATCACAACAAAGCTTAAGCAGAATTTTGTCAGTGTTAAGGGGGGGAAGCTTGTTCTTTAAATTCATGCATTCCGCCCATATTTCTCCTATTTCTAGCAACGGACAAAGTGTTGAAACACAATACACCAGACATCATCGTGATCGAGGACAAGAAAGTGAGCATCATCGACATAGCAGTCCCCGATGACAGCAGGGTCATTGAAAAAGAACACAAGACGGTCACTAGATACCGCGATTTGAAAATCGAGCTTCAGCGTCTATGGCACAAACCAGCTGAGGTCGTCCCAGTGGTAATCGGCATGCTGGGCGCCATCCCAAAAACACTAGGGCAGCACTTAAAACATCTTCGAATTGACAAAATTAACATCTGTCAAGTTCAGAAGGCAGCCCTGCTGGGATCCGCACGAATACTACACCGATACATTACAACTTCCTAGGCCTCTGGGTGAGGCTCGAATTGTAATGAAGGCCAACAACCAGCTAAGGATCTGGCAGTTGTGAAATCCACAACAACAACAACAACAACAACTTTGCATTTAGAACCTCAGCTTCCTGGGAGGGAGGGTCATCAGGGAGAAGCTTCAATCTGCTGAGCTACCTGCATTCCAAGATCATGATGAATCAGAGTTTGATTTATTGGGATATTATTTATTGGAAAGTGTATTATCCCTCTTACATACATGCAAGGTAAAGAAGTTTCCCTTAACATCAGCTGTTGTGATCATTTCTGGGGGTTTTCCAAAAAACTGTAGAAAAATTATCTTCATGGGAAAACAAGTATCTTCCTCTTAAAGCAAGGCATGCATAACTTAAATCTTTGGGTACACTTCAGTAGACTAAAGGCTTATCTAATGCTTTACAACAATCGCTACTTAATGACCAGAACCAATAAGTTGGCTAGAAACTTAGGCACTCCTGAAGACAACCAAATGGCATCACTGATTAAAAGGCATTAATACATAAGTATCTGCTGGTGAACCAGCTACTTAGAAACATTTATATTATTTCCCCCACAATCCTCCATATTTTACCATTTCTCGAAGAACAAAAACAACAGAGCCCTTTGGGGATTAGGCAGGATATAAATCAAATAAATAAATAAACAAAAAAACATGTAAACAGCATGTTGCTACTGGTAGCTGGCCATATTTTCAGCTTTCCAAGAGGAGCAATCACACAGAACTACTGGATTTGCAGTTTCTTCTTACTACTGATAGGGCTACATTATAGTACACAGGCAAAAGCAGGCTATGTATTGGTATGCAAAGCTATTTCATTAGCTTTGGAATAAACCAGCCGTTAAAAATGCCAAAGGAAAATAAAAAAAGAAACAAAATCCCAACAGCAGTAAAGTAGTCTTGCTATACTGGAAGTTTCATTTTGCCAGTGAAGTCATAGAGGAGACATAACATTATAACTCTAAAACAGGGGATTGCCTATTTCAGGCCCACAGATCACACACAGCTTCCAAAGACTTTCCCTAGTCTAAGATGACTCACCAGTAATTCTAAGGCAAGATGTAGCTCACAAACCAAAGACTGACAGCTCTGCTGTACAGAGCTCTAACACAACACCAGCTTCAAGAAGGAAGAGACTTGTATGAATTATTGGGAAATTCATATTGACACATCATACTGACCCATGCTTTTGTCACCTCTAGGCTTCACCCCTATAGCATTCACATTAACTGCATCTACCTGTATACAAGTTAAAGACACCATATTCTCCAATGATGATAGAGAAAATTCTTACAAACTTACCTCTTTCAGGGCTTTTAATAATCGAGGTCGCTTTTCTTCAACACTTTCCCTAGACTGTTGTTTCAGTTTCCTTAGGAGTGCTGTAACTGAATAAATACATCATAAGCCAAGCAGCAAACTCTACTGAGAAGACAAAACATTGGAAAATGGAAGAAAAGGTTCTGAGTGACATCCTAAAAGCCAGCCAGCACCAATGTATTTCCAAGCAGTCCTTTTCCACATTCTTCTGAACATGGTCCACAACTTCCAGGGGAATAAAGAAAGCCTTCACTGGGGCCAACAGAATGGTCTGGCAGCACCAGATGCTGCAATATTACTAAAGCTAAGCAGATGTGCACCTCATCAGTAGTATAAATGAGAGATCATAGTAGGAGCACTAAGAGCAGAATAAATGCAGCAAATATTTACATCATTCATGTTCTTTTCTCAGAAGTGCCATTTTCTCCTCTAAAAGCTCTTGCATTACGCTTCTCAAATTGCTCTCTGAAGAATTTCAGTTTGTGGCTCTCTAAAGAAAGCTTTCATTATGACAACTCTGAAATTCATATTCATGTGTGCCCCCACTGGACCATGGCCATAATTTTAACGTACTGTCGAAGGCTTTCATGGCAAGAACCAACAGAGAGAAACACATCTGGCTGTGACAAACTTCTGAAGATGCCAGGCATAGATGCGGACAAAATGCTAGGATCAAAAACTACCAGACCACAGCCACATAGCCCAGAAAACCAACAACACTCATAGTTTAATGCTCATCTTGATTTAAAGATCTGTTTCATTTAAACAGTGGGGTTTATGAGAATGCTACCAAACAGAAGCTTTCAAGAAGCAGTGAACATATTCATCTGCCATCCAACAGAGTGACAAGAGGTTCTATTTTATTCAAAATTTGCATATAACCAAATTGCTAAATCATTCACCCAGATCCGACTATAGCTCCCTTGCCTTCTGTAAACCAAATCTGAAAGGGGGGGGGGGGTTGTCATGGGAATAACACAGGTTTTCTCCCATATTTGCACAGGTCTTTGGGTCCAAGGGGGGAGATTTCTAATGAATTTCCACTCTTATACTGAATGACTAGAATGACCGTTTCTTACTCATTTGTCGATCTCCATAGCTGATGGCTTCTGCAAGAGGACTCCATCCCTGAGCATTTTTCACTTTCACAGGAGCATTGTGAGCCAAAAGCAAGTGGGCACATTCTGTAACGATGTAAAAGGTTGGAATTAGCCTATTAAAATTACTGATCTGCTCTACTGCAAGTCACTTATATTTTGACACATGATACTGAAATTACACTTTCCTATTTATGATAATTGAGAGTCAAAGCAATCAAATTAACCATCAATTAACCTTTTTCAACAGCACAATTGGTTAGACAAAATGAGCCACTTCACTAATAGTAGGGTCCTCTGCTACTGCAAGAAGTATGTATTCTGCTACTGCAGAAGTATGTATTCTGCTACTGCAAGAAGTATGTATTCTGCTGACACTAACATGAAACATATATACATGTTCTGCTGGCACTAGGGTGAAACAGATATACATACTGTAATTCAGTACCTCCAAAGGTACTTTCAGTTTTAGGGAAATAAAAACCTGAAGGAAAATCTCTAACAATCCAATCCACAGAAATCCTAAGAAACAGACTAAGTCCTGATAAATTAAGATGTCCTCAAATAATTTTGCTAATGGTACACACCTTTCCCTTTATTAAATCCATGCTACAAAAATGTTTTTAGAATTATATTTGAAAATCAGGACCCAAAAGTTTACAATTAATTTTATATGAAATACGCCTGTAATTGTTTAGGAATATGGAAGGGCACATTTAGCTGGCTAAGCAATCAAAGCTATAAAAGGCACTTTTGGTCACAACTGCCACCTGCTTATCTATCAGTAGGCCTAGGTTCAAGAGTACACCAGACTACAGACCAGTTGCTTTATGGGGAGAGCAACTTCATCCTGAACAGGTGGCACCTGTCATATTTTTCAAGCACCAGTAGTACTTCCATATTGCAGCAATTAAGCTTCAGTTTATTAGCCAAAATCCTCCCTAAAACAGCCTCCAGGCACTCCAGTGCAGGATTTCTACAGCCTCCCTGGAATCAGCTGGAAGTATGAATTAGAGTTGAGTGTCAACTGCAAATTAGAAGAAGAAGAGGAGTTTGGATTTATATCCCTTCTTTCTCTCCTGTAGGAGAAAGGGGCTTACAATCTCCTTGCCCTTCCCCCCTCACAACATACACCCTGTGAGGTGGGTGGGGCTGAGAGCTCTGAAAAGTTGTGACTAGCCCAAGGTCACCCAGCTGGCATGCGTTGGAGTGCACAGGCCAGTCTGAATTCCCCAGATAAGCCTCCACAGCTCAAGCGTCAGAGCGGGGAATCAAACCTGGTTCCTCCAGATTAACCACTAAATCTTCAGTTGTATGTATTCTCAGAAAGATTACTGGATAATTCTGACAAACCCTCCTATGCAGCTTCCCCCCCCCCCCCCCCCGTGCCTTTTTTGGGTTGTCATCTGACTTATGGCAACTTCAAAGGGTTTTCAAGGCAAGAAACTAACAGAGGTGTTTTCCATTGCCTGCCTCCATGTCACAACCCTGGCATTTCTTGGACGTCTCCCATCCAAATACTTATCAGAGTCAACCCTCCTTAGTTTCTGAGATCTGACAAGATCAGTTAGCCTGGGTTTATTTGTTTGTTTTTTAAAAAAAATTATACCTCCCTCCCCTGAAGAGCTCAGGGAAGTAAACAACAACAATAATTTAATCACTTTTAAGAACCTATTATTTAAAAAGATAAAACAGTAAAAGTAACTCGTAAAAGGAGAACTACATAGCAGTAGATGGCGACAAAAACCCGCACCCCCTCTTATTGTGCCCACAGGAGGCCTATGTAATGGGGTTAAATGGTCAACCCAGCCGGCCAAATGCCTGGCAGAACAGGTCTGTTTTACAGGCCCTGCAGAAACTCTGCAAGTCCCGCAGGACCCTGGTCTCCCTGGGGATCCTGTTCCACCAGGTAGGGGCCAGGGGCGTAAAAGCCCTGGCAGAGACCAGTCTGATATCTTTTCTAGGTTATCCAGGTCAGGGCTTCTAAGCAGCTAGTCTTTCTAAATCAGGGGTAGGGAACCTGCGGCTCTCCAGATGTTCAGGAACTACAATTCCCATCAGCCTCTGTCAGCATGGCCAATTGGCCATACTGGTAGGGGCTGATGGGAATTGTAGTTCCTGAACATCTGGAGAGCCGTAGGTTCCCTACCCCTGTTCTAAATTAATTGAGAATTCTATCATAAAGGACAGATTATTTCCTTCAGCTCTATCAGACACCAAAACAGCTGTAGACAGACAGAGATGATTCCACATAGGAATTTTGAGAAGAAACTCCAGGCACAAGCAGCAGCAAGGGACAAAAGGTAGTCACATAAAGAAGCAGAAGATCTTCAGGTGGCTAGAGTGTGTTGGAGCAAGAAAAGAAGATACCACAGACCAAAACAGATCATAATATGTGGCTGAACAGAAAGTCATGGAAGCTTCTGAAGTTATTATTGGTTTACAGAAGGTAAGAACAAGGATGTAGGTAAAGGGGGGGTTTCCTGGGTCAAACCCCCCCCCCATTACATGTCCGAAGCTCTGCCCTGTTTGTGTGTTTTTGGGTGTTTTTTCAGTTTTTAGGCTAGCAGCACCAACATTTCTGATATTTTTGGGAGACTCTCCTGATGATACCACCCAGGTTTGATGAGGTTTGGTTCAGGGGTGAGGTTTGGTTCAGGGGTTCCAAATTTATAGACTCCCAAAGGGGATGCCCCCTTCCCCCACTGTTTCCAATGGGAGCGAATAGGAGATGGGGGCTACACATTTAAGGGGCCATAACTTTGGACCCCCTGAACCAAACTTCACCAAACCTGGGCAGTATCATCAGGAGAGTCTCCTAAAGATACCCTGAAAGTTTGGTGCTGTTAGCTTAACAATTGCACCCCTGACTGCAGGCACCCCCCCCAAATTTCACCAGATTCTCCTTTTAAATCCATCATTCGGCATGGATTTAAAGGGAGAATCTGAGATCCCAGTTTAAACATTGAAAGTGATGCTGTTTCAGGGTGGGGGATAATCCACCCCAAAACAGCATCACTTTCAATGTTGTTTTAACTGAAGACCCCAGATTCTCCCTTTAAGGTGGATTTAAAAGGAGAATCTGGGCTCCCTAGTTTAAACACCATTGAAAGTTATACTATTTGGGGGTGGATTCTAGCATTACAGCAGCCGCCCATGGGGGGTGGGGGGGGAGTGCAGGGGGGCCCGCCGCAAAACTCAGATTTTGCACTGGGCTCCAATTTTCCTAGCTACGCCTCTACCCGGTGTGGAGGGCAGAAGGGACAGCCGGCGGGGGGCCAGGAGAGTTTGCCATCCCTGGCCTCACAGAGGTGCTGTTATAAGCACTGAGGCTTGGGGTGGGGCTTAGGGAGGCATGGTCCCGCCCCCAAACCCACCCCATTAAAAATCTATATCTATGTCACCGAGTAAGAATGAGGTATTTGCATTAAAACTTGAAGTGGGCAGGAAATGAATGGAGAGATAGGGCGTCATGATTGAGCAACAACAAATAAATAATTTTGGCAGCAGAGTTCTGATAAGAGGGCTGAGAAATGAAAACTAAAGGTCAGAGAGGCTACTGTAGAGTTTTCATCCAGGACCAAAGATCCCGGTTTTGAATATAAAAAAGAAAAGATAAAGGAAGAACAAGAGCTAGGAAACACAGAATTTTATATAACAATGAGGCATCTAAGAAGAAACATCAGATGGGCAGTTGTAGACGCAGAACTGAATGAAGGGACAAGTTCATTTATAGAGAGGTAGAGGTTTCACCCGTATATAGGTGACACTGAAAACCATGGGATATGATGAGGTACTCTGGGATCAATATGTACAAATAAAATAAAAGGGAGCCAAAGACAGATCCTCTAACTTCGTCTGGAAATGCGAAGCCATGGAGGATTTTTTTTTCTTAAAAAACAAGAATTGGGGTGAAACTGAAATATATGCAATATTATTCCTCTGCCTTAACACAGAATATATTATTTATAGCTTACCATACAAAATTGTACTAACTGGCATAGCTATGAATTTTAAGCATAAATGCCTTAGCTTTTAATGAGAAAAATCATAAATATACTTAATGCTTGAAAGAGAGTTGCTCTGCTGAACCCTATGCTATCTTTACACATGTATCTTAGTTTCTGCCATTTGAGAGAGGCAGGGAAACATAAAGGTTGATGTTAAGAAACAAATTATGTTGGTAACAGAAGGAAGTTTATTATTTGCACAGAAACAATCTCATGCAATCACAAAAGGGTTAACAGCATATCTGGATATGAAGTTAAACTCTGAAACACTGATTGTTGCCAAATCATTAATTTAAACAAGCATATTCATAAATATGTTGTATATCTCTATAGTAGTACACACAAGAATAATTTTCATCTAGTGCTGTAAATAGTTTATAATACATCTTCAGTCGTTTTCTATTTTTTAAATCACTCATTCCAAAACAAATAAATACTTCATATAATTTTTAGCACCTTTCCACTAAATGTATCATATTTCCACTAGAATATTTTTTAAATCCTTAGAAAAATCCAGAAAAAAATCTCTATTCCTTGCTTATTAAAAGATAATACTGGCAGTGATTACATAAAGAGGGCAGACAGTCCCTCACCCCAAATTTTCTAACTATTGTATATATGAGTATGTGTAAGTGTGCTTTGCAACCCCCTTTTCCCCCTCAGATTCTACATGGCAGCCTTGGTCTTGAGGGTTCCTTCCTTTTCTCCTCTATCTAGATTTTTATTAAACGCTAACAAGAAAAAGCAAAGGAAGTGCTGGTAGCACATTCCCAATTGTTACTCACTTTCATGTCACTCCTGTAGAGAATAACAAGAGGAAGTACACCAATAAGACCAGTCCCATAAAGCCACTTCTCCTCCCAGACGGAGCCCTGCCTGCCTCCAGACTACATGAAGAAGTTCATAGTGGACTAGAAAATGACTAGCATGTGAGGAAGGGAAGAGAAACCATAGTCCTATCTCTTGAACTTGTTGCCCCCCAGTTCAGTTCCAAAGTTATTTTCCAGTTTGGGAAAATGAGAAAAGGCAAAAAGAAAGAAATACACCTCTTGCTTACTCTCTCCTTTTCTTGAAGATATCCTGCAAAGTATTCAAAGGGTTGCAAATGTTCCACTGCTAACCTCTATGCTGTGTAATGCTGTTTTCACAATGCCTTTAAAAGAAGAAAGAGTAAAGAGTAGTTTTACCAACCTTTATGTCCCAACATCACAGCAAGGTGTAAAGGAGTGTTTCCTGTGAAGAAAATAAAAATTCGCTGAATAAAAATTTATAGGAGCTTAATCAGAAAGGGGGGAAAATCATATTTGACACAGTCAATAGCCTCAAGGCAGCAGAGCAGAGGCAAGCAAGGGATGTAGAAGGGGGAAGGAGCACATGGATGACCTGATCAGCAGCTTAAAAGAAGGGCTCAGCCCTGGCTGTGTCAGGTGAGGGGGCCAATGGCTTCATTGAGGAAAGGACCAGAAAATGACCCAAGGAAGCTGATTGGGAAGGGGGGGAAAGTAGGGATGGAGCAACCCCTTTAAAAGTGAAGCCCACATCTGAGTCAGGGGAAGAGTCAGTAGGGAAACTGTGTCAGTACAGGAAAACTCCCAGTCAGGGAGACGGGAGGTACCGATTTGTCTTCTCTCACCCATTCTGAGGCCAGTAATGACTTAGATAATCTAGCTGTAACCAAATAGCAGGAAAGAGCCAGGCCAGGAACATGCCAGGCAGGGCACATTAACCATCAAATACGTAAGAAAATGAATTGTGGACTTGCATTATCTCTTATTATCATCATTTATCTATTCCATTTGTTTGCCACCCTTCCCCTTACAGACTCAGGGAGGCTTCCAGCATGTAATAAATACAATAAAATCAAGAATTTTAAACCAAGCAATCACTTCCATAGATGACAACTAAAACATTATTATTAACTTCAAAAAGTTATATTATTTACAGGGAACACCAAGGAATCCAGAAAAAAGAAGGGGAAGAAGGGTAGGAAAAATGGAGGCCATTTGATGGCACACCTTTACTGCCTCAACCATAAGCTCAGTGGAAAAACTCTTACAGGCCCTACAGGATTGCATCAGATCCCAAAAGGCTAGAGTCTCATTAGACAGAGTGTTCCACAAGGTTGGGGCCAGGACCGAGAACATCCTGGCCCTGATTGAGGTTAGTCAGATCTCTCTCAGGCCAGGGATCCACAACAGATAGTTATTCAATGAGTGCAATCATTCAATGTAGTGCATCCCCCTTTGAGGAATGCACTACAAGAGGCAGTCCAGAGGTACGATGGCTCCAGCCTGTTTAAGGCTTTTAAAGTAAGTATCAAAGCCCATAAACCTGATTCAGCGCTTTACCCGGAGCCAATGAAGCTGGCGGAACACCAGTTGAATGTGCGTCCACCATATGGTTCCAGTAAGGACTCACAATACTGCATTTTGCATCACCTGGAGTTTCTGGACCAGGCCCAAGAGTAACCCTGTGTAGAGGGAGTTGCAGCAGTCCAACCTAGAGGTGACTGTTACATGAATCACCATAGCCAGGTCGGTTTGGGACAAATAGGGTGCTAATAGCCTCAGCTTTGCAAAGATGGTACAAGTTTTTTCTACCAGTGTCTTTCATGATTTATAAATAGGAAAGATCTACAAACTATGGGATGAATTTAGCAATAATCCTGCTTTATTATTGATTTAGAAGATTTAAAAGCCATTCTTTCCCCTTGCAGAACTTGGCAGCTTACAATATAAGTAAAATAGTTATTAAAAAACAATTAAAACAATATAAATAAAACAGTTATAAACACACATAAAAGGTTATCATTTAAAAATTCCAATTAGAACTGCTAATAAATAAAAAGTAAGTCAAATGCAGTCTTACACAAAACTTGTGTTCAATAGGCTCTTGAAGGCAAACAGTGAGAAGATCATGCACACCTTTGTGGGAAGGTGGTTCTATAACCTTATTCCATATTTGATATTTTACTTGAAATAAGTCATTTTTAAGAAGGGAATAAGAAAGAGGGATTATTTTACATTTAATACAGGCTCAAGGAAACATCTTGAAGTATTAGGAATGCATTTCATTTTGTTTTATAATTCTATGCATCTTCCCAAATTAGAATTTAACTCAAAACTTAACTGCTGTTTTTTGCAATTATAAATACTGTTGTCTATGAGGTGCGCATAAGCGGCATGACTGTTCTCCTATAATAATGTTAGCACTTCAGTGGCCTATGGTACATAGAGTGATCTGAATCAGACCCCTGCTGACATGTGCATTTCTTTCCATAATTCATCTGCTGGCAAAATGCAAATACTAATTTACTTATGGTAGACAGATTTCTTAAGGCAAAATCTCAGTTAGTCAGCTACAGTTTTCTGACTACCTCTGTACAGGTCTGTGACTCAAGAAAAAAATATGTTATATAAAAAACAAGCCATACATACATCCCCCTCAAAATGTTTTACTCCTGTGGAAATGTATGAGACTTAATCAGCTTATTAATCACCTACCATTTTTTAAAATTAGGTAATACAGCTGTACACACAGCCCTTACAGTGCTGACCTATTTAATGCAGAGCAGTGTTGTGGGTTACACATACAGCTCAGTTTCTCCTGGTGCCTGTCAACTGAAATGCAGGGGCTGCAAAAAAGAAAGAGGGGGGGGGGGGAGGAAATGACTTGTGCCAGATGCAGCCCATTCACCATCCTTGATCCATGTACAAATGTAAATGAATGTCCTTCTGCTAATCAAACTCTCTGGGCAGCAGCAAAATGTCTAGTCTTTGCCAAACTATCTTTTCAAACATTCCCACTGTTCTCTAATTAAAGGTAAAGGTTATCCCCAGTGCAAGCACCAGATCCTTACAGACCCATGGAATGACGACACATTAGAGATGTAAAATTTTCTGGAAAACCCCCCCCCCCCCCGGGGCAATATTTTTCAGAAAAACCCCCCCAGAAACATTGTGAAAAACTGAAACGTATGCAATACTCTCAGCCTCATCTAAAGGGAGCGCCACCGGTAGATTTCCCCTCCTCAGGATTTCCCCTCCCTGTAGTGGGAGTGGTCTGGGGAACAAGGCAACACTAGTCAGCTTCCACCCAGCCATTGCCCCTGTTGCACTTTTCAGTGATGCAAGTTCAGCCCAATGGAGGCTTTCCGGTAGTGGGGAAGCTTTTTGTGTGTTTTTAGCCTCCCCACGCCACTGGAAAGCCTCCTTGGGTGTGACAGGCCAGCATGGCCACAGTGCCACATCTGCATTCCTGATTATTGGATGGTGCTGCCCCTGTTCCCTCAAACCTAAACTAACTTTACTGCTTTAACAACATAAAGTGCATCATTTATAACTTACTCAGCGTGTGAAATTGCAATATTTGATATGTTTATGAAATAAATGCCTTAGTTTTGTACCATAAAACTGCAAATATAGCTGACAATTGACAGAACACTGCAAGCTGATGCAACCTACAGTATCTTAGCACAAGTACCTTAATTTTTGCTCTCTGGTTATGAAGTTCTCAATGAAAAGAGCCTTTCTTCTAATTTTTTTCCCTCCCTCCTGCACGACAAGGGAATAAGCTATCTTTTACCCAGACTGTGTCACAGTGATTTGAGAGAAAGTTAAAAAGGTGAACATATCATGTCAAAAGGACAACAGAAGGCATACAACAGTTGAGAGGCACTGAAAACCCTGCATGTTCCCGTCATGAAAATTCGGTATCCATCTAGGTACAGAAGTGCATCTTAGATTTTTACAGAATGCACCCTTCATCTTTGAAATATTTCACTCATTATAAACAGAAAAAATATTTCATAGCATTTTTTTCCCTCAGCACTGCACAAAAATTCCATTTTTTCCTTTGGAAAAAAGTCCTTAAAAAACAGTTTTTCTGATTTTTTTCCCCAGTTTGTTCTCAGGTCTTCACATCTCTATCTGTAACATCTGTTTGTAATCATACAATTATACTTTTTGCAATGACAGTTTATGTTATTTACAATTTCTGATGCTTTTTTTTTACCTGCCCAGAAGTATCAACACCTTAACTACCATTGTTTCGATGAAAATGTTCTAGTCAGAAAAAGATGTTTGGCCTGGATTTTGCTGCTCAACTCATTTGTTTGAACCTCTGAGCCAACAGGAAGTTTGTTTCTCATATGATCTCTATGAGAAATGTATTATATGACTAATCAAAAGTCAAATAGATTCAATGTCTCTAATTGCCAGGGTACATTTTTATCTGAAATGGCATTTCCTGATCCATATGCTTCATCCTCAGTCATCTACCACTCAACTTGCTAGGTTATCCATTTTGGACTGTACTGAGGAACACAACTTGGTTTATGCATGACAGACATGAACCTGATTAATGGCTGAGTATGTGCACTCTCTTCCTGTTTTCCACTTCCTTCACGTGAAGACTCAAGGCTTTAGCTCCAGTTAGGTGTAATGACAATGCGGGACAAACTGGAGTACCCATCTTCCTCACCAAAATGAGATATACCACATGATTTAATCCTGGATTAGAGTTTGAAGGAAGATGCAGACATCAAATTAGCCAGGCACCATCTTTCAAACATCATGCCTAAGTTGCCTAAGTATACTCAGTTGAGTACTTCTGTTCTCAACAGTCACCCACATGATGGAAGAAGGGAGGGAGCACAACCACTTACCAAATTCATGTCAGTAACGAACAAGCTAAGGACTGTTCCTGATGTTTGAATGAAGCCTCAGATTTTATGACTTACATTGCCATGGTACTGTGACTGGACACTCCCAAACACAAGAGTTAATGCTCTGCTATGAAGCTCCAAGGAGCTGCGTGGCATAGTGGTTAAGTGCTTGTACTGCCACTCACACGGTCAGGAGTTCGAGCCCCCTGTGGGTCAGATATCCTGGCAGCTGGCTCATGGTCAACTCAGCCATCCATCCATTCCTTGGTCGGTAAATGAGTACCTAGCACATAGCTAGGGGGTAAAGAATAGCCGGGGAAAGCCATGGCAAACTACCCCACAAAAACGGCTTGCCTATGAAATCACTGCTTGCACTAGTACCCCAGGGTCGGACACGACTGAAGGGGAAACTTTACCTTTTTTATGAAGCTCCAAGTTTACACCTAGAAAACAGATCCAAAGCAATGGATTGCAAAGCTGATGGCCCCATATCTGTGGGTCCACTTCTCCAAACACGCTCCCCAAGGAGCACTACACTCAGCGAAAGACAACTTACTGGTCAGTCAGGCACAAAGTCTACTCAGCTGTCCTTGATGAGGACCAGAGCCTTTGTGGCCCTGGCCCCAGCCTAGTGGAATTCTCTGACAAGTGAGACCAGGGCTCTGTGGGATTTGGTACAGTTATATAGGGCCTGTAAAACAGGGCCGTTCTGCCAGGCTTATGTCTGAGCAGCTGGTTTCCCTTTGCTGCCCCCGCTTTCCCCCCTTCCAGTATGACAGAGTTCAATTGGGTGTGTTTATATTGTTATTACCCTCTCTTAGTAGGATTTACAGGAACTGTTATTCTGTTGACTAAGTATTTCATTGGATTTTATTGTAATCACTGATGTTGTACAATGCCCTGAGCCCTTGGGAGAAGAGTGTCTTATACACTGAACTACCTACCTACCTACCTAAATAAATATCACATCACTGAAGAACCAAAAGAAAACCAATGTTAACACTATTACTTATCTGTCTGGCAACAGCCTCATCTCTTCCCCTAACTCAGGGGTCAGCAACCTTTACCATGCAAAGAGCCATTTGGACCTGTTTTCCACAGCCCCGAAGATCTACGGAGCCACATCCAGTTCGGCCCCTCCACTCACCTTTTCTTCCAGTGCTGGGAGGCGGAGGCGCCAGGCAGGAAAAACCCCTCTGCCCGATGGAACAAGCAGGTGCCTGCTCCGTGGGGCAGAGGGTGGATGGAGGCCGCAGCCTGCCTGTTGCTGCTGTCTCTCGCGCTGCGGGTTGCAGACCCCTGCCCTAACTCCTCCCACTTAAATGTCTAGGAACACCAGCACCTGTTCCTTAAATGCATATGAAAAATCAAGTAACATTAAAGAAAGCTTTGCTTGCATAACCATGTGTACACATACAACAAACATGCACAAAAGCATCCTATTCACACTTGGTCTTAATATTATGTGAGTCACTTGTTGGGACTCTGCTTGTGAGATTGCTGATCTCTATACTATGAAAATGTCATTATGTCAAGTTTAAATAGGTTATCACCACCTTAATCAAATGGCAGTATATTAACCAAATAGGTCACAGTATTTGATGTTAGTGGCACTGTGCGTAAAAGGACAACTCATTATCTTCAAAAAGAAAATACAAGCTGTTTTTTGAAAAGGTATATTTATAAATTGCCATTGTACTGTTCTTGACAAAGGTTTTAGTGTATAGGGATAGAAGGCAGCCTAAACAGATGATGACAAGCAAGTAGCACCTATACTTTCCTGGCTAGATATACCTTACATTAAAGAAACCAGGGCATAGAAAAGCAAACAATTTGAGATTATACACATATAAATGATACCATAGCCAGAATTTAAACATTTGCAATGAGTCTTGTATCTTGAAACTTCAGCATGAGTTTGCATCATATCCTTTGCATGACCCTATAATTGTTTAGCTATGCACTAAACCAAATAGATAAAGAAAATGTTACTCATGCAATTGTTTTGCAACTGTTACTGTATTAGGACTATTGTTTACTTACTAATTGCCTGCAATCAAGGTATCTTACATACCCCAGCATGCAGTTAACAAGCTTTATGATAAAGGGCTATAAAGAATAGCGAAGAATCAGCAGTTTAAAAATTTTATCGAACAGTTACAACTCCTCTCTACATGCACTATTATTATGTAAAATTCTAACAAATATTGTGAGGATTCAAAACAATTGCTCATAAAAGCACAGCTGAAAATATGGCTGAAAACCTGTGATCACAATAAAGACACAGATCTCTCTTATAATATTCAAAGAACTGGCTACAGTGAAAATTCAAGAATGTGGATGAAAGGATTGAAAGCATAACAATCTGGAAAATCTAATGTCTCAATAATAATGAATACTGGAGAAGTGAATTGCTTTCCAAAAATGTCTCTAGACGTCTGAAGGGGGAAAGGAAGTCCAAATTTATATATGCGGCACAGTCATTTCTGTAGACAGAGGAGAGAAACATTTACACAGCCTGATCTAATGTATGTTTAATTCCAATTAATTCTACAAGAATTACACTCAAATCTGCACTGCAATGCAGCCAAAAAACCATCTCCTAAGGTGGGGTGGGGTGTTTTTTTTGCAAAGAGACCATCTCAGTGTAAACTCTGCAAAGGGACATCTCAGTTTAAACTCTGGAATGGAAAAGACAACACATGCATCCATAGATTAATAAGGGCTGAAAAGTTTGATTCCTGTTTAAAAGAATGATGATTTCCCTCAGCATTTTGTTAATACAATATTACAAATGTTCCATTTACAAGAATTAGAAGCATTGGAAGAATCAGTCATGACTGCACTTCAGGCCAATACACTGCCTAAGAGAAAAAGGTTATGATGATCTAATCCATTTATTTGAAAGACTAATTCCGGGATAAGTAAACTAACCACTATTTATGAAAATAACCACGTAAGCATGCCAGGGTCTATTGCAACCTTTGCTCCAAGTTCTTCCGCAGAATAAATGTTGGAGATGTTTCTACACCAGCATTCTTCCAAGAAATGGATAGATGCATTCCTCAACAAAAACAAACAGCAAATTGGAGACAGTAGTTTTGACTGAAAAAAAGCACAGAAGGAAAGGGTTAAATTCCTCTCCCTTTGTCCAGTGCAGCTACTTCAATCAACTCCAGAGACCTCCACAGCTGCTGTAAAAATAAAAATAGAATCGTTGGGGACACCAAGGAACTCCCCTGTAACTAACCAGTGATATCTAAGGATGCAGTTGTCTCACAAACATACTGGTGCGAACACTAGGATGTGCATTTCATCCTCTTTCAATTAACACGGGGTTAGCGCCAGTTGTGCTGTCACAAAAAGCCTTTCTGCACCAAAGCCACTTTACTAGGTCACTGTAGGTTTGCACACACCCAGGTCCTGGCACGCAAGAAGAAAAGAGCAACTTCTCCAGGCAATGCAAATCCCTGCAGAAGCCAAGCGAGCGCGGTGCTGTCAACGGATTCCAGGGGGACCAAAAGGGATAGGAGGCGCAACTTTAACGTTTACTCCATACCAAGGCCCTGCAGACTTGGGCTCTGGGGACAATTTACTCCACAGTCCAAACCCACACAAAAGCGGAGACCGACTCTGCCGTCCTCAATCGGGGAAGCGAGACAAACAGGAAACGCACCGTGTTTGCTAAGAGGAAGGCAAGCCGGCCGGAGTTAGAGATAGGCTGGGATGAAGCAAAAACAAAACTCCGCGGGCAATTCCCCTCGGCCCGGTCGCCGCTTACCGTGGCTGTCCTTCTGGCCGATGCCCTGCGTGCGGATCAGCGCCGACAGACGCCTCACGTCCCCCTTGAAAACACACTCGTGGACGGGGAACTGCGCCGCAGAGCACTTGTCGGGCTCGGGGCCGGCGGCAATGGCCGCCCCCCCGGAGCCTCCCTTGAGCGGCAGCCGGTAGTGATGGTGGTTGGTGAAGATGCGGTGGCCCCCCGCGCGTCCGCCTTTGCCGCTCCCCGCGCGGCCCGCGGTGAAGGCGCCTCCCCCGCCGGGCGCGGCCGCGGCTTCCTCCTCGCCGGGCGCCAGCAGGTCCCCGTCCTCCTTGCTGGGCTTGTGGTCCCTGCGCAGCGAGCGCAGCTTCTCTCCGGTCATCGCCAGCGGCGGCCCCGAGCGCGAGGGGGCCCCGACGGGGAGCCGCAGTCACTGCGGTGGCGCTCAGAGCCGCGGCGGCGAGTCCCGTGCCGTCTGCATCCCCTTTATCCGGGAGCGCTCGACAAGCCCCGGGGCTCAAAGCCCGGCCGAGCTGCCTTCAAACTCCCTTCTACCTGCCGCTCTCAGCAGCTTCACCGCGCCGCCATTTTGTATAGCGAATCTCGCGAGATTACGTGGCTCAGTAGAGCGAGATCGCAGAAGCTATCGCGAGATGGGAACTCTGACCGCAAATGGAATGAGACGGTCGCTGGTTCTGCTAATGGCGTTATCCTCTGACGGACGACTTGGTAGGGCTCCCTGGGGGGGGTGAGGTAACCAGAAGAGTGCAGGTCGGGATGAAAAAGGGGGACTGATGAGGGACGCTGCGAGAATACGGAATTAAAAGCCTGGTGCTAGTACTCTCGCGAGGCGTTACTGGTGTTTCAGCCTCCTTACTACGGCACGGTCCTCAAGCTGAGTCTTGTGCCTTGATCTTCTGCAACATTGTAGGAAGCGGATATCCGGGCTCGGAGTTCACACATGGTGTTATCTCCAGCTGGATTCAAGCAGTCACAGATTTTTCGGTCCTTTGGTAAAAATTTATTGGGACCAGTTGTCCTAATACCGCTGCTCACAATCATTCAATTTGGAAAAAAATAATAATAGTAGAAGAAGAATGGTATAAAAAGAGGTACCAAAATGCAGAATGGGATGTCTGATAAGAAGAAAGACTAGAAGGGGATGTTAGCATAAAATCCTGTGTTGATTCACCATATCTTCAAGAGTGCTTATGAGGGGAAATGGAGAAAGGATGCCCTATCAGAACAGCAGTCAAATCACAGTCATTCCCTTCTTATCTTCTAAATCAGTTGTGTGTGGGGGAACCCCCTACCCCATGGGAGCACTGAGATAAAGTAAGTAAACACACATACTGAAGAGGTATCTAACCCCAAGGATTTCCGGATAGGGTGAGACTGTATGACTGCACAATTTAGTTTGAAATCACTATTGGTAAACTCAGTGAGACAGGCATAGAAATATGATGTGATTTACTTATTTAATTAATTCAATTTAATAGGCTGCCCCTCCTCTTCCGGGCCTGGTGTGACTTACAATTTAAATACAAAAATAAAGATTGTTACCAATTAAAACCATCAACATTAACATTGTTATTAAAACATCCTGCAGATTTGACAGTCCCAGTAGTTTAAAGCAGCAGCGCTGAAATATCTTCATCATGGGATGTAGTACATTCTCATTAGTGCGGGCAGAAGGAATGGGAAACAGTAAAAAGAAAGAAAGAGGGGGATGAGGGAGGCTAGTTGGTATCATGGGTGCCTCAACCAGAAGCCTAGTGGTACAGTTCTGTTTTATAGACCCTGTGGAATTGCATGGGATCCTGCAGGGCCCTGCTCTCGCTAGACAGAGCATTCCACCAGACTGGGACCAGGGCTGAAAAAACCCTCACCCCGGTTGAGCCTAACTGCACTTCTCTGTGACCAAGGCCCATCAGTAAGTTATTATTACCCAGTCTCAAGGCTCTCTGGGGAATGTGGGTTTCACCGATGAGGGTACATAAAGTTGTGTGACAAATTTATGTTTTTGGGGTCAGCTAAATATTTAGGTAACCAACAGTGATGCATGTGAGGTGGTAACAGTGATGCTGATGTGGTGCAAGAATGTGGCAAAATAGTGATAGCATTCATGCCAATGTATGGTTGCAAAACATTAAATGAAAAAAATTGTAAAAATAAATAATGTTTGCAGGACTGGAGACTGACCAGAAGAGCAACAGAGCACTGAACAGTGTTCTGTGATTACAAAGAGGGACGATCAAGGATAAGCATATGAGTATTATATATAAAGTTATGCCAGTGTTGAGAAAATTCAAAGAAAATGTTTCTTCAGTCTCCCGTAGTATTATAACTGGGGTCACCCAATGATGTTGGTTGGAAATAAAGATGAAGAGAACAGAAAGATCTAGGAAACCCAGGTTTTAATCTCCACTCTGCTATGGAAATTTGTTGGGTGACCTTGGGCCAATTATAGACTCTGTACATAAACCACCCACAGGTGTGTTGTGAGAATAAAAAGGAAGAGAGGAGCATGATGTAAGTCATGCTGGATCTCAGCTGAGGAAAAAGGCAAGGGAATAAATGAAGTAATTATGTTCTTGTTGGTAAGCAGCCTCAAGTGCAGTTGTCATATCATGCAGGATAAATATATGGTACTTCACCACACAAAGCATAATTAATTTATGGAATTTGCTGCCCCATGATGATAGCCTCTAGCTTCAATGTAAATGCATGTGGCATAGTGATGTAGTGTCAGACTGGGATCTGGAAAATTGAGGTTGGAACCTCCACTTGTACATGTAACCTTGCTGGGTGACCTTGGATCAGTCACATACTCTGAGACCAACTTTTCCCACAGGATTGTTGTGAGGATAGAATGGAGAAGAGGGGAATAATGTAAGCTGCTGTGGTCCCCACTGTGGAGAAGGTGGGGTATAAATGAAGTCAATAATAAATATAGCTGAAGATGGGATGCAGTTAAAAGGTATGTTGGTGAATAGCTCAAAAGATGAGAATGAGGCCAGAAAAAGAGAGAGAATATAGGGGTTGCCAGGAGGAGGAAAAGAGGAAATACTGAACTCAGACTAGGTGTGACATGAGCAGATTTCCTGAGCTTTTTATAAAACAGTGATCAACAGCAATTGTGAGCCTCAATTTGATGTGGACCCATGACCATGAGGTAGGACATGGTTTAACAGGCAGGTCTCTAAAGTGCAATTTTAAAAACATTTGGATTCTGCAGTAATTTCCATGAAATAAAAGGGAACTTACTTCTGAATAGACCTGAGCAGCAAGTGTTCCCTGGTTAGTGCAAACTATAATCTAAGGTCTGAAATAACATTTGGATCTAATTGTGCAAGACACTGGATCTCTTGTGCAAAATACAGGCATTGCCAACCAAAGAAAGTAAGGCTCTTGAATGGGAAAATCAGATCTTAAAACAGATGGCATGTACTCTCAAGTACTTTCAGGTATACATCTTTATTTTGACTTAGCATTCTGTCAGTAATCTGTTGCACACTAAGACAAAATCTGTAGTCTGAAGTTCTTATAGGAAGCAGAACAATGAGGGAAAATATTATTTTCTTCAAACACTGGGAATGGATTGGATCCTGCGCAGCTTTTCTGTCAGTCCACAAACTGTAACTTTCTTGGTCCCTCCTTCCCACAGGAATAAAAAATGCCCACTGAATGTTCAGGAAAAGTTCTTGCACCCACAGATGGGGGACTGCACTGGAAATGCTGTGCTGTCCCATGTATCCCTCCATCATGCTTGGATCTATACTTGGGTCTCTTTTTCCCCAGCTACCATGTACCAACATTGGGGCCATCAGAGGGAAAAACTGAAGGATGTAGGCACCTCTCCACTGTGTCTGGATCAAGTTTCTGCTGAGAACCCCCCCCCCCCCACACACACACACACAAATGCCATTGATAGGCCTGGAAGACTGAGTCCAGCTTAGCTGAGAATGATGTCCATAAGGAACATGTATTGAACTCTATCATTTGTATTTAGTTGTCATTCCTGTAAGATACTCTAGGACTCAGTTCTGGCTGAAAAGGATATATGTGCTATTTCATGTATTCAGTGACTGAAAAGGAATACTTTGATGGATGATATTTCAGCTGTAGATCAGAAATCTATGATGGAGATAACATCTTATTATTACAATAAAACTGGAGATGCTCAAACACTCTTCTGTTCAGACTTCAATTTGTTCACAAATTTTAAAGAAGACCCTTAAACCCTGGAAGAAGTATTCAGTTGTTTCGAAATCTTCAAAACTAATCTGCTCATATGTGTTCTTGTACTGTTTTCCCTATTTTCTCATCTCTCACACAGCCTGTTTGTAATATACAAAAGATGGATCCCAAAATTTTCTGAGAGGCATCTATTTTCTGTAGAGTAGTGACTTGCTGTTATGCCAATCTTTAGTCCTGTGCCTTTTTAGCACCCCTTAGTGGGGTCCAGCTACTTACACCTGAACTGCATATACCACAGCTTTACTCCTTTTACAAGAATACCCTCCTGAGCATTGTTTTGCACATTTTGCAAAATGCTAGAAGTTCAAAGGCCTTCCTAAGAGACTCAGGCAGAGTGTTCCACAATGTAGAAGCCACTACAGAGAATGTGCTGTCCGATTTACCTGTTGTAGGGTGGTTTTGCTCAGATTAACTTGGATGTGCGGAGCTGTCACAACAGAATGTGGCAGAAGAGGTGGTCCTGTAAATATGTGGGTCCAATGCTTTTAAGGGTTCCATAGGTGATAGCTAACAACTTGAACCTGGTAACTGATCGGTAATGAGTGCAGTATCTGCAGAAGGGTTTACTGCTTGGGATGAGATTGTAGCTGCAGAGGCCTGCAGTGTTCTGTACCAACTGTAATTTTCAAATTGTCTTTAAGGACAGATCCTTGTAGACGGTATTACAGTAGCCTAATCTTAAGGTCACCATAGCATGGATCCTCATGGCCAGGTCAGCAGATTCAGATAGGTGGCCATCTTCCAGGCTAAGTGGAGTTGGTAGAATGCTTTTTTGCAGCTGGATTGGCCTGTTTCCTCAGTAAAAGTTGGATCAAGTATCATTCCTAGGCTCTTAAGTCAATTCGAGCCATCTTGGCCTCATCAAAAGTGAACAGCACTGTGTCCTTCAGCTCCTTGTCTTTCCCAAGAAACATTACCCCCATCTTGTCAGGATCCAGTTTTAATTTGGTTACCCATACAGCTGTCAAATATTGGTTCATTGTCTGTAGTGCACCACCAGGTGATAAAGAAATATAGAGCTGGGTACCATCTGCATATGAATGAAGCTCTATTTGATACTCACAAATGATTTAATCAAAGAGTAATAATTTCTCCCACAAAGGAGGCCACACATAATAGAAAATATGTCCCCAGCAGTTACCTTATGAGTCCTGCCCCCAAGGAATGATTTGAATCAATCCAAAGCACTTCTCTTAATTCCTGCTTGTACTTCCATACGTTTCAACAGGTCCACTGTTAAGTCTAGAACAGGGGTAGGGAACCTGCGGCTCGAGAGCCGCATGCGGCTCTTCTGCCCTTGTACTGTGGCTCCCCGAGCCGAGCTGCCAGCCCCATCCTTGCCCACCCTGCAGGCAGCAGGGCGGGCGCACCAACTGCCCACGGTTGGCTGGGCCGCACCGCGGGCTTCCCCTCTCGCCCGCCCCGTTGGAGTGGGGTGGGCGCTTTCCCGGCGGCCGGCAAGGCTGAGCTGCCGGCTTCATCCTTGCCCGCCCTGCAGGCAGCAGGGCGGGCGCATCCATGCGCTTCTCAGAATAAGCGGAGGAAAAGGTAAAAAACCCTATATATATAGTGTTATCTTTATTTTAAATGTCAAAAATTATTTGCGGCTCCAAGTGTTTTCTTTTCCTGTGGAAAACGGGTCCAAATGGCTCTTTGAGTGTTAAAGGTTCCCTACCCCTGGTCTAGAAAGAGCATGTTCATTTCTATTAATTAGATTTAAATTTTCTTGCACTGCTGCCTGGAAAAAAAATCATCCAATTTTGACCATGCACCAGCACAATGAATGCCACCAACTAATTGATGGCACCACCAGAGACAAAGCAGAGCATACACCTTTTTATTTTTTGTTTTATTGCTGTGAAGTCACAGCTGACTTATGGTGACACTCACAGGGGTTTCAAGGTAAGAAATTTCAGAGTTGGATTGCCATTGCAATGATGATGGTATTCCCATCCAACTACTAACCAGGGCTGACCCTGCTCAGCTTCCAAAATCTAATAAAATCAAGATAGTCTGGGCCATCAAGATCACAACACACCTTACATAGCTGAGTTAAATAATGCATGCATGTCTGGGCATAGGTACTACCAGCAAGGCAGTCATTGTGAATGTGCATCAGCAGTTGGATATGTGGTCACTTGCCATAATGAGTAGTACAACCTCACAGGTTTAACAAGGTTTAACAAGACTTGAAATTCCACTTGTTTTGAAAGTATTCAACACAAAGCAGGCAATGCAAGCAAGGTAAATCTGAATTTCAAACACATTTTCTGTGACATTCTCCTGTAATCCAGAGAAACAGGGTTGTAAGCATAATATTGTCAAATAATATACTTGAACGCTTAAAGCAGTATACAATTTGTAAGTATATAGTTATAATTAATAGTATTTAATCTAATAAAAGCAGGAATGAAAAAGGATCCACAGTATTGTATTAGTACTATAAATGCATGCATTAGTACTTAATGCGTTGCCTTAAAATGCATGCCAGTAAGACTTTTTTGGAATTAAAAATGTATTTTGGCATATGCTTTCATGAGTGAGAGCTCACTTTCACGTGCATATGGGCAGGGGCGTACCTAGGCAAACTGGCGGCCGGGGACAAAACCTGAGTTTGGTCCCCCCCCCACGTATGGGCAGCCACCCTCCCCCACCATGACCAAACAATGATTTTTTGCACCAGCTCACAAAACACATCCCACTCCCAGCAAAACATACATGGCTCTCTCCCCACCAACTCTTTTCCTAATTTCCTAGTCTTTCTAGTCTTTATGACAGCAAAAATAGGCAATAAAAATTATTGTTGATGCATGATAAAAGTAATTGGCCCACTTCTAGACCATGTCCTGTCCCTTTAATAGAGACTTAATGTGTAGAAGTGGGTTTAGTTTTCATAGCATGAAGATAACTAATATCATGTGTATTCCATTCAGCCTCTATTAAAGGGGCAGGATTTTTTTCTCCAAGAAGTTGGTAAACCTAGCCAAGTGCCCCTCCACTAGCTTTCTATCATATCAGAGTTTTCTTCCACATAGGTGGCACAGTAGATGCTTACGAAAAATCCATAAAGCATCACCTTCACATCTGCAGAACCAGATCCCTTTATCTTCCAACCTTCCAGTATTTTCTGATTGGCCCAAAATCCATGCCTACTGCTCATTCCCCTTTCTCATCTCTCCAAACGCTGTTGGGGGGGGGGGGGGCGAGCGATAGGCCGGAGGGCGCACTTCACTCCATAGCTTCCCCCCCCCCGGCCCCCCAGCCCCCCAGCCCCCCAGCCAACAACAACAAACCTTCCTCCTCCTTGGGTAACCTTGGGTTTGTCATTCTCTCACCTTACCTCACTTTGTAAGAGCTTTTGTGAGGATAAAATGCAAGAGAAAATGCAGATGAGGAGAACCACAGTCAGCTCTTTAGAGGAAGGACTGGATTACAATTTGATCCCCCACCCCCAAGTAAAAGAACCTTCTTCCTCCGGCAGGCTGCCTCTGTTGGCCCTTGGAAGCACCAGCCGGCGGGAGGAGGAGTTGGCGGTGGCGGCGGCGGGGGAGCGATGGGCGAGTGCACCCACCGGCCCATCACTTCTCCCCCCCCGCCCCCCCAAAAGTAAACAAGCCTTCCTCCTTGTGGAGTGCTTCCAAACGCCAGCGGCGGCGGCCTGCCGGAGGAGGAAGGTTTGTTTATGGGGGGGGGGGGGAGAAGTGATGTGCCGGTGGGTGCACTCGTGGAGTGCGCCTGCTGGCCCATCATTCCCCCCACCCCAGCCAACAACAAACTTTCCTCCTCCGGCTAGAGTGCTTCCAAGGCAGCGGCGGCCTGCCGGAGGCGGAAGGGTTGTTGTTGTTGTTGTTGTTGTCGGGGGGGGGGGGAGAAGCGCCCACCGGCCCATCGCTTCTCTACCCCCACCCCCAGCAAAGTAAACAAACCTTCTCCTTTGGCAGGCCACGGCAGCTGGCCCTTGGAAGCACCGGCCGGCTGGAGGAATTGGCTGGGGGAGGGGGGGGGGAGAAGCGATGGGCCAGGGGGGGAACTCCACAAGTTCGGATTTAGGAGTAGTGTGGATCAAGGGCTAATTTAGCAGTTCTACTCCTCAGCTCACGTTCAGTGAACAAGCAAGCCTTGTTCAGTGGAATAATTAATCCAGTCCAGACCCAAAGCTGTTTCGTGATACGGACAGCTATTTACTTAACCGGTCCTTGGCCGTCCAGGCGCTGGTAGTCTCCTCTAATGTCCCGGCCAAGGATTTACCCAAGGGGGCGCTCACTTGCGCAGAGCGGATTGCACTTTGTGATATGGGTGCCACCGCCCTCGGGCTCCGCATGCTCGCCAGTTCCTTGACCACGTCACCCACGGGACTCGGCGCGACACTCCTCTGCTTTGCGCCAATGAAGGGCCTTCGGTCTCTCTCCGTCCAGCGGGATAGGGCCGCCTGCTCTCCACCCACTGTTGAGCAGCGTGGCGATGCGCTGGCCGGCCGGCCTGGGCGGGGCTTGCCTACCTTAAGGCGGCTGTCAGTGCCGGCCCTTCCAGAGCCGGTGAATGAGCAACCAAGTGTGACTTTGCATCAGCATCCTCGCCGGCGCTCCTACTCCGGACCCTGCTGCCTTGCGCCTGTGTGTCCCCAGGGACCCGCTTGCTGCTGCTGCTGCTGCTGCGCCTGATGGAAAAGGCAAAAGCCAATAGCTCCGGCTTCTTGCCGCCCTTCAAGCATTTCGCCACGCAAGCCATCCACGTGGGACAGGAACCCGAACAATGGACGTCCATGGCCGTGGTGCCCCCCATTTCCCTCTCAACCACGTTTAAGCAGCGGGCGCCGGGAGAGCACTGTGTGAGTGGAGAGGGGGAAAGCAAATATAGAGCCGGGGTGTGGTTTTAAAAGGGGGAACATGCGCGCGGGTGTGGGGGTGTGTGTCCCTTTTTCTCTTCTCCAGTTTAGGTATTTCCCTGCGTCTTCTCCTAGTAGATACAAGTAGCACCAGATCAGTAGCAGGATCTTATGTATGTTTACTGTGAGGTGAATCCCACTGTGGTCGTCGAGACATAGGACTAACATAATTTTAATATATTTTAACTAGGAACGACTTCATCACTAATTGATTAGTCTTGCATGGGCTGCTAGATCATAGGTTCCTTAGAGAATTATTAGAGTCTGGTAAGAGAATATTAATATTGCCCATTTAACAGGAGAAGATAATGGCTAATTTCCCTTTTTCATTTTACATTATCAAATTGATAGAAGTTGTAGCTGCTCTGAAACAAGAAAGTTTGTAGGTGGAAAAATATTGCTGTCTATTATGAAATCAGTTAGAAATTTCCTGACAGTGTTTGGATAACTGTAACACACTTGAAAGTAGGTGTCTCCTGCTTTTCAGGAAAACTTGGCTAAGAAGAGGATGGGTATATGGGGAGGTTATCCACTTCTAAAGAAGCAATTGCATAATTAATTGTGTAATTTAACTGACTGAAGAAGGAAAAAGAAATCTGAGTTATTCATACTCCTCTCGACATGACAAACCTTAACTCAGTTGTATCAGTTTGGTAATGTGTAAGCACCAGGTCATTACTGGGGTGAAGTCACAACATAACCAGTGGTGGAATTCAAATAATTTAACAACCGGTCCAGTGGTGGGATAGAAATAATTTAACAACTGGTTGTTTACAAGCACCATTTTAACAACCGATTCTGCCAAAGTGGTGCGAACTGCTGAATCCCACCACTGATCACAACGTTTACTAAGCAGGCTTTGTTTATGGGGTGGTTTTCCATTGACTTCCATTATACTTTACCTCCAGTTGGGTACTCTTTTTACCAACCTCAGAAAGATGGAAGAGTGAGTGAACCTTGAGTGGCTACTTGAAACCAGCTTCCACTGGGATCAAACTCAGGTCTTGAGCAGAACTTGAACTGCAGCTTACCATTCTGCACCACAGGGCTCTTGTATCTTTTTGGTACATATTAGCATTCTCTAAGGCAGGGGTAGGGAACCTGCGGCTCTTCTGCCCTTGCACTGTGGCTCCACGAGCTGAGCCGCTGGCCCCATCCTTGCCCGCCCTGCAGGCAGCAGGGCAGGTGCACCAACTGCCCGCGATCGGCTGGGCCGAGCCGCGGGCTTCCCCTCTCGCCCGCCCCGTTGGAGCGGGGTGGGCGCTTTCCCGGCAGCCGGCAAGGCTGAGCCACCGGCTTCATCCTTGCCCGCCCTGCAGGCAGCAGGGCGGGCGTATCCATGCGCTTCTCAGAATGAGTGGAGTAAAAGGTAAAAAAACCCCAATATATATAGTGTTATCTTTATTTTAAATGTCAAAAATTATTTGCGGCTCCAAGTGTTTTCTTTTCCCGTGGAAAACGGGTCCAAATGGCTCTTTGAGTGTTAAAGGTTCCCTACCCCTGCTCTAAGGAGAAGAGTGGGTCTGCAGTAAAAGTCACACTCTGAATGTTGATGGGCAACAATATGGGGGGGGGAGGATTTAACTGTTCCAAGAAAAACAGGCAGCAGATATATTTTTGAAAACCTCTCTTCTATAAATGTGTGGGTACAACCCTAATGGGTTGCTTCTGGAATATTTCCAACTGTCATTTACTGAGCTGTTATATTTGTGGAAATAACGAAATTGTTTTTAAAATGATCCATAGGATTTTGTTGAAGGGGGGGAGGTTAAACTAACAGGAAATTTTACTCTGCTAGCTAAGCATGATAATGCTTCCAGTCAAATGTGAATGTCTGGATTATCATCATAGCTCTATTGTGGGTTGCTCCAAGGCAAAAAGGTCACAAAATAAGGCTGACTCACGCTTAACTTTGCACAAAACAAACCTGCTTTGCCATGGAACTAGTCCTTTTAATGATGCAACATTATGCAGAAATTGCATAAACAAGTGGGCAGCTTCCCAAAGTACTGTATTATTTGTTTGTTATTTCAGGTTGAAAGAAAACATACCTGTGTTGTAAAACCAGTGGAACATAACTGAGTTAAGCATGTTTAATAAAAATTTCTAATGGTTTACTAGTTAGCTTTTAAGCATTAAGCCAGGAAAGAGCAAAGTGCAAACCCAGTTATTTCAAGACATTTCTGTACAGAATAATCTGTTCCAGTGTGAAAGATAACCTTTATCCCCAGGCACAGGCCAAATGTATTCTAGTTAAATTCTGTCTCAGAAAAAGATGTTAGGTTTGTGTATTCTTCCACTACAGAACTCAACATGCAGAATCTTCTTTGTTATAGAATGCCCCGTCTGAGTTCTAGTGCCTGCCAAGCCCTGCTCTCCCCATCCATTTGAAAGTTTCAAAGTAAAAAATACATGAACTGTAAATCTCTTGTATCAAAGTACCATGTTCAGTAATGCACAAAATAATGGTTTTAACAAAGGCAGTGCATAAAAATGAATGGCAATTCTCATATTCGTTTGGGACTATATTCTAATGCAGAAGCATACAATTTTCTCAACTACTGCAACTCAACCACTGACTGCACTGACTGATTTTACTAAGATCTTTATCTGAGACAAAGTATAGTTTATATAGCCATAAATACAAATAATATATTCTAAATACAAATAGTATATTCTACAGCAAGGCAAAATAACAAATGTGCAAGGACTGTAAATATAGACAGAATTTTTTGGTAAAGATATTACTTCAGCAGGTTGTGGGCCAAAGACACAATTAAGTTCAAACTAGTGGCTTGCCTCTTTGGTTGTACTAAAACTTAGGCCCCTTCCGCACACTCAAAATAATGCGTTTTCAAACCACTTTCACAACTGTTTGCAAGTGGATTTTGCTATTCTGCACAGCTTCAAAGAGCACTGAAAGCAGTTTGAAAGTGCATTATTCTGCATGTGCGGAAATAAAGTGGTTGTACTGCATGAATTTTTTTGGTAGCACTTGTTTGTCTGCATATAAGTATTTTGCAAAGAAAAAAAATGTGAAATTTCATTAAGTATATTTGTTGACTGTTTTGAGAAGAATAACAATGGCAGGGTAATTAAATAAACTTAACACCAGCTATAATGCTTTTATTCCTGCTGTATCTCTTGAGAGAGTTTCCCTGCTGGGTTTATGTGATAACCAGGAACCCACACCCTGTCATTCTGCAGTTGTCCCTTTGTTTGTCTTCCGTTGTTGTTTTTAGAGCAAAAGGATATGTCTCATGCTTCTGATTTTGGTAATTTTACCAGCATCGTTATCTTTTTGGGTGGGCAAACATTAGATAGATGTTCTCTGTGTAAAGTTTTGGGCTTTTCTGATGGGATCCCTTGTCATTCCTGCTGGTTCCTTAGCCTCTTTGTAATTGTTTCCCCATGTGCTTGCCCTGAGGGACTTATTAGTGGGTTCTCCTTCAACCAAACACATGCACTCACTGGCATTCAAAAAGAGGGGAGAACTGCCTAGAATCTCATATCCACCAGTCCCATGGTATGTTCCTCTATAAAACCAGGCCCACTTGTTCCTTCTAGAGGCTGTCTCCTAATACATACCTGTACTCTGTTCCTAAACTCTCAGGGGTTTTCTGCAGCAGGCATGCAGCATATGGCTTAAATCGCTGGCAAGCTGCATCTAGCTGAGTGATCCAGCAGTCCATGTGGCAGACTGAAAGGCAAAGTCCAGGACTGCAATGATAATTATTCCCCGTAATCTCTAAGGCATAAGAGTTGCTTATGCAAGCAAGAGATTCAGCCTTGATGTTTGCTTTGTACCATGGTGTCCTTTTGTCATCCTTCTCCCTTTCCTTCGTGTTTTTTGCTGAATTGGAGTTGCATTTTATGTGTGTGCACTCTATTTAGCTTACCATTGGAACTGCTCTGCCTCTGTTTTAGGTTCATGAAATGAGACAAAGGCAGGTCATCTGAAGGGCATGTTTATTGTCAGACTTGAAAGCCTACTTGTAAGCCTGGGCAGAACCTTTTCTGAAGCGAAGACAGAAAAAAAACACCTCCTTTAATCATGCTTTGGATTCAGTCTTGTTGCCTGGTCCTGGCATACAAATGCCTGCCTAGACAAAATCAGTTCTTTTTGTGTTAGCACTATGTGTATGTGTCTGTAATCCTCCAGCAATATTTTACACCCTGATATTTGCATAGCATTGATTTATTATGTAAAACTGGTCCAGTCCTGAATGCTTAAAACACACACACCTGAAGTTGGCTTATACTAAGTCAGATCATTGGTTTGTGAAAGTCAGTGCTGCCTACTCTGACCGACTGGCAGTGGCCCTCTGGACTATCAGTTTGAGATCTTTCGCATCAGTTACTGCTTGCTTCTATTAACTGGAGGTGCCAGGAAGTGAACCTGGGACATTCTGCATGCGAAGCTGGGGCCCTACTACTCTGCTGTGACACCATATAAGCCCACACTCCCAGCCCAAGACAGTAGTGACTGCAGTGGCTTACAGCATTTTCAGTTTGTTAGCATAATACCAGGTACAATGTAGAATATTTCATGTATAATGGGGGATATTTCTGTAAGGAGGGGGATGATATAGACGAATAAAGGGCAAGGAAGTGTGTGAGACATTTCCATCACTTTTCCCTATAATTGTGAAATCAAATAACTTGTTTTTTAAAAAGAAAAATGAGAAAAGGTTTTTAGGGTCTGTGTCCAATAGCAACTTTGTATTGGGGGCGGGGACCATTAATACATCGCGTAAATGTTATCCCTGCTAATATTTCACCTCTTCTGCAAACATTCCATCAACTATTTTCTCCCCCCCCCCCCCTCTTTCCTAGGGTTTTGAATACAGCCGTTGTGGAAATCCTACTCGAGATTGCTTGGAAAAGGCTGTAGCTGCACTGGATGGTGCAAAATATTGTAAGCTGTCAATATTTTGAATAGAGAAATAATTATTGTGCATATTGTGGGTTAGTGGCAATTTGCAAAAATCATGTTTTGTAAAAGAAGTTGAACATTGGGTAATTCTGATTTTGGTACAATGCTTTTAACAGTTTTGCTCAGCCTGATGGGCCATCACCCACCCCCCCACCCCCAAGATTTAGAGTGGGTTTTTTTTGGGGGGGGGAGGCATTTTTTTGGTTATTTACAGGAAACATCTGTCTCCTAATCATGAGATTGCCAGTGCTTTCTGTCAAATGTGAATAATCAATATGTGGACTCAAGTACCTACACATGGTGTAAGTTACAGATTGAAGAGACTGGCAGCATCAAGATTCTTTTCAGATTCCTATAGTTTCCCTCCTTGATGCTGTTCACATATTGGGGCTCAACTTTTTGAGGTGGGAGAAGGATGAGACAGGAGAATTTACTTTACTATTGTGTCAGCAGTTTCTGTTTGGGAACTGTGATGGCATAGGAGTGTCATTATCCTGCTATGCCGTTCCCGATTAGGATTTATTATTACAGTCATATTATACTTAATACAATGTAATGGTTTGCTAATCTAATCCAATCTTAATGTGTATAGAACAGGACATTTGAAATTGTGCAGTTATTCATATGATCACCACTGCAAAACAGTGTAATTCTGTAACCTGGAAACAGTTGTTAAATAAAACCACTGTTTCAATTTTGGCGATATCCCCACTGCCGATTAATCCCGGGATACTCACACGAAATATCCAGGTTTCACGAAGAACTCCCCACAGCTGAATCGCTGAACACAGATTATCGTGGTTCTGGCGCTCCCCCCCCCCCCATCCCGTGTTTTTCCTGAACCTGCATGAATGTGAACCTTAAAAAAAAAAAACGTCTCCAATCCAGATCGGTGGGGAGGTTCAGGGATCTAATTTCCTTCCACAGAGAGTGACGCAAATGCCTTCCAGCCAATTAGAGTGCGGCGGGCTGTAAGCAATACGCCCACAGCTTTTTTTTTGGTTTCGCTTGGCTTTTTCTGTTTTGCTCGGCTGAGGCTATTGTTGAAACGTGTGCACAAAGAAGGGAGAATGTGGGCACAAAAGGACAGGAACCAGTCAAACATGGTCACAAGGGGTCAATCAGAAAAAAGCTGCATATCACGTGTACGTGTTTACATGCTCATGTTACCCAGTACTGCACTGGCGTAATGCCCATTGGGCAAGGTGGGCAGCTGCCCAGGGCATCACCTTGTGGGGGGCATCAAAATGCTGGGTTCGTTTTTGGGTATTTTAGTGGTTTTCCATTTTTGGCCTGCAGGGGGCGCAGCTTTTAGGCTAGCGGCACCAAAATTTCAGGGTATCATCAGGAGACTGTCCTTATGCTACCCCCAAGTTTGGTGAGGTTTGGTTCAGGAAGTCCAAAGTTATGGACCCCCAAAAGGGATTCCCCTATCCCCCATTGTTTCCAATGGGAGCTAATAGGAGATGGGGGCTACCCTTTGAGGGTCCATAACTTTGGCCCTCCTGAACCAAACTGCACCAAACTTGGGGGGTATCATTAGGGCAGTCTCCTGATGAGACCCTGATATCTTGGTGCCAATACATCCAAAAATGCGCCCCCCTGCAGGACATCCCAGAAATTTGCCCAAGAATCTTTGTTCTGCATTGAGTTTTCTGTATTGCTGTCCATGGGGGTTGCAGGCTGGGGGTGGGGGAGCATTTCTGAAGGCACAGTCTAAAAACTTTCAGGGTCTCATCAGGAGACTGCCCTGATGATACCCCCCAGGTTTGGTGCAGTTTGGTTCAGGGGGGCCAAAGTTAAGGACCCTCAAAGGTGTAGCCCCCATCTCCTATTAGCTCCCATTGGAAACAATGGGGGATGGGGCACCCCCTTTGGGAGTCCATAACTTTGGACTCCTTGAACCAAACCTCACCAGACTTGGGGAGTAGCATAAGGACAGTATCCTGATGATACGCTGAACATTTGGTGCTGATATGTCTAAAATGCACCCCCTGCAGGCACCAATGTCCTGGTGTAAAAAAAATTGGTTGTGGTGGAGTGGCCGCCCATGGGGGGCGGGGGGCATCCAACTCAGGTTTTGCCCAGGGCTACAGTTTGCCCAGGGCTGCCTCGTTACGCCCCTGCAGTACTGTCATGACAAAAAAGTTTCCGCCCCTACATGGCATGACAGCCAATCAGGATAGACCCTCCAAGCCGATTGCATGTAAATGGGGATTGTCACATTCTTTGAAACTGAGATAGGCATAGATGCCTTCACTAGAAACATGCTGCAGTGTGGAGGTTGAAACCTCGATGAAAAGGTGCAGTTTATTTTGAAACCTGGTTGTATCTGTATTTAATTTTCAGTGGGGATTTGGCCTGAGTCACAGCCACCAATTTAATACCAGTTTCTTTGAAACTGGGTGCCTCATATGCTGCCTGCTTTTGCTGCTGTAATATAGAAGAAATAAAGGCTCTTCACTATCTTTAAAAATGTGCTATTGATACATTAGCCAAAAAAACTGTCTGGACAAAAGAAAACTGGTTTGGTCTTCGAATGCTTGAAAATTTATGGACTAATAAGTATCAGAATGTAATAACTCAATCAGCAGCCTTTGTTTTAATGTTGTCAAAATGTCATCACACTTTTGTTGAATCCAATATTGCCAATTGTTCTTATGGCTGTTATGTGATGAAAGCTACTCTGTTGCAGTGCTGTGTTAATGTCTGTTGTTTTCTTGTTTGTTTCTGTTATCTATTATGGCAACATTAACTTGATCTGGAAAATCTGCATAACTAGTTATCATGTGAAATAAATAAAAGTGGAAGAACCTGAATCTTTGAACACTGATGGTATATGCTGTAAACAAAGGTCAATTATTTATTTTAAATAAAATATTAATTGAAGATTTCTCTATTTTCTTTCAGGCTTAGCTTTTGCTTCTGGGTTAGCAGCTACATTGAATATTGCACATCTGTTAAAAGCAGGAGATACTATTATATGCACTGACGATGTCTATGGAGGTGAGCCAAGTATCTGTATATAGTAGGTCTTGATAGTGCCAATGGAGTGTTACCACTTGTTCTCCCCTTCATATGTATTCTTAAATAGGTCTCAGTCACTTGTTACCATAGCCTGAGGAGAACCTTGACCTTATCTTCTCTAAAAGCACAAGGTTGCTAGATCTTAAAATGGTTGCTAAAATGGTTGCTAAGATGAAGTTAGCCAAGATGGAGCCAAGTCAGACTATACACATCTAAGAAGGGGTTCCTTGGTAACAGAGGTTGGAATCCAAAAGTCTCAAATAGATTTAGCTGGTTTGCACCCTTCAAGACTGTAGCACTGAAGCTCTTTTGTATGTCAACAGCCATCAAAAGTCAAACTTTTCTGAGCCCTTCAGGGGAGGGTGGCCTATAAATTTAAAGTATCTATAAATAATTTTTTTAAGTGAATTTTGTGTTAAAAGTTTGTGAGGTTAATAGAGCTTTTTCATAAAATACCATTCAAAATCTCTAACTTTTTAAAACAAATACTTCTGAAAATCTCAATTATTTTACTTTTTTTTTTGCATTGTATACTTGAGCCTTAGGCTCAAACTGGACAGTGAGACTTTTAACAAGTGGAGTCCAGATTTGCTGGACCTGGCTCATGTTCCCTGCAGTCACACAGGAGCCAAGGTGCCTTTTTAAGCGCCTCAAAGGTCGAACTGTGCTTTGGGGCTGTGGTTTTGGGGGGTGGGCAGGTTCTGTACCCTATGCCATTTTCCTGAGCTGAAATGGCCCTAGCATATATTAATTGCCCCATTTTAGAGCTACTTCTACAGTTTACCCCCTCACGAGGAACTTGAACCTTACATGAATTGTCACAATTTAAGCCTTTCATGCTGTTGTACCCAAACTTGAATCTTTCCTTAATCCATTAGGATTCCTGAACCCCACATGCAAATTAGTTAGATCCAGCAGAGATTCTCTGTGGGATCTGAGCCACTAAGTTATGGGGAACTAAAAATCTGGCTACAATCAGCTGCTTATCAATCCATGTGTTGTTATATGCTATTCCTAGAGGTTACTGAACTGAACTAGCTTTGGTGACATCCATATAATCCACATTATAATTTGTAAGCTACTGAAAGTGACTTATTTACTCTTAAGATGTCTTTGTCCCTTTAAATTAAGTTAAATTTGTCCCTTTAAAATAAGTTAAATAACAAATGAGTTTTCATTTGAAACACTGAATAATAATACCTTACTGTTGTTTGAAAGGTGGTTCAAATACATCATAATCAGAATTATTCCTTATTCTGAATTATTTCTTTTTCAGCTGACATTTTTATACTGTACTGCTTTCTTATATGACTTTCCTAGATAAAAGGGTGGAACTCTTTCTTATCAGGGATCTCTGTGCTGCTGACTTCCCTGGTGCTGTGCATAAAGCTGTTGGGGAAGCAGCCACGGGCAATCATTTTGCCTAGGTATCCCCTTTCCCTAGTTAAGAGCTGCTGTAGTATAGTTACGTGTCCTCGTTTGACTGAGCCTTTCACATAGTGATAGGAGAAGGGAAAACATGTTTTCCACAAAGGGGTGAAGGACTGGCAGCATCAACATAATTTCTGTTCTGTTTTTCAGCTAATATTAAAGTAACATCCCTACGCTACCAGAATCCTTTAAGACATCTAAAATAGATTAACTACATAGGTTATCCAACCAAGTGTTTTATTTCTGACTTCTGTGATTTTGCATTGCTTTGGTTTTTTTGTATAGTTTTTCTGTGTTAATAGTACAGAATTTTAGCAAAAGGAAGATGTAAGTCAGAAACCAGAAGTAAAACTGGACTCCTTGTTTGCCAGCATGAGAGTCATTTATAAAATAGAGTAACAAGAGTTTGGTAATCTGTGGTACTTCTGAATTCTCAGTTAAGCACCTGGAGTACATGTGAATACGCATTCTGTTAATGTGTGATGAAATCTAGACAATATGCAGACTAGAAAATTTGGCACTACTTATTGAATTAACATTAGCTGTTGGAAGTTTCCATTGAGGTGTTGGCTGAACTTTCAAGAATTGTTATTTTATTATTTTATTCATTTAAAAAACTTGTAGGGCAGTTTTTGTTCTTAAATTACTCCCAAGTAGCATACAATCTCTTAAAAATCAATTTAAAGCACATAATAAAATAAAAAGAGCAGTAGTAAAAGAGGGAGGGTAAAATAATGAAAACCGTTGGGTTTAGATAAAACTCAAGTCAAATTAGTTGAAACAACATGAATCAGTTGCCCACCAGTACTTGCTCATTAAAATCTTTGATAAATCAAAAATTTGGTGGTGAAGATGGGCAGCCCCAACCAAAGCCAGAGGTGGCATGATGTGGTGCTGCTGTAGTGCTTCAAGTGGGCTTTCCAGTGGTACTGGGAGCAAGAAAAAGCTCTGAAATTCTCCTATCGCTAGATAGGGCATACAGGACTAAATCCAAGGGCCGGGGTGCAGTGCTCCTGGCCCTAAATCTTGGCAGGGAACCAACTAATGTCTGCTCCGCCTATGGGAATGCCCTGTCCCCCCCACCCCCCGATTGGGACACAAGCACAGCCCTGCCACAGCCCGGACTTCCAGGTTTTGTGGTATGGGGTTGAGGGATGGTTGGGCACCTGCTGTTCATCTGCCACCTCTGTTGTAGTAAGTGCCCCAGGTAGGGAAAATGGAATGGTGACGACCACACCGCTCCCTAACACCCTTTTGGCCCCCTCCACATTGGATGGGACTAAGTTTACCTCTCCCAGCCTCACCTGGCCTCTGTGATCCATGCTATGGTCACCTCTAGACTTGATTATTGCAATTCGCTCTACTGGGTCTTCCTTTGTGACTGATCTGGAGGCTGAAGTTGGTCCAGCATGTGGTAGCACAACTGCTCACAGGTAGTTCAATATAGGACCACATCTCTCCTGTGTTTCGCCGTCTGCACTGGCTTCCGATGGAGCACCGGATCGTTTTCAAGGTGTTGGTATTAACCTCTAAGGCACTCCGCGGCCTGGGGCCCTCATACCTTAAGGACCGTCTGTCCCTATATGTCCCCACCCAGCCTCTGCGTTCGGCAGAGGCCAACCTACCGGTGGTCCTGGGCCCCTCCATAATACGGCTAGCCTCCACCTGGGCCAGGGCCTTCACCACCCTGCCCCCTGCCTAGTAGAACTCCTTGCCATCATCTGTCCATGCTCTGTGGGACCTTGCACAGTTCCATAGGGCTTGTAAGACAGAATTATTCTGCCAGGCCTTTGTGCCGGGGGGGGGGGGGGGTAGCCATTGAAATGCCATTCCCTACATTCCACCTGGTAGTCAGATTTGTAATATCTGATGTTGTTACCACCTTGTCTACCTTTGTTGATATAAATAGGATTGCCATCTTGCTATTTAATCTTTTATACTGGTTTGTATTATATTCGTTAATTTTAAGTCGTTTTATATTGTATTGGGTTTTATTTTGCTATATTTATATGTTGTAAACCACCCAGAGCCCTTCAGGGGTGGGCAGAGGTGGAACTACCAGGGAGTGGGGGTGCATTGCACCGGGCACACGCCTGGGGTGGCGGAAAAGCTCCAAGGTCTCCTGGGAAGTGTAGTTCCCACCAGGCCGGTTCTGCTTCAAGTGAACAGGCTGCTTTTGCCAGCCTGCACTTTCAGGTTAAACTAAGGTAAGTGTGGGGGGTGGCGCCACGGGGGGCAGAAAACGCAAAGTGCACACAGGGCGCAGTATGGCCCAGCTACGACTCTGGCGGTGGATGGTATAAAAAGACTAATAAATAAATAAATAAATAAATAAATAAATAAATAAATAAATAAAATGAGTTAATTCTCACTAAACTTACAAGGGACTGTATTCCTAGACATACTTACTAGGGATTAAGTCTTAGTGGGACTTTTTAATAAAATACATGGGATCAGGTTGTAATGCTTCTGCATGGCTTTAATGGAAACTAAAATTAATTTTTGTCTATAGAATTTGGGATGCATCTCCAAAAAGATGAAACAATATCCATAATGCTGTGTTCTCATTGTTTCACAATCATACATATGTCTCTTTCTACCATTAGGAACAAACAGATATTTCCGGAGGATAGCAACACAGTTGGGTCTGAAGGCAGTTTTTGTTGATTGCACCAAACTGGAATGCCTTGAAGCTGCAATCACACCGGACACTAAGGTGACAAAGTTTGTTTGTTTGTTAATGTTTGTAAAGCAGTGTTTGCAACATGCTAAGAATGACTTTATTCCATTCCTATTGTAAACCCTGTTCTTTTCACACGGACACAGACAGGGCCATCTTATCCATTAGGTGCTTTGGGAACAATGCCTAGGGCCTATGAAAATTTTAGGGCCTACAAAATTAGGATTAACAAAAAATAAATAAATACAGGAATTGGGAAGAAAAACAAATCCAAATAAAGATATTTATTTTCTCATCTACGTTATTGTGTGTGTGTGTTTTTAATTTGCACCCTTCCCACCGTATGATATTTCATATTAAAATATGAGAAGGGAAGGACGGGCAAGGGCTAAGGAACCCCCCAATTTTTTTACTTCCGTTTTTTAACGGATTTGCATGTTTTGACGTCTGTAGAGTGTCTGTCCCTAGTGGTATGTCCGGTTGAGACAGGGATTCGAATACAAGAGTACCTAGGGCTTACGGAAACCTTAATGCGGCCCTGGACATGGGAGTTGGTTGGGATGATGATGACTGCTCAATGGAAGAGACTAAAGTGGTTTAGGACAGACTTCTTTTACTGGCTATGTTGGAATTGGTATAAAATAAGACAGACTATACATGGTTTAACCGTAGTCACTACCTGATTTGTCAAATGATCACAAAACGTTTGTCTATGTGAGTATGGTATAAATGGAATGTATGGATGCATCAAAATTGAAACCTGTCAGAGAACTTAGCAAGTTTTAAGGAAGATGAAGAGTTGGAGCAGGCCGCTTTGAATCCTATTCAGTACCAGCTCAGTTCTTTAAGGTAGTATAGATGGGTGCATGAGATTCTTGTATAAACCCATGAAATATTCAACAAAATAGTACTTAGACTCTAAAGGGTTGCTTCCCCTAATGTACCTTCAAAATTTTCTGAATGGAAAGGGAAGAATTTTCATTAACATAAATTCCTTAATGGGTGGAACATTTGGGGGGGGGGGGGGGCGGGCATGCCATGCCACTAGTTTATCAGGCCTTTATGCACTTTTCCATCAACCATGCCCACTTCTGCTTATCAAGCAAATTGTATCCTGCCTACATCTTCATCTCATTTTCTTACTAACCTGTTGTGCTATGGGGTTAAAAACTCACCAAGGATCTGTGTTGCAGAGCCTTTTCCTCTGAGAGTTGTTTTGACTCTCCCCCACTTCCCACTGGGGCTTTCTCCAAGGACATTTCTTGTCTCACTGCAAAATGATACTAGAAGGATGTCTTTATTTGCCACAATATATGCGAGTATGTGTGTGGTATCTTCCAGTCTTAATTGCAGTGTTCGGTGCAGCATTTGCCAGTTTGGCTGTTTTGGTTGTACATAGGTTGTTTGTGAAACTTTGTGTGTGAATTCCACCTCCATGGCGCCAATTTGTGACAAGCCTTTAAAAAAATGTTTTTACTGTGGAGATACATACATCATCCTAAGATTTTTGGGATCGAGGTTTGTTTTGAACTGTAAACCTTCCCCTCAGTTTCCAGGTGCTCCATGGGTAGTGAGTGTATAGGCTTTCAGTTCACTGCTGTGAGGTAAGTTTTGGAAATTATTGAGATTGCTGAGGCTGGATTAATATATAAACTAAGAAGATTATTTATTTACAAGTTGGTTTAAATAAACAAACCAGCGGCACAGGTTTTCAGGCAGACAAAGTAGAAACCTGTCTGAAAAAATTTACCCTGGTTATGACTTTAGAGAGTGGTTAGACTTTTCTACAATGCTTTCAGGCACAGAGATGTATTGACTAGCCACTAGGTTAGGTCTTCTTTCACACCCAGCCTGTTCTTTCCCCAGAGTCAGATTAAATTGTACAAGGCCTGCTTATCACCACAGGCACACTCCTCTCTTCCAGAGATAGCAGGGAGAGGAAGACAGGATATACAGATTGTATAACTGTTCAGTTTATTGCCTTTACTGACAACCTGTCCTCTCACAATAACAGCTTGTCTGGCTTGAGACTCCAACAAATCCAATGATGAAAGTGATTGATATTCAAGGATGTGCAGATGTTGTCCATAAGCACAAAGGTGTTATCTTGGCAGTTGACAATACTTTTATGTCTGCATATTTCCAGGTAAGCTCATTGCCCCAAACTACTCAAGAAATACCCCATGCACCCCTTGTTTTGTTTTCAAAAAAAGTCATTGCAGAAAGAAATCAGCAAAGAAAAATTCTTGGTTTGATTTCTTGTTTAAATCTACTGGTCCTGGTGCTTAATGCTGGATGGGTAATTGGGATTTTATCAGTGTAGATGCAGTACTCAGTGTATTTTCCTGTGTTGTGAAATTGAGCCACCTTGACCTTCTTGGCCTGTGGAGGTTTTTGGCATAGCGGATATTATATTTCTCCTTTCCTAGAGCAGATAGGTCAGATATTCTGTTTCATGCTTCCTGCAGCAATCTAGCATCGTGATCCTAAACAGCTGAACTGCAAGCATGGGAATAGCAAGAAGGTTGTTGTTCACGATGAACTTTCCCCTCCTCTTGCTGAGCAAATGATCAGATCTGTCCTCTCTGAGGACTTCCTTTCCCCTGCCCCCAACGTCAATTAATTGCCCATCCAAATGAAGGTGATCCACCATAGGTTTGATAACCTTGATTATCTATTCAGCAATGTATTCCTTGCATATTTGGATGCAGAGTTTTTTCTTATGATGAAGTACAGTTATTAAGGGCATGCTTGAAGAGGTGGAAAGTCTCTGACATGAATTGACTGCATAACCTTAAATGTTTATCTTTACAGGTTTGTTGTACAGATTACTGGGATTGTGTACAAGAGATGTGTTGATTACATAGGTAGTATGAAATATTTATGGATCATTATTCACTGTTGGCTACTGCAGCATAGTTCAGCACTGAAAGTATGGAGGAATGCAGTGGTACTCTGTGTGAGTGTGTAGCAATGGATTGCACTTCCAAGCATACAACATATTTATAATATCTAACTACTATTAATCTGCAATGGACTTAGCACCCTGATTGTCCTGAGATTCTTTGCACCAGTAAATTGACCCTTAGTTTGGAGAATCAAATTTCTGACCCAGCCCCAGAGCTAAAAACGGGCTGTTACAACAGTGCTTCAGGGAGTTTATTTCTACAGTAGCATCTAGGGTATGTGAGAGAGATCATTGTGCAAAGATCATGACAATTTCTGGGGAACTTCTGTTGCGTCATCTTGATGTGCTGACAAAAGCAGCATACCCATGAGGTTCATTTCTACAGATACTTTTTCTGCAGCATGATTCTGAACGTTGCTCACCCAAGGGATTTTAGTCTGACTCTGCAGAGTGCTTCACAAACTATCATGTCTACCCTTGCTACAATATGATGCCACTTTTTATAGCAGGGAATTCAAGGCTAAAACGCAGTGATGGTCACACACAATGAGCTCTCTGGAGAAGAGATTTCATATCCTCCAAATAGATCTAGGAGGGGTTGTGTGGTCAGGAGAGTTGAGGCTGTCACCTCAGGCACTGGATTTTGAGAGGTGGCAGTTTACACCATAACTGTTACTGTGTCTCCTTCACCTGTATTCCCTTTATCTTATCTCTACCTGTCCTAATTTGTCCTTCACTTTCACATCAGCCCATAAACTACAGCTGCAATTTTTCTTCTCTCCTTGTTCCCCAGCTTCTTAAGACACGGGATGCAAACCTGTTCATGGCCACATGAGCTTTCAAACTTGCTCAAGATTCAAGAGCGGGGGAGGAGGGGGTTCTCTTAGGAATGTATGTTTTGCCACACACTGTTTTTTAAGATGCTGGGGAACAAGGACAATAATATTGCTAGCAGTTCCTGGGAAAGAACCATAGGGGTGGGTGGCTGGGGCAACTTCCAGTAGTACCCCCTGTTGAGCCTCCACTGTATTATGCAGAGGTGTTCATATAACTTGGCTTTTCAAAGTGAAATCTCAGAGAGGATTTTTTCAAAACTTCTTTTTTAAACATAAAGAGCAACTAGAATTCCATTCATTCTTTTCAGCACATGGAACAAGCAAAATATAGGGTTTAAAGGTGTATAGTCAGTAACTTAGTAACTGATTTGCAAACAGGAAGAGTTGTCATAGTTAATTATACTGCTGCACTAAAGTAGCCCTTGGAGAAGAGGAGGGCAGTAAAATGGAAGGACTTTATGTCATGGAATTAGAAACCTGAAGATGACATGGGCCTATAGTCCCATCCCCTTAATCATTTACAACCAAACAATCCTAGTAGATTAGCCAGTATAATAGCATCTGATGATTCAATGTGTCATGGATTACCAGCAGAGAACGGAAAAGAAGAATATTTACTGTGACATAATTTCCCAATTTCTAGGGAAATAATACTTTATAAAGAAAGACAAAAACTAATGTTGAATTACATAGATTATACTACATTTCATTTCCCAATGAAAATCTAAGGAAACCCCAAGATTAAAGTTGTAATTTCTTCTGAAGAGAACTTTTTCCTCATCCCATGTATGACAAATGGGGTTTAAGCATCCAGGGAAGGCTGGAATTGGACGTTAAGAAAAACATGATGTCAGTGACCTTATTTGTTTCTTCATCTTCACTGGAATTTGGAATATAAGTTTCTGTGTCCCTGCCTCACATACGTTGTTGCTGGTTAACTGAAGAAATTCCAATATTATCATGCCAGAAAAGAGAAGAGAAGATGGAGAGGCAGCAGCTCTCTACTTCTGCTCTTTCTGTATAAAAAGAGATAATTCTGAGTAAACAGGACTGCATGATTGGCCTGGTCTATAAATCCAAGAATAGTCCTTTTCTAGATGAAGGCTGTGAAGCATTTTCTGCCTTTCTTATGGGCTCTTTCACCAGCAAAATTATGGTCACACAAATGTGACATCAGCTTTCTTTCTTCATCTGCTTTCCCCTTCATTCAAAGAGCTCTGGGCATCATAAGCAGAGATGTACCATTTTATCCACATTGCAAACTGGTGAGGAAGCAAAGGCACAAGTAGTGGCTTTCTTAAAGCTATCTAACAAGTTTTACAGCTGAAAAGAAGAAGAGTTGGATTTATATCCCCACTTTTCTCTACATCAAGTAGTCTGAAAGTGGCTTACAAACTCCTTACCTTACCCTTCTCACAGCAGACAACTTGTGAGGTAGGTGAGAGTTCTGAGAGAACTGTGACCAGCCCAAGGTCACCCAGCAGGTTTCATGTGTAGGAGTGAGGAAACAAATCCAGTTGACCAGAAAGGAGTCCGCTGCTCATGTGGAGGAGTGGGGAATCAAACCCGGTTCTCCAGATTAGAGTCCACTGCTATTAATTATTGTACTACTGAGTGACGATCTAGACTTGGACTGGAAAGATCTGAGTTAATCTGCTACAGCCCACTGTTGAAACCTCCCTATTCCTGAGATAATAACTTCTTTTAGTGCTGTCCTTTCCCTGGCAATTTCTTATCCCCCTTAAATCTTTCAAGTGAGAGCTCTTGCGGCTCACTGTCACTAGATCAGTGTTGAAAAAGTGGAAATAAGGTTCACTGATGCTTTCCCAGGGATGATGGCTTCAGCTTCTTTCTAACAAAAAAGTTGGGGACGTGCTACTTTTAACATCATTTGTCAAATTGTTTTATTTCTTAAACAAATTTTCCGAGTTCCCCTTAGGGAACTTGCCTTGGCAGCTCTGGAAGTTGTTTCTCCCTGCTTATCTTTTACAACAACCCAGTGTGGGAGATTAGACTGAGAGAGCGAGTGACTAGCCTAAGGTTACCCAGGGAATGCTATGGATAAGCAGACATTTGAACCCAGGTCTCTGTGATTCAATTCAGTATTCCTAAATACTGGCCAATATCTGCTCTTGATTGTGCTCAATGTACCTTAATATCCAGTGTATAATTCCTACTGATTCTTTCAACAGAAAAGGAATGGAATCTTCAACTATTTGCTGTCTTTCTGTTTCAGCGTCCCTTGGCTTTGGGAGCAGACATTTGTATGTACTCAGCAACTAAGTACATGAATGGTAAGTGTGTGCATATGAAAAACATTCACATTATCTTGATTTTCTTTAACAGCATTATAAACTGTGTTAATCTTTCTTATTGCCTCTTACAAACCATGTGGTATAGCCAAGTGTGGTGTAGAGGTTAGCCGCCAGCGTGGTATAATGGGTAGCAGCAGGTGGACTCTAATCTGAAGAGGCAGGTTTGATTCCCCACTTTTTCACATGAGCAGCGGATTCTTATTTGGTGAACTGGATTTGTTTCCCTGCTCCTACACACAAAGCCTGCTAGGTGATCTTGGGCTAGTCATAGTTTTTCAGAACTCTCTCAACCCAAACAACTTCACAAAGTTTCTGTTGTGGGAAGAGGAAGGAAAAGGAATTTGTAAGCTGCCTTGTTTAGTACTGATCTTTTAAAACCTGTTTCTATCTAAGAAAATTAACAAGCACATAACAAAAAAAATCATAATTAAGGCCATCAGCCATGACAAGAATGTTTGAGCAAATCATAGCAATTACAACACTAGGCATACTCATAATTTAAAAGGAAAGTATTTACCATTTTTCAGTTAATTTAACCAAATGTGAATAACCTTTTACTCATTGTAAGTTCTCCATGAGTGCTTTATTCTGCATTGTCCTGTGCAGGAATTCAACCAGAAGGTTGTGGCTGTTCTTAATATCCTAGTAATTTTTCTCTCTTTCACAAGGTTATTACTTGTCTGAGTTTTACAACTAGTAAAATAAAATGTACATAAATATATTAAACAGTGTAAAAGTAAATGTATGTGATATCTCTTATTTGCTAACAGCACTTTATACCAGAGGAGCATCTTGCTGTCATTAAACAAAATCAGCTGGATCTTTGATTTGAATTCATATACCACCCTCCCCCCGGAGGGGTCTTACTAGTCTTAACACACTTGTGATGCAGTCATAAGAATACTTTGCTGGGACTAAGCCCGATTCAATAGACGTGGGTAGGATTCTGAGTAAGCCGCATTACCCCATATGTCCCCCAAGCAAACTTGAGGTCAGCAACTGCAAACCTGGTGGTCCCTGGTCCTACTATTGTCAAATTGGCCTCAACCACGACCAGGGGTTTTTTGGAATGCTCTGCCACCTAACAACAGGACACTGCAGGATTTGATGCAATTCTGCAGGGCTTGCAAGGCAGAGCTGTTCCACCAGACTTTTGGTTGAGGCCTGAAAACAGGAAATTGAAAATGTAATTACCATATATACTCGCATCAGTCGAATTTTTCAGCACATTTTTTGTGCTGAAAAAGCCCCCCTTGACCTATACACGAGTCAGGTGTATTTTTAAAAATATTTAAGGTTTTTACTTTGTCGGCTGCCAGGGGACATAGTTTTTAGGCTAGCAGCACCAAAATTTCAGGGATTTTTCAAGAGACTCTCCTGATGATACTACCCAGGTTTGGTAAAGTTTGGTTCAGGGGGTCCAAAGTTATGAACCCCCAAAGGGGGTGCCCCATCCCCATTGTTTCCAATGGGAGCTAATAGTAGATGGGGCTACATTTTGAGGGTCCATTACTTTGGACCCCTTGAACCAAACTTCACCAAACCTGTGTGGTATCATCAGGATAATCTCTTTCTGATACCAGCCAGGTTTGGTGATGTTTGGTTTAGGGGGTCCAAAGTTATGGATCCCCAAAGTGGGTGGCCCATCCCCCATTGTTTCCAATGGGAGCTAATAGTAGATAGGGCTACATTTTGAGGGTCCATAACTTTGGACCCCCTGAACCAAACTTCACCAAACCTGATTGGTCTCATCAGGAGGGTCTCCTAAAGATACTCTGAAATGTTGGTACTGTTAACATAAACATTCCTCCCCTGACCAAAAATCCAGTTTTGAAGGATTTTAACTCTTGTGTTTTAGTTTGGTTGCTGGTTGAGCTAAGGTTTTTGTACTTTTAAAGTTATTGTTGAGACCATATTGTTTTTGTTGACCCTCTTTTCCACTTACAGAGCTAGTTTACTGTTTTTCTTTGAAATAAATATTCAAAAACATTTAACCTACTGATGCCTCAATTAATGTAATTGTATTGGTATCTATTTTTATTTTTGAAATTTACCAGTAGCTGCTGCATTTTCCACCCTCGACTTATACGCGAGAATAAGTTTTCCCAGTTTTTTGTGATAAAATTAGGTGCCTTGACTTATATGCGGGTCGACTTATACACGAGTATATACGGGTATCTATTTTCAATTTTACTTGTTGCCTGCCCAAATCATTTCGAGAGGCATAAGAACAAACCAATTGCAGAGCGTTGTCCTCACTGATTGTAACCATTATTGTATTTGAAAAACCCTGACCTGCCTTTAACAGCCGTGAAGTTTAACGAGGCCAGTTGGTTAATTATCTAGAATCTGGCTAGCTGTTATATATTTACCTTGAGATTACTTTGCCGTGCCTTTCTAGCTTTTGTTTATATATATCACTCCAATGGGAGAATGAAAACAATTTTCCAAAACGTTTGGTCACTGTTTGTAAAAATATAAATTTATTTGGGTTACTTAACAGTAAAAAGCTACTCCAGTGGGAGAACTATTTTTTGAAGTTTTCATTGTTAGCCTGTGGGTACAAATTTTCTTCATTTTCACTTTTGTGTGTACCTTCCCCTCTTGCTTGTGGCGAGGGCGGCATACAAACAGAATCAAACAAACAAACCTGCTTAGGATTGCTGTCTTGGAATCAGGAGTATAGCTGCCATAGCACCAGCCTGGCCCTGAAATTGCCAGCTGCCTGGAGAAAAATGTCCTGTCCCTTTGTGTTGTTTATTTCACGAAAAGCTTCAGCTGTCCAGTTCCACACATTAAGCCTCTATTAAAGGGACAGGCCATTTTTCTCCAAGCCTGACCATAATTTCAATGTAAGCAGTTTGAGGATGGCAGTTTTCAGAAGAAATCATTGTCCTGAATTAAAATCACACTTGTATAGAGTAGTGGGGGGTGGGGCAACCATAACAAAATGCACTTGTGTGTTCTCTTTTAACATATAGAGCCATATTTAATGATTATTTACTGATTTTATCTGTGCTCTATCTATTTGTTTTGTTCACCGCCCTGAGCCCTTCGGGGGAGGGCGGTTTATTAATACAATAAATAATAAATAATAATAATAATAAGTAATAAGCAAATTGTTATTTTTCCTTTCCCTTCTTGTGTTTTCAGGTCACAGTGATGTTGTAATGGGACTAGTGTCAGTAAATGACAGTGATCTCTATGAAAGGCTCAAATTTTTACAATATTGTGAGTATAAGTGAAACATAAAAAGCAGCAAATGGATAGAAGTGTGCTGAAAAGTGTGTGATGTATGCAAATTTCTTAAATCTGCTAAGCCATTCTCCAAAAAAAAAGTTTTTGTATTTTTGTGTAGATTTTTGTATGTTTGTGTATTTTTGTATTTTATTTCAGAAGTTTATCTTGCTTTTCAAAAACCTCCAGTGAAAGAGTTCCAATACTCCTATAGGCTGTTTATTTCTTTTCTTTTTCTTAATATTTATCTGAATCAATGTTTCATCAACAACCAGTTACTTCCAGTGAGAAATACAACCTCTTACCTGTTGGGTTTTTGAACATCCTGTGCCTTTGGGGAGCAAAATGCGAGGGTCAGAAAGAAGTGTGCAGCGTACCTGGCCCGGGGTTGGTCTGTCCCTCCTACCCTCCTTCACGGGCTATCTTTGGAATGTGTGATGCCCTGTGTTCAAGCCCTGGCCAGGCGTGGGCCCTTGATGTGGTGCCTCAGGCTAGAAGACCCTCTGGGATCACCCACTCTGGGCCTCAACTGAGGATGAACCAGGCCTGGCTCTTGGCTCTCCCCTCCTCACTCTCCCCTCCTCACTGGTGTGGCTGTACTTCTTTCCCTTAGTCCATCCATCTCTTCTCCTTTCCACATGCTGCCCACTCTGTTCTCTTCCTCTTCCTTTTAACCCTGCTTCCAGTTTACTCCACCTTACCCTTCCCTTTCTGTTCCCGTTCCCTCCTCCCCAAGCCAAGGCCTGCCTCCAGGCCTCTGTTGGTTCTTGGGCTGTCTGTCGGGTCCTGCTGTGCCGCTGATTGACTCCTCCATCCAAGAGGCCACCCAGCCTCTTGAGGAGCCATGATTGGGGTGGGGCTGGGGTCCTCTGCAGTGTCTTGCCAACTGCCATGTTGGCCAGCCTCCCTGGGTTATCTTGGTCTTTCCCCATGGCCACTGACTTCCCACTGTGGCATCCAGACTGCAGCCCAGCTGGGCCTTCTTACCATCCACTTGGGCCGTGGGTGGGTCACTTGCTGCCTGGTGTTACCACAGGATAATTCCCCTGCCCCACTGGGCTTTGCCCTGCCTGTCTCCCCAGCGGAGCTACTGTAGGCCTGGGGATTTTGCATATACCCCCCCTCCACAGAAGACAATCTGTTCCCTATAAAATTGGGAGGTTCAGTTAACTTCTCTTATTCTAGAATGTAGATACATTAATGTAATCATAGCTTGTTCTGTATTAGCAACCATCATGCTTTTAAGATTTGTATCAAACCTTACCAATCTAGGTGATTTGTACTTCCTGTGAATTGGAGGGGTTCATGTTGGACATTCTTATCCCCCTTCCCCCAATGCCCCAAAATGACCCAGAAGTCCACACTTATACAGTCCATTTTTGGTCTAGACCTCCAGGCTTTGGGATCCTGAATAGAATCCCAAATAAGTGCAGTATCATTAGGACTTTATAGTTTGGATTAAACCTCTACTAAAGTTTGATATCCTGGACATGAGAATACAAACTTGACATGCATTTAGAACATGAGTCTTGAGTCATTGAGTCTTGCTTGTGTAGAGCAGACCCATAAGGCTTAGAGTAGAGAGAGTTATTTCTCCTATTTCTTATGCAGCCCTTGGAGCAGTTCCATCTCCTTTCGATTCCTACCTTTGCAACCGGGGCTTGAAGACATTGCCGATCCGCATGAAACAACATTTCCACAATGCACTGGTGATTGCTCGATACCTTGAATCAGATCCCAGAGTGGAAAGGGTCCTCTTTCCTGGTAAGTTAACTTTACAGTACTTGGCCGTTGCTTTCTGGAAAAAACAATGCCATTGGCTATGATGATGCAATTTGTAGCCACCACAAGCTGGAAAGATCCAGGTGAACAGAATGGGCCAGCAAATGTGTCAATAATTCTGGAGATTGAAATGACTGGGTTAGACTAGCACCAACATCGGCTGGCAACTAGCTTCTTCCATATCCACCCAGCATTTTACCCTCACAGTCTTTCCCCGCAAATGGCTCCTTTGCTTTACTTCCATTCCAGTGTGCACTCTCATTTCAGGCAGAGCCTGCCAAAATTTAATGATAACGTAATGCAACAACTGCAGTTAAAATGGACCTTTCTTTGATTTCTGGAAAACGCTATTTTGGAACCTGTGGAGTTGGGGTCTCAACACTATTAAAGCATTACTGAGGCCTGCTGGACATCCACTTTACTTTTATCTATTGTGTGTGTATGTATGTTTAAAGTGCTGCAATTCCAGAAAGCGGTTTCAAAGGCAGGTGACAAGCAGACATGGTTTGCCAGTGCTTTCCTCTGCAGTCGTTCTTAGTGGTTTCGTTTCCAAGTACAGCTTCTGAGATCTAATGAGATCAAGCTGCCCCTCCTTTCCTTTTCATAGCTTTGGCTGCCTACTCCACATTGAATAATTTTTTCCATAATGTTAAAGATGATTTCATTTGTTTAATACATGACATTTCAGGATTGGCCTCCCACCCTCAATATGAGCTGATGAAGCGTCAGACCACAGGCTGCCCAGGAATGATTTCCTTCTACATTAAAGGAAACCTTGAAAGTGCCACTACATTTCTGAAAAACTTGAAGGTAAAACTTTTGACTATACGGTGCCTTTGAAAGAAGAACATTGAACGGCAGCCTGTTAGAGTGTAGAAACTTGAAGTGTTGTCTGATCTTTTGGGGAAGGAACTGCCCTATGTATCATGGCAATAATGTAGTAATGGTTAGCATTAGCATGTAAATAACTGATATAACTATGGGAAGTGCCACTAATGAAAGGGAAGGGAAAGGGTGACTCAGAATTAATAGGAAATGTCCATTCAGGTATCTGGTGCTTACCTAATACGTTTGAGCTAGACAGTTCTTTGTATTGCCAACTGTTCTCAAATTTTGCTCTCCAATTAAAATGGCATTTTGAAAGCAGTGGAGCGTTAGCTGATGTAACACCAGCTCAGTATTTTAAAACAGCTTAAATAAACGTTTGACTTCAAAAGACTCCCCACAAATCGCTGTTGCATCCTCACACATCATTGGAAAGGCATTGTTTTAAATACAGTTGTGCAGTTTGTATGAGCTTCCCTTGCTTCACTGTTAGCAAGTTATTATTAGGCTTGTGCCCTCTGGCGTTGGACAGATTGGCACCTGTTGCAGCAAACTCTTTAATCATTAGAACCAAATTAACGCAAGCTGAGCAAAAAGCTCCCCTTCTCCAGGATTAATGGCAAATAAAATTGTCTCATCAAGGAACGCCTAAGAGGACAAGAGACATGATTTTCATTGCTTTATAACATGACTCATCCCATGCAGGAAAACAGATGCAAATAATAAAATCCAAATCTTGTCCCAACTTTCTCTATTCCTGGCTAATAAAAAGCAATTCAGTCCTTACCTACTGTGAGTGGATCAATTCCTTTTTTTGATTGTGTATTGTTTAAATTGGCCACTCTTTGTAATATCTCCTGCCCCTTGTTTTCAGTATAAATTCATAAGCTTAATGGTTGAACACTTCATGCATCTGTTAAAGTGAACTCTGATTCACAAATGCAGGAGTTGTTGAGTGTGAAGTTAAATCTGAAGAGAGAGATTTGAGTCCAGTAGCACCTTAGAAATTATCAAGATTTTTAGGATATAAACTTTTGAGAGCCAAGGGTCCGTCATTCAGATACAAATAGGAGAGCGGATCACTTGTGTGTCACAGAATTTGCCTATCAAAAGGTGCCAAATCACTGGCTTTGGCCCAGTGGTGGGATTCAGCAGGTTTGCATCACTTTGGCAGAACCGGTTGTTAAAATGGTGCTTGTAAACAATCAGTTGTTAAATTATTTCAATCCCACCACTGGAACCTGTTGTTAAATTGTTTGAATCCCACCACTGCTCTGGCCCCTGCATAGTAGCAACCATCCATGTTTGCAAATTACTGTTAGGCAAATAATTGGTGCAGCTGGGGCTTGTGGGTCCATCCAGTTTCAAAGAGTGAGGCTACTGAGAAGGCCTTCTCTTCTGCCACTCCAGTCTTTTGATCTAGTAGTGTGATATCTCTGGGCCAAACTATGTGTTACCTTTTTCATGTATTTCCATATGTTATGGTTAACTGCTTATAAAACTGTGTTAGGGGGAGTTGTTTTGTTAATTTTGCTGCTTCGCATGCACAGGTACAGTGTTGCAGAAATTGCTCCCTCATGTAGTTTTTGCTTATGTGGGCAGGAGCACTTCCTCCCCTGTTTAGGCTGTCTGTTTTTTGGGGAGAGGGGTGTTCATTCCCCACAGCTGCTATTTAGCTGCAAAGAACACAATAAAAGACTGAAAAAGGTAGCCTGTGGTTTGGCTGCCTATGTAGGCCTGGCGAGTGCAATTGTCATGGTCCTGCTTTGTGAGAGAAGCTGAGTTTTGCCAAGCATCCTCCTGCCAAATGAAATGCTGAGTTTTGTTTATAGCCTAGCAAGGAGTACATTCAGTCACCAGTGTTGTAAGCTGCATCCTTTACTATCTAATGTGGTTTCACACCTGAACAATTTATGCTTTAGAATTATATGCCAAGCCTTTCCTGTTTCAGCAATATTACTCTACCATTCTCCAAAAGGAGGTATTGAGTGATTCATTGGGTGATCCAAGATGTACAAAAGATGTTCCAAAACTGCAAACCAATAGGCACTTTGTTTCAGTTTTTGTTGAAGGGGCAGCTTTGTTGTGTTTGATGCTTCCTTATTATTTATTCTCTTCAAATAGTTACTCCTGTGCTTCTCAGGTGCATCTAACTCTTCTAGGTTCTTATTCTTGATAGAGCTGTTCATTTTTAAAAAAAACAAAAAACTGAATGTTTGTTCAAACACAATGCTTTGTATTTTTTTTCTCTAGCTTTTTACACTGGCTGAAAGTCTTGGAGGTTATGAAAGCCTGGCAGAGCATCCGTGAGTGAAACTTCAGCTAAAATATCTGGGGGATTAATTTGAAAAAACATTTTTAATACAAACAAGTATAGACTTGTGAATGTGAGATGCAATTATGGCAGTGTTGTGAATCCCTATCACTGTGTTAGGGGAAGAGGGGGTAGCACAGTGTAAGAGTCTTTGTTTTGCATGCAGAAGGTCCCAGTTTTAATCCGTGGCATATCCAGTTAAAAGAGTCAGGTCAGAGGTGAAGTAGAAGTTCTCTGCCTTAGACCTAAAATGCCACTGCTGGTCTGTTGAGCCTTGATTGATGAAAGTCTGATTCATTATCCAGTGTTTACTTTGCTAGGATGCCTAGCAAAGTTGCAAACCTGGTCTTGGTTGTGAAATATCTGATGTGAGATCTGTTTTTATGATGCTTGTCTTTATCCTCTGCTGTGGCTTTTTGCCAGTGAATTCTATGGGCAGTATGCAATGCCAAGTTTCAAAGAGTTGTCTGCTTGCCTGCTTATATTGATGCAGCAATTCCAAACATCCAGAATAAGTGACCTGTGGGTATCAGGCAGTAGCCTGACATGACTCCAAATGCTAGCCCATTCTTGACTAGGTCCAGAACTCATGAACTGATAATGTAGTGTATACTTTCATATTTTTTGCAGTATGTTGTTCCTTTTAAACTGCTATATTGCTGACAATTGCTTTATCTGTATCTAGTCTTTTATTTACTAATCAGGATCCATGTTCTGTTCTTGTTCAGTGCCATCATGACTCATGCCTCTGTTCCAAAGGCAGATAGGGAAGCCCTCGGAATCTCTGATACATTAATTCGCATGTCTATCGGCTTAGAGGACTGTGAAGATTTACTGGAAGATCTGGACCAAGCTCTGAAAGCAGCTGTAAGTCACTTCATAATTTAGAAGCTCCAAGTGTGGACATTTTTTATTTTTATTTTAAAAAAGATTTCTTATGGTTTCAGGTATTTCTGGGTTAGCAGAAATGCAGACCAGGAACTTCAGGTCTTGGCTTGGTTATAATTCTCTTGAAATACCAGATTGACAGCTTGGGAGTGCTGGTTGACACAGTGGTCATCTTAGAAAACCAGGTGGCTACTGTAGCTCAGGGTTCTTTTGCCCAACTCTGGCTGGTGCATCAACTGCATCTATTTCTGGGTTAGTCAGATCAAGCCACAGTGATCCATTCCTTAGTTACATCAAGACTAGACTATTGCAGTGCTCTCCACTTAGGACTACCTTTGAAGAGTGTTCTGAAGCTGCAGCTAGTACAGAATGCTGTGGCTAGACTGCTGATCGGGGCCACCTATTGAGAGCATAAGTACTCAGTAGTGCAGTAATTGCATTGCTATTGCCAAACCCAATTCAAGATGCTGGTTTTGTACTTTAAAACCCTACATGACTTGAGACCTGAGTATCTGAAGGATAATTTTCTCCCATGCAGTGGCGTATTTACCCAGGTACCGAGGGGTACCCTCTGCCCCCAGGCGCCACTAACCTAGTCACGTATGGGGCGCAAAATCGGCCCCCCACGTGACCAGGAAGAAGACGGCAATGTGGGGGCATGGCCATGCCCTCCCCAAGCCCCACCCCTGTCCTCAGTGCTATAAAAGCAAGTGCCGGAGGCCGATAGACGACAGTCTTTTCTGCCTCCCCAGAGGGGAGGGCAGACGGGACTGCTGGCTGCCGGCTCCCTGGGAGCCAGGAGCAAAGAGGGGCCCCCTGGAGAGGCTGGGGTGGGATTTGGGGAAGTGTGACCACGCCCCCAGGGTGACATGGGGCATGGCCACGCCCCTAAGCCCCACCCCCGATAGACGTCTGTCTCTTCTGCTTCCCCAGAGGGGAGGGCAGAAGGGACTGCGGGCTCTCTGGGATCTGGGAGCAAAGGGGTGTTAGTGGTGGGGGTGGAGCCCTGCCCCCCCGGCGTGGGGGGGTGACCAGAGACAATTTGTCTCCGGGCACCATTTCTTCTGCTCCCATGCATCCCTGCTCAGGAATGAAGATCATAGGAAGATGCTCTCCTGTCCCATCAATTAAAGACACTTGTTTGGTGGATACACAAGAGAGGGCCTTTTATGTGGCAATGCCACAATTATGGAGCAACCTCCCCAGAAAGGTGTTTTTGCCCCCATTAACCTCATTGTCGATCTTCAGAAGGCAGTTGAAGACAGTTTTATTTAGGACTGCATTTTAATTAAGCTTTTATTATTGGCAGTTGTTAAACTGTGACTTAAATGAGTTCTATAATTTTTTTGTTTTTATTGTGTTTTTATATTTTAGTTATACAATAAACATGCATTGAATGCCACAGGGCAGAAATGTAGCTAATAAATGTTTTAAATAAATAAAAAATATTTTCAGTGAATCTTGGAACATCTGAGATCTTTAGTTGATCAAATAACTTAACAAAATAAAGTAGATCTGTGAAATCTTTCTGCTTCTATTTAGTTTATGTGCAGAAGCTTAGATCCAAAATGAATAAAAGAAAACGGATGAGTTTGGCTCATCTGGCATGCATATAATTGTTCACATGTATACAATTTCTTGCTGCCATATGCAGCTGGTAGGCAGAATCCAAATATCTTTTTGCAATAAATCATGGATTGTTTCTTTTAATATTATTGAATAGATGTTTGATATTCTCATGAATAGCAAGAAATGTGGCTTTAGAATTCTCTAGACCCCAAACAGGACTTTGCAAGGGGTGTGCCCATTCCACAGTGTACTTCCATGCACAGTCCATGTACTCCTTCTCTAAGTACACACACAAACTAGTTCAACAGCACGCTTATCTGACCTGTGAACTCATTCATATACATATTAACTTTCCCTGCTTCAAACCAATGTTCTCTCTACCCCATACTAAGGTCAATTCTTTCAGTACATCGAGTCTGTTACAAGCCTAGCCAGTTTCTACTCCACTGCCCAAACTATCATCCCTGGTCTCCCAATATTGGCCTCCTTGTTTGGCTCATTAATTTCATCTCCTGATACAGAAAATGCTTTCATTAGGTGGGGCACAGTGCAGGTCAGAATATTCTTCTTCCACCTATATCTTTTCTCTGCTCAGTTTTTCTATTGATAAAACCTATGGGAGGGAAGGTTTTTTCCTTTTGCATTATACATGCTGCTTAAGAGTCCTTCACAAAATAACTGATGTGAGTAATAACAATAAGGAGAACTTAGAATAAACACGTAACCCAAAATTGGTCTCTATTATTATTTTCATGATAATTCCTTTTCTTTGCAAAGTAGCCTAAATTACCTTAAAATGTAGTATGCATTTGAATGTTATATCTTGTATTATTCTACTTGATTACTGTTATTCTTTTGATGTAGCTGAAGAAGACAGCTAGGAGTTTAAAAGCTTAACTGGTGTATTACGTGCTTTGTAAATCAGATGTCACTAAAGTGATAATTCAAATCCTGAATGAAAACTGCTTATATAATTCCTCTTATTTTCTGTTATTACAGGTTTTTGATTATAAAGTCCGTAACTAAAAGACTTGATTCCTGTGCATCTGCAATATAAGGAAAAGGAACTGAAAAACTGTGCTGCTCATGAATTTTCTGTGATTCAATATTTAAGAAATGAAAAATTATCTTTAATGTTTTGAAAGCAAGACAAATTGAAAGCAAGCCAACAATGGGGACCTTTCCCCATTGACTTGACTAAACCTGTGCCTTCTATTAACATTGTATTCTTTGATCTAAAACAAAAGGTCACCATTCTTTCCAGGATAGTTTCAGGTCTACAGTATAAGATTCGAGTCCAATAGCATCTGAAAGCTATCAAGAGTCAAAGCACCCTTTGTCAGATGACAAAAGCAGTTTTGACAGTCAAAAGCTTTTACCCTGGAATTCTTATTGGTCTCTAAGGTCCTGCTGGACCCCAAAAGATTCCACAACTTGCTACCTTTCCAGGAGGATGTGACTTTGATTACTTGGGAATAGGGCAGCTAATAATATCTAAATATATTTGAAATAGTTTGTCATACCTGGGCATGTTAAAAGGATGTATCATTACACCAGTGCCTCCTGTTCTTTCTGCTCCTTCTTGTCCCTGATTTTTTAAAAAAAGATTGAGCTATTTCTTAAAAAACTAAAACAAAACCACTTCAGATGCAAAAGGTGGTATCAGATAGTTCCTGCAATGATGTTATTTGTGTCTTTGGTGCAATACTGAAAAATGAAGCAAAATGAGTGGCATGTGTATGCATTGGGTTGAATCCAAACTTGCATAAGCAGAAGGATCGCACACAATTACAGCTTTCCTGCTTTTTCCCAACAAGTTCCCCTCACCCATCCTGAAAATCGTCTGCACTGAAATCAAGCAACCCCCCTCATCAGCCCCCCCCCCCCAACTGTATGAGAATTGCAAAGTTCGTTTATTGGAGGCAGGTGGGTGAAGGGGAATGTGGGAAACATCCACAAGCAAGTGCTTTCTGTTTATACAAGTTTGAATATATTTTGGTTTTTATTTTGAAATTCCCAGTGTGTATTTATATTTGATTATACAAGTTGTATCTTTTGGTTACATTACTTGATTTTGCATTGGGCAATTTTACTTTTGTATAAATCTATTGTTCTGGTATTTTGTATGAATGAACTGTAGCAATAAGTAATAACATGTCCTGTTAATTTCCACAACTCATTAATTAAAGCAAAGTTGATTTGAGTCCAGTTTCTCTGAATAGTTATTGAATTGTCAAGTATGCAGAAGAACAAAGCCAGCTGAGAGGAAATCAGCTTGGTTTCTGCAAAGGGAAGTCCTACCTCACTAGCCTTTTGGAGTTCTTTGCAAAGGTTAATAAACATGTGGATAAGAGTGATCCAGTCAATACTATGTATTATGATTTCCAAAGGGATTTTGACAAGTCCCTCAACAAAGATTCCTGAGCAAACTTAGTCACGAGACAAGAGGATGGGTTCTCCTATGGATTTAAAATTGGTTAAATGATAGGAAGCAGAGAGTAGGAATGAATTCTTGTAATGGAGTGAAGTAAGCCATGGTGCCCCCAAGGATCATTTTGGGACTAATGCTTTTTTATTCTTTAATAAAGTATCTAGAATTGAGGGTGAGCCATGTAGTGGTCAGTGTTGTGGATGATACCAAATTGGTCAGGATGGTGAAAACCAAAGCAGATTGTGAAAAGCTGTGACATCATCTCTCCAAATTGGGTCAGTGTGCAATGATATGGTAAATAAAATTCACTGTGCATGTTGGCCCAAAAATTGTAACTATATGCCAATGACATCTTAACTGTTAGTGGTTAAAGGGGAAATGATCTTGGGGGTGTGGTAGACACTCTGATGAAAATGGCAATTCAGGTTGTGGCTTTGGTGAAAACAACAACTCCATACTGGGCAATATTAAGAAAGGGATTTGAAATAAAACAGCACATATTGTAATGTCCCTGTATAGCTCTGTGGCGTACCCTCCTTTGGAATATGGTGCACTTTTGGTCACAGTATTATTACTCAATGAACAGGGGTCAGATATTAAGTGCATAGATAGGATCCCTTCACTGATGTCCCTGAAGAATTACACATCCTTTTTATTTCCTAAAGTTGGTCTTTACCAAAATGGAAAATAATAAATTAAATTATGTCTTTAATCTGGGAGCTAAAGGAAGGGTAATGATGCAGTGTAAGATCACAGCAATCTCACAGTATTTCAAAGATAGACCATGCATGCAGAAAAGACAAATGTCACCTCAACCCCACCCCCAACCAAAAGTAATAACAGTCTCAGTTAAAAACATCCACATTTGTACAAATAACAGCATCTGCTTTATGGGTTAAGATCAGATAACTATGTCTGTCATCATCATGTCTTCAGTTGAGACATAAATGGGACTGTGCAGGTGCAGGCCGGCTGCGGAGAACTGACCAGCGAATTAAGCAAATTATTCTGAAATTCCCAATACAAAGATCTATGGACTGCTCTATGTATTGAAAGTTTACAACATTTGAAATCCACCCTAGGCCTAAATTTCCTAAAAAAAAACATTTTGCAAACATCTCATGTTCAATCTTGCATGGGAAACTACTGTGATAGTAGAAGCCATGAACTTGAGGAGTTTCTGGATACAGATAGCCCTTTGAAATTTATTGTTAGAAAAAAATGTGATCAAGGACAAAATAGCCTTATACTGTGAAAATGTCCCAGTAAACTCAATGGTTTGTGTAGGCTTGAAAACAGGACTTTTCTATGTTGATTGGCCCTAGATTGGTTAATGTTTGTAAGGTGAAAGTCATTTCATGCTCCAAAGACTGAAAGGAAGGGGTGACAGACAGGCATTTAGATAGTGATACACTTCACAGCCCTTTGACATTAGGAAGACAGCTACAGCTGACATGTATTTTGTGAGAGTATTTGTTGTTGTAGCCACACCAAAAGATAACATTATATTCATACAGGTTGCCCCCATACTTGAACCTGAAAAACTTCTGGACTTCTGGTTTGGGTCGCAAAGAAGCTGGTTGCTCCAGAGTTCCAGAGCACACTCCTACCACGTTGTAACTATAACCTTCAAGAGAGGTCTCAAGAGAGACCTTCAAGTGTCCCTTTCTCTTGCTATTGATTTCCTCCGAAGCTGCCTTATGTAATGATATAATTAATACTTACCACTATGATTCTAAAATGTCTATCTATGAATGTTAATGGTCTATATAGCCCTAGTAAACATAGTAAAATATTTCATTATTATTATTTATTCGATTTGATAGACCTCTCTACCCACAAAGGGCTCAGAATGGTATACAGCTTAAACAAAGAACAATAAATTACAAATACAAGGAAGTAACAAATCGAATAACCCCATTAAAATCAGTAAAACGAAATACAATAAAATCAGTAGCAACAATATGACCCACCCACAAATTTAGTGGATGGCATCTGGTCCTAACCCCGAGAGGGGACCAGAAGTTTGTCAAAAATAAACAGATGGTACATAGGGCATCTAGGAGGGGCGGTAACTCAGTGGTCAGCCCCTGCAAAAGCCCAGTGGAACAGCTCTGTTTTGCAGGCCCTGTGGAACTCACCAAGGTCCTGCAGGACCCTAACAGCTGGAGAAAGAGCATTCCACCAGGCAGGGGCCAGGGATGTAAAGGCCCTGGTCCAGGTGGAGGCCAGCCACATCATAGAGGGGCAAGGTACCATCAGAAAATTTGCCTCTGCTGAACAGAGAGCAGAGGCGTAGCTGGGCCAAACTGCACCCGGTGCACAGAGTGTTTCCCCCCCCCTGCCCCCCCCCGCGGCACACACATACACCCCACACCCCTTCCCACACTTACCTACGTTCCTTTTCTTTATGTAGTACTTTTTGAGGCTGAAAAACGCGGCCTATTTACAATTCAAGGAGAAAGCTGCCTGACTAACTATACTTCCCAGGAGACCTTGTGAGCCTCAAGGTCTCCTGGGAACTGTAGTTCCTCAGGCAGTTTTTCCCCTTTTTCCCAGTCCAAACTCTGTTGTAGCAGTGGCCAGCCTAGTTGGACTATATGATCAGTCTGCCCACTGGATGATTAGATTTCTGATGAAATCTGATTTTAATCGCAGAGAGTAATACTGGGTGAAGATCAGCTCTCTGATTGAAAATGCAAAATAAACCTGACGTCCTTGACTGTTGGACAGCTGGGTTTGAACAAAGTGTTGTAAGGTACAGTGCATTTTATATTTCAGAAATCATAACACAGCTCTATACAATTTAATAGACTGAATTGCAATAAACTTCCATCTGTGCAATTTGTGCAAGCTTGCTGTGGCCTCTCAATTTGTGAGTCATGTTCATAATAAATACCTAAAACAAACAGTTTGAAACTTCTGTGCTTTTTGCACTCTGGAATAAAACCACATGAACACTCAAAACACTACTTTAATGCTATATATTACAAGCCACAAACCCACAAGGACTAGTGGGGGGTATCTCATTTTCCCTCCCCCTACTGTTTCCTCTTTCTCCTCCATGGGCAGACCATTATAACTTGATTCCCTGTTCTGTAGGGTGTTTGAGCCACACTCACACTTATTTAAAGTAGATAGTGGTCAGACAATAATTCAGGCCAAATTTCCAACTCCAAAATTAAATACAAGGTGTGACCTCCTTTATGTGCCGCACCTCTTGCAGTTTGAGAGAGGCCCAGGACAGCCAAAGAAGCTATCAGATTTTGGCCAGCAAAGTATCGTTGGCATGAACAGTGAAGGGCTCTGGGCGGTGGACAGCATAAATTTATAACATGACTTTGCACTCCCATAACTTTGGACTCCCAGAACCAAATCTCACCAAACCTGGGTGATAGCATCAGGAGTCTCCCTGAAACTTTGTTGCTTGTAGCCTAAAAACTGCGCCTTCTGCAGGCCAAAAATGGAAAAACACTGAAAATACCAAAAAATCCCACAAACGAACCATCTTACAGGAGTAATTAACATATAATTAATGCCAGTGGTATTTTGCAGTTGAAATCTGCAAAAAGGGAAAGACTCACAAGCTAATGTTGTCTTGGGATGAATCAAAAAGACTGACGCAAATTGCAAGATGCCATAGTTCCATTGTACACCACATTGGTCACGCCACACTTTGAATATTGTGTGCAATTCTGGAGGCCTCACTTCAAAAAGGATGCGAACAGAATGGTGTGGCTGCAGAAGAGGACAACGAATATGATCAGGGGCCTGGAGACCAAGCCCAGTGAGGAAAGGCTGAGGGACTTGGGAATGTTTAGTTTGGAGAAGAGGAGGTTGAGGGGGAACATGAGTGCTCTCTTTATTTATTTATTATTTGATTTTCTCTATTCTTATTTATTTATTTGATTTCTATGCTGCTCTCCCATGTTGTGAGAGTGGCTAACATCAGTAATATACATCACAATAAAATGCATCACCACCCAAAATCTAACAATAAAATACATAGCAATTAACTATAAAACCTGGACCCTTAAAATGCATATCCCACAAGGGGATAATTAAAATTACAATATTTTCCTCATACCCCATATAGTACATATGATCAGTAACAAGGGGAGATGAGGGGGAGGTGGGGAAAGCCAGCTAAGTTTGATAAAACTTTAAATATGTGAAGGGCTGTCAGTTACAGGAGGAGCTGTTCCTGTTGGGAGCAGAGAATAAAACTTGCAATAATGGGTTTAATCTATGGATAATGGATTTAATTTATGGAGTTCCAAATGCCAGCCTCATGATTGTCGCACCATGGCAGCCGCCACTGGGACCCTCTGCGGCTTCACAAAGTGTTAGTAGGTTAGCCTCCCTTTTTTTACTTTACAGATTTTTCTGCAGCCCTATTCTGCAGAAACATCTGTTTGGGGAAGTGTGCCCCCTACCTGCAGATAGGGGACACACTTGGGAATTAGATACATAGATGTATTTCACTCATGCCTTACTAAGACAGGAATACCTGTCTGCTATGCCATTTAGTACATGAGAGGCATGTTTTTGCCTCGTATTCCTAGATTCCTACTTCACAGCTTTAAAGTCAGTTTTAAAATGATATATTAATATTTCAGCTATGGTTATAGTATCATATTGTTGAGCTATTAATAAAAAGGTAAAGCTAAATTTTCCCCTTCAGTAGTATCCGACCCTGGGGTACCACTGCAAGCAGTGATTTTATAGGCAAGCCACTTTTGTGGGGTAGTTTGCCATTGCTTTCCCCGGCTATTCTTTACCCCCTAGCTATGAGCTAGGTATTAATACTGAACTATTAATATCAGCAGAACAATGAGAGGATGACAAATTTATTTTTGCTAAGTGGCTGACTGGCTTCACATAATCAATTATCAACATCTCAATGTAATGACACATTAAATGAAGGAAAATATTAGCTAATGTGGAATGATGGAGAATTTGCTTTTATCATTGTAACATTGATTTTGACTCCATTACTGAAACTATTTCAACCGATAGTTAGGGATTAATTCATTGGTTCTTCAGAGAAATCAGTCTGGCTATTGTTTAATTTTATTACATTATCAGAGACTTACCAATATCAGAGAATTTTTCTATTTGCTCTGTGTTTGATACTACTTCAAAGCAGAGTTCCTTCCCCTTACTGCATCTCCATACCAATTTGGTACATTGGGGTACCTCCCGAATTTTCCATTGTTTTTCTTCCATCGTTCACAAACCTGCTTTCCTGAAAAGTTTGGTGAAGGATCACAGGAAAACTTGAATGGCTACCATTTGGGCAGGAAAATGTGAATGGAAATCCCCCTCTACTCCAGAAATAAGAATGAGTTTCACAGGATGACAGTCATTTTCCCTGCCCACATCTACCATTTCCACCACCAGCCCTTCCACCATGGGCTTTTTGCTTTTTTATTCTGCAGTTGAATATCATTATATAGTTAGAGCCATATAACAATCACTGTAACAAGTGCTCTGAATTCCTGGCCTTCATTTTTTTAAAAAGTACGTTTCTAGTTCTTTTTGTTGCATAGGTAGAAGAGAAAAGGAATATCTCTGTAACAAAAGGTGATAGAAACATATTTTTTAAATTAAAAATGAAAGTTGAGAATTCAGAGAACTTGCTCCATGGATTGTTATAACAATAAAACAACATTCAGTTGTTGGTTTTATTTCTCCATGGAAATAACACCCCTCTTTCAGTGCTCTTTTGGTACAGCAAAATGGTTCAGGGTAGTAGGCAGGAACTGTCCCTCCCACGATGGTGTTCCAAGCTCTAATGGGCACTCCTTAATTTTTTTAAAAAAACTCATTTCCTTCAGCTGCTGAAAGTGAGAACATAGAACACACTAGGATTTGCAGAAAACTATTCTGGGTGGGCCAGGTCCAGATGCCGCCCCTCCTTCACTCCCCTCTCTTGCATGCCACCCCTCCTCCCCTCCCCCTCCCTCCGCTAGGGTGGGTGGGCTAGGTCCAGATGTCAGGGCCCTCCCTCCACTCCCAAGGGCTCAGGGCAGTGAAATCTGCCTTTCATTCTCATCTGTCTGTTCATAGTCAAGTGAAGAAGCAAGATCCCCGGCTGGCTTGTTACGTTCACTTGTCACTGCCAGTGCGACTTCCCACAAAGCTTGTAGCAATGGCTTTTATAGTGTGGACATTTCCAAGAATGTCAGAAATGGAATTGGGGGATTTCTTTTTATGAGTGGAGGCTGCAGCTAATCCCAGCCTCCTGCCTTCTCACAAGCCCTGCAAGGATGATCAAACCTTGCAGTCTGTTGAAGCAGCAGGACCTTGTTCCCCTTTTGTAGAACAGATAGGTTGCCCACATAGACCTGACAAGGCTTATTGAGCACATGGTGTAGTGCTTGTATAATGACAGATCATAAGCCAGCAACTCAGGAGCCATTCAAAGCTCACTCAGTTCTGCCCCAAAGGCTTGCTCTAAGAGTCCATTCAGTTTCTGGTATTTTACTCCAGAACCTTATTCATACTGGTCCCAAGCACAGAATGTAGAGATCTTGTAAATAGTTTAGCTCAATAACACAGGAACTTGCCAATCTACCCTCGCTTGGGCTACACCCCAGATTATATACTCCTCAATCCAGTTATTCCATCCCTTGCTGGACATTGACCTGGGTCATCCAGGAGAAGGGCAGTTCTACTTTGGGCATTCCCGAGGACAGTGTTTCTCCTGGAATTTCTGAAGAAGAAGAGTTTGGATTTATACCCACTTTCTCTCTTGTAAGGAAACCCAAAGAGGCATATAAACACCTTTCCCTTCCTCTCCCCAAAATAGACACCTTGTGAGGTACTTGGAGCTGAGACAGTTTGGAAGAATTGTGACTAGCTCCAGGTCACCCAGCAGGAATGAAGGAGTGGGGAAACAAATCTGGTTCATCAGATAAGAATTTGCTGCTTATGTGGAGGAGTGGAGAATCAAACTCCATTCTCCAGATTACAGTCCACCTGCTCTTAACTACTATACCACACTGCTGTGCACCTGGTATATCTCAAGATTAGGGGACAAGGCTGTTTGCCATCTGGTGCCAAGGAAGGGGGCTTATTGAAACTACATATGTCTATTACTTATAATATTATAGCTAAATATGCCTATGTCCTTGTCTGATAGAGTGTGTAGCAAAAGGCAGCATGACTGTTAATATTGAAGCAAGCCTTCTGGCACAGAAAGAATAGGGCAAAGCACCACAAAATGGCTATATCTTGGTATTGTTCTCAGCTCAGAAATCTCATACTGGGGTCATTTCTAACAAGTGCTAAAAAAAAAAACTCCACAGTGATTTTGGTGGAGTGAAGAGGCTGTTACTTGGAGAGAAAGGGAGTTGAATGACCTTAGACTTACACTTTCATGTCCCTGGGTGAGAGAACTTTGAGTCTAATTTTACAGGAGCACAATCTCAGTGAAGAGGGGCAGTAGATGCTAATGGGTTTTCAATTTTTATTGAATTTTTAAAAAATTGAATTGAAATACTAAGTTTGGAAATTAGAGTTGCAGTAAGACCAGGGGTGGAGCGAGGTGGAACTGCATCTGGGGCATGCGTGTGCCCTGTGCCCCTGCCACACCCTGGAATGCCCTCTCCCTGCCCCGGAATGCCCCCTCCCTGCCCCGCTCTGGTGTGTGCCTGGTGCATCACACACACCCCTTTCCCCTTGGTGCTACGCCACTTAGACACCATTACTTCTTCGGCAATCTTTGTCAATTTCCTCCTGCAAAAGTAACTTTCTTTGTCAATTTCACTCAGTCCTAAGTGTACATCCAGTCCTAAGTGTACATCTTTGTCTCAGAGCTGATACAATGGACATGTATTGTGTATGTGACCTAAGGTTACATCACTAGTGCCATATGTCAAAGAGAGAAAAAATAAAAAATTCCTTTTGAAAATGGAGGATGAGTGGGAGGAGAAAAATGGTTGAAGGGGAGGTATATGAGGCTGGGCCTTCATTCTGAACTTTCCATAGCCTTGCATGCTGGACAAACTCCTTCAGCAAGCTTTCTCCCAGGCTTCTGAAGAAAAACAATCTCCTTGATAGAAGTTTCCTCCTCCAGACCAAAGTGAAACCAAGAAAAAGGCTGCAAGATGCTTAGGAAATTATAACTACTACACCAGTAAAGTGCAATTGACATGTTTCCCCTCCCCCCAGATGTTTACCAAACAAAACAAATCTTTTTTGACACTGTGTGATTAAGGGGTGGGGACAACTTCTTTAGTTCTAAAGATGAGCAAGAAGATATCGACAAGTCAAGCAGTTTTAACTACTTTTTTAAAAAATGTAGTTGCGTGTTAAACTGGTACTTTTTGGATAGCATAAACATGGGCTTTTGCACATGACACAATAGTGTTGTGGGTGTCCTTGCTTTCTTCATTAACAGCCAATGAAGTATGATAGGGAAATGCACAGTGAAATAGTATCATCTCACATGTGTTATATTTGACGTTACCAGGAAGAGGGGAGAAAGATACTAATTGATTATATTTAAGTCCCAGCTACCATACAATGATTGTCTCCCAAACTGACTCATATTAATCAGGAGAAACAGGCTTCTGTCTTCAGGCTTACAAAATAAAAAGGTAAAACATACAAGGGGGAAAGGCAGAGGAGGGAGATCTGTAAAAAATGTCAGTATTTATATCCAGTCAGGCAAAGTGACCTTGCCTTGGCTGTGTTCTTGGGATGAAAGAAGCAACCTCCAAGTGGCCATTGGGTGTCTGGTTTATGGTGGTGTTCAGAATGTGCTTTTCTACACGTTTGTGGTCCCTGAACAGCTGGCAGTTAAAATATAACTCTGTTTTGTTTTTTGTCAGGACAGAGAGAAAATATGCTCCCATAAGTTACTTGTTCTTTGGCTGATGGCTGAGAACAGATATCTTCCACTTGATATTCTTTGTGGGAGAGTGTTCAACGTTCCAATGGACTGCGGCCTTCAGTGACAGAAGCTTCCCTTCCTTTCTACAATTCCCTGGAAGCTGGCAGTTTGAGTGGAGTGGCAACAACAGGGGACATTCCAGCATCTTCTTCTCTCCTTGGAGCTGCCTCAACCTCCCTGCTTTAACCTATCTGAAATGTTTTCATTTGATCACCCTCCAGATGGTGGCAGCAGAGGCTCAGTATTCTACCTTGTGTTCAGTTCTACTTTCATTCTTAATTATGAATCAAATCAAGTGCATTTCATTATTATAGAAACATAGGAGCACATTGTTTATTAAAACAATAACATTTTATTCCATACAAACCTTACATTATTTGTTTTATAATGCTACAAAACTTAGGATGGAGTATCTTTTAGATAAAGTGTATAAGCAGTCCAAATTTTAAAAAAATGTTGAATTACATCAGTTTCAAAATTGTTGGCAATGTGGTGGTGTTAATCCAGATTTAATACAACTCTGTTAGCTTTATCTGTAGAACTAAAAATTCTGGCAATACATGTTTAAATTTGAAGCAATTATGAGGATTGTCCCATAAGATTCAGAGATCTGGGCTATTTCAATAATTTAGGAGACAGGCAGTACAGTTTTGGGTGGGGAAGGGAGCTGCACCACGGCTCGAAATAGCGCAGCCACACTTTCTCCAAAAGTGGACAGGGATGCTTCCTCAATCCCCCTGGAATTCTTTGCAGCTTCATCAGCGGCACCTATCTTTTTGCTGGCATAAGTCTGTGCCAGCAAATGAGGGTGTTCCTGGGCTATAAGGGCTCAGGAAGCTGACTAAACTTGCCTGCACTCCTGGGAACCTCCCACCCTTTGTGGGTGGTGAGGGCTTCTGCACCAGTAGGCAATGTAAGTGCCTCTGCACTGGGGATTATTAGGAAAGGAATTGATAATAAAACTGCTAAGATTGTCATGTCCTCATATAAAGCAGTGGTGCGACCGTACTTGAAGTACTGTGTTCAGTTCTGGTCGCCACATCTCAAAAAGGATATCGAAGAGATAAAAAAAGTGCAGAAAAGGACAACGAGGATGTTTGAGGGATTGGAGCACCTTCCCTATGAGAAGCTGCAGCGTTTGGGCCTCTTTAGTTTGGAGAGCAGATGTTTGAGGGGGGATATAGATATAGATTGAAGTCTATAAAATTATGCATGGGGCTGAAAGTGTGTGATTAGCCCAAGGTCATTCAGCAAGCTTCCATAGCAGAATATGGATTCAAAGCTGGGTTTGCTATCCTAGTCTGACACTCAAATCATTACACAAACGTTGGTTTTCAGGTGTTGTCTCTAACCTGTAAGGAAAGAAGATTGAAGCTGAAAGACGAGCACAAAATGTGGGTATATTGTGTCTAAGCTATAGGCAAGTACAATATAAGAAACTTTTTACTGCTTGATGGTGCAGACCTTTACTTGGTAGAGCAGGAATAAGTTTGTAAGAACCTTTAACTCTTCCCTTAAAGATACAATTGTTTTGATCCTTGAATTGTTTGTTTACATTTCAGTAGAATTTAGCCATGCTAATCAAGATTAGAGTGTAGTTTGGCTCTGGCCTGTTCTCTGAATTAGTTTTATGACTTTTCACGCTTCATAAAACCCAAAAGAAAATGTTCCAGAAATGTACAAAAAAAATTATGAGCAAAGGAAGACTGAATCTGGCTTTCAATTTATGTTTCTGTAAATGATCTTAGCTCACATCTGGTACTGATTAAGTGCATAGTTCTTAAAAAGTCCTTCTATGCATTTTTACTAGGCAGGAGATAGTTTAAGAGGGTAGCTGTGTTAATCCACAGTAGAAGTTAGATCTGAGTCCAGCAGCATGTTAGAGACCAACAAGATGTTCAGGGTGTCAGCTTTTTAGAGTCAAAGCTTCCTTTGTCAGTAGAACAGAAGATCCAGGTCCTTTTATTCTAGTCAGAAGGTGGGAGAGATGTTGTAAATAATACTTGTAAAGGATGCAAAGGTACAACATGTAACCAGCTTGATTAGAGCAGAGGGAAAATGCTCAGAACAGAAAATTAGAATCTGTAGTGACACTTGCAGAGAGCAGGATCACCTCGGCGTCTATTCACTCCTTGTTCCCAATTAGCTGCTGTTTTATGGCGGGAAACGTGAATGTGTGTTCCTTTTTTGTTTTTGTTTTTAACGGCTATGTAGCCGCGAAATCACAAAGCAGTGCTCTACGTAGCTAAAAGTAGTGTGTAAACGTGCACCGTTTATATGTATGGCTGTCGCTTCATATACAAGAAGGAATTTTTTTAAGGTGCACTTTTCCCTGCCCTGAGTCTCCTGTTCTGCGCATGCCCAAAACACTGATCTGTGATTGGCTGAACGGGAGAATCACGGCAGGGAAAATTCCTCACTTTACCAGTTTTGACCTGAGTTCGACCTAGGATGGAGAAAAACTGTACCTCCCTGGTGGAGTTAGAAATATAATGGTAAGACGGGGCAGAGCTGGAATGGACCCGGGTTGAACTCAGATGTGCGGAGTTCCTAGGTTGAACCTAGGGAGAACCTAGGTCGATTCCGCAAGTGGGGAATTGACCTTTGAGTCCCTGTTGGGAAGAATGACAGAGTACAAAGGAACAACCAAATGTCTCAGTGTCTCAAAAGAACCCTGAGAAGTAGGTTAGAAAACGCTATTATGACTTAGTCAAGATTACACAGTGAGCCTAGATTAAGGGTGAATGAATTTTTTTTTTTCCTAGCCTTAAAGTTCCATGTTTCACTGAGTACACCATGAGCCATGTAATATGCGGCCAAAGAAAGGATGCTGGGTCTGTGTTCAGGCCCATGTGAAGAACAGGAAGAGTCCAGCAAAGCTGAGAACTGTTGACTTTGCTGAGAGACACAGCTACATTAAGGGCATTGTAAAGGATATCATCCATGCTTGTGGTCTAGGAGCCTGTCTGGCCAAGATTGTTTTCTGTGATCCATATAGGTTTCAGAAATGAGCAGAATTGTTCATTGTGGCTAAGGGCATTCATACAGGACAGTTTATTTACTGTGACAATAAGGCTCAGCTCGACAAAGACAACGTGCTGCCTTTTGGCTCTATGCTAGAAGGTACCACTGTCTGCTATCTTAAAGAGAAACCTGGTGAGTGTGGGAAACTACCTTGTGCTTCTGGAAACTCTGTCACTGTTATCTGTCACAATCCTGAAAAAAAAAACCCAGAGTGAAATTGCCTGCTCACTAGTCACTTTTCAATTCCAGTATAGCACATGCTGTAGGTAAACCAGTGCAAAGATTTGGAATTATTAGGCAGTATTTTATTATGACATGGGAAAGAATGTGATCACATGGTATTTTCTTCGCACTTAGAATGCAAAAATAAGCTGCCATGGGCAATGCTAGCTCACTAAAAATATAAGAAATAGAAAAATATCCAATTTATTAGGACTATAGGTCATGGCCAGATTTTGGATTGTATTTTAAAGATTAATCAGAATTTGATTATACATTTGCAATTTAAAATTACCTCAGAGTGTAATCTCAGGTTTTGGTAATCCTAAAAAGTATAGTATGTCTGAAAATTTCAGTCTTTTTTATGTACTAATTTTGGAGCTTCACCAAGTAACACTGAATTTCTTGTTCTTATCACCGCAGATTGAACATGTCAGGTCCCAGCATGGAATGATGGCCCCTGTTAGTAGCAGAAATGTTCTGCTACTAAAATTCCAGAGGATTTGCCATATTCTGGAGACTTATATTCTACTCCCTGTTTTTGATCATAGAAAGGCACTTTTACCATGGGAAGCGGTGTGTGTGAATTCTGCAAATTCCTATGCCTACTGCAGGCCTACGGTTTATCTCCTTTACTGTTCATCAGGGTCCTCTGACCCTCAGGAACAAAGTTTTCATAGAAGGGCCCTCACTTGGAAGGCACAAAATCCCTGTTCTGCAAATTCTACTTCACCAATGTATGCAAGCTACTGATTTAAACTTATTTAATGTCTAATGGTGAGGAAGGTAGATACAGAAATTATTTTGTATAATTGCTTTTACTGCTTTTATGGGGGTTCTCTGTGTTGATTTTATTGATTATTTTCTGTCTCTTGAGCATCGCCTTAGTCCTTGGGCTGGCGGTCTAAAAATCGAAAAGAATAAATCAAGTTCAGTCACTCTTAAATGACATCCTTCATCTCATTTGCAGAGATCATTTGTAAACTGGGTAAAAAACAAGGCCTTGTGATTAAAATACAGCACACTTATAGGCACTCTCTAGATTTGTTTAGGATCCAGTATGTTCCCTACAGAAGTCTCATCTCAAATCCATGGCCTAAGCAAACAACATGGTTTGTTTTTAGTACAAGAACAGTGGTGTGTTTAGTGTATCTTCCAAAAGCTTTGTAGTAGGTTTCCAAATCCTTCAAATGACAGCTACTGTCCAGTCTGGTTTGTTCTGCTTAACATCTGTTCTTTATGAAAGGTATGACCTGTCTCATTACAAACAGCAGTGGCATTAATTCAGTTATTTCAGGGGTAAAGAGTTCTAGGAACCTACTCATCAAATGATATACATTATAAGAGAAGCACAGAATAGAACAGAAGGAAGATGAAAGAGGCAGAACAAAGGGAAATAACTATATACGTAAATGCTGATTGAACCTATGAGAATCTTCAAAAGGAGCATAAAGGATTTATGGATTCTGTGTTTAAAATCACATAGAAATGATGATAAAACTACATGGAACATAATAACACAATATTGAATTTTGCCCACCCAGAAAAAAAATAAGATCTTCTAATTTTTCGCTCCCTTATTGAATGCCATATATATGCATATACATTTGCATATGCATATACATTTTCCTTGACATTTTTAGTTAACCTTAATTTAAATGGAGTTCCTTGAGAATATCTTGAAAGGGTCAGAAGAATATGCATTTTGAAATACTGTTGAATTTCACATTCTTTTCAAACCTTTGTATTTTATTGTAATGCAGAGTAATTTATATAAAATAAATGATGAGACCTCAGATGACCAGTTTGAAAATGACAGTAATTTTAACACTTCATTAATTTGGATTATCTCGCTTTTAATGTTCTTGGACCAGAACAGATATGGGATTCATGAGGGGTATTTGATACATTACTTAAAATTAAGACACATTAGTTATCAGAGTTTTTATTAAAATGGCTCCAAACTTTTAACAATTGATAGAAGGCAGAAATTAACAGCTATCACATTCTTTAGCACTGCACTTGTACACCGGGAAAAGGTTTAGCTGTTGATTTTAGCCTTTAATAGAGTTAACAGCAGTAAAGCCTGTTGTACAAACAAATACAATGAGCTCTAGAAAACTGTTGGTGAGTTAATCAGAGGCGGAGTGAGGGGAAACTGCGACCTGGGCGCACACACGTCCTGCACCCCTGCTGCTGGGCCAACTGCCCTGCCCCAGAACGCCCCTGGAATGCCTTCGCCAGGCCTCCACCACAGTTCCACCTGGAGCGTCACCCCCCTGCCCTGTTGGCGCTACACCACTGGGGTTAATGGAGCCCAACAAGAGGACCAACCCCCCGCCTTTCCTTCCATCTGGGCCCTGCAACAACCTACCACCCATATTTCAAAAGTTATGAACACTTTCAGTTCTTAAGATCATTGGCAAATGGTAAACATTAACATATTTGGCAGTTATTTTCTCCCTCTTAAGCATCTCTTCCCTCCACATACTTTAGCATCCCCCAAAATGCAACAGCATTTAGCACCCAGGAAGAGCCTTATATCCAGGGGCATAACGAGGCAGCCCTGGGCAAACTGTAGCCCTGGGCAAAACCTGAATTGGATGCCCCCCCCCCATTGGCGGCCACTCCATCACGACCAAATTTGTTTTTGCACCAGGACATTGGTGCCTGCAGGGGGTGCATTTCTATACATATCAGCACCAAAGTTTCAGCATATCATCAGGAGACTGTCCTTATGCTACTCCCCAAGTTTGGTGAGGTTTGGTTCAGGGAGTCCAAAGTTATGGACTCCCAAAGGGGGTTTCCCATCCCCCATTGTTTCCAGTGGGAGCTAATAGGAGATGGGGGCTACAGTTTTGAGGGTCCATAACTTTGGCCCCCCTGAACCAAACTGCACCAAACTTGGGGGGTGCCATCATCTCCAGATGATACCCTGAAATTTTGGTGCCGATACATCCAAAAATGCACCCCCTGCAGGAACATCCTAGAAATTTGCCCAAGAATCTTTGTTCTGCATTGAGTTTTCTGCATTGCTGTCAATGGGGGTTGCAGGCTGTGGGGGGCACATTTCTGAAGGCACAGTCTCAAAACTTTCAGGGTCTCATCAGGAGACTACCCTGATGATACCCCCCAGGTTTGGTGCAGTTTGGTTCAGGGGGGCCAAAGTTATGGACCCTCAAAACTGTAGCCCCCATCTCCTATTAGCTCCCATTGGAAACAATGGGGGATAGGGGCACCCCCTTTGGGAGTCCATAACTTTGGACTCCTTGAACCAAACCTCACCAAACTTGGGGGGTAGTATAAGGACAATCTTCTGATGATACGCTGAAATTTTGGTGCCGCTAGCCTAAAAACTGCGCCCCCTGCAGGCCAAAACTGGAAAACCACTAAAATACCCAAAAACGAACCCAGCATTTTGATGCCCCCCACAAGGTGATGCCCTGGGCAGCTGCCCACCTTGCCCAATGGGCATTACGCCAGTGCTTATATCCTTAGAATGCCCCCATGCTATAAAGTTAATCTTTCACTGAGATCTTTCTCTCAGAACATAAAGCTTTCCCTTGTCACAAAAACGCTCACCAGTTGAATTTCTACTTTTCATGTAAAGACACAGGAAAAGATGGCTCAATGTAGATTGGTCAGTGGCAATTCCAGCCTAAGCAAACAGACTGTATTTAAAAGAGCAGTGTCTGTTGAACATTTTCACCCAAGTCCTCTTGCTTGTCTTCATCATACTTCTGTCTATCTGCCCATCCTTTACTGAACTCTTCTCCTCCACCTATTTCCCCCTGCCATCTTGATGCCTTCCTTCCTTTTCCTCTGTCCCTCATACTGGGTTGGTTCCCTCCAGCAGGCTGAGTTTTTGCACCCAGGCAAACTTGGTTACCCTCTGAAATTATCTTCATGGGTGCCTAAGGGAGCTGTGACTCTCAAAGGTGCATACACTGAATCTCTTGCTCCTGGACTCCAATCTAACTGCAGAGTTTAAAACATCCTCCCCCAGCTCAGCCAACCCCCTCCAATCCTAGGCTTCTCTGGACCCTGCCCAGGACAGGTGAAGATGTGCTGTCTCTCTCTCCTCTAGCCCTTTTATTAAACTGCCCGATTCTTCAGTGCAAAATGAGGTATGAACTGTGGTTGGGATTCAAATATTTTAACAACTGGTGGTTTACAAGCACCATTTTAACAACCGGTTCTGCTGAAGTGGTGCGAACCAGCTGAATCCCACCACTGGGTATGAAGGACATTTAGACTATCCTGCTAACACACTCATGGTCCACATGTGGTCCCTCTCAACCAGTGACTTTAAGATGGAAGGGAGGTGAGCTTTGGAATGAATGTCTTTCTGTACTTTGCAAGAAAATGTGGGGGGGGGGTCAAAAGAAGGTACAAAAGAGAGGAGGGGAGGAAAAGTAACTCATGAGGAAAAGAGGGGAAGAGGAAGGGGAATAAGATATCAAACAAATAATTCCAAAAATAGTTCAAACTCAGGTTCTTTCTGTGCCCAAAGCAGTGCCAGTGTGGAGGACTGACTTCTGTGGACATACCATCTTATTAACATGTAACTTTTCCAAGAGTTCCTGATGGTACAGAAAGGAATGAAAGAAGAGCAACTGCAGATGTATTTTCCTGATGCTTCTGTATGCTTTATAGGAAGTAACATTATGGTTCCAGTACTTTATCTTTAGGGGCAGGATCAAAAAGCCTCTGGAGTTTGCTGCCTACATTGTGGCCTATCTGTACTTTTCAAGAATATCTCTAGAAATCATCTATGCACCAAATCAGGAATGTGATGAAGATATGTAAAGTGGCCAGGTTCTCAGTGATTTCTGTACAGTCATAGTTAGCTTCATTTCCCCACTTCAACTAGTTCTGCCTCATAACTGCTTAAGAATTATACTTCAGCATCTGCTATGGCATTGCTGGAGATCCTGGGGTGCACGTCTTCAACTGCACAGGACTTCATTGGAACCACTAAAAATATTGCTCTTGGACCCCTCACCCCAGTAATTACATGGGTTTATTTTTCATTCAGACCTCTCTTCTGCTAATACAGGTAAGCAAAATTAAACAATGATATTCACATAAATTGGCAGTTACTAACATCAGCTTTCTCTTCCTGAGAATGCTGGCACAGAGTACCTTTGCCTACACCAAATCCATGGGGCATGAGAAGCTTGGAATTTGATCGAGGCAAGTACATTCTTGCTCACCAGATTAGTGAATATAGTTTGGAGAAAAGTGAAATAAGAACAGGTAACTCTGATTTCATTAAAATTCTAACTGAATAAGCCTGAGTGCTAAAAACATCAAGCTATTCCACATAATTGAAAAAAAAATGCAGACTGCAAATCTTGATGTCAAAGATGAATAGAGGTTCAATATTTCTATGTTCTTTTTGAAGTCTTTAATGTAAACAGGATTTACTCTAGTGTTATGTTTTCTCAAAGACTGATTTCCATAATAATAGCATTCTAACTACATGTGTATGAGAGCCACTTTCACTTGCCTTCCCTTCATTTTTCAGTGAAGAAGTTTCTGTCATCCAGCAGGTGGTCAGAAACCATGTAGTGGTCTACATCATGCCTGCACAATTTTTAACTTAACAAGCTAAATGGGGTTCACCAGTCATGAATTGCCAGGAGATTGGCAGTGCTCCTGCTATTATATACATAAATAGGAAGCAAAAATAGGAGGTTTATCAAACTTTAAATTCTGCAATCAAGGCTTAATAATGAATAGAAAACCTGATTCAGTGTGTGCTGGGAATATAGTTGACAAGTTAGGTATCAAACACATTTTTCTTTGCTATTTCAGAAAGTCCTATTACATGAGAAAAACCTGGGAGTATCAGCTTTTATAAAAGTACAACAAGCAAACAGAGCAAGGCAAAATATAGATGGAAAATGTCAAGAATGCAAAACTAGAAGAAAGGAAATATTGGTAAAATATGCTTCTGTAATATGTTAAATATACTCAGTCAATTTTTGTAGCATGAGTGAAATCTGCAGCTGATTTAAATTCTGATGTGGATAACACAAACAATGTCTTGGAGCCAAACCTAAGGATAGCATAATTTAACTTATTAAAGATGCAATTACTATAAGCAATACGTTATCTCCAGTGCTTTAACTAGAACAATCTTCTAGGGAGCTAATCATTCTACTGTGAAATTTGGCTCCAAGACATTGTTTGTGTTATGCAGTAGTTATCCATTTGTCCCTTAGGGTTAATATCACATGAAACTTAAAATGGTCATTCAAACATTTCATGCTCATTGCTGTCTTGGAATTCACCATTGTAATACAGGTAACTCAATTCTGTGGAAACCTATAAAGCAAAAACCCATAAAAGCACAAATAATGACCTGATGTAGCTACTATAATAGAGCCTGATATGTGTGAGCAAGGAAGCAGAAGTGCATTGCTCTCTACTCCATACCAATATGCTCCAGAAATAATGGAGCATAGAGTTCTGCTGAGAGCTCCGATAGGATTGAATAGGTAAAAATATCCAACTCCTATACTCATCAAAATTTCATATAACATGATAAGAGTGTATAATGGAAGTTATAGTCTATCTGTAGACACTAAGAAAATGAAAGATTTCATGGGTCAGGGAAGGGCCATAAAGGTGAAGGCAAGACTAAGCAGTTCAGTGTTTGTACTAGCTATGACTTAGTGCAAAATAGCTAAATAGATTCATTCTGTGGTTTATTATTCCAAGTATTGGAAAACTGATACTCAAAAGTAACCAAAATGTATCAGACTTTTTTCCTCCTGACATCAGATAGATTGCCGCAAAAAGCTTATTCATACAGAAATCCACACAAATAGACAATGTCCCTTTTCATTGGGCAAACTGCAAGCCAAATCTCCAGATTAATGTACAGGGGAAAATGTGATATACCGGTATTTGCTCTACAAGTATTAAATTGTATTCTCATTCTCCTGACACTGTTTTAAATTTATTGCAAACTACTTTACATTAATCATTAAAACATTCATAGGAATCTACCTACCTTTAACGACATGAAATAATGTTTGCATACCATCAACTAGTACATAAACATATATCTTTCTTTTCTCTATTGTCTTCTTTACTTGTACTGTCAATTTGTTTGACTTATAGTCAGAGACAGATTTTCCAGTTTCTCAGGCAGAGCTACAGTTGGCCAAGAGGTATTGCTATCCTAGGTCCTTAAAAGTACCAGGGGTCAGTGACATGACAGGGAGGAACCTCCATTGCCACTATCTATGGAAGTGGGCTATGAGAGGTTTAGAGGGGAGCTCCCTATAAATTAAGGAGGGCCCATGCACCCTTGGACACCTCCCTAACAATATTCCTAAACTGAGCCAAACCTAGGGAAAGGTGGGAGTTGGCAAGAGATTATAGTGGGCTCAATGATCTGTGGCTGTGTCCTGCTTTTGAAGTTCACTTTTAGATCTACAAATATACGTACCATGTGCATAAGAAAAACTAATGGTCAAAACTGATCACTAAGAAAGGCAACATAGAAAAGCCGGTAGGGCAACATTTTTTAAAGTTTTCCTTTTTCAGTCTTGCTCATGTGTGGGGACACATCTGAGGAAAAGTGATTATGTAAACTGCTGTAGATATTAACAGTAATTTCATAAAATATTTTCCTGTAGAAATCCTCAAGAGATTGAAACTGGTGAGAACCACACCCAGCGGGTACATGTTGTGCAAGCTTTCTGCACTTAGAAACAGCAGGACTTTCTCAATCTAACAGCCCAATCCATAGGGCTCTGGTAGCTAGGGACAGTGCCACTGTCACAACACTTCCAGAGGGCTTCCATATGCCACCAGAAGGCAGCAAACTCCAGAAACTCCCCGGTCAACTGAAATAGGGCTAAATGGACTTATGCCACTCCTTTGGGTTGGGCAAGTCCGAGGCTTGTACCAGAGGCATTCCCAGCGAAGCATGGTGAAAGCTGACTAAAACCCCTAGCCCAGGGGTAGGGAACCTTTAACACTCAAAGAGCCATTTGGACCCGTTTTCCACAGGAAAAGAAAACACTTGGAGCCGCAAATAATTTTTGACATTTAAAATAAAGATAACATTGTATATATTGGGTTTTTTCACCTTTTACTCCGCTCATTCTGAGAAGCACATGGATTCGTCCGCCCTGCTGCCTGCAGGGCGGGCAAGGATGGGGCCAGCGGCTTGGCCTCGCCGCTCCAACGGGGTGGGCGAGAGGGGAAGCCAGGCAATTGGTGCGCCCACCCTGCTGCCTGCAGGGCAGGAAAGGATGAAGCTGGCGGCTTGGCCTTGCCGGCCGCCGGGAAAGCGCCCGCCCCGTTCGAACAGGGCGGGCGAGAGGGGAAGCCTGCGGCGCGGCCCAGCCGGCTGCGGGCAATTGGTGCGCTTGCCCTGCTGCCTGCAGGGCGGGCAAGGATGGGGCCAGCGGCTCGGCTCGTGGAGCCGCAGTGCAAGGGCAGAAGAGCCGCATGAGGCTCTCGAGCCACAGGTTCCCTACCCCTGCCCTAGCCCATCCCCAGCCATGCTGGAGTGTATCTGTGGTCTCATTAACAATTATACTGTAATAAACAGCTGCTTTAATCTCTCACTCTTAGAATGTTCACTCAGATGGCCAGATATGAGCAGTGGAAACAGCACATAGGCAGTAACTCCAGTGGAAGTGAAACACATACACACACATACACACGAGGGAGAGGAAAGGGAGGGAGAGGGAGGGGTGGCATGCAAGGGAAGAGAGGGAGGGAGAGGAAAGGGATGGAGGGGGAGGCATGCAAGGGAAGAGAAGTGAGAGAGGGGAGACAGTGAGGGGTGGCATGCAAGGAAGGGGAGGCAGGGGGCCCAGCATCTGGATATGACCCACCCACCCTAACGGAGGGAAAGGGAAGGGAGGGAGGAGGAGGGGTGGCATTCAAGGGAAGAGAAGTGAGGGAGGGGAGAGAGTGAGGGGAGACATGCAAGGGAGGGGAGGCAGGGGGCCCAGCATCTGGATATGACCCACCCACCTTAGTGGAGGGAAAGGGAAGGGAGTGAGAAGGAGGGGTGGCATGCAAAGGAAGAGAAGTGAGGGAGGGAAGAGAGTGAGGGGCAATATGCAAGGGATGAGAGGGAGGGGCCAGGCACCCTAGATTCCCTGAATACTGTGGTTACAGTTAAGAAAACCAGGCATGCATTACACAGCAACTGTGACATACTTTGAATGGCTGAATCGCCCCCCTCAGAGGGTTTCCTCAGAAGCGACACCCATTGCCACCAACCAAACTTTCTCCCAGGTAAAGGATCATGACCAGCCAGCCTAGACGTGTGGGAGGGGTGCCTTTCCATTCCCCCCAAGGAATGCAGGCACACACTTCACTGACATCGCACAGTATCAGGCTGCGTGTTTGCATGAGCCCGTACTGCTGGCCTCTGCAACTGATTTACTGCTACTGTTCCTTTCCCATTTCACCACAATAAGCCACAGCAACGCATGGCCGGGCCACACTAGTGGTAGATAAAATCCATTTGTAGCTTGTACAATTCAACATGATTTCAGCTGTGGAACATCTTCAACCTGTTGCAGCAAGAGCTGTTTCATGTTCCATTCTTCCTCATCATGGCTTTATATTTTACTGCCATGACAGGCAAGGTACCTGATGATAAAATGTTCAGCAGTTCCTTTCTAGCATCTTGCATTTGCTTCTGCTGGCCTTCTGAAAACTTGCTATTCACCTTTACCCCTGCTTTAACAGAAGCTGCATGCTACAAGTTAGAATTCTGATGGTGGTAAAATCTCTACAGTGCCTTCTTCCAGTACGAGAAGCCATTTTGAATGAAAGCATCGCATGAATCCTTGTCTCTTGATGTGTTTGGAAGAGGAACATTCATGTCATTTGCTGCTAAGTGACAGATGTCACAATATGTTTTGCCTGTTGCCACATCATAAGAGAGCCATTCAATGTTTCTTTTCCAAATATGTTGGTACTGTTGTCCAGATCTTTGCTTCACATGAGGATCTCTCTTCTCTGAAGAGTCTCCTCCTTAGCTAAAATTTCCTGCCAAGGAAGACGTAGTAGAGATTCCTCCAAGTCCTTCCTTCAGGTCTATGCTGCAGGATATCGTAAGTGTTTTATTGCTTTTTATCCAAACATCCACCATGCAAAGTAAGCCAGAGTGCAATAATATTATTATATTCTTGAAACCAGTTTATGTTAACTGTAGCTGCCTAGGTGGTGAACAATTGTCAGCATATACCTACTTGACCAACTCTTTAGAGTGTAAACATTATTAAAAGAATGCTTAATAGGCTTATTGTGGGTATTAATTAACTTAAGAAAGGAATTGGTTCAGCATCCATATCAGCACATAAAAAAATCACAGGCTTGAAGAAGGTACAAAATATATATTGACCAAAAGAATCCCCAACTCTCCTAACAATACATTTGCTGTAGTTTTGAAAGTGCTACTCAGCTTTTTTTTTTCAGTTTCTTCTCTAAGCAATAGTTAGTTGGTTGCTTTTTTGAAACTGTACACCATTTTAGATAACGGCACACTGAAGAGCATGAACATGCACAGAGTACACTTTCCTTGTCAATGTTCTCTCTGGGCTGCACACAGGGCAAAAGAAATTTTTAACCAGCCTCTCATTTGCACTGTGCTCCCCGTCCCACTCCACAATCTTGTTCATGCAGATCAATTTTTTAATTGCTTCACAGAGACAGCACTCAGACTGCCATTTTCGGAATTGTCCTCTTCTTCAATAGATACCACCTCAAAATTTAACAATGAAATGAAAATTGAAAGAAGCAGTCCCACCCCGCAACTACTGTGAAAAAGAATAACTTTTCAGTCACCTACAAAAAGCAACAACAGTAGCAAGCAAGCAAACAAAGCTATTTCAAAAAGAAATATAGTCACTAACCTTATCCAGCATTCCCTAATTAAAAAATAAAATACAATAGAGACTCACTTTTCCACCAAACATAAGTTGAAGCCAGGCAGGTATGTTGGGCCCAAAAGAGGTCTTGCAATCTAACTGTTGCTACATTGAAAGGGGATAGAGCCAAGGGACTAAGGACTAAGCCACAGGTCCCTTAAGGCAGTATATAAATTCTTAATAAACACCAATACAGGATTATCACTCTCATAAGTATCACACTTATTTTCCAGAATGGATCTTTCCCCTTTAGAGAACTTCCAATATCAACTCTGTGTCAGCTTTAGAATGTTCTCACTTTAAACCAGGGACAAAATACAGATTTACTTTCTCTGGTCTTTCAGTTCCTATTCCACAGAGCCTTCTGGAGACTGCCAGAGAATGGAGCAGCCTGGTTATACTTCCATTCAACCTGTTCTGATTGAATAGAACCCATTCACAGACCTCACCTCACTCTGAGGAGAAACTCCATACCACTCCTCTCAGAATTCCTGTGTGCTGGTCTAAGAACTCCCCCCCCCTCCATTCCCTCCAGCCAATCACAAAGAGTTCTAATTTTAACCATTTAAGGTCTTCATTCTTCTTTCCTAAATGCGTCTTAAGTGTTTGCATTCATCACACCTTCCCTTTTCCTTTCCTCCTTCCTCTCCCCAATCGAATTGTTTAAAAATATCGATTGGAGTTTTTAAAATTGGAATTCTAATGTTAATAAGGTTTTTAATTGTAGTAAATCGTCTGTATAAGTTTAGTACAAGTCACCCTCAGCCTGACTGTAGTTAGGAAAGGCCAGGATATAAATCTAATGATAATGAGAAAAAAGAAAAAAAATCTGTTTAAGGCCTTCATCTACATAGGAGGATACTAATACCACAAAATACACCGTTTTGAATCTCTGCAAGGATGCAAGCCAAACCATCTCTTTTTCAGAACTTCTGAGCTGATACTGATCTGTGCTTATCTAGACTTCTCCATACTCAGCTTGGCCAAGGTTTTGGCATCACACTTGTTTTGGCTATGAGTTATGCAACTTAATGATCCATAGGAAACAATCCACATACTCAGTAAAGCAGCGTAAAACAGTGCGTGAATCAATCAATCAATAGTTGAAACAATTGCCAGTGGCAAAGAAGCTGGCCAAAGTTTCATCTGCAAATGATTCCAAAATTAAATATTCTTTAAAAAATAAAATGCATATTATTTGCCCCAGGATCATCCCACTAACAATGTCATTGTAAGCAGAGTTACACCCTTCTAAGTCCAGTGACTTAAATGGATTTTGAAGGTTATAGTTCTGCTTAGAATTAAACTGCAAACATAGGTATAAATTTGCGGGGGGGTGGGTGGGCGGGCTGAGGGTCTCAAGCCATCCCCCACAGATTTAGCCAGAAAGGCTGAGCCCACCCTTCCCAGGCAACAAACTCTCATGAGGGACTCAGTTACAATAGCGGCCAAAGCACAGGACTGGCCTATCTTCCTGCTGTATCATATTACAATTTCCATGATTCTTTGGGACATCCCATTTTCCTGTATTCTGATTGGCTGTCCCATCACCAGAATCCTCCTTCCACCCATTCCCACCCTCTGCTAAGGGAATGCTTCCAACTGGTGGAGAATTTACAGCAACCTCGAGAGCCCAAGTAGGACCTCCTCCTCCCATTTCTTCAGCATGGAAAAAAAGTTTAGGGCTTTGAAACCACGACAAGTGTCAACATGAAGCATGCACCCCCCCCCCTTGACTTTGTGATATACAAGAGAATAAAATCTGTCCAAAAAGGAAGCAAAGCAATATGTCCCATCCACATCCAAAGGTGTGCATCTGCCTAGATAGGTGCCCTTAGCACATAAAAAAATAAAATAAAAGGAATCTGTTGTGAATCTGTTGCTGTACACATTTGGATAAAATGGCACTCACAGTTGCTGCCATGGGGAGAAAATGTGCTTGGGGGATGTTTTGGAAATGGCGGCCTATCACACCGATTGGTGACTCAGCAGAAAAGAAACTGACATGACATAAGGTGGAGAACAGGCAATGGAGCCGGAAAAATAAAGCAATTGGGTGCCCATGCTGTTCTTTCAGGACTAGGTTTGTCAAGCTCCCCGTTCAGACAATAACTCGCTTAATGGGTTCAAGGATTTTATTGAAGACATGAGAGTAACAGCAAAAGACAGTTCTGCCGAAAGGGCACCAAAACTGTTGATAATATGTTGTAGCAAATCCCCACCCCCACATGTGAACGAAGACAGTAGCAAGAGTCCTGTCTGAGAGCTTGTCCCAGCTGCAGAGTTTCAAGGCCAGAGAAACAGATAGGCCACTGCAAAAGCACAAAGCTCTCCTCAACAGTTCCCCCTCCCCGCGAATGGTCAACCTGGGATTTTTCAAAAACATTGCGATTTTGGCATTTTTTTAAAAAAAACCTGGGTTGAGGTAAATATAATGGGCCAATCCTGTTTTGGGCCACCAGAGAGAGAGAGAGAGAGAGAGAGAGAGAGAGAGAGAGAGAGAGAGAGAGAGAGAGAGAGAGAGAGAGAGAGAGAAGGGATAACTTGTGTCAAACACAGCAGAATGCTGCAGCCTGCATTTACTATAAATCAACTTGCTGACTTGCCTGATTACAGTTGTGAATATTTTGACCCTGCCAACATCTTTTAGTGTTTTTCAAAATAAACTAGAATCAACTAGGTCTGTAATTGCGACAGGGGGCAGGGCACGCAGTAAGTGCTCCAGAAAGGGAGCATGCGTGTCCCTGGGCAGCTGAGCAGCCGGCCTCACCACCCGGCAATTGCGCGCTGACGTGTGCAGGCATTTGGGTGAAGCAAGCTGCCTGTATATAAGGCCTCGCGATGGCCTCAGCCTTTTTTTTGACGCCTCGAGGCAAACTGAGTGGTTTGGTTGCGTTAGTGGTCTGGGGCCTCTGTGCGGATGGTGTTGAAAAAGCAGGGTGGGCGCTTAGCATTCATGTACATACAGGCCATTTATGCAAGCTCTACTTATCCTGCATCTGTTTGCACTGCAGTGGGTTTTTACCATAGTTTTTTTGTTTGCACAGGGATTCTCCTCTTGCGAAGTGTCCCTAGCCAAGCTGATCCACCGTTTTCCCCTCCTGCCACTTCCATGCAACCTCTGTTTGGGAAGGTTACCTACCGCTTTTTGTGTGTGCTGTTTTTGGTTTAGCGTTACTTTGTTAGATCTTGTCAGTTTCACAGGATTTCACAAAGTCTATCATTCCACCAATAGACAATAGACCTTCAGCATTAATCTTTTTTTTTAAAAAAGAAAGCCCTTCTGATAGTTCTGAAATTTTGGCCTGAACAGTGGGCAGAAGATATGCGGAATGGGCAGGGATGGCAGGGAGGAGCAAAAAAACAAAAAAACACCGGAAGAAAGCTTAACATATGGTGATTTCCTTTGCTTTAAGAGCCCTGTGGAATTGTAACAGATCCTGCAGGGCTCAGGGCCTGGCCATGAGGTTGGGACCTGGGCTGAAAATGCCTGGCTCTGGTCTACACCAGCAAGACCTCTTTCGGGCCAGGGATCACCAGCAGATTGTCATTTGCTGAACACAGCATCCATCAGGAGTTTATTGGGAGTGGAGGTCCCACAAATGTGCATGATGACTTGGGGGGGGGGTCTAATATGAAAAGTAGAAAAGGAAAGCTTGAGGTTTTTTGAACTCTGATGATCTAAAATCTTCAATATCCATTTTAATAAGTAATGAAATTCATTAAAATGAGGCAGGATTCTTTCGCAACCATTATGACAGATGAGTTTCTATATATCTACTTAATAAACATAACTATTATGTGGAAATTTGTGAATAGCTGAGATTTAGAGCATCTCAAAGTACTTGTAAATATCTTCTGGTTAAGCAGTGTTGCTCACCACTGTGGCTCAGCTGTGTCATTTTAGAAAGAAGATGGAGGCAGATGTGGAACCTGGAGGGTTGGTGGGCGCCCCAGGCATGACTTGCACGGGACATGTGGGGGACACATCACCCTCCCTCATTCTATCCCAGCAAGGACTTGGGGCAGTCACTGTCTGGCTGTGGCTTGTCCCAGGCCAGAGCATCAAATGTCTCCCTGTGCAGAGGTCCTACAGAGGCTTGGAAAACTCTCTGAACTAATAAAAAAGATTCAGAAGTTGTGGATAATAGGAAGGAACAGGAATAATAGGAAGATCCAAAATTGGCATGGGAGAGGCAGATCCAGAAGCTGGGGAGAGAGAGGCAGATCCGGAATTTTGGGGAGTAAATTGGCAGCTTGCCCTGGGTGCTGTTTCTGCAGATATGCCCCTGGATAGAGGCTCATATAACTTAAATGTTCCTGCATATTACTACTACTGGCTATACTGAGTTGCCTTCCCTTTCCACTCTGTGGATTAAAACCTTCCAAAATAATAGAAAGAGTCTCAGGATCTGCTAGCCAAGGAAAAGGGATTGGGAAAGCACATCATTGACTAGAAGCACTATCTGAGGTCAGGGGAAGAGCTCTTCAGATCCTGGGAAGGGGCACCTGGGGCAGTACCGGGGCTCAGAAGCTTGACATCTTGACACTACATGTATCTTTAAGAAATGGATTCACTAAAATCTCAGTGGCCATTATGCAGGTGGCTAGGTGACTACAATAATATTACTAAGCCCTCATATCTTGGTTTCTGAAAGTGAAAAGCAGGGGGAAGGGAAAGGACTGTTTTGGCTTCCCAACCATCCTTGCTCCCTTTTCTCCTACCCTGGAGGGAGGATGCATTGGGGTAAGGTTCAGCAGCAACTTTCTACCAGGTAATCTGAGGCTACTAAATTACTTGGTAGCCCACTTGCCGCCACATGACTTTTGCAGCTGAACTTTTCTCAGGGCGAGGCTCCCAGTGAAGGGAAGAAGGGGAAGCTGAGGGCAGTGGTGTAGTGCCAAGGGGGAGGGGGGTGCGTGACACACCAGGGGCATGTTGGGGGCATTCTGGGACATGGCTTGTTGGGGGCATGGGGCGCATGTGTGCCCTGGGTGCAGTTCCTCTCACTCCAGCCCTGGCGGAGGGTCAATTATATGGTCATTTATATAACTCACAATGATGTGGGAAGCCTAAGTTGAAATCCCCGTTCTGTGTGGAAACTTGCTGGATAATCTTGAGCACTCAGTCTCAGCTTGATTTACTTCACAGGATTGTTATGAGGAGAAGATGAAGGTGAGTATGATGTTGGGACCCCATTTTGGACCAAGGTGGTGTTTAAATGAAGTAAATAAGTAACAAAGCTGAAAACTGAGGGACAGATAAGTTTGATTGGTGAATGGGAAGGAAAAAAGGGAACAGAAAAGGGATAAAGATAGATGGGGATGCTAAGTGGAGACAAAGAGAACAAAAGGAGAGAAAGAGAATGTGAGGAAGGAAGATCAGAAAGGGGATACAAGAAATGTGATTCCCTTTCTATTCTTTGGGAGTTCCTTGATTGGGTGTGCATACTGTAGTTGGAGCGGGAGGGGGGAGGATTTGTTTTTCCCTTCATAACTTTGAGGAAGACAAAAATGCCAGTAGCTGTGAAAGACCCTAGTTATAATTATTTATAAAACAGTGCATTAAATATTGTGTTGCCATTGGTTCTTCTGAGGAACTTTGCCAAACCTCCCAGGGATGACAGATGACTTCCAGGCCCCCAGAATATGTTTTATGTCCACTAAGTAGCTGTAATAGTAACAAAGTGACTGATACTCAATTTGCCTGATGTTGTTCTTTGTCGATATGCAGTGAGGATTCCTAAAATAGAAAAGAACACTGTTTCCTTTGTCAGGGTTGGTGAAGAGAAACTCAGTCTTGGCACAACTTTCAGATAAACTAAAATCTAGACACTAATTGTATTTTGTTGACTGAGAGAACCATACTGATATTACTCCGATTAGATTTGCTGAAAAAGGTCTTTCTGCACAGCAGAACTATAACATCTTGAGGACGTTACCAAAAGTGTTTTGGGGAAGATGTTCACACAGTTCTTTCCCCACCCCAAACATCTGCAAGACGTTCTATTTTTCTCAAGTCGGGTTTTATGAAAATTGTTAAACTAGTGATCTCTTTTTTTTTGAAAACAGGTTGAAGATGTCTCCTGGTTGTTTTATGAACAAAGGCAGGCAGGAGACGCTCCATTTCTCCTGCCTCTGAGCTCTTACTTTCATTTTTGCTGCAGTCATGACTGCCACTTTATGTACTGCTGCAGAGCTCTCCATGCCTCTACCATTTGGTGAAGGTTTCTCTGCAGCTCATCCACATGCCATGTTGCTGTAAAAAGTACATGAATAAAGTTTGTTTTACTTGACAATCTTGTGCACATTTTTGTTTTGTTTTGAGGGGATGTCTGCAAATCTACAACGACACAACATGAAAATCTGTAATATGTGTATATTCATGTCATTGTAGTTTCTCATACATCCCCCTGATAAAAAAAAGGGGGAAATGACACTTGTGTGAGATCAGTGGCGTTTCTGCCTAGGGACAGGGGGTACCCTATGTCCCCGGGCGCCCCCTCATTTGGTCACGTGGGGGGGCGCCAACATTTCAGGGACGTTTGTGGTTTTTTAAAATTTTTAAGTGTTTTTTCATGTTCCGGCCTGCAGGGGGCGCGTTTCTAAGGCTAGCAACACCAAAATTTCAGGGTACCATCCAGAGACTGTCCTAATGATACCACCCAAATTTGGTGATGTTTGGTTCAGGGGAAGCAAAGTTATGGACCCCCAAAGGGGGTGACCCCAACCCCATTGTTTTCAATGGGAGCTAACCTGAGATGGGGCTACCCATTTGAGGGACCATAACTTTGGTCTTCCTGAATATAACTTCACCAAACTTGGGTGGCATCATAAGAATAGTTAACAGATGATACCCTGAAATTTTGGTGTCACTAGCTTTAAAATACACTTCTCCAGGCACCCCCCCAAAGAAATGTGCCCAAGATTCTTTTGTTTTGCAGTGACTTTGCTCCATTGTAGCCAATGGGGAATTTCTGAGTGTGTAGGCAGGCTGCACATTTTAAGACAGAGGCACCAGACTTTCAGGGGTGGCTCCAGGAGGGTCTCCTGGTAATAGCATCCAGGTTTGGAGGCCTTTGCTTCTGGGGTTCAATTTTTATGTGGGCCCCCAAAAAAAGCTTATTTTGTTTCCCTCGGCCCTGCACACAGAAAGCCTGTGGGCTGAGTTCTCTCAGAACTCTTCAACTCGCCCCCCCCCATTCCAGAAGCAAAGCTCACCAAGCTTGGATGCTATTACTAGGAGGCCCTCCTGGAGCCACCTTGAAAGTCTGGAGCCTCTATCTTCAAAAAATGTGCAGCCTGCCTCAGAAATTCTTCATTAGCTACAATGGAGCAAAGTCACTGCAAAACAAAGAATCTTGGGCAAATTTTCTTGGGTGCCTGAAGGGTGTATTTTAAAGTTAGTGACACCAAAATTTCAGGGTACCCATCTGTTAACTATTCCTATGATGCTACCAAGTTTGGTGAAGTTATGTTCAGGGACTAAAGTTATGGTCCCTCAAATGGGCAGCCCCATCTCAGGTTAGTCTCCATTGAAAACAATGGGGATGGGCATTCCATTTGGGTGTCCATAACTTTTCTGCCCCTAAGCCAAACATCGCTAAACTCAGGGTGGTAATCACTCAGAGCAGTCTCTGGATGATGCCCTGAAATCATGGTGCTGCTAGCTTTAAAATGCACCCCTGCAAATGAAAAAAAACACTTAAAAAAATACCCCAACCCCAAATACCTTGCATTCGTGATTTGTTCATATTTAGTGATTATAATCGGACAATTTTGTCCCATCGTGCTCCAATTCTGTCTTAGATTCCAGCCAATCTTCGCTATTTGTTTCATCTGAATCTCCAACCCTCAAAAAAGTGATGCTGTTTCAGGGTGGAGAATAACAGCATCACTTTCAATTTTGTTTTAACCGGGGACCCCAGATTCTCCCTTTAAGGTAGGTTTAAAAGAAGAATCTGAGCTCACTAGTTTAAACACCAATGAAAGTGATACTGTTTGGGGTGGATTCCCACTGGAGGTGTTTTGTGAGAGATGATGCTGACATTTGTTTGGTAAATGTTTTGCTGGGGTGATTTGTGAGATTTACATGCTTAATACCCACTTGCACTGGCTTGGAGTTGTTTCTCAGGCTAACAACCTACCTCATAGGGTTGTTGTGATTAGGAAATTAGGAAAAGAGTTGGTGGGGAGAGAGCCATGTATGTTTTGGATGGCCCTTGGGCAAAACAAACTTTATTCATGTACTTTTTACAGTGAAATTGCATTGAGGATTAGCTGCAAGCAGAGGAAACCTCCATGGGAAACCTTCCCCAAATGGCAGAGGCACAAAAATCTCTGCAGCAGCACACAAAATGACTGGTGCAACTATGATGCAGAGCTCCCTTAGGTGGCAGGTGGGAAAAAAGATCTGTTTTGGCTGGCAACTCCTGTTTTTTTCTGTGCAGAGTGAACAAAGAAAGACCAAATTGATATTTTTAAAATGTCTGCAAGAAATTTTATTTCTGGTGTGCAGAAAAGACCAAAGAGAGACTGTCTGATCTATTGTCAGTGGTAAATGGAGGAAATATACAATATTAGTGATTGCACAACAAATGGCATAAAAACAGATGGTAAATGAAACTGGCTTTTAAAATAGATACAAGTGCCTTGGTAAGGAGATACTAATGGAGGTTGTCAATATTCAACAGTAAATGATCAAGTTGACACCTGGCCAAACAACAGGTGGTAATGTCAAGGCATATAAAAGTAAGACTTCACTCAGCTGGGTATGAAATCTCACTCTCTCGTGTTCAGGCTTCAAAATGTAGTGTGTTTCATGGTACCCTGAAAGGGAAGGTATATATTTAATGTCATAAAGTGTTATTGATAAATTTTGTGTGATGTATACTTTGTAATGCCCGATATTGTGATTTGTTATTTTGCTGACTTTATTCCCCATGTCTATGAATTTTTTTGTATATTGTGATGCTTATTGATGTTTGCTAGTATTGATATTGCTGATGCTGATATTGTTACTTATACTATTGTTGTGTGCTGCCCTGAGCCCTTCAAGGGAGGGCGGGATATAAATTGAATAAACTAAACTAACTAAACTAAAGAAAGGACACTGTCCGGAATTAAACAAGGGAAGAAGCAGTTATGTGGGAAACAGGAGGTGTGAGTACTATGAAGAAAGATGTTGGGAAAAAGGACAACCTCACCTATTAGCCCACAGGAAGCAGCAAAATTAAAAAACAAGACAGGACCCAACACTGGCACCAGTATACCTTGAGATGTTACCTTGAGTGGGGTAGCCTCTGGGCTCAAGGCTTCTGAAGGAGCCCACTGTCATTGGCATCCTAAGAAGCTGCAATGACCGCTCTTTTTCCAGTTCACCCGTAGAGCTTGTCAACTGTGTTGTCTTTGCCTGCTTAGTTTTCTGTGTTCTGGCTCTGCTTGTACTTTGAACTGTAGAAGAAAAGTTCCTTTTGCTTTTAAGCAGATATTTTCAAAGCACCATGTGTCCATATGAACAAATGGCAGCCCTATTAATAATTATAATGATACATGTTACCTTATTATCTTCTCATTGACATCTGGTAATTACAAGTGGGAAATTGCCCCTGAGTAGTGGCTCCATAGAATCTGCCATTTGTCAGGGGTTGTAAGGCCAACAAGCTTTCATATTGCCTGCTAATGAACAAAAGCCACTGTGCTTCTCATAAGGACATGTGTTGTAGGTGCATAACAAGCTACTGAGATTCAGTAAAACAGCAGTTTGTAGACATCTATTATTTATTAGCTAATTTGATAGATGTGTGCCCTGACTTCTTGGCAACATGCAGGTACCTCACATAAAATGATGAAAATTTGCTTCATGCTAGAATATGCTAAATCTCAATAAACTATACAATTAATAACACTACAGCTGTTCCTCATTAACTTGCATCAAAGAACAGCAGGCTCAATGATTATGACAGAATCCAAATGTCTTTCTGCATCATGATCCTTGCACCATCATCTGAAGGCTGTGAAAAAGTTTTATAATCACCCCTCTGAAGAGGGGTAATCCCATAATTCTGGAATCATTATCAAAAAGCCCTGATCCTTATTACATAAGAACATAAGAAAGAGCCTTGCTGTATCAGACCAGAGTCCATCTAGTCCAGCACCCTGCTACTCGCAGTGTCCCACCAGGTGCCTTTGGGAGCTCACATGCAGGATGTGAAAGCAATGGCCTGCTGCTGCTGCTGCTCCCGAGCACCTGGTCTGCTAAGGCATTTGCAATCTCAGATCAAGGAGGACCAAGATTGGTAGCCATAGATCGACTTCTCCATAAATCTGTCCAAGCCCCTTTTAAAGCTATCCAGGTTAGTGGCCATCACCACCTCCTGTGGCAGCATATTCCAAACACCAATCACACATTGTGTGAAGAAATGTTTCCTTTTATTAGTCCTAATTCTTCCCCCCAGCATTTTCAATGTATGCCCCCTGGTTCTAGTATTGTGAGAAAGAGAGAAAAAATTCTCTCTATCTACATTTTCTACCCCATGCATAATCAATCATATCCCCCCTCAGATGTCTTCAACCATATCCCCCCTCAGATGTCTCCTCTCCAAATGAAAGTGTCCCAAACGCTGCAGCCTCTCCTAATGAAGGTGCTCCAATCCCTCAATCATCCTCGTTGCCCTTCTCTGGACTTTTTCTATCTCTCTGATATCCTTTTTGAGATGTGGAGTTCTTTGTGGTTCTCACCACCTTTGTGGTTCTCACAATCCTTTGTGGTTCTCACCACCCTACATAATTTGGTATCATCTACAAACTTGGTCACCACACTACCCACCCCTACTTCCAGGTCATTTATGAATAGGTTAATATGGTCCCAAAACGGATCCTTGGGGGACACCACTCCCTACATCTCTCCATTGTGAGAATTTCCCATTTACACCCACCCTTTGCTTCCTGTTTCTCAACCAGTTTTGAATCCATAGAAGGACTTCCCCTCTTATTCCTTGACTCATACTCTTACAATTTGTTAGTAACTGCTCCTAACAGGCACAAATTCAAATGTATCCCTACTACTGTCTAATTCTGTGATTCAGATATATTTTAAAATACTTTCTTTTACCTGCTCCTTTTTTTGGCCATCAAGTCACTGCTGACTTAATGATGACCTCAGGTAGGGTTTCCAAAGCAAGAGGAGTTCAGGGGTGCTTTTCCTTTGTCTGCCTCTGCATAGCGACCTTGGTATTCCTTGGAAGCCTCCCAACCAAATATTTGCCAGGGTAAATTCTGCTTAGCTCCTGAGATTTGAGGGCATCAGGCTAGGCTGGGCTATCCAGGTCATGACTGCCCACTTCTTTGGTTCAATTCGATTCCACTATACAATAAATGGGAGTTGTGTAGCCACAAAATCCCCTGGATTTACTTTTCCCTTTGCAGATCTTCTTATAAGCTATGATCTTATCTATCAATATCTCATGCTGTATTTTATGAGCCCATTCATCAAAAGGACAAGAACCCTGGCAGAATAAAAGTAGGCGACTAGGAATAAGTGAAAGAGAAGGGCTAACTATGTTACAATTTCTCATTAAACTTGAATGTAGAAGCTGAACAGAGGCACAGGAGGATAGCACACTTGTGAGGCCCAAGAAGGAAGTGTGGCAGGTGCAACCTTTCTCATATCTTCACAACATGCCAAAACCACTAAAATTCCATGTTCTGCACAAAGTACTTTATGTTCGGAAGCTGCGTCTTTCTTTGCATGTCATTACCCATACAGTGTATATATAATCTGATATAAAAGTGAAATGACCAAAAGCCCCAATGACTTTTAATCATATGAGCACCAATACTGAACTGACCTCATCTCTCTATCGCTGCAAATGTAACCCCTATGTAAGAATGGGATGACCCAGAAAGGGGTGGAGTCTGAAAACAAGCAGAAGGCTGCAGAACTCATGAGGTTGGAGGAAGCAAGGCTACCAGGCTGGGACCTTGATTGAGCTTATTAAGCCCTTAACACCTTGTTTAAGGTAACTGCAATGTTGTTGGGAACTTGTGGGAAGGGAGTTGTTTATTTTTGCTATATTGTAAATGTTAAAATTTATTGTTTCAGGGTTTTTGTATATGTAATTGGTGAGAGTTCTTTTGGGGACTTTCATAATCTTGAATCCAGTTCACCAAGCCTCAAGAGTCTCCATGAGCCAACTACCAGCAGGAAGAATGGACTTGGCATTATCAGACTGTAATTAGAAGGACTTGCAATGAAACTTGAATGGGACCTTGGGGTGTTAAGTTAAATGTTAATGTTTGATAATTGTCATATGTTAAAGAAAGTAAACCTTTTTGTTTAAAATTTAGTTGTTGCAAACTCCTTCCAAGTTCTGCCCCACAGAACCCGCAAGCTGAGGTTACACAAACAAAGAAGAAAAAGTCAAATATAATTGGATAATGGAGTTAGAAAAGGAAAATAACATTAGTGGAACAACCAAAGCATGAAGGAGAAGGCAGACAGTATTAACAGCACAGGGTACAACAAACTTCTTCATTTTTCATTCAGTTAAGGCCTAAACATTGGTAAGGAAATAGGAACAGACTTGCTAGTGATGTGGCACTGAAGGTAAATTGATATATTGTCCTCATTGAGAGATTTGTTGTGGAGTAGAAGAGTTTAAACCAAAGTGTCCTCTTCTTGGGTGGAAGGCAGTTCTGGCTCCCTCATCTGCCTCTTTCCTTTTCACCCACTCTACTTAGGTAGGGAAAATGGTAATCCACTGCCACAGCCTGACTTCTGTGGGTTTGCTTTTCTTAAGAGGGACCCAGGTTACCCACTTTCCCCTGGAATTTGCAACCTGGCCTGTCACTCCCCCTGCCCTTGGAGATACCTCAGGATCCTGTGGTCTGTCGATACAGGAAGAATTCACCCCAGGATCTTTTGGTCTTGAATGCCTTAATACTGGGGAAAGCATCCAAGTGTGATTTTAAAGAATTCTCAATCAAAGAATGACCTGTGGAGGGCATTCCCAGCAGGTAGCACCTGGATTTCTTGAATATTCCGTAAATATATTTACCTTTGAACCTCCAGAGCTTTTTACCCCACTAGGCCATAAATAAAAACTCAAATCTGCAAGATAGTAAACAAAGCTCTTGAATTTCCTTCTACAATACAATTACCAGATGAGCTCCTGCAGCAAATCTGTGTCAAGAATGCCAAAAAACTGGTCTCCTAATGCAGTTTCTTGTCCTAGTCCAGGGGTAGGGAACCTCGCGTGGCTCTCCAGATACTGTTCAGGAACTACAGATTCCCCTATCAGTTCTCACCTGTGCATGGCCAATTGGCCATGCTGACAGAGGCTGATGGGAATTGTAGTTCCTGAACATCTGGAGAGCCGCAGGTTCCCTACCCCTGTCCTAGTCAAACATTGGTTCTGGTTGGAGACCTAGTCAAGATGGAAGTTTTCACTGAAACTCAGCAAGTTGTAGACTGTGATATTGGAAAAGGTGGCCAGGTTTTTGACTAACACTCTGAATTAATTCCTTGATGTGTTTTCCCCCCTTTTCCTGTTTATATTATCTCCACGAATGCTGGATATATGTTTGTGTGTCTATATATATATAAAGTAGAAACAACTATATATATAGAGAGAGTAGAAACAAACAAAATGAAGTAGCTGAAAAATATATATATTGTGTGTATATATATATATAGTGTGTGTATATATATATAGTAGAAACAACTATATATATATAGAGTAGAAACAAACAAAATGAAGTAGCTGAAAATATATATATTTCAGCTACTTCATTTTGTTTGTTTCTACTCTGTTGATTTTCTGTTTGATGCCTAATAAAGGTTTCTGATCTGATCCGTTGACTTGCAGAAACTTAAATAATGGTATGACAACTCCAGGTGCAGTTCACACTATCACAAGTAATCAGCTCCAAGGACTCCAGTGCTGCGAGAGCGCATTCCATCTAATTAGAAGCCTGAAATCATCATAGTGGGAAAGAGCCTTTGTTGAGGGGCCACGGTACAACTGCGAAGATTCAACTCACGTCAGCAAATTCCTTTGGCCTGTAGGTCACATGGCCAGCAACAGGTTCCATTGGTCAACTGACATCATTGACTATACCTCTGATTGGCTAACGAGGATCAGGCCAACACAGGTCAGTGGACACATTGCTCAGATCCTTCATTCTAGTTTTGACCTAGGTAAATACCCTGTCCCTGGTATCTTGCCTTGTTGGTGAGTCTTGCTGAGTAGAAACCTTGTCCTGGTTTTTGGACTTTGACTGCTGAAAGAACTCAACCTTCGTGGTAACATCTTGGAATGCTCTTGGATTAGTCACTCTTAATAGCCACCTCCTCTAACTCAATCACCTCATCTAAATCAATCACCAATCTGTTTTAGGTATGCTTATTCAGGTGCTCCTTCTACCATAGGTTAATTACTCCATCCGATCACAGCCCAATGAAGTTCCGGATCCTAAAAAGGCAATGATTAGGTCACAGCCCAAAGTCTGCCATTGGGCAGCCAATTTCTCAAATTTTGGCCCAATGTTGGTATAGATCCTAATTCTGTATCAAACTTTACTAATAACAGACTTTCCCTAACAGCAACTCGATACATTCTAGAACATAAGAAGGGTACCCCAGCACTTAATTTTGTAGTTGGTTTCTTTCTAGAACCATCTTCCACTATCATGAAATCCACACACATCCCATCACCTGCAGCTGCTCTGCTAACTGAATCCAGGGAAATGCACATCTGACTTCTTGGAAGGAATGATTTGTAGAGTCTCCCAGTGGCCAAGAATAGCCTGCTCATTAAGTGAACCTGTGCAATTCCCTTAGGTGCCAAAAGGCAAGAGTGCCATGGTCACAGAAATTTGCTTGCTGAACAGTACCACCAATCCCAGCAGTGCCTGAGCTGTCTCACTTACCTGCCTCACCTTCCCCTATAAAGGAGAGAAAAAGAGTATGTAGCTGCCAGATCCACTGTGTTTGGAGCAACTTCTTCCTTTTGGCTTTGTAGTAGTTGGGGCAGCTTAGCCTGCCTGTCCCTCGCCCCGCCCCCCAATGCAGAATGGATGGATGGAGAAATAGTAGGTGGTAATCAGTTCCACCACACCCTCTCCCTCCAGTTTCTTGGAAGCTTTAGGGCTCAAACTTTTCTCAGACTTCAACAGATGTATGTGCTTGGGCTACAGCTGCTCTGTATGCTCCCAAGTGAGCATCGTTAGAGTCTGGCATAGGAGTGCCAAAAGGCTGCTTGCTTGCTCCATCTGGGGTTCATCTGTTTATTGGATCTTGCTAGGATCCAATCCAGAAGTTGGATTTTACCTGGAGGCAGGAAGTCTCCCAGGTAAAATCTCTCCTTCCAAAATATCCATGAGGCACATAATCCTTTGAAGGTAGCTCAAATGCCAGTGATGAATACTTTGAATCTCTAAGAAGCTCATATTATCTAAAAAAGGTCACAGAGGCCGTTTCGATCGCTACACGATTTGCCGCCATAGCTTGCCCCTCACGCCGCTAAGAAAGTTCTTGCCGGCGTGGGGCGCATTCGCGCATGAAGCCATTCTCGCACAACAAGTGTCGCGAGGCAGGCCAAGCAAGAGGCTCCAGCGAGGGAGAGGCGCAAGCTCCGCGACGGAGCTGCTTCCTTCTCTGCCCGTTTCCACTTCACGAGCAATGTAGCCGTGCGTGGCCTGCTGGCCATAGCCATGCCGCCCACGCTCGCCCTCCGACCCCTGGAGGTCCGGAGGACAGTGTGGGCGGGGCTTCCACGGCCAGCTTTGGCCGCTTAATGACGGAGATACACGGAGTGGGGCGGAGAAGGAGATAAGCGTCTTCCCGCCGGTGCGCAGTTCGCATCCGCACCACCGGGAAGATCAAGCTTCAACTAACAACCCTTTAAAGAAGGTTTATTTGTTTAGGGGCGGCCTGACGCCCCTGAGGGAAGGGAAGCGCGAGTCAGGTCGGGCGCTGCTGCTGGTGCAGCAGCGCCGTACTTCTATGTGAACGGCGCAATGGCCTGGGGCGGCGTTTTTACTCACTCCCAGGCTGGCGCCGCTTTTTTTGGGCCGTATGAAACGGCCAGAGTTCCAGGAAATTCAGTGAAACATTTTGAAAAATTATAATAGATTCATTGCTGTGATTCTGACAGGATTGTTAGATTTTTTTCTGGTGAAAACTTCTGTGTCTTTAGCAGCTATCAAAGACAGAAATTCAACAACCACAATCTTCTCCCCATTGTTTCGTATGTTTTCTGAGAAAATCACTGGCACCAGCTGTCCTGGGACAATGGCTGGCCCTGGGTCTGAGGGGGGGGCACTGCTGCCTGGGACTTGGGCACACTGATGGCCAGCAGAACTACCCCATCTCCCAGAGGCACCTCTGAAGGTGCAGAGGCTGATTGCCACCACCAGCCATGGCAGAGAAACACTGCCAGACTGAGCATTCCCCACCTCCCGTCCAGAATTGTGACTGCCCCAGCTGTGAGAAATGGAGGTGGGTGGCCACAGACATGCTGGCTGCAGGGAAATGGGATGAAACATGGGACCAGGCAGAGAGGCAGGGCGATGGACCGGAAGATGGAGCCAGGCCATGGGGAGCAGAGCAGCAGCTGAACCCAAGGGAGATGGGTTGCAGGCCAGCTAGAGACCTGGGAGAGGTGGCCCAGGCGATCACAGTCTCTGTGACACAAGCTGGGCCTCAGCATCAGGACAGAAAAGGTGGGTGGGGTGGAGGGAAGGTTGAGGAGGGGGTAGGAGCAGGCAGACAGAGGAAACAGCCAACATAGCCAAAGAAAAGGTAGGCTCAACCCCAACCCTGAGGCCCTGACTGGTGGGGAAAGGGGGTGGGCCGGCCCCATATAAAGTCAAAGAAGGCTAAATCCAAGGAGGAAGATGAATACACAATTCCCAAGGCTGGAAAATTGTGTGGATTGTGAGAGGGGGGAATTGGATTGTGTGGATTGTGAGGGGGGGAGCCCTCCTTCCTCACTTCTGAGGCCAACAAGGGGCTGAAGGCACTGGAAAGCTAGGCAGCTGAACAGGTGAGGGAGGCCACCCCTATCTGTGGGGGCACCACACCTGCCATTTTCTCTTCCCCCATTATTAGTAAGCTTTTTTTGGATTTTGAGAAAATTGGTGGTAGATATATTGTTGTTGTATCATGACACTATAGCAATGTACCTAAGATAATTTAGAAACTGTCAACAAGCACTCCAATAACAAGGAGGCAAGCATGAACGTATACTGTGGAAAATACTCCCCCTATGGATCCTCTGTTACCATTGCGAATATCTCTGTATTCCTGGTGGCAGTGAGTTCACAACAGAGATTTGTGCCCATGCAGAAGCAGCCCTAGTTGGAACTAACTGTGCTTTTCTAGAACTGTAACTAGGAATGCAATGAAAGCCACTCATGCAAGAATCATTGCATAAAATGGGAAAGAAAGGCTGTATAATTCAGATGAGCTATATTTTGCTTCTAAAATAATAGATTTAGTTCCCAAAGCAACACAATTCTATTATCAAGACATAGAAGGTTAAAGAAATTTTCACTGGTCTCAAGTTCACCTTTAACAAAATTTAGAAGGAACAGTAATATAAATTGATTAGTTGAAGAAGCGTATTGCAAAACTCATTTCTTAGAGGCCAGCAAGAATACAGTCTTCAGCTTTCCAGGGAAAGTCAGGGGCATATTCCAGTGTTCACTATCTCTGTGTCATTTTGGAAGGAAACTGAGTTACTTTTTAGGGTTACCATTTTCCCAATGCAGGGGCAGAACCCTTGGGGATTTGCCCATCACCTACCCGCAATCAATATGATGGTGAAAGGATATTGCTAGAGGAGAATGGTACACTGTAATGCTGCAATGTCATTTTCATCAGAAAATCTGGAAGTGATATTGCAATCTCTATGTGTTTTTTGGGCTGGAAATGATATAGAAATGATGCAGAAAATTATATAGAAATGATATAGAATTACATTATGCCATCTGCAACACACTCACACAGAAGCCCAGCAGGAGGGAGGGCTGAGGGGCCAGGCACCCTCCCCACTCTCTCTCTCTCTCTCTCTCTCTCTCTCTCACACACACACACACACACACACATAAAAGGCTATTTCAGTTTAAAATATACTTTCATACACTCAGTTATCTCTTTCAGGGAAAACCTTCCTACACAGTCCTAAACAAGATCCTAAACCACCCATTTCTTTATTCCTCAGGGTTTCACACTGGGCTGGGACAGAGTAAGCTCTGGGGTTTCTCTAAACCCTTTCTCGACTCTGCCAATTATACTAAGACACCCTCAGGAACTCTCCAGTTCCACATCTAGGTGCGGTCTCTTCAGAGACTATACCAAGCCCTTCGTGTGGCCTTAGAATTGTCCCTGTGAATAGATTTCCCTCTGTTCTTTCACGAACACCTGGCCACCTAGCCTCCAGTGAAATAACGATCTTTTCTTCTCAGCTTTTCAGAGATTTCTTTGAGAACTCTGGCTACCTATCCTCTTGACTCTGACTGACTTGATCTGTCTCTCTCAGGCAAGCACACACCCTCTCTGTCCTTCTTGCTAACTGCAGCTCAGCTGGCCAATCAGGTGGAGCTCTGGTTAACTCATTGTGCTCCTGTTCTGTTTGAACTGCACCCTTTTAAATTAACCATATATACAGCAATCTGTCATATAATCCATTTCCCATTTCTCACCAGTCCTACCACTGATTGCTAGTCAAAGGCAATACTATCTATCTCTTTACTGAACAGAATTTGTTTGCACCTTATTTCTTGGCTGCATTGTGCTTACTTCCCTTGAGGCAGAACCCAGTGAGGGGCTTAATTAAGAGCATGTTCTCATGAGTTCCTTACAGCCCACATTTCCACACAGCTGCAAAGTGCATTGAAAGTGGACTCACACAACACAAGCCTTTATTGGCATATAAAACAGGAAAATTTTTTAAAACAAAACAAGGTTAAGAAGTACAGTTAAAATTACTAATTTCCAGTATAAAATTTGCAGCAGTTTCACAAAAGAGCCCATCAGAGCTGTTTACAGCCCACATGTGCTTGGCCATATTCATATACATTGGTGGTCATGTGACTTCTGAAGCCATGCTTAAAGTTCAGAACGTTAATTTTCTTGAACTGATGTGGGAACTTAAAATTACTCTATTTTTCTTTTAAAATGTCACTTCCTGTAATGAAGCATGAAGGGCAGATTTTTAAAAAGGGTCTCTGTGATGGACAGCTGCATTCGAGGGAGTTGTCATACAACCCTTTCAATGACATGGGGTTCAAATGGAATTCCAAGGACTGCAGTTGAAAACTGACAGTTGAAAGATGACAGATGAGGGAGAGCTGTTGACAGACAGTGGGAGACATTTAAGTGAGTTGCAAGCTATCTGTAGCAGATTCTCTTCTGGAAGGGTACAGTCATTGGTTTTAGGATTGTAACCACCAGCCCCTATTCTGGTCACAGAGCAGGTAACAGGACCTGAGCAAAAATCGTTTTCATGTCTGCCATAAAGCTGTAAGCTGCCAGCACGTAACCATTATTCAGCAGAATACATAACTAAACCCTTTCTCTAACCAGATTTTTGGCAACAGTAGTTTGCAAAGATAGGAGCCTGTTAGAAGTGTGTGTTTTCATTGTTTGAGAATAATGAAGCTTCTGATATGTTGAAAGTATCCATAAATGTTCTTGCTTGGTATGCATTTTATTCTTGGCTTGCATCCTGAAAAGTGCTTTAAGAAGCTCTGATACTTGTCATTCGTGGTGATTTTCTCTTGGTGCTGATCAGACCCTTTTGATCTGAATAAAATTAATTCTTTAATTTTAATTGGTTTTGATTTTTGCTTATTGCCTACGACTTGATATCTTGGCTTTACCAAATTCCTGTCTTCTATAGAGGCTGATTGGAACCTAGGTCCTGTCTCTCGTTAAGACTGATTGGGATCTGAAAACAGGTTTTAAATAAAAGGAAAGATTTCATTGTCTTCCATTGAGACTGGGTGAAATCTGAATTGGGACATATTAAAAGGAAAGATTCCATTGTCTTCCATCGAGACTGTTTGGAATCAGGGTCTGTGCTGACAGGATCAAGCGGGATCCATCACCAGTTATAAAAAGAGATATCTCTTCTGTAGGGAGGAAGATCGCTTAGTGTTAAATGAAAAATAGGTCTAAGGAAAAATGATCCCAGGACAGTTTAAAGTAGTAAACTGGGAAATTGTCCATACATTCCTAACTCCTCCCATTTAACAGCCTTTGTCTGAAGAAGCTTATATGTATGACACAAAGTGGTAACCACCGAGAGAAATCAGTCTCAGTATATAATAAATGAATCAACACTTGTCTGTAGATGATACTCAGCTGTATCTGCTGATGAATTGCTGGTTGGATACCACCCAAATGACACTGGCCAGATGTGTGGAAGCTGTGGTGAAATTGACTGCTGGGGAAATTTAGGTCTGGAGTGCCAGTTACCAATTTTTGACACGGTGGAACTGACACCAGCATCGACCACCAGAGGTTTGGATGTGACTTTGGATGCCTCCCTATCCATCAAGGCACAGGTCACAGAGTAGCATTTTCCCATCTGCACCAGGTCTGGCAACTGGTTCCTTTCTTGTCTGGCCCTAATTTTGGCACCATGATCTAGGCAACAGTCATCTCCAGCAAGAAAGAACTTAATGGTGGTCCCTGGACCAAAAACCATACAGCTGTCCAGAGCCAGAGGTGTCTTGGTTCCGATCTTGTCCTGTGTTCACTATCTAGTGCAGGGGTGTGCAACCTGCGGCTCTCCAGATGTTCATGGATTACAAGTCACATCATCCTCTGCTAGAATTGGCCATGCTGGCAGGGGCTGATCGGATTTGTAGTCCATGAACATCTGGAGAGCCACAGGTTGTAGACCCCTGATCTAGTGAGACTGTAGCCCTATGGGGATCTATTGCAATTCCCCAGAGACTGAGATGTTCTGCCAGACCTATGGTTGAAGACAGCAATGGGTTGCATCTAGCTGGCCTCCCTCTTTTTCCTTCCTCCTCCCTTTTCATGTTTATTTCTCTTTTCCTATATTGAGTTTAGTTGTCCAGGTTCCCTTTTGTTCCTCCTCATGTTCTCCCCTTAATGTGTATGCTTTAGAGCATCATCAGAATTTTTAGTGTTGAATAATATTGAGGATATTAATTATAAATATATTATTTTAATTGCTGTTATAAGCCACCCTTGGTTAGGAAAGGGTAGGTTTAAAATTGAACAAACAAATAAACCACCTTACATCTTGATTGACAATATAACTCTCATATAGACATCAGAGGTTCCTCATCCTTGTTTTTCTGTTACAGGCCAAATTCATTTTATGACTCTGTTAACCTGACGTATGAATTTCCCTAAGAGAAGACAAATAAAACATTTTAAAGTTTAATATATAACAGCCTCTTGTGTGCCAAATGTTTCTGACCTTCATATACAAATAAAATTAAGAAGGTATTCTTCATAATTTAGTGACTTTTATAAAGACAAATTTTCTTTGGTATATTCCCCAACTACCAAACATGTGGGACAGAAAACAACTCAAGACAAGTCACAGGTCTCAAAAGTTACAGTGATAGTTGGTAAGGGAAAAAAAATAAAAAGGCAGTTCCATTATAGACTCTGATTTTTATAATTTGTAGTCTGATTTAATGGATCTGGCTTGTTTCCTTGGTGAAATCCCAGACCAAATTCGTTATTACAGCAAGTCCAAGCATTACAAAAATAATCAGTGCTGTTCTGGCAGAGAAGAGAAGAGATGCAATATCCAGTTGGTATTTTCATACTATCAAAATAGCTCAGAAAGGCAGGAATAACACCCTTTCATGTGTCTTGCAGTTATAATTCTTCACGCAGTGAGATAGAAGAAATGTCAAGTCTGCTAATTCTGATTTTCCTGATCATTGGTTCATAAAAGAATTGTAGATAGAGGTGGGGTCCAAGTTTGTTTTTTTAAATGTAATGTTATTCATGCTTTTGATTAAATGATGAATGTAAAATATCCCATCAGACCTGCTAGTCCAAGTTCTCAGGCTTATCACAAATTCACAACCCTGCTGGGTACAAATTGTGTGGGTACTGGATTTCAACCAATTATGTGGGTGCTAATTGTATAGGTACTGAATTTCAACTAGTCTCCCTTCCCATTTCCCTCACAGAGATATCCACTAGTTTAAAGGGGAATTAGATAAATAGTCCCAAGGGCTAAACGGAACTTCTGTGTCACAAGCTAAATACCAGTACCTGGGAAATAACTGGGAGACTTTGTGTCTTCTTTAAGTTGTAGGCCTTCTGAGAGAATCTGGTTGGGTTAGGGTTAGAGTTAGGGTTGGCCACTGTGCGAAACAGGAGGCTTCATGGACTACTGGTCTTTTCCATTATAGCTGTTCAGTATATACTGTATATACTGTTTTCCAGTATAGCTATATTCTCTAGGGGTGTTGTGTACAAACATTCATGGCAGAATGTGGTGATTGGCTTTTGAACTCTACGATGCCCATATATTTCCCATTTCAAATTGCTTCTAACAGCAGCCAGCTTTTACAGTTTATTTTTAAGAATGACAAATGATAAATGTTCAAGGCAATTAGCAGTCCAGCCAGTGTGGTTCTTTGCAGTCTGATACCTTTCTTGTAAGGCATAGGAAAAAGCACATCACTCTGCAGAGATGAAATCTTCTGACTTCTCTTATGTTAACATTTCTTTCCAGCTATTAACGAACAGGCTTACACTGCACACTGTGGTGGGAGTAAAAAGCACATGACATACCAATTCTCAGGGAAATGTATTCTATTTTGAGCAAACACTTTTGTTCATATGGTTTGTCTTGCTCTCAGCAATGGCCCATCTCACCATCATTATTATTCTCTGATATCTTCAGATACCTAATTCATTTGTTATGCAAGGGTTTTCTCTCCTTATACCTACTAGTTGATCTTTGGAAGACCCCTGAAATTGGTGTGTTGTGGGGTTTCTGGGCTGTATGGCCATGTTCCAGTAGTATTTTTTCCTGGTGTTTTGCCTGCATCTGTGGCTGGCATCTTCAGAGGATCTGATGGTAGTAAAGCAAATGGAATATATATACCTGTGGGATGTCCAGGGTGGGAGAAAGAACTATTTTCATTGGTTAACAAGTATAACAAGCAATTAGCAAGTGTGATTTGCATGTGTTGAGCGGAATCCACCCATTTTAGCATATGTAAGTAACAATGAAGTTGCATAATCAATTAGTGAGGGCATCTGCATAGTAATTGCCTGGCATTTTAATCCATTTGATTGCTTCCTGTCTGGAGACATCCTATGTCTGAGTGGGGTTCACTAACCATTGTCTTGATTCTAGTGGTTTTAAGCACTGGTAGTCAAATTTTGTTCATTTTCATGGTTTCTTCCTTTCTGTTGAAATTATCCATATGCTTGTGGATTTCAATGGCTTCTCTGTGTAGTCTGACATAGTGGTTGTCAGAGTGGTTCAGAATTTCTGTGTTTTCAAATAACATTCTGTGTACAGCTTGGTTCTGCTATTTCTGATTTTTCCGGCTGAATTAGTCTGCAATGCCTTTAATGTTCTTTAATTTGTGTCTGGTGCTGCATTTGGTGGTCCTTATATAGATTTGTCCATAGCTGCACAGTACGCGGTAGACTCCTATAGAGGTTAGAGGATTCCTTAGTGGTCTGTAGATTGTTTGGAGGTTATGTTTCTTCAGTTTCCCTATACTATCAGTGATTCCCTTGAATGTATGTTAAGAACACCTTCCTTCTGGGTGTCTGTTTATCTTCATTCCTGTGGTTTGTTCTTGATCTTGCAGCTCTTCTGATGTCTGTAGCAGAGTAACCATTAACCTGTAGAGCCCAGTTTAGGTGATTCAGTTCATCTTGAAGGAGATGGGGTTCACATATTCTTTTTGCATGATCTCGGGCTGTTTCTGCACAGCCAATTACAGCATTGTGCTGTCGGTGTTAATGGCAATGCTGCAGCAACACAGCATTCACATGGGCAGGTGCTCTGTACACAGGAAGCACATCAGCTGAACCCCTGCGCTTTGCACAGCTGCGCTCTGCAAACAGCGTTCTTTTCCCCCCAGAGTAGATGTCACAGATGTTCAGCACCAGGATTGGCCAGTGTGGGTGGCCATTGTGGGGGGGGGGGGGGCGGCTCTGCGGCACCAATTCCTGGAGGGCACTTTGCACGATGCCAACTGTGGAGTGCCGTTGTTGAAAAGACACACTTGATGAGCAACTTTTGAATAAACCGTTGTGGGCCCACTGGAACATTGCTGCATCACTGCAGCGTCGTTTCTGCAGCAATGGCCATGCAAACTCCCCGCCTATAATGCTGTTTTTACCATCCTTTTACCATGCTGTTTTTACCATCCATTTTGGCCCATGCGGAAACAGCCTACCAGAGTTTTTATTGTGCGCCTTTTTTGTCCTGGGTGATAATTTGAGTTTTAATGTAGATATCTATCAGTGTGTTTAGGTTTTCTGTATACTGTGTGGCCCAATTGTTGGTTTGGTTTGCAGATGACTAAGGCCGAATCCCCACTGGAAAATTCAATTTAGATCAAACCAAATTTGAAAATAAACTGCACCTTTTTATCAAGGTTTCAACCTCCCCAGTGCAGCATGTTTCCAGTGAAGACACCTAGGCCTATCTTGGATTCAAGAAATGTAACAATCCACACTCCCACGTGATCAGCTTGGCTGGTCTCTCCTGATTGGCTGTCGTGCCATATTGGTGCGGGACCTTTTTGTTCTCCCGCAAAAATGTGCTCATGTTATCACGTCATCACGTCTCCCCTGCCCAAGTTTCTGGTTGGTTATCGTTCTGTCGTTCTCTCGCGAGAACAGTACCATGCGCACTGATTGGTTGTAAGGCATTTGCATTACGCTCTGTGGCGGGAAATTTGAACCAAGATTAGACCCCCAATCCTCTGCTCCAAACTGGATCGAAGACGTGTTTTTTGAAAAAGTAGTACTTTCAAGCAGGTTTGGCAAAGTCGTGGGATAAGGAGGAGAACCAGAACCAGAACCGGGATGAATCCTTGTTCATCGATCAGGCAGTGGGGAGTTCTTCCTGAATCCTTGATATTTTGCGTATCACGTGATTAATTGACCATGGGGAATTGACCTAAGGCATCTAGAAATGGTACTTTTCCTTTGCTTTCTTTTTCCATAGTAAATTGGATGTTAGGGTGGGTATTGTTAATATGGTCCAGAAACTTGTTTAGTTCTCTGTCGCTCCAAATTGTGAACGTGTCATCCACAAAATGGAACCATATAGTGGGCTTTTTTGGTGCTGTTTCCAGGACTTGTTTTTGAAAGTGTTCCATGTAAAATTTTGCTATTTGCTATTATTACCCCTGAAATTCTATCACTTGAAAGCAAGTAAGAATATATGTTCAACTGTATTAATTTACACTTGAAGGAGAACAATTAAGGGCTTCAAGTTTAAATAGCTGTAAAGATTAATTAATTAAAGCTTTAGAAAGCATATTGATTAACCTGGGAACCAAAACTGAACTTTTATACATGTCCTGAGGCTGGAGTTGCTGGTGAAATATTGGATGGGTGGGGAAACTTTCCAGCAGCATTATGAGACCTAAGCCTCTGTTGCCAATGTCATGTCAACCTGACATCATCACATTGCCTGCACTGTGGGGACAGTCTGGTATCTGAGCAAAATATTTATGGTAGAGGCCATTTTTATTCAAAGTTTTTGCTCAGATAGTCATTACCTTTGGAGTTAGATGAGTGATCCCATAAAGAGATCTGGATTTAAGATTCAGGATGTCTTTGGACCTTTTTTCCATTGGCTACATATGGCCTACTAATATTCTTAGGATGTAGCAAGAGATTGAAAACAAATCATCTCCTTTGTTTCTATACATGTTCTCAGAATGTGTAGACCAGTAGTTTAGCATTGATATTGATTTCCTGTATCTCACATGTTTCTCACAATAAGCCTAAACAGTTTTACCTTACTTCCAGATTCTCAGGGTTTGAGGATTAAACATTTCAATCCAGAATGTTAAAAAAAAGTTGAGTGTCTGTTTTTGGAAGTATCTGGCAATTGTCTGTGTTGATAAAATGACATTGAAGATAATCAGCTGACACACCTGGATTTCAAACTCTCACGAGTATAGTCTGAGTGAAATCCTTCTGGATTTGAGGCCTGTTAATGGTTAAATTCAGTTTAAAATGTAGGGAGCTGGGGCAGTAGAGAGTAAATGTCATTTCTTCAATTGCCGGTCCTTGCTTTTCCCATTTTCATTCAGTTTCTCTATCTGCACTTCTTCAGCCTCAAATTTGCCTCCCTCACCCAGTTAATCTTGTGCCAAATATCTTCCCCTCTTGTTCTATCCCCAAAGCCTAATCTGATCTTTCTTTCTTCCCAGCCCACGTAGTTTCCTACTGTCATCTTCTGGTATTTGATTTCCTCCACATTACTTTAAAAAAGTGATTGTTGTGCACCATTTCAGGTTTCTTTGGCAACAAAAATGCACTAAAAGTTCTATTAGTTTAAATTACATCTGTGTGCAGACATAATTATCGCTGTTCCTTTAAAGGATTGTAAACAGGGTTAGACCTTTCTGAACTCACTGGGCTTAGAAGGGTGTAATTCTGCTTATACTGAGACTTAACAGTTCAACTTGTGGTCTAACTTCATGCAGAATGTGACATACTAATTTACTTACTGACATGTTCTATTTTCTCAAGCTAATTGAGAAATGGGTAAAGAAATTTCATCTTCATTCTAATTCAAAGCACTTTTGAGCTCCATTTGGGGAGGGGGGGATGAATTCACTGGTAGAAGTGATGCAGAAATGGGACACTTGGGGCACTTACCCTAGCGGAGGAGTGAAATTACCGATGTACATCTGCCACTGACCTCCCCTGGTGCTTTACTAGATTCCCAGCCCATGCCCCTGCTGCTATTGCAGCATGGCTGGGGGCATGGGTGAGGAAGGAGTCAACATTGGCTTCTTGGCAACGAGGATGCTGTTTTGGTTTGCAAGCCTCCCTGTGCCACTGAGAAGCCTCTCTGGGAATGGTGGAGTGGCACAGTCACAATGCTGCCACTGCTCACATTGCTGCTTGCATAAAACTGCCCATCTTCAAAGAGGGAGAGTAATGTATGCTGAATTTCTATCCTTGATAGTTTGATGCTTTAAGGTACAAAACTCAAGCCAGACTATAAACTGCTTGGGATGGCTCCTACATCAATGTAATACCAATTGGGAATTGCTCAATGTAATACCAATTGGGGATGGTGGGAGTGGGAGGGTGGGAAGGGTGGGAGTGGCCTATGGAGCTGTTCTGTGAGTCCAGAATAGGTGGGAGGGATGGGGACCCACATATGGCTGCTGGGGATGGGGAAGGGAGGGTGGGGAGGGTTTGGCAGTTTGTGATGGGGGCAGAAGACAGGTGCTGGCTGGCAGAGGATATTTGACAATGGCCATAGAGTGCATTCCGTTTTGTGTTTATGAATGAGACTTTTACACGGGCGTAAAGGATTTTCCCATGCTACTGAGATACAATAATTATCATGTATGACTTGTGTTGGATTTCTGATGAACTGTAAACAATTGACTTGAACTGTAAATAATTGACTTCATTCAAGGGACGATTCAAGGGACGACGTGCAGGTCCTTGCGTCACTCCTGTGGTAGTATATTAAAATTAAGTTTGTTAGACATTGATTATGTGATGTTATATATATTATAAATGATTCATAGTAAATAAGAATATAAAGAAGCCTAAGCAGCTAATTGGATTGCAACATGCTTGTGTTTTTAGAGCATTTGCTCTTCCACTCTTCCTGGCTGTTTGGGGAGGCAGCCGGGAATCAATTGTGGGGGTGACAAACTCTGACCAATGAGGGAGCAGGACTCACTTCATGAGTCCTGCTCCCTCATTGGTCGAGGGTTTGTCATCGCGACATTCAATTTCTTAACACTTTATTGTTTAGGATGAGAAGAATGCAGTCACCAGTAATTGTCAGAGTCCTAACAGCTAATTGTGGTAACAAAATTACTAAAAGATTACAATAACAGAATAGCTGGAATGACTACATGTCTACCATTTGTTATGACAAAGGATAGATACAAGATCCAAAGTGCTTTACAGATGTTGTTTCAATCTTATAGGGCAGGCTAGTGGGATCATCCCTATGCCATGGGTGGGAAATTGAAACTGATACATGGTGACTTGTCTTTGGCTACCTGCTTTGTGGGATAGATGAGATTGGGGTAAACCAGGCTCTAAATTGCTCCAGTGAACAACCAGATCCACAACTTAACTTGGAAAAGTTAGAAGAAACTCCTCCTCTTAATGAGTACACCAAACACTCCAGCTAATAGAAATGACAGCTTCAACAACTTTCCCATGGTACATTTTATACAAGTAGGAAAAATTAAGCCACAGTCATGTCTACCCACATAAGCTTCCTTGTTCCAAACAATACTGATATATGTGTGATTATAAGAAGAATCCCAGCCTTGCTATAGCACAAAATGCACCCCTTGTCTAGGTACCATTAACATTCTTTTAGAAATGAAAGCCATTGTTTTTGCAGGTAGTTTCTGTTTGGGTGTATGCACTCTGTTAATCCTGTTCACAAAAACCCAATGAAGCATGAGAAGCCATGCCAAGATCTGAATCAGCTTTGGTCTAGTCACTTCGCATTATGGGACTGAAACCTTAAGCTTGTGAAGGGGCTGGGAATCTGATATGTGGATTTTAATTTGAGCATTTAGCAGCTACTCTTGCTGAACTGGAGCCTTTTGTTGGGTGATTCTTTTATTTTGAAACTGAACACTGAAGAAGAGTATCCTCCAACTGTCAGATTGGCCAATGATTTACACTTCTATCTGTACTGGATTTTTGCTGGGATTTCTAGCAGCTTCCCTTTGTCTTTTTAAAAATCAAGTCAGTGAATTCAAAAAGTGTCTGCTGGTTAGTAGTGTTGTTGAGGAACTGCCATTAAAAGGACTAGGAAAGTGTCAGTTACTTAGAGAAGGCACCACAAAGGTAGGGAAAGCTATGGAAATGAGCTAGAGAACAGCAGTTTTAAAGTGAAGTGGAAGTAAGCTGAGGAGCTTTGTTGTTACCACTGATGTGAGGCAAGGGCTTTTAGCTTCTAAAAGTAGTGGTGGTTCCAGATTCACCACTCCGCTAACATAATCCACCTCACTTTCCCTTGGCACTATCCACTTGAAGCTTCTTGAATCTACTTATGCAAAACTCTAGCTGAATGGAATCCTTAAATGAGGCAGTGTACATCCAAAAACCAAGTGCTGGGGGACAAACAAACAACAAGGAATGGCAGTTATCACATCCTGTTTGTAAGATTCTCAGAGGCATTTGGCAGGCTACAATTAGAAAGATTATAAGGAAGTCTAGATGGAGACAACTGAGTTGCCTGATAATATAACTTGAACACAAGTCAGAGCTGGGATTGGTATCCCCAATGCCAACTCCCAATCACTTTCCCTGCAAAAAAAATTACCAGTCTAGATCTGAAGTTTGCTGCAATGCCAGACTTCCTTGTTTTGCAGAGAAAAGGAAAAACAAATCCAGGTATCCTCACAAAACAAGTGGTACACCTTAATACTTCAGCTTATGCACAGTCAAATTATAAGTAATGCCCTGTTTCAAGGTGTGGTGATGGGTATTAGTTTAGGGTTTTCTGAAAGGATTAAACCTATTCATGAAGGAGAGGTCTATCAACAGCTATTAGTCATGACAGCTAACTGGAGTAATGACAGCTAACTGGAGTCTACATGGATGAATCAGCATATTTCAGAATACCCTATATGATAAACAAGAGGGAATGCTTTCCAGTTCATGACCTGTTTGTGAGCTTCCATAGACAACTAGCTACCAGTTACTGAGCGGAATGCTGGACTAGATGGACCTTGGTCTAATTCTTTTTGCATCTGAATGAAACAACCAAACCGTGCACTCTACATGTGCTGAAAAATATTTTCTCTGTACAGATTCTTCTCCTACACAGATTACCCAATTCTGTGTAATTAATTATCCAATTAATTTCCCCTTAGAACAGTAATTCCTTTGCAGGCAGCACACCCCTCCCCCCCAATGAGAGACACATACCCATTTTTCTCATCTCCCTCCATCATGTCACATGTTTCTGGGTGTATCTCTGTGGGTATTGCACTACCAAGGAGCTTTCCATTGGAGGGAAGGTGGGGGGGGGGGATCAATTCTCTTGGGGAGAATTGCCACAGACATGCCAGTCCAGTTCCCTTCTCTGATAAATACATGCTTACTTTCTACCAGAATCAGAAAATGCAAACTGCCATGATTGAAAGATAGTGTCACTGTCCTATCAGCAACAACCATGCTGAGGTTCATCTATGCATTTGTGATCTTAACGAAGCAGATATGCTCATTCATATTATTCTTCACTGTCCTTTACATGACGAAGCCTGAACATGTGTCCTTGCACAATTGCTTGATGATCAGAAAGATCTTTTGGACAAGGACTGTGTGAAGCTTTTGTTGGCAGATAAGAATGAAGCTATCACATCTACAATGTCTCATTTTCTATCTATAATAATGGCTGACAGATCTCACTACACCTACCATAACAGCAAGCCAAAGACATAAGTTGTTCCCTTGCCATAAACAAATTTTAATCTGTTTATGATTTCCTTCTATGCACTTTGCTAATTATTTATAATATGCCATTAAAGGTTTTTGATTTGATTTGATCTTGCTTCAAAATTCACTCATTTTAATTCTTCCTGAGACTATAGTCATTTCTCTTGACTGATCTTAGTGGAATCGTAAAGGCTAATAAAGCATGTAGAATGGGTCTTGGCAGGAGAATTGCTCAACTAATAGAACAAAATGGGAAAGTTATGTGTAATGCAAAGTGGGAATGGTTATCAATTGTGTTGGCTGCTCATCTTTCAAAGATATCCCTAGTCAGAGATTTCTACCTCGGTCTTTTCTCTAATGAATAGTGGATTTTCTAACCTCTATTGACACTCCACTTGTAATAAATACTTACATCTACCTTCTTTCTTCTTTGTCTTCTTTGTTCAGTTTTTGTTGTACAGTGTTCAGGTTTTTTTTGCCTAAGACAACTTTGTCATTTTCAATAGCTGCACATTGCTCCCCCAGTCCAAAGATTTGCTTCAGGTGTGAGACCATCTTGTCGACATGGACTTCTTTTGCTTTCAAGGACTGGTCCAGTTTTCCCAGTGAAGAGAATAGATCTGTTTATGCATTCCTTTTACATCCAGTGAACTATCCTCTCAATTAAAATGAAATGAATAACTTGCATGTGAAGGTGCTCTGCATGTATATTGGGAATTTGGAAGTCTCTGATTTGGCTTGTGAAGTCATATAATCGCATTTGTTACAGCCCTGATCACCCCCCATATTATTATTGCCATAATATTTTCTTCAAAAGTCATATTGGCAGAAGCTAAGTTTTCACAGAACCTCTCAGTGTAGGTAGCGGCATGTTCCAAAGGTCACAAGTTAACATGATCTAATTAGAATGAGTAACTTCTAAATGACTTGGAGGTCTCATCCTGTGTAAGGGCATGCTTGATTACCACACCTTGCAAAGATACTGTTAAGACAAAGAATATGGAAAGCCACTTTACTATCAGATACTGCCTTTTCCCTATCTCTTCTGGAAACCAGGTCAGCAACAGATGGTTGCTTCTTTGCATCTCCCCTCCACCTTTGTTATGACTCTCCTAAACCACTCACCTTATCCTGATCTAAATGTCTCAGCCAAATCTGAATATCCTGGGCAGTGTTTCTACAGAGTTACTCTGCATAAAGCCATTCTGTGCTTCCTGATTTAATCTAAGAGCAATTGACCCCCATTGTTTTGTGGGTACTTAGGAAATCAATAGATAGAGCTGATTTTAATTAGCTGGCAAATGCCCTGCAAGCCCAGCATGGGAAGTTCCAGAGAATTTAGGAAACTGAAACTGAAAACTCCCTTGTACCCTCCCCTACCTTGGCACAAGGGTATAAAAGTACTGTGCTCCCCAACTCCAGTGCTCATTGCTGTAACTTGAACCTCCCTTGGTCTTGTTGGTGTGGAGACACTGTGAATTGGTCCTCTTCGCCTGGATTCAGATGTGCTGTAGTCATCTGGAATTCTTGCCTTCTACAAGATCTTCTTCAGCTGAATTTAGGTAACGTATAGTCCCTGCTTCCCCAACTCCCTGAGCTATCCTCCCAACTATCTTCTCCTCCCTGTTTATATCCTAGGAACTGTGTGTATGTGCCTTGACTTATTACTGTGTGATTGTTTGCAACCAAAATTTATATAAAAATATTTAAACTGCAATTTGGTCTTTTGTGAATTCTCTGCAGATACGTTTCAAGCCATTTCTGGTATACATAGTCTTTAAAAGATTCCTACCCAGCCTGCCTCTCGCATTGCTAAGCCAAGTTATTTTCCCCATTGCTACTTAAAATAGTTGTGTGCTGTTACACTCTTAGCAGCTGGTGGAGATTCCTTAAAAATAAGTTCACAACCTGTGAAAGCTGGGTAACACATTCTAGAAGGTAACGGGAGAGAAAATATAATAGGTTAACCCAGAGAGAAGACCAAATCAACTCACAGATGCGGCATGGACCTGGGCTGATATGCATGGTGTAGGGGTGAAACCTGGAAGTGGGTGCCACTGCGGATCTACGCTGACATCTGAGCACAACACCAGCATAGGGGTTGGGGTTGGGCCGGGGCATTCCCTGGAGTGGAGTCAACTTTAGTCAGTGTCCACCTGAGCTTTCTAGCTGGGAATGCCGCAGCCAGGCCTTCGGATTTAAGCCATCCCAAAAGGTAGCATAACTCCATTGAGTCCTATGGAGGGCTTTCCAGGCAGTTGTTGTTGTTTTTTCATTGCAACCCCATGCTGCCTGGAGGCAGCATGGTATGGTGACAGAGCCATCCCCAGTCACAGCGGCCTCTGGATTGGACTGCCCTTCATTATGCAGCATACTACAAACCATATTTCTTTCTTCTCATCAAGGTTTATCTGAACTAGTTCACCTATTTTACCTGAACTATTCTACCTATGCCTGAATATAATATGCCAATGCTATATTGGTAGGAATATAATATTGTAACTAATTCTATGGCGGTTTTCTAGATCATATGTGGATTTCCTTCAAGTTCTACCCATGTTCCCCTTTCCAGCACCTGATGGTCAGTGTCCATATCTTTGGACCCCCTGAATCAAACTTCACTAAACCTAGGTGGTATCATCAGGATAGTCTGCTTCTGATACCACCCTGATTTGGTGAACGTTGGTCCAGGGGGTACAAAGTTATGGACTCCCAAAGCGGGTGCCTCCATCCCCCATTGTTTCCAATGGAAGCTAATAGGAGATGGGGGCTACACCTTTGAGAGTCCATAATTTTGGATCCCCTGAACCAAACTTCACCAAACCTGGATGGTATCATCAGGAGAGTCTCCCAAAGATACCCTGAAAGTTTGGTGCTGCTAGCTTAACAATTGTACCCCTGACAGCAGGCACCCCCCCAATTTTCCCAGATTCTCTTTTTAAATCCACCCCCTTCTGCATGGATTTAAAGGGAGAATCTGGGGTCCCCAATTTAAACATTGAAAGTGATGTTGTTTCAGGGTGGGGGATAATCCACCCCAAAACAGCATCACTTTCAATATTGTCTTATCTGGAGACCTCAGATTCTCCCTTTAAGGTGGATTTAAAAGGAGAATCTGGGCTTCCTAATTTAAACACCATTCAAAGTGATGCTGTTTGGGGGTGGATTCCAGCATCACAGCAGTCACCCATGGGTGGGGAGGATTGCACAAACCTCACATTTTGCACTGAGCTCCATTTTCCCTAGCTACCCCTCTGCCTGGAGGGGAGAGAGAAGGGACTGCCAGCTGCCAGCTGGAAGCCCAGCCTGTGGGGGAGGCAGGTCGGGCAGGTCATGGAAGTCTGCCATCCCTTGCCTCGGATCGCTGCTTTTATAAGCACTTAGGCTGGGGGTGGGGCTTGGGGAGGAATGGCCACGCCTCCAGAGGCAGGTGGGGGCATGTCCTCGCCCCCGAACCCCCCCATAAAAAATCTGTACCTACGTCACTGTGGTGAAGTATGGAATCAAGCCATTTCCCAGGGAGTCATTTGGGGATGCAGCATGAGAGATGAGGATAGAAAGTCATATTATGCAAGTGGAAATCATTCTGTCTCTGGAAAGGCTCTACTGGATCCAGTCTATGTATTGGTTCTAGACCAAATTCTTTACAAATGGAAGAGGTGGGGTAATTTCCACTAATTCCCCTTTTCTGTTGTAGACCCTTAGGCCCTTTCTGCATAAGCCATTTAGACTGGCCTGGGGTCAATAAAAATGCCAGACTCGCTCAATGGAGTCTGGAATCTTTTGGAAAATGCCGGCTTCCATCTGGGGCTGAGGAAATGGCACCAGGTGGAAGCCGGGGTTTTCCCTGTGCTGGTGCAGATACCTCTTACCTTGTCCCTCGGCCACTGGAGGTGCCTGGGGACATGCCTTCTGGCCTCTGGCCCAGGAGGCATTGCCATGGCCACGGGGGTGTGTCCCCTGGCCTCTCCAGTGTAGTGGCGGCTGGGAGACAAGTAAGAGGGATCTGCGCCAGCATGCCTGTGCGAACACGGCCCTGTGGGCCACTGGGGCCATTCTCAGAGCACTGTGAGAATGGCCCCAGGGGGTGCACCTCTGCTTGCGAGGCTTGTGCAGAACAGGCCATAGATTCCCTCATACTGTTGTAGAGTAGCATTTTAGGGAGATCAGTGAGCTGGGGAGGAACGAACTAAAGTGCTTTGCACAAGCAGAAACGTCTGGATCCAACCCACTATCTGGTGATCCACGAAAAACTTTGACAGCATGGATGTCTTCACAATTTACTTATATTAATCAAAATGTTAATTTATCACTCTGCAATTTTTAAAAGTTTTGAAGTGACTGGCAATCATTTTTAAACCGAACCAAAAATCAAATTAAAGTGTAGCAATCAGCTACATTCAACAGACAGTGTATCCCAGGAGAAAGATGGAAAAACAGATAATCACAGACAAAATTTGAAGACATTTTTAATCAGACAAATTTTATCTTCAGATAAAGAGAGAAGATGACATGTGATGCCAGCACTCAGAAATGCCTGATGCAAAGCTTCACTCACTAATTCTGAGATGGTTAAGGAAGTCCAAAGAAGGCCCCAGGTATTGATCTAAGAGTTTAAGCAGATACATAAGGAAATAGTACATCAGACTGTCCAGCTTCAAACTGTAACAAACGGAATAGTGAGCCAGAGTTCACTTGTCCACACTGTAAATTAGGAAACAAATAGTCAACCATTATGTGCATTTGGAGATGCCAAACTGAAGAAAGCAAAAAAAAAAAAAAGCTGTTTAAGTTTTTTTCAGCGTTTTTTTGCCAAAAAAAGAAGGCACCATTTCAATGGAGCCAAAAAGTCACCTGAAGCTATACTGCAATTTTGGTGGCTGTACCTTTAAAAAATCATCTCTCCAGAGCTACATAAAGATTTCCCACAGGGTTTTGAACCGCCCCCCCGAAAACCCCCCATATCTCTATGAGGATACAGCTTTTTTCCTAGATTTTCAAAGAAGAAATTGTGTCTGTTAAACCTGAATCCAAAAATACAGAAAAATACAGAAGAATCCAAAAATACACCCCTATCAGCAACCCTAACCTCATCATTATCATCATAACCAGAACTCAGCAACCTTAAACCAAACTTCATGAACCTAACTTTAAACACCCAACCATAATTCTTTACCTTAACCTTTATTTTACTTCATTTTGACTAGTCCAATTTGCTCTGCTTTCACAGTACAGTGAAAGGTTTTAATAAAATTTATGGCACATTTCATTGTTAGTATGCTGATGTATACCTATTATTGTTACCTTTTGATATCTAATGCATTTGTTGTTGTAATGAACTAAAATAACAGAGAAACCCCACTGTAATGAAAATGAATGTGAAAACAACCAATGAATAATAGTGCAGTCCTAGACAAAATTGCTCCCTTCTAAATCCATTGAAGTTGATGGGCTGGAAGGGTATATGCTTAGGACTGCATTGGAAATGCCGTTTGTTTCTCTTCTTTTGTCCTTTATTTGCAATAGAGACCCTTTCTTTTCACTGTTCGTAATTTGGCAGAAATAATAATTTTGGTGAACAGTTAAATCTCTGAAAATGTCATGCAAAATTTGTGGGAAAACAAAGACATCCCAAATGGAGATATTTCCTTCAAAACCATTAGAAACAAAAACAAATACCATAATGTGAACAAAAAAAGAACTAACATTTTGGAAGTAAGATAAACTTTTTTTAAAAAGGCAGTTATAGCTGATTCCTATTCCCCCTGTTCATAAGTGATACTTTTAATACTGTGCGTAATGCCTGGTTTTCCTCTTGTTATTGTATGAAAGTGCATTTCTACAACTGTCTGGAATGTATGAACCTCTATGGTAGTAATGGTGGATGGTGATTAGCAGTGTGCCTTGATTAAATCCCATCCATTCAGTAGTGACACAAAAAGGCTCCCAAGATAAAAAATTAAATGCAAAGCCAGCATTCTGCCCTGAAGTGAGTTAACAACTGAATCCCACAGTGCATTCAGAGTTTTATTGTAGCTTTATTTACAAGCTTGCAAATAATGCAAAGAGTTCTTTTAGTGCCACAGGTGAAAGTGAGTTTTCAACAGAGTTGTTTTTCACTCATTTTAAAATTTAGTGCACAGCTAAAAAGGCTAGAAACAATCCTTTGAAATGAAATCTGGATTCTTGGCATTCTGTAGATGTTAAAAAGACCTTTGCTGTATGTTTTTGTCCCATGGCCCTGCCACCATCCCAAGTTGAAGTACAAACTGTATCTAAACCTCTCATTCCTTCCACTGAACTCTACTTTGTAATCTCATAGTAATGTAGACACATAAAGAAAAGTACTAAAATCTTACAAGCTTTCCCTTCTAATGTGCATCTGAGTGACGATGAAGTATGTTGGAGCTGTGTTCAGAAAAGCTGCAGCTGTGGAGGTTTGAGTATCCCAGGATAAGTAGTACTTCAGGAATTGGAATTGCTTAACAGTTAAATGGCCCTTTAAAAGACTGATTGGATTCTTTCTCAGTTAATTTGTAAACTGATCTCCCAAGAAAACGTGCCTCCGGACTTACCCATTGTGGCAGGGGAGGAGTGAGCGACAGCCGTCCTCCCAGGAGCCATCAATGGAGTAAATCACGTGACGGGGGACCGTCATGTGACGAGAGAGGCTGCCTGGGCGCGCCTATATAAGGCAGCGCTCAGCCATCTTGGCCTCTTTCAAACTTAAGTTCGGGGGTTTTTGGTTATTTGTTACTGTGCCTTGTTAATTCTTCGTCGCAGCCTGGGCGGTTTTGTGGCATAGGAACACATCCATATCGGGAAGGCAGAGCTTGCATGCCAGACCTTCCTGAGGTTGGGGGCCTCAATAAGAGGTCTAGGGGTAGTGGAGGGTTTGATGGCTCAGACAGAGGAGCCTCTGTTTCGAGCTTGCTACCCCTGACAGGAAGGGGTGTCACTAAATGGGTAAGTGCCCAAGTGGCACCTAGTAACTTTCTGTCCCAATCCCCATGGGGATTGCTGCTCGAAAGACTGGGTTCAGCACAATTGCTGCTCATATGCCAGGTTCAGCACAATAGCTGCCTGGTGGCCAGGATGTGCCTCTTATGCTCGCCCAGCTTCCTATGTTGCTTATTAATAAACAGGCTGCGGCCAATTTCTATTCCAACTAAGAACTGTGTCAGTGGTTAATGGTAAGCGAACATCCGCACATCTTCACGCAATATAAAATGCCTTGATGCTTTTTGCTGGACAGGTTATTTTCTTCATTAGTTTTTTTTAAAAAGGGTGGCTGATAATGCCTCATCTGCAGACCTCCATCGACAGACTTAAGTGATGGGGTTTGCCAACTCTGGCTTGGGAAATTCCTAGAGATTTTGGGGTAGTACCTGTAGAGTGGGGAGTTTGGGGAGGGATTTTACATAGAATCCATGATATACCTTGGAAGCCACCCTCAAGAGCTGCCATTTTCTCCAGGGAAACTTATCTCCAGTCTGAAGATATAATTCCAGGAGAACTCCAGGCTCCACCTGGAGGTTGGCAACCCTATTCAGTATAGTCATCTTTCTGGAATAGCAGTTCAGGGAATATGAGTCTGAAGATGAGTGAGGTCAATATTTTCAACTGGTGTGGCTGCAAACCTTCTTTCATAATATTAGTTCATGGTCCAATTCTCCAGTTCAAACATTACTAAAACAGTATGTCTGCAATTTGCTCATGGCTAGATCCTATGCTTTCTGGCAGCAGTCAAAAAGGATGGAATAACAGAGATAATTTGGAGATGGTGATGTGTTGCTAAAACAAAATCAACTGGTACAAGAATCTGGATTACAAAGCTAGGATGGAAATTTAAATATTGTGCACTCACATTGAATCTCAAATGTATTCAGTCCAAATAACCTAAAAACCTCATAAGCTGCTTGCATTTTGTTTACTATTCTGATAACTTTGTTTAATACCCACAAGAGCCTAATAAACTCATTGACTTTGCTTCATTTTTCTTCTTTTTATTTTACTTTGTAAGTTACCGGTATATAAAAACATATTACGTGAACTCTATTAGCTTTGTGGCTTTTACTTTGGGACTAACATAGTTGTAAGTAACTTTGCTATTTGTATGATTCCCAAACGTGGAGAAAAACGTTTTTCTTCTTACTATAAGTCAGCACATTAGAACCTTGCCAAACAGGCAAAGGGTAGCAATCTAAAAGCATATGATTCTTCTTTTTTTTTCTACTGAAGCATGGCTGCCTAATATTTCCTGCCAATCTGTCAGTTCCTTCAACTTTAATCGATCTATCACCAAATATGACAAGGGACTTAATTTTCTTATGCCTGTTTAATGATTTGGTTCTACAACCTGCTGTAGCCATATTTGCAGTGCACAACTGCAGGCAAAGCATGACAAGAAGCAAAAAGGAGAAAAAACTGGACAGAAAGCAGTTGTGGGGGGCTCACAAAGATAAGTTTTGGGGCAAGTATTATTTAATTTGTTCATGAATGATCTGGGTGTACATGGTGTAGTGGCCAGTTTTTCAGCTGATAAAATTATTCATAATGCTGAAAACCATGGCTGACTGTGAAGAGCTGCAGGAAGATATCCACAAATTGGCTGAGTGGGCAGCAGTGTGGTAAATGACGTTCAAAGTAGGTAAGTGTAAGTTGATGCACACTAGAACTTGCTGAACCTGAGAGGGAAAGACCTTGGGGTCATAGTGGGTAGCTCAACTAAAGTGTCAGCCTACCATGCCACAGCAATGAAAAAGACAAAGTGTATGCTGGGGATTATTAGGAAAGGAATTGAAAACAAAATGGCCACTATGATAATATTCCTGTATTGATCTATGGTGCAGCCTCATTTGGAATACTGTGTTCAGTTTAGATCACCATATCTCAAAAATAACATTTCAAAGTTTGAAAATGTACAGAATAAGGCAACCAGAGCAGTGGGAGCACCTTTCCTAGGAGGAAAAATTGAAGAATCTAAGGCTTATTTCGCATTGGCCAAAAATAGCAGTGTGAAAATGGTGTAAAAGGGCTGAAAAGGGTTGAAAAGGGTTTATACTGTTTTCACACCGCTGTTTTTGGCCCATGCAGCCTAAGACTTTCAGTTTAGAAAAGAGACTACTGGGGGGCAGCGGGGGGAGAGATATAAGAGTATAATATTGGGCACAAGGTAGAAAGAATGGACAGAGAGAACTTTTTCTCCCTCTCCCAATATTAGAATTTTAGGGTATCCAGTGCCACTGATGGGCAGTAAATGGACAAAAGGAAATACTTATTTACAGAATGAGTGATTAAAATGTGTAATTTGCTTTTAGAGGATGTAGGGATGGCTACAGATGTGTATATGTGTAAAGTACTGTCAAGTTGCAGCTGACTTATTGTGAGCCCAATGGGGTTTTCAAGGCAAGTGATTAAACAGAGGTGATTTGCCATTGCCTTCCTTTGCAGAGTCTTCCTCAGAGGTGTCCCTTCCAAGTACTGACTCAGCTTAGTTACCAAAATCAGGCTATAGAATACCATTCTATGTACCTTGGCTCTAAAAGCGGATTAGAAAGATTTATGGGGGATACATCTATCAGTGGCTATGAATCATTGGGATTAAAGGGAACTTCCACATTCAGAGATAGTAAACCATGAGGTAACATCAGGGGAAGACTTCTACACCTTTTTTTTGGCCCTAATAGTTGTGTGAGGAAGAATGTTCAACAAGATGGACCATGTTTCTGATTAAGAAGGGCTTTTTTGTGTTTCTAAATTGGAGGTCTACAGTGAGAAGGTGAAATAGTCAACAACCATTCCCGCCTGCTGGTGGAAAAAGTGTTTGGATCCAACTTTCAATTAATTAATTAAAGTGATGTTGCCACAATATTGGCTAAGATAGCATAAGAAAGAAATGAGCAACTTCCTTTCCCATAACCAAAATGTGTCGTGGAAAATTAACTAGTGATTCCACTGGAGTTTGATGCCAATTCCTTAAATTTTTTGAGGACATTTACCAGAAAAGAAGATAGGGTAAATATGTCATTAAATTCGACCAAATAACCTTTTGGGCTATGCTTTTCAAAGAGTTTATTCCCCATATCAAATCTCCAGAAAGAGAGATCCTGCATTCCAATGTGTTTCACATTTCAGTTTGCTCTTGTCCTGTTCTCCCTTTTCTTTAGGGATGTGTGAGATAATAAGTCATTTAGACAGACAGACAGACAGACTTCCCAACCATTAGGAACCAATTTCATAATCACTTAACTTGCATCGCAAAAATATCAGCTGCCATAGCAACATCTGTTAATTTTAATTGATTTTCAAATAAAATCAGCAAGTCCAGTAATTGCTAACTGTAAGGTAAACGAATATGCATAGTGTGAAATGCTAGAACAGTGGTGGCGAACCTATGGCATAGGTGCCAGAGGTGGCACTCAGAGCCCTCTCTGTGGGCACATGCAAACAGAGTCGCCCCCCCCCCCCCCGCCACATGCATCTAGGCTGGCCTGGGCCACTGGGCTCGATTATTAGCATTAAACCTAAGATCTAGTTTTGGGGAGGCAGTGTAGGTAACCCTGTTAAGCCCTGTTAAACTCCACTGATTTTCATGTGAAGAACTAAAGCACAATCCTTTACTTGGAAGTAAGCTCGGTTGCTGGCAATGGGGCTTGCTTCTGAGTAAACCCTCCTAGGGTTGTGATTCACCTGTTGGAAGAATCGCACGGGGGCTTCAAAGCCACCGACTACCACCAAGCTTACTCCTGAGTAACGCACGCCTCGGAGCCAACCGTTTTTTCTAAACTAAAACCTCAGTATTGATGTTAAATTGCCGTGTTGGCACTTTGCAATAAATAAGTAGGTTTTGGGTTGCAATTTCTGCACTTGATCTTGAAAAGGTTTGCCATCACTGTGCTAGAAGTTTTATACTTGCTTTAATTCAGAATGCCAGTTAATGCAGCAGTTTCAGGTAGCTGTCTGCATTTTTGAGCTGAACAAAATACGGTAGTGGAACAAATACACTGTGGGTCTGTATTCCTTCACTGACATTTCTGTCATCTTGGTAACAAAGTGAATAATATTGCAATCTTAGGGTACTGAATCTGAAAGGAGTCAGCAATCAAAGATGATCAGCCAGCTTACAAGTTCAGAAAGGAACAATTTTTATACTCTCCAGTTTTGTTTCCTTCCTTATTTATGCAGCAAGCCATGATGTTGCTGTTGCTGCTAACCCTCTCCATGTTAAACATTTTTTAAAAAAAATGAAGCAACAACAGGGGCAATTTTTTATGCCTTCCAGGCATCTGATGGGCCTCTATGTGAAACATGATGCTGGACTAGAGAGCCTTATTCAGAATGGCTGCTTTTGTATAATAGAGCACTGAAGATTATATGTAAGAAGCAGAAGCTGATCCAAGATCTTTTAACACAGACACACTAGCCTCCATTGTTAATTGCACTACTAGGTCTTCTTAAAAGGCCCTTCAGAACCTGTGTACCTGTGGTACAACAAAAAATTCTGTATCCAACTAGCTATGTACATGATCATGTTCATGTTGTGGAATGCATTAGGTTCTGCTTCTGCAGTTCTCCCTGGTGGTAGCAGGCCATCTGGTTGGGTTGTTCGCTGCCCTGCGGCGAGTAGGCAGGAAAAGGCTCTTTGGTGACTTCCTGTCAGGTGTCCGTGGTGGTGCCGCTCCAGTATCTTCCTGCCTCGGTCAGAGTAGGCAGCACTATCCACAGGCTCCTAGGCTGGATTTCACAAAGCTACCTTTTCTTCCTTGTCCTTGTGTGCAGTGTACGTTTGATCGTTTTTCCACTCCTTTTGTCTGCGTGCTGACTGAGCTCTCTCCTTCCCTTGTGTTCCTGCCTTTTTCTTGGCTTGAGGAAGGAAGAGCTATGGCGTCGGCGCCATTTTCTCCACCAAGGGAGTCCTTCTACCGATCGCGGTAGAAACCACTAGGTCCAGGTCATCTCGGACCCGACAGTCTCCACACAGCAGCTGGGCTGATAGTGAGAGACTCTTCGACTCCAACAGTCTCCCACACACAGCCGCTGGGCTGATAGTGAGGAGACTCTTCAGGAAGCTGCGCAAGAGCCGTGGGGCTGGGCGGCGGGCTCACTCTCAGCTTCTAGGCTCAAGCAAGGGAAGACGCTCGCACTCCGAGGGCCCTTCACAAGGACGGGGAAGCGCGGGCCGGATCGACCGCGACCGCAGACAGGAGACGGATCGTCGCGGCGACCGTTCAGGCGGCGCCCAGGGCTTCGCCCTGCCTCCGCCGCCTTTGATGTCTGCTGCTTCACGAGCCTTTTCCCCACCCCCGCTCTTGTTAGAGCGTCTGAGGGAACTTCGCTGCAGGTCAGTCATGCGGGTGCCATGACGGGGGAGGCGGCCTTGGGAGTATCTCTGCCTTCAGACTGGAGCACCTTCTCCCCGCAGCAACTGGTCTCCTTACTACAGGGCTCCATAGACCAGTCGGCTAGTAGACATTTAAATGCTCGTGCCTCCCCTCAGACAAGCAGACACAGGTCCCCTTCCAGGTCCCGCAGGAGAATCAGATTGCTTGATTATGATGCAAGTACTTGAGTGAAGGGGAGGTAGACCTGGACTCAGATGCCTTTCTGAGGGAGAGTCTTCACTACCAGTTCAGGCAGACCAGAGCCACAGATTAATTAAGGTGGAACAATTATCCACTCTTTTAGTCAAAACAATGTCGGGTTTGGAACTGAGGGTCTCTGAGGAGGCGGCCGATCCCAATGCTCCTGCCACGTCCAAGCCCACTAAGGGCTGCCCTAAAGGGATCTCCTACATCTTTCCTTAGAGGATCAGGCTACTCATTTTTTCCCGCTCCCAGAGTCTTTTGCCCACAGTTCAGAAAAGAATGGGTCACCCCCGCTTCAAACAGAGGGTTTCCTCCAGTCTACAAGTAGCTTTACCTAGCTCCGGACTAATTTTTGAGAATGATTAGAACCCCTCTAGTTGACGGTCCCATCTCCTCATTGCATTCAGGGGGTCTGGTTTCCCGGGACAGAGAGGGTGATGTTAAAGACCCCATTGATCGTAAGGCGGAACATGGTCTCCGCAGAGTTCATGATGGTGCGACCATGGCAGCAAAAAAATCCTGGTTCCGGAAGCCACCGTCCCCACACCTCCCATTCTTTGGCCCCAACGCCTGCAGAGCATCATTCCACCCGAGTGCCAAGACATTAGAGAGGGGGTGGAGAGGGTAGTCATGGCCACCTCCTTCCCAGCTGATGCCACCCTAGATGCACTCCTAGTCTCCTCTAGACCCATGTCTTTGGCATCAGTCTCACGTAGATTGCTCTGGCTTAAGCCCTAGCAGGCTGACACCCTATCTAAGACAGTGGTGGCTAGTTTTGATTTTGAGGGAGGGACCCTATTTGGGTCAGAGTTAAATAAGACCCTGGTGGAGACCAAGGACCATAAATAAGCTATGCCACGGTCCGTCAGAGACAGGCCCAGGTTTTCTGCAAAACCTGCCCTCAAATCATTTCGTGGCCCCTTCCACCAATCACGGGAATATAAGCAGACTAGCTGGCAGCCTCAGTCGTCCTTCTGTAAGACACACGATTTTCGCAGCTCCAACTAGAGCGGCAACCCATTTCGGACCGACGCCTCTGACAATAACAACAAGGCGTGACTACGCCAGGGTTCCAGTCGGCGCTCGGCTCCTTTCCTTCAGCCCCAATTGGCAAGGAAGACGAAGCCAACAGACTAAAGCTGGCTGTCAAACAGCTACTTACCATCAGAGCCATGGAACCGGTACCAAAACATCAACAAGGGATGGGAGTGTGCTCCCACTTTTTCACTGTCCCCAAAAAGAATGGGGACGTCAGGGCAATCCTCAGCTAAGACATGTCAATTGTCATCTGCGCAAATTCAGGTTTCGCATGGAAACCATCAGATCCACGGTTGCGGCCGTCAGGAGAGGGGACATGATCACCTCCTTGGTTCTGACGGAGGCATACCTCCATGTACCCATACACCTGGCTCATCATCGCTTCCTCGGTCCGCGATAGCAGACCTCCATTTTCAGTACATAGCTCTGCCGGTCGATTGGCGACATCTCCCTGAGTTTTCACGAAAGTCTTGATTGCACCCATTTCCCTGCTCCGCAGTCAAGGGATGCATATCTATTCGTATCTCGACGACCTTCTCATCAGATCTTGATCGGAAATACAGGCTGTCAGAGACATGGAAAGGGTCCAACTGGTCTTATTGGATTTGTCATCACGTGAGCAAGAGTTCCTTGGCCCCTTCCCAACAGATGGAACACTTAGGGGCATTGATAGACACGTCCATTTGTACTCCCTTTGTACCTCGGGTAAAAGTCCAGAAAATCCAAGAGACCAGTCTTCGCACCTTGCGGGCAAAATCTTCCAACTTACTACAACTTGCCAGCTTGCTGGGCCCTTTGCTGTCCACAATGGACCTCATACAGTGGGGTCGAGCCCACGCCAGGCCTCTACAAGCCCTTCTACGGCCTTATGCAAAGCAAATCATTCTGAAGACAGATCGATCATTGAGCCTCCCCACAGCAGTCCGTCTCAGTCTAAAATGGTGGACCACCCACCACAACCTCCTACAAGGTAAGTTTTTCGCCCCTTCGCAACAGATCCATATCCTTGTGGATGCCAGTCTGTCCGGCTGGGGTGCCAAACTGAGCCACCACCTGGCTCAGGGCTCCTGATCCGAAGCGCAGGCTCAGCTTCCGATCAACATTCTAGTAGGTCAGAGCAATATGATGGGCCCTGTAATCATTCAAGCAACTTATTCTGCAGAAGCACGTAGTGCTTCACGCCGACAACATCTCGGCGAAGTGCCATGTCAATCATCAGGGAGGCTCCAGGTCGCCTGCCCTACACAGAGAAGCATTGTGTGTGATCTCATGGGCGGAACAGAATCTTGCATCCCTGTGAGCCGAACACATTCGAGGCTCACTAAACACGGAAGCCGACTGGCTCAGCCGGACCACGCTCTCCAGCTCCAAGTGGAAGCTGAACCCAGCAGTTTTCCAGACCATCCAGGAACGACCCGGGATGGCGACGATCGACCTCTTTGCATCACTGCTCAATGCTCAGATCAGCGTATTCTTCACCAGATACCACCATTCACAGGCGACAGTGACCGATGCGCTCTCAGCTCCCTGGCCGCAGGGGTTCCTCTATGTTTTTCCCCCGATCAAGTTTTTCACTACAGACTACTCCACCGCGTGCAGTCGGAACGGAGGGAAATCATACTGGGGGCTCCGAACTGGCCCAGGAGGTCCTGGTACTCAGTACTAAAACAGCTATCTGTCACACCACCGTTGGTTCTACCACAACTGCCAGACCTGCTCATTCCCCTACTATATCCTGGCCCAGGCTGGCTCAGACTAGCCGCCTGGTGCTTGAGCGGAGACTGTTAAGAAAACGGGGTTATCCTAAAAGGGTCATAAAGGCTATTTTAGCTGCTAGAAGAAAGTCCAATCAGAATTTATGACTCCTCCTGGAAGGCTTATGTGCGGTGGTCCCGTAGAAAAAGAAGGGTCCCTGAGTTAGCTTCCCTGCTGTACATATTGGAATTCCTGCAGAACGGGTTTGAGTCAGGGTTGAGAAGTTCCACCCTAAGGCGTCAGGTAGCTGCCATTGCAACGGCTCTACCTGGGACGAAGGGGATGCCTATCACCAGGCACCCAGACACCTTAAAATTCTCAAAGGGGTTTCTCAGTCCCAACTGCCAGTACAGCATCGCTTCCCTACCTGGTGTCTCCATGGGGTGCTAGACGCACCTACCAAACCCTCCTTTGAACCTGTTCGACACATACATTTAAAATGGCTTAGGATGAAGCTTTTGTTCCTGGTAGCCATAACCTCCGCTGGAAGGGTATTAGAGATTAGAGCCATGTCAACTAATCCAAATTTATGCTTTTTCCCCTGCTTTAGACCTAAAGTGGCATCTAAATTCCATTTGCAGCAGGAAGTGGTTCTGACAAAAAAAAAAAATTGTGTCCGAATCCCACACACCCCAGAGAGCGCCGTTGGCATCACCTGGATGTGAGGCGTTCTCTCAAGACCTTTCTGATACGTACTAAACAAACTCCGCAAATCGGAGGCTCTGCTTGCTAACATCAGCCCGCCCAGATTGGGCAAACCTATGGCAGCTGCTTCTATCAGCTCTACTATTAAGGCCTGCATCCTTGAGGCCCATAAGGCAAGGGGATTCCCCATGCCGACCGGAGTTACAGCCCACTCCACCAGGAGCACGGCCGCCAATGCGGCTCTCCTTAAACGCATTCCCCTTGAACAGATTTGTAGGGCAGCCACTTGGGCTCCACCCTCTTCATTCGTTAAACATTATAGACTGGCATCCATTGATGCCGTGCAGGCTTCCTTTGGGAGGCCCATTCTGGAGCACATTATCGGGGAGTAACCGAACCCTCCCTTTTTCTCAGGGCACTGCTTGGGAAGTTCCCAACCAGATGGCCTGCTACCACCAGGGAGAACGACCCATTGGATACTCACCGTGAAGGGGTCTTCTCCTTGGTGGTCGCAGGCCATCTGGGCCCACCCGGTTTTTTGCTGACCGATAATGTGTTCTCTAAATATCCAGCTTTACAGTTTTTTATCGTTTACAGTTCAGCCTGTTCTTTGTTGGGCTCTTTGGTCCCCTTTTAAATAGGATTATTCGTTTCCTTCATGGTATGTTGGGCCGTGGTGTTGTATATTGTACTTTTGTTACGTTTGCCGTGTACTGTTACTCTCGGCTAGTCAGATACTGGGGCGGCACCACCACGGACACCTGACAGGAAGTCACCAAAGAGCCTTTTCCTGCCTACTCGCCGCAGGGCAGCGAACAACCCAACCAGATGGCCTGCGACCACCAAGGAGAAGACCCCTTCACGGTGAGTATCCAATGGGTCGTTTTCAACAGGTGGATGGTTGAAATAAAACCAAAATTCAGTTCATGAACAATTTAATCAAACTGTGCAAGAGAAATTCTGAGACAGAGATCATACATTATGGCTGCTGCCCAGGGGTTCATTACTGTGCATAGAGTCACAGTATAGAAAAAAAAGAAAAAAGCAGTATTCATAATCTATTTCCTGCAATTTTTTGTAAGAAAGAAGTAATATCACATTTAAATTGTTCAGAATGAAGTGCCAGGAGATCCATGATTTGCATCTCCTCTATTTTGTTTACTAAATTGCAAAATAAAACAAAAGTCCAGGGGCACCTTAAAGACTATCAACATTTATTTCAGCATTAAACTTTCATGTGTCAGAGCTCACTTTTTCAGATACTGTGAACAGGACTTGAGTGTGTTAATTATTTTGGTAATTTTAATAGCAAAAATTATAAAAGGGGAGTGGGAGGAGCTGAGACTGAGAGACTTGATGTGAATCCCATCATAAATCTTTCATTGTGTGTAGAGGATTTGAATGGATTTGGCTTCTAAATGTCTGAATTCTTACAAGTTCTTGCTTGTAAATTTCAGTTCTGTAAATATGCTTCCTGATAAAAGGCAATTGATGCATTATTTTTTTAAAAGCATCTGAAACTACATGCAATTAATGATAATATGGCTGAAGAAAGCAGAACAATTAAACAGAATATAAAGGAAGAAAGTGCAACTGATTTAATCTGCCTGCATTAATTACAATATCGTCCTAAACAGAATCGCAATAAAACCCCATTCTAAAAGCCCCCAAACAATTAAAAATCTCTGGCACCCACCCCACCCACCCACCCACCCACAAAAAGGGAGGGGTACACAAATATCTCAGGGGCCCCTTCCAGTGGGGGGAGTAAGCCAAACACCCAGGTGAAGAGTACAGTATTTGCCAGGCACCAAAACTCCAAAAGAGCAGGCGCCTGGTGAACCTCTGGAGGGAGGGCATTCCACAATGTAGGGGCCACTGTAGCAAAGATCCTCCAGGCTGCCTCCACGCCCTCACTTCTGAAGGGAACAGGACAGCCAGACAAGCCTCCCTTCCAGTCTTAGCAACCAGGCAGGATGAGTGGATGTGCTTTCTCAGGTACCCAGGACTGAAGCCCTATAGGGCTTTACAGGTTAACATCAGGATTTTGAATTGAGCCTGGTAGTGCATCAGAAGCCAGTACAGTCTTCTCAGAATAAGAGTGATGTGATTCCAATGTGAAGCACCAGCTAGCAGGTGAGCTGCCATATTGTGCATTACCTCAAGTTTTTGGACTGTTCTCAAAGGCATCTTCATATATACCGTGTTTCCCCGAATATAAGACAGTGTCTTATATTAATTTTTGCTTCCAAAGATGCGCTATGTCTTATTTTCAGGGGATGTCTTATATTTCTGTATTCTGTTTGTCAGGCATGCTTCCAAACAAAAACTTTGCTATGTCTTACTTTTGGGGGATGCCTTATATTTCGCACTTCAGCAAAACCTCTACTACGTTTTATTTTCCGGGGATGTCTTATATTCGGGGAAACAGGGTAGCATGTTGCAGCAATCCAGTCTGGTGATTACTTGAGCATGAATAACTGTGGCCAAGCCATACTGGTTCAGGAAAAAGCAGCGCTAGTGCATCAAGCAGAGATATTGATGGGCCCTCCTGGTTGTCAGTGCCACCTGAGCTTCCAGAAACAGTGCCTCATTAAGGATCACCCCAAGATTCTGCACCCTGGCCTTTCTGGGGTAGAAACACCTCTTTCAGCACCGGTTGTCCCTCAATTCCCTGGACTTGAGAGCTCAACACACAAAGCAACTCCATCTTATTGGGATTCAATTTCAATTTATTGACTGTCATCCAATCCATGATAATTGCCAGGTGGCTGTCTAGCACTTGGGCATCCTCACATGATGCAGGTGGAACAGAGAGGAACAATTGGGTGTCATCTGCATATTGGTGACACCCCATGCTGAATAATCTGATAACTTTTCCTAGGGGCTTCATATAGATATTGAATAACATAGGAGACAGGACCAAGCCCTGGGGAATACCACAAGAGAGCTGCCAGGGACCTGAGCACCTGCCCCACATCTCTACTTTCTGGAGCCTGCCACTGAGGTAGGACAAGAACACCGCATCACAATGGACCCCATGCCTATCCCCTCAACACCCCCAGACTAATATTATGGTTGACAGTATCAAAGGCTGCTGAAAGTTCTAGAAGTACCAGGACAACTGACTCCTGTCCTTTCCCTGAGGAGGTCATCCATCAAGGTAACCAAGGCTACCTCTATCCAGAATCCCACCTAAACCCTAACTGATATGGATTTAAAAAATAAGTTTCATTCCAAGTGTGCCAGCAGCTGTGCTACCACCACCTGCTCCAGGATCAAAAAGGGGATATTGGCTACCAGGTGATAGTTGTCGAGATCTTCTGGGTCTTATGTTGACCTCTTTAGAAGGGGGTGCAGCATTGCTTACTTCAAGGCATGGAGCACCTCCCGCCTCCTCAAGGAGGCATTCAGCACCTCCAAGTCCCACCCACCCAGTTCCCCCTCCTGGCTAGATTTAATTAGTCAAGATGGGCAAAGATCCAAGGAAGAGGTTGGTGGCCTCAACCCTGCACGCAACTTGCCCACGTCCTCAGGTTGCAACAATTGAAACTGATCCTATACAACTTGACTAGATGGTTCTCTGGAGACTGCTTCAGGATCATACAAAAACGTAGAGTCAAACTACATACACATCTGAGCATTTTTGCCCTAAAAATACGTTGTAAAATCATCACAGCAGACCTCGGAGGGCAGAGCTGGTTCCCAGCCCCCTACACTGGTGGTAGACACCCATTCATAATTCAGAAGACTTCAGCTAGAAAGCCCTAAATTATTTGGGCTCTGCCTATCTGAAGGAGCACCTATACCCTATGTACCTACCAGGGCACTGAGGTCAAAGGGAGAGGCACTCCTGATGATATCTCCCCCACCAAGGTGTGTGTGTGTGGAGGGTGTGTGTGTGTGGGTTTCTTCATGATTGCCCACAGATTCTGGAATAGCCTCCCCTCAAAGATTCACCATGTGCCTACCTTTTATGGATTTAGGCCCATGGAAAAGACCTTTTCACACAGGCATTGGGCTAGCCTCCCTTGAAACCCCTCTACAGCTACTGGTCTGTGGGGGCTTGGGGTTAATTGGGGTGTCAAGTTTTTAGCTAGTATTTTAGTTTTTCTGTTATTTTCATTCCTGCCACACTACCATAGTCTTCTAATTTTTTTGCACTTCCTTTATGTTTTCAATTAGATTTTATATTTTCAGTTGGATTTTCTATAAATAGAACTATGTTGTCTGCATGAGCTTTAAACTTTATTTTGTAATTTTTAACTTTAATCCCTAGCCATTTTTTATCTTGTTCAATTCAAAACATTTCCAGTTGCAATGTAAACAATAATGGAGACAAGTTATTCATTTGGTTATTATTTATAAGTATCATGGCATTTTGTTTCTTGTATATCGATTTCACAGCCCTCTCAAAACTTCCTTCCAAACCTATTTTCTTAAAAACATAGTCAACTGATGTTATCAATCGCCTTTTCTGCATCTAAGAATATTACCACAGACTTTCTCCCTGGTTCATTTCCAGATATTCCATCATATCTAATATTGTTCTGATATTTTCTTTATTTCTGCCTAGTAGAAATCCTGTTTGGTCTTCCCCTATATAGCCTTCTAAGAATCCTTTTAATCGTTCTGCTAGTATAGTAAAAGATCTTACAGTCTATGTTCAGCAGTGAAATTGGCCTATAATTGGGGATTTCTGAGACTTCCCGTTGATTTGTTTGGTATGAGAGATATATACGCTCCTGTATCCCTTTCCCTTCCATGACCAAGTTGAACAGTCTTTCTAATTTAGGTATCAGTATTTTTCATTACTTTGTAATATTTAACCACAATCCCATCCGGTCCTAGGGCTTTGTTTGTTTCCATAGAATTCCATAGAATTAATAGTCTTTTCTATCTCTACTTTATTGATTTGTTTAATTCCTCCAGTGTTTCCTTATCAATTTGGAATATTTCACACTAAGTACTAAGTACTTCACACAAAGTCCTCTAAGTACTTTGCTTCCTCTAATTTCCCTTGTTCTTTATATAACAGCATAATAGTCACCAAATAATCTTTCTATTCTTCCTTTTTCCATTATAATTTCATTACCTTCTTTTATTTTGGTTATTATGCTTGAGTCTTTCGCCTTCCTAAGTTTTAACGATGACCAATTCCTGGGCTTATTTGCCCACTCAAATTCCTTTTGTTTTAAGAATTTTAAGTGTCTTTCAATTTCAATTTGATTTCTGTGTTCCAGTTTTTGCTTTAAATTGATTATTCTTTTTTATTTTCTTATTACCGAGTAGCAGAGTGCTGGACTAGATGGACTCTGGTCTGATCCAGCAGGCTAGTTCTTATGTTCTTATGTTCTTTTTTATCAATTCTTTTTTATATCCTTTCAGTTCTTCTGTTATCTTTTCTTCCTTTATTTTCCTCTTTTTCTTAGCTACTATCTCTTGTTTTATAAATATCCCTCTTACATATGCTTTGTTTGTTTCCCATATTAGAAATTCATCCTTCACTGACTTCTCATTTATTAAAAAAACACTTTCACCTTTTCCTTGCAGTGTTTTGCTACTAATTTATTTTGGAGTAGCCAATTTTCAATTTGTAATTGCTATTTACTCTTTTTCTCCTTGCTATTAGCCAACTAATCAGATTATGCTCTGAAATTGTCCTTGGGAGGATTTTAATTTTTTTGTCTGCACATTTAGCATATCTCAGGCCAAGACCATATCAGTTCTGATATGGCTATTGTGTCTGTTTGAATAATATGTGTAGTCTTTTGTATTCAACTCTTTTTCTCACCATATACCTTTTAAATCCAAGTTTTCTATCATCTCAAAAAAATTGGCAACATATTACTTCTTGTTCCTTTTCCATCTGTTCTATCTATATCTTTATAATTCCATTGAAATCTCCCATTATAGCTACATTTTCATACATATATTATTTTTTGCATTACTTCCTTTTAAAAATCTTTCTTTTTACATTTTATATGTTTACTACTAAGGTTTTTGCTTCATTTATCATTATCTCTGCTGCAACATATCTTCCTGCTTGATCTAACATTATCAATTTTGGTCTTATACACTCTTTAACATATGTTGCCACCCCCCATTTCTTTTTACCAATACCTGAATGGAAAAGCAATTCTAATTTTTTACATTCCAGATACTTCTGGTCTTTCTTCCATATCTGGGTCTTCTGAATATATGTAAAATCATTATTAAATTGATTTAGATAATTATAAACCCTTCCTCTTTTTGTTGGGACTATTTAATCCATTCACATTAATTGTTAATGCCTTATAAACCATGTATTTTGTCATTATATTTACAGAGTTGTCTATTAAATTTATTTATGCTTATTTTTTGTATTTAGAAAAAGGTACATTTGCCAACTGTAACAAAGAGAGAGAAAAGGGAAAAGAAAACTTACAAAATTAATGTATTGTTGAAGGCTTTCACAGCCAGACTCATTTTGAGAAACAAGCCCTCAAAACAGCACTCAGAGAACCCACAACTTGGTTCTGATTTGTGGATGATACTTTTACAATCTGGATCCATGGTGAGGAAGAATATTAAGGTAAGTAGATTAACTTTCCTATAGCTCAGATCTCCCATCTGACCAATGGACACAATATATCTACAAATGTGAAGAATGTTAAGATTGCCACAGAAAAACCACCATCATCCTGAACTGCTCTGAACTTAATTAAATGATTAAAGAAATTATTTTTTTTCAAGTTGTGTGAATAAACTCTGTGGAGGTCTAATTATCCTTCATTTAGTAATGACAAAATTTAATCAAAGTGCATCTAAATTATCTGTATGATGCACTTAGTTAATTTCTGAAAATATGTGGTTTATGATTATTCATCTTCACATTAGAATTTTGAAATCTATAATTCAGTTAGAGAAAAAGTAAACAGTCTTCATTAATAAGCAGCTATTCTGTTGGAATGCGGAAACATCTCTGTGGGTCGTTCTCTGTATAAGTGCTGTCCCCAACAACACAGTGGCAAGTGTAAGAGTAAATTGAAATAGGAATGGCTCAGATATCCAAGTGATCACAAGATGAGGAAAAGTATTTTAAAGTTGTTACTTTCTACATGACCACCTCTTTACAGCTGTTAGCAAAAACATCATCATTACTTTTGCACTATGGGGTACAATTTTTGAATGAGCACCAGAGTTTTCCAGCTTAATCATGAGTACATTTTCTTGATGCAAACCCCACTGAGTACATATAAGGGTGTCCTGCCAAGTCAGATAATTAATCTGTCTATTGTCTACATTGCCTGGTTTTAAAGTAGAGAAACAACAGCCTGTATCTTGTGCTTCTATGGACAGAGGTTCTGTACTCAAAGTATATGCTTTGCCTCTGAGTAACTCCTCCTCCTCCTCAAAAGAAAGATCTTTCTTTACCCCATGATCTCTTAAACTTAGGGTTGCCAACCACCAGGAGGGGCCTGGAAATCTTGTACTGTTACTACTGATCTCCAGCAATAGAAATTAGTTCCCCTGGAGAAAAATTCTGCTTTGGAGGGTGGACTCTATGGCACTATTCCCAGCTGAGGCGCCTGCCTCCCCCAGGCTCTACTCTCCAAATATCCAGGTATTTCCTAACCCACAGGTGGCAACTCTGCCTAAACTGGAGATGAAAGGAACGGAACCTCTGACTTTTACTATCTTGAAAAGCATTTGTTGCCGTCCAGGTGATCAGGTGATCGGGAGCAACAGCCGCAGAAGGCCATTGCGTTCACATCCTACATGTGAGCTCCCAAAGGCACCTGGTGGGCCACTGCGAGTAGCAGAGAGCTGGACTAGATGGACTTTGGTCTGATCCAGCTGGCTTGTTCTTATGTTCTTATGTCCCTACACCACTGCCTGGTTGTCTCACCAAAAGAGAACATACTTGTCCTTAAATAGGTCATACCACAAATAAACTGCAACCAGGATGTGGAAAAACTCCAGGAAAGTGAGGTCAAGCTCCTGGGCCATCATTGTGCTCACAACTGCCTCTTAAAAACATGCTGAAACCCAGACTGCCAGAGGCACCAGAGTGCAACTGGAAGGCTCCCCAGGGTTGAGCAGCATCTGCCAAAGGTAGACACCATGGTAATGGTTGGGGAATTCCAGCCAGACAGCCAAATTCAACTTTAAACCATTTCCCAATCTGATGAAATGGTGTGGGAAGGAGGCTCCTGAGGTGGCCCTGGACAATCACGCACAGAATGAGCACCCAGATGCCATGACCCTGAAGGCAAAGTTAAGGTGCTCGAGGACCATCTGCAACTTTCAAATAATTCATTTTCTCTTGCCCAAGAAGTCCCAGAGAAGCGAACATAGGGTATCCAACTTATCCCTTGGCAGACAAGAAGTGCCCTTAACAATATCTAACAAAACACCCAGGTAAACCAATTGAGTGCTGACGGCCACTCCCCCCCCCCACCAGTGGAACCCCCAGTTCTTTGGCAAGGGCCTGGAAGGCAGCCAACGTGGTATGGCAGGTGCCAGACCCTACTGGGCTACAAAAAGGAAATCATTCAGGTTGTGTGTGACATGTGGGCTGGCCATGCACTTTTTTTACCACCCACTCGAGGAAGGAACTGATTGCCTTGAAGGCAGTGCAGGCAACTGAGCAACCCATGGGCATAGCTTTATCCACGTACCATAGATCCTGGAACTTAAAGCCTAATAGGCAAAAACAATATGGATAGATGGGCAGAAGGTGGAAGGCTGACTGAATGTCACACTTTGCCAGGAGGGCCCTGGGGCCGCAGGAGCAAATGATGGACATGGTGTGGTCCAGGGATGCATAGCACATGGAGCATAGCTCAGGGTCAATGTCATCATTAATAGAGGAATCCTTGGGGTAGGATAGATGATGAATGAGGTAGTACTCCCCAGGAGTTTTTTTGGGGACCACCCCAGTGGGGAGAACCTTAGATTTGTGAGGGGGGCAGTTGACGAAAAGGACCAGCGACCTAGCCAGCCCTGCATTCTTTCTCAGTTTTGGAGGCAACCACATGGGGCAGGTCCTGGGCAGATTTTAGGTTGCCACAATCTCTGGCCATCTGGGCCCCTTCATAGAGGATCCTAAAGCCCTCTGTAAAGCCCTTTAGCAAGCATTCTGCAGCTGCTCTGTTGGGATAAGCCTGCAGCAGGGGCACCAGAGATGTGAGCCTTTGGGGGGGGGTGGCTAGCTTCCCCAAGCCTGGCCCAGCTAGAGAACTAAGAGGAAGTGGTGGTGGTGGAGGTGCCTGACCCCCCCATCCCACCCACCCTGCCACCTCTGATTGATGGGTCAGGTTCCTCAAAAGGGCTACTGGCTACTTCCCTTCCCACATGAAAACCTGGATTGGAGCCCAAAGCATAACTCACAAACATGCTCAAATCTGCACCACTGCTTCTGATGCTTCCCTTGGTTAAATTCCCAACGGACAAGCTGGGACCCATCCTTTTTAATAGGAAGGCAACATTTTAAGGGATCACCCTGAGGCTTGGCATATGGGTGAATGGTCACCATCCAGACCTGGCCATGGATAAGGTCCCACGGCACAGTTTCGTCATGGGATGCACTTTTTCTGAAGCCTTCATTATAATTTATGGTAGCAACATCCCCTGTTATGGATTGGGCCTGTAAGACATTACACATTTGGGCTACAATGCCAACCTCTGTTGGGGTAGGCAGCGGAGATTAAGGCTTGATACTGCCCATAACCTTGCATCCAGTCATCAAAGGTGCGCACTGCCCCCTTATTTCTAGGTGCCTTGGCAGAAGATTTCCCTGTAGCCCCATGGAGCCCATTGGGCTTCAGGAGGGAAAAATATACACATAATAGCCATCTAAAGCCCACTCCCTAAGTTTGTGAGGTACATGAGATCCAGGAGGGTCTTTGACTTTCCTTTCCCCAGAGTTGTGCATGGGGGCAGGCCCCTGGGCCCAGCGCCTGCTATCAGAAGTGGACCTTCTATGCCTGGCTAACCAATGAGGCAACCCAGGAACATCCCCCCCCCTCCAATAAGAGTTTCCGGCATGGAGAATGTCCTCTTCTGAGGAAGACTCACCAGATGACAAGCTGCTGTGGGATCAACAGCAAGAGCAGCGGCATGACTTCCTTTGCTTCTGGTGATGATTGGGAGCTCTGACAGGTGCCACAAACCCAGTGCCTGCTGATGGGTGGGGATCTAATTGCTGTCTGAAGGACCATCTCCTGCACCCACCCTTGCTGTGGATACCACCCATGCCAAGCAGACCCAGGCCATGTAAGAGCTGCATGAGAGTCCTGGCAATGCCCTGGAAGAAGACATTGTTAGCGTTGCCTATGGAGGAATCTGGTCCTGCCATGTTGTTGGTGGAGAGGCATGAGGAAACAGGCCAACCTTTCCCATGGGGTGCAAAGGTGGCTCCGGCAGCAAGCCCCCTGCCAGGAGGGGAGTGAGGGTTGGAACCCTCCCTGGCCTGCTTGTCCCCTTCCTGTTGACACGTGAACCATGGTATGCCGGGTAGGGGCTGGCCCAGGCATGCTGATTTGTCCATCTGTCCCACCGCTTGCCTCGTTGCAGGGGGCCCAAAGCCTGCCCCCCAGTGGATGCTTGGGGTGGGGCCTGTTGCTCCTGTTCCGCCACATATTGCTGGAAAGGCCTCCGACTGTTAGCTTGTTTGCTGGGGGCCACCCCCATAACTGTACACCAGGAGTCTGGGGTCCAAGCATCTTGGAGCTGGCTGATGGTTGCTGTCTGATTCCACCCTCCAAATTCTCTGATTGGTGGCCACTCGCTCGGGCGCTGCTGGGGCCCGGAGGCCCTGTCAACCTTGGCTCGTGCCCCTCCCCCTGACCCAGGGAGGCCCTCTTTCTTCTGCTGGGGCCTCACACTGCAGGGGCCTGTGCAGAGCACCCCTTGGATGCATAGGAATAGCTAGGGAAAATGGATCCCGGTGCAAAATCTTGAGTTGAGTTTTGCGCCCCCCCCCCATGTTCATTTTTAAATTTTTAGTGGTTTTTTTCCCAGTTTTTGGCCTGCAGGGGGTGCAGTTTTTAGGCTAGCTGCACCAAAAAATCAGGGTATCTTTAGGAGACTTTCCTGATGATACCACCCAGGTTTGGTGAAGTTTGGTTCAGTGGGTTCAAAGTTATGAACCCTCAAAGGTGTAGCCTCATCTCCTATTAGCTCTCATTGGAAACAAGGGGGGGATGGAGGCACCTATTTGGGAATCCATAACTTTTGGGCCCCTGAACCAAACCTCACAAAACCTGGGTGGTATCATAAGGAGAGTCTCCTAAAGATACCCTAAAATTTTGGTGATGCTAGCATAAAAGCTGTGACTCCTGAAGGCCCAAAACTGAAAAAAACACTACAAATACAAAAAACACAAGCCTGAACTTTTGCGCCCCCAGGTTCACGTCCAGTGCAACGCGCACCCCCTGGCCCTCTTATAGCTTCACTTCTGCTTGGATGCCATGGGCTTGGTCCAGCTCCGAGCTGGGCGGGCTTCCCCATCCCTACAAGATCATACAGGAAGCCCCATGACTGTGTGCAGCACAGCCCTCGCTGGGTCAGTTGTGCTTCTGCCACCCCTGATGCTGCTGCTTGCCCAGGGTGCCAGGGTGCCTCTTGTGGTGCCTGGCACTGCCTGCGGCCTGTAGGGGCACTCAACTGGATTTCTTCTGCTGCCCATGCTGTTCTTTTTTGCCATTGGCGCTCCTTCCCCTCGCTGGGGGTTCTTTCCTCTTTTCCCTGGCATCTCCTGCTCAAACTCCAAAAGGGGGGGGGTCCTTGTTACTGCTGGGCCTATTGCAGCAGGCCCCTTGTTATGCTCCCTTGTGTGCTTCTTGAGGTTGCACTGTGATCCGCTGGGCACAATCCACCAATTCCCAATCGCTCGTTGCTGCAAGTCTGCTGCTGCTATCTTGCTCAATTCAGGCCTCCTTCCATTGCCTAGAGGCACTAAGCTAAAAAGCTGTTTCTCCACTGCTCCACATGGCCTGATAAACAGCTGTCAGGTGACTCGACAGAGAGAGAAGATAAGCTGTCGCTGCTTGGGTGAGAAGAGACATGGGATGGCCCAGCCTGCCCATATAAGGCCATGGCCCCACCTCCTCCAGCCATGTCACTTGCTTGTGCCAACAGCTGGGTGGCCCAGCTGCATGCTGGGCTGGATGCTGATGCTGAGCCTGCCCCTCTTCTGGGCAGCAATGGCAGCTCTTTCTACTACTGTAACAAGGCCTTTCCCAAAAGGACTGCAATTGAAAGTGTCAGAATCAGAAGTCTCTGTGCTGTCCCAGTGTTATGCCACAGCTGCTTAATGAATCTCTGGAGCATAGACTGACTCAGCTCAAGGAAATCATTTTGAAGAGTGCAGCATCAACTGGAAGAGAGAACTATTTATTTACTTCAATAATTAATATCCCGCTTTTGATGGATGATCCCATAGGAGCAGTCCTGCAAAACAACCTTGGAAATTGCCTCTTAGTCACATTTCAGTCTAGAGATGGCTGGTTGATTCAGTAAAACCTTATCTGCTTTTTTTCAACCCAACATACATTTTAAAAGTCCTGAGTCAAATACTAAAAACCTGATGCAACCTTTAAAGAAGCTTGAAAGTTTATTTTCAAACTGGAGAATATCTCTCCTTTCCCTCCAACTTACCTTGGCTGAGTCTCTCTGCTGGGGTTACTGAGGAGCTCTTACTAGGAGCCTAGTTGGAATGTCCCTTGCCCTCTTCATGTCCTGTGTGTGGTTTCCAGGGCAACAGGGAAACATTCTCACTGGTTATTAGGAGAGATTGCTGGAGAGTCAACGGTTGCCATGCATTTTTTCAGAGGGTTAAGGTCCTTGCAGAGTTAGTACCTTTGCATAAATTGGAGGGGGAAGGGGGAAGAAAGTTGCCAGAGGCTAGTAGCCAATGGGGTCTCAGTATAATTGCCCTTTGGCCAATAAGGGAGATTTTTTTATTCCCTAGGATACTACCCTTTGGGGACCCATGATAGATTTGGACCCCATGACCCAAACTTCCCCAAACCTGGGTGCTTTTATTAGGACAATTTCCTGAAGCCACCTTGCAAGTTCTGAACCTTTTCATTGAAAGATGCTCCCTATGGACATCCCCAGAAATTTTCCATAGGCTATGATAAAGCCCATTTCAGTGGGAGAATCTGGGGATTTGTGTGTGTGTGTGTGTGCGCGTGTGCGCATGCGTGTGTGTGTGTGTGTGTGTGGTTTTGGGTCTGCAGAGAGCACATTTTACAAGGTAGAATCACCTTGCAAGGTGGCTTTGGGAGACTCTCCTGATAAGAGCACCCAAGTTTGGTAAAGTTTGGTTCATGGGGTCCAATGCTATGGGTTCCTAAAGGGACAGACTCCACGTCCCATTAGAAATTATTGGAAACAATGGGAGATGGGGGCTACTCTCTACTGTCATTCATCTCTCTAGACAAAACTTCACCAGACCTAAGTGGCTCTTATCAGGCAAGTTTCCTGAAGCCACCATGCAAGTTTGGTGCCTCTACTTTGAAAAATGCACCCCATACAGATGAAAAACCACAATCCCCCAAATTCCCCATTGGCTTATTCAGGATTTTTTCAGGAATATTTTTGGGTTTCCCAAAAAAGATATTCAGGTTTTTGGCTTTACCAATAAAAAACCCCAAACCTGAATGTTACAGATTGTTTTTGTTTTGTTTAAGCCTAGTCCAGAGCTTGGACAGATCAGGAATGGATGGAGCACAGGAAAATTGGGCATAAGTGAAATGTTGTATAGTGTAAAGCAAGAACTCAAGGAAGGCTTGATGCTACATGAATAAGACCTGTCGATGTATTCTGGTTCCTCTCCCTTCTCTTGCTTGATATCAAGTCATGTTGGCATGTTCTTTAATTTAAAACCTTGTTTTCTGTTACATCCAAATTGACAAATAGTGGTTGCTTTCACTTACTTTCCAACCCAGACTGTAAAGCTTAAAGAAACCACAGTTTGAAATTCTGGCTTATCACTAAATGAAAACTACAATTGGACATTTCAGATGTAAAAGCAGATAGACACAGTTAATGCATTTTGAATATATGTGGAGGAGAAAGCAACGAAGGTCGAATCCCCACTACCGTCTTAGCCAGGTTTCAGAACACAAACTAACTAGGTTTGAGGGATGACCTCCCCATTGCTTGCGTGGCAGATTCTGTTTCTGGCGCTCGTTCTCCCTGTTAATCTGCATTTCGGCAGGACCTGGTTGCAAGTAGCATAGACCCCATTAACACGGTTCAGATCTGATCCGAGGGGAGGGATGAGGGTTGAAATCCTAACTTGTTTCCCGCCCTGGAGTGTGACGCGGAATTCGGGCAACCAATCAGCACTGTGATGCACATGCAGCTTTTCCTTGGTTTCGTTTCCGCTTTTGCGATCAGCCAGCAGAAGGGGATGCAAACATTAAACAGTCAAACGTGTAATTTTGAATCGTTAATGGTTTACCCAGGTAACGATTAATTGTTTGCACAGTTAAATGTAAAACTTTTACACGTTGGTTTTTTAAATCACGCCCCTACAATGTACGTTTCTGCAGTGGGAAAAGCTCCCGCCCCATCAAGGCATGCCAGCCAATCAGGGGAGACCGGCGAAGCGAGCTTGCCTGGTAGTGGGGATTGCTAAGAGTTCTGCAACCGGGTGTGTCTGCTGTGTGCTCGCTGTGGTGGGGAGGGAGAAACTCCAATGAAGAGGACATGGTTTCACAATGAACAGGTTTGAATCTGCGTGCAAATTTCAAGTTCAACCGAAGTGGAAGAGTGAACGGCTTGTTGATATATTAGCAGTGTTCTCCTCAAAACTGAAGTTTACATAGTCAGGACAGTTCTTATGAAGTTGGATTCAGCTGAACAAAGTTTTAAGTTGTTCCAACACATGCAGAAGTGTTAAGGAATTGCAAGGAGATGGATATGAAAGCTCTGCCCTTTTGGATAAGTTGGCTGACTCTTAAAAGCGCCATAATGGTCACAGTAGTGAGTGCTTTGATGGAGCCAAAATGTTTCTTGGCCTTGTGGGGCTTGAATGAAACCCAAGGCCAAACTATTGATCTAGCAAGGTCAGAACTGTTACTTTGACTAGCAGCAGCTCTGTGGGGTCTTGGGCAGAAGTCTTTCATGTTACCTGATAGCTAGTCCTTTTAACTAAAGGTGCCACAGGTTGACCCTGAGACTTTCTGCATGTAAATCAGATCCACTTACATTAAGCCACAGTAAATGAAAGGAAAATATGTTTTCCAGACATCTGGCATGAAGAGTGGTGAGAATGAAACTGAGAGTGCCCATTAGGTGCTGCCATGATTTACCAAGGGAGGGGGATTCAGGGTGAGAACAAAGTCTATGATTGATGGCTGTCTGCACTTATGGAATCCTAAAGTAGACACAGAGAACCAGTGGTGTACCTGAGGAAAATGGCTTCTGGGGCACTACTAAAAATGCTCTCCCTCAACTGCCATGGGTGGCGGTTGGGAGAAGTGGCGGGAGAGTGGTGGAAAGATGTGTGGTGAGTTGTGGGGTGGGCAGGGGAGTGAGAGAAGCAGCAGGTGAGCAAGAGAAGTGGTGGGTGAGTGAGATAAGTGACAGGATAGTGAGAGAAACAACAGGAGAGTGAGAAAAGTGGTGGGAGAGTGAGAGAAATGGCAGGCATGTGAGCAATGAGTTGGGGGGTAGGTGAGCAAGAGAAGTGGTGAGAGACCAAGAGAAGCAGTGGGCAGGTGATAAGCGAGTTTGGGGGCCCCCAGGTCGACTTCTTCAGAGGAAGGAAGGCTTCTTGCCTTCAGTGGGGCTTGATCCTGAGAAGTGATGGGAGAGCAAGAGAAGCAGCAATGGTAGGTGGGCAGGAGGAGAAGGCAAAATGCACCACTGTGTGGTGCAGGTGAATGGCACCTGGATCAAATGACTCCCTCACCACCCCTAGATATTCCATTGCAGAGAACAAAAGCGTTCTCTTCCCTCTCTCTGTGCCATGAATGGTGCTCTTGAATGATAGTTGTCCATCTTTCCATTGGTCTAGTCCAGGGGTAGGGAACCTGCGGCTCTCCAGATGTTCAGGAACTACAATTCCCATCAGCCCCTTCATGGCCAATTGGCCATGCAGGAAGGGGCTGATGGGAATTGTAGTTCCTGAACATCTGGAGAGCCGCAGGTTCCCTACCCCTGGTCTAGTCTGTCTGTCAGGGTCACTCAGATATTTGCCCAATCCAACCCAGCACTACCTCTGCTTTGCTCCCTGTACTCTGTGTAAAGTGTGGTCCTGGTGACATGTTAACTGTGCAGGGTACTGAGTGCAACAACTGCAGGCAGTGCCCAGTGCCTGGAGATTTCTGCCTGCAGTTTTTGCTGCTGCTGAGCACTGGCCACATCTGTTCACTTTGGGATTATTACAGAGGGAAAAAACAGATTGCCCTGTTTTAAGTGGGGAAATAGTTGTTTCCCACTGACTTTAATGAAATTCAGAATTTTAAAAATGTTATCAGTTCTGAATTTGAATTTTGGTGCTGATCCCTGGAAATAATGATTTAGAATGGTCACTAAGCCATGCTTTAGGCTTTCACCTTACATAGGCACAGGAAATGAACGAAAAATTAATTCAGAAAAAAATGTTTTCCCCAATTCTTTCCTTGTTTTTTCCCTTCAGTTTTTGGAGAGAGAAAAATGGAAAATTTCGGTGATCACTGAACAAAAATTCATTTGTAACATGTTACGTTTAGAATTTTTGGAATGAATTAAAGGTAATGTTTAATCAATCTGTATTATAAAGATTTTTGTGTAAGACAATCTACAGCATTAAAATGATAATTCCTGTGTATACTGTAGACATATACAACATACTCAAGGTATATCTAATATTTAATGTGAATAATTTTGACAAGAATTAATATGCTAGTATGATGACAGTATTACAAAATATATTACAAAATTAATAAGCTAGTATTACAAAATATAAATATAAATATGTATGATAATAGTATATTGCTAAAATGTTCAGTGTTATCAATTTCACTAAGTTTAAAATGTTATCCAAACATGATGAGAGCCCTATAGTGACTTTGTTATCCGTCCAAATAATGCTTACTTTTTTAAACTACAGAATTTGTTTTCTAATTTCAGCTTTCATTGCTTTTTACCTATCACATAGCAAAAATTAAGATATGTGCCCTAACATAGCCTACAGGACAGTAATTAACAGATGCTTCTCAATTATTTGGTACATTTTCAGTTTTGCTTGTGGAAAACTAACAGTACAGTCCTAGGAACATTTTCCTGGGCATAAGTCCCACTGAAAAAAATGAAATTTAGTTCCGGGTAGATCTGGGTAGATCTGCTTGAATTTGTATGTTTGCATGTTTGACTTCCATAACAATTTTATATGCTGAATGAATAAATAAATGATGGATTTCTGTTGTTAAAGTTGAAAAATATGTTCAAGGTTGATGGGAAAGTAGATATTGCATATATTTCAATTTTTCCTCCCGCCCCCCATTTTTTGTTTTATTTCCGCAAAAAACACAGGGGAAACACCCCCCCCGCTTCAAAATTTCTCGAACTTTTCCATCTGTAACCTGAGCAATTAAAAAAGTAACAATGTCTTGTAAGCCAGCTGTTTAATTTCTTGTAAGCCAGCTGTTTAATTTCCAAACTCTTTAAATCTAAACACCTATTTTATTGTGTGCTTAGGAAAATCTTTCTTCATCTGAGATAACATAATATATGGCTATTAGTAGCCGATTGAAATATTTGAAAGCAATCCTCTGTCTTCAGTTTATAACTTACAATAATATTTCAGCTGCAATAACTATTTTTTACTTTCAGTAGCAAATACTGATCCAGCTTCTCAAGCCTCTCAGACCTCCAATATCAGGTTTGAAGAGGGGTATTCCCCCCTGGAAGGGGGGGGGGGTCTAAGAAGAAGGAGAAATCTTTCTTCACTATCATCCACTGGGAGGAGAGAAGGAACCCGTTGTGAGCCCGCTATGGGAAGAACCGACGCCTCCCAGGTAAACTGACGAGGGAGCCATACAGCAGCAAGCCAAAGCCCAAAGCTCTGCAATACTCGGCAAAACATTAAATGGAATGCAAACTTGATGAGATGGAAGTCACAGATCTTCTGATCTCTTTAGCAGGTACATTTCGGGCACCAATGATCTTAATTAGGATTGGGGCCATGCAAGCTGAGGAAGTTTAATTCTTCTACCTCTGCTACCAGTCACTCATCCTTGGCATTTTTTTCTTCTACAGTTACTAGGAGTGTGGGAAGAGGTCCAAAAGTATAATGAAACTTTGCCAAAACCAGAAAAATTAAACTCATCTCCCTGCCCTGCCCAGAACCCTGAATACCTGATATTTACTTTTTAAAGATGCTTGTAAGATCTGATCATGGATCTCCCAATGTCATGTCTATTTTGACACTTAAATACAACACTTTTTTCCCAAAGATTATGTACTAAAGTGTTCAAAACCAACACAACAGCCACAGATTTAAGAATTTGGGGTTTTATCTAGTATTGCCACATAGTATTGCCACAGTCTTGTTATCTGATTATGGCTCAGTCCTATTCTTCACTGCAGACATGCTTACTCCTTTAGTGCAATGCCATAGCTGAAGGCACTGCAATAACAGGAATGTGCCAATACAAGTAATTACCAATGCATCTACACTGTGGAGTTTGCTAGCGCAGCATACAGCTGAAGAAGATGTTACTTTTCACAGAGTTTGCCATGGGGATTTGCATCTACACTGCAGGTGCAAATTCTGATGGCAACTATTATGTAACAAATGCAGATGGGCCTGATTTTGATCAGGACAATGGTGGCAAGGGGGCTCCTGTCTCCACCCCGTGGTAATTTTGGCAGCTGAAACAACCCAGTGCTGTCTATGTGGGGCTATTTCTTATGTTGAGATGCTGCAGATATGTTGAACACTGGCAGGGTGAATAACACTGGCAGGGTGAATAACATCAGGTTATTTCAGCTTCCAGAAATAGCACAGGTGGACGGCAGAAGCACCTTCTCCCCCCTGCATTACAGAGAAAGTGTGGCACGAGGCGAGATACTAGCAGTACTGGGAACATTTCAGCTAAGCATCAGGCATTTTTGTTCATTATATAATAAGTTCTATTGTGACAAATCTAAATAAGAGATCTAGTTATCTCTTCCTGTTATTATGTGATTGCAACTAATATGAAACATGGTAGGGAAGACTTGCCTGGGATCTGAAGTTTTTGTGGATGTGTCAGTGGATGTGGATTTTGTGTGTGTGTGTGTTTCTCTGTTGCACATTGTTGGAGCTGATATATCATTTGTGGTAGACCGATGTGAATGGCGGGGGAGTCATTCAGATAATTAATTATGTGAGAGAAAATAACATAATCACCTATGTACTTTGTATATCTTTTAATTTATTTTAACTGTGATTTAAAGTGCGTATTTGCTTTGGAAGCCACCCTGAAGGAGCAATGAGAATTTTGGTAGGATATAAATGTTTTGCATAAATGATGAAGCAAGACATAGCAGCCATTTAAAATGTTTTGATCCATGAATACAAAAAAAAAACCTGTCTCTGCTGCTGTGACTAGTTTCTGTTGGGTCTTAATATGCATGCACACATTTTAAAAGTTGAACAGTTAAATAGTTTGGTTGGTCAACTTTGGTTGGGAAAGGTATGAGAAACTTGACCTTTCTTCTCTTTTTCCTGGCAATAGTAGGTAATCAAAAAATTCAGACCAGCTGGTTCCCCACTCCCCCCTCCGGTTTCTTTGGCTGTCCTTTCTAATATGCATACCTGAACCTAGCAATGTGCAGTGGGAGCTCTGCACATGCATCTAACTTCTCCACCTTGAACTGGGGAGTGATTTGGGAGCACACAGCATATTCTAACAAATGAATGGATACAAAGCTCCCATGTGCATATTGTGCATATTGAAACTCCTGGGGAACTTTGTATAGTACAAAATGTGTGTTCTAGAGACAAGCATCAGAAAACATGATGCATTGATGACTGGGATACTGTTCTGCCCTTTTGGCTTATGTAGAAGTAAATGGTAAAAAGTTATAAATATTTTTTTCCCAAATTTATATTGCCAATTCAATTTTGAAGTCTTCAGATTGGGCAGTTTGTGGGTGTGCTTTCTAATTTTTAAGGTCTTCTTTTTTGTGACATATTACAATATACCTTGTGAAATACTATGGTTGAGAATAGTAGATAAAGAGGAGATTATAATTAGGATCATGACAAAATGATTCATAAATGGATGTTAATGTGGGCCAACTGGCAACTGCTAAATGGAAAGAAAACACAAATGCACTCTTGAGGGGGAAAATAATGCTATATAATCATGGACTCTACAGCTAAATACAAATTGCATTCTACTGTTGCCTTGTTACCGCCCAGGAAAATAGCCAAAATATTTTCCTGAGTCTAGTTACCTGACTACACTGGCTCCAGGTCAGGACACAGAGACCAGTATAACTCCGAAGCCCCTAAGACCCGTAAATGTGATTTTTATTGATGTTCTTAAATAAGTTTTGTCCCCTGATCTGTTCTGTTAAATATGTATTATGCCTTCTTGTAGCAAATCTAGTGTATCTGTGTAAGTTTAGACTTGTTTGAGTTAAGTAAAGTATCCTTTTGTAAACTGTATTAGAGAAACATAGTGTTTTAGAATGGTTAATATTAGAGGCACAAGGAAGCTGGCTTTGGAATGTAGTTTTGGACAACACCCAGCCGACTCTTCAGCAAAAACAAAGACCTTTTTGGTTTTGCAAATCGAGTCTGACAGCACCCCAGAAGCCCCAGCCGTTGGAGAACGTGTCGGGATCATCATTGGACAGTTTGAACTTTCTTTTGTTGTGGAACTGAGGCGCGCGAGCCTCAGGCCATCACTCAAGGAAACAGCCATCTGATAACGCAGATAGCTGGGTGCGGTAGCAAGACCACCCAGTTCTCTGAATGGACCTTCTCTGCTCTCCTTTCAGCACCATTGTGAAGTCTCATGGGAAGACGCTTGACAGCGAGATTTCATAATCCCATTCACAAAAGTTGTAACTGTATCTTTCTTTTGTATTGATGTTTCTTTATTGGTGTTCGGTAGGGGACCTGCCCCCTACCTGTCCCCTTTACCTGCCCCTTTGCCCTCTTTGATGTATGTGTATAAAAGTTCTTGCGTTTGGCTATGAGAGCGCGATTCTCCTGCCCGAGCTGTCACCACCGCTTCTGAATAAAATACTTTGCCTTGAAGAAACACCGGCTTCCTGCGCCTCAATACATTGCTGAGCTGAAATCACTTATTGTTACCCAAGCAGCGGTAACACCCTCAGGCAAACTAAACAATATGTGGAAATTAGCGGACACTTTCTGTGCAATCCTATGCAGAATTATTAGAGTCCAGAGCCTTGAGAGAGCCAGCATAGTGTGGTTAAGAGCTGTAGATTGTAATCTGGAGACCAAAATTTGATTCTCCACTCTTCCACATGAAGCCTGCTGGGTGATCTTGAGCGAGTCACAGTTCTTTCAGAACTCTCTCAGCTCATGTGGAGGCAGGCAATGGCAAACCACCTCCTAACGTCTCTTGTCTTGTGAACCATAATTCAGCAGTGATCTGATGGCATCCCCCCCCCAAAAAAAACCCCACTGAAATCAATAGGCTTTGATTGGAGTTAACTCATACCTCATAGTTTGTTTATTATTCCATATGTTGTAATCAGTACATGGGAGGAGGCAAAGGAAGAATCGATCTCTTTTCGGAACACCTACTCACTGCTGCTTTTCTGCTGCTTGTAACTTTCTATCCATAACAGTTATATGCTTTGTGCATCTGATGAATTTGTAACCTTACAGTCATTTTTGTTCTAATTTTTAATTCAGCCAGTATTATTTCAGTTTGGCCAAAGTTGTATCCCAGAATTCCTCACGAAGCCATATTCAGCCCAAGCCCTTTACCTCACCAAGGTGCTGACAAGCAAACTGACACATACACAGAATGTGGTAACAAAGGGCCATGGAAGAATAAAGAATCATTTTGACTTGCAGAATAGATAACCCTTCCCTGAAGGAATGTATCAAGAACCCATATAGTCTGTCCCAAGGATCCCTGCGAATACCGGGTGTGTTCTTTAAGGAGAATGATTCTTTTGTTCAAAAGATCCATGCTTTTAGTCCTAAAGACCCTAATGTACCTGTCTTTACTGCATTGTATTTCTGTTTTTGTATGCTTATATTTGGTAGGAAAAGGATATCATGAAGCCTGTGGTATTACTGCCTGTTAACCTTCATGAAGATAACTTGAAGAGTATTTGTTAAACTAAAATAGAATTCCTGTCTACCCTCAATGTTGCTATAATGCACACATTGCCTCCTGCAATCAAGTACATTGAGTCTCCAAGTACAAGGGCTACAGAAAAACATCTGCATTTCTAAAGTACTATCGAGTGTTGCAAAGGGCCCCCTTTTGTCATGTTATTAAAAGTCATCAAGAACCAAGATGTTTAGGTACTGACTGATAAAACAGATGTTGAAATCTTAAATGTTGCCATCAAGGTGCCAGTGCTCTGCAAATGAATGTATTGATGTTTGAATGTTTTAATTGTTTTGGAGACATTCCTTACCATGCTTGTTCCTATTAAAAACCCCTGCTTTTTGTCAGTTGATCGATCCCCGACTGTTGCTACAGGAGATGCTGTTGGACTCAATAAAATTTACTGAGTAATTCTCAAGCCTCTTGCCTCCTGATATTTCCTGTCCCTCCTGTTGGGAGTTGGGTAAGCCTGCCTGGTGCCTTCTGTGGCAACAAAGTGAATATAATGAAAGCTTACAGTAGACTATGTGTTGTTTGACTTTCATGTGTAAATGGACTTCTGTTTAATTTTCTGGCAACTGCTAACACAGCTTCCACACTTGAATTATGATTGTGTCTATGATTTATGAGATGTTTTGTGGTTTATTTATTTCTCATTTAAAATATTTATAAGACTGCCTTTCTCCTGAGCATCTTAGGACCCAACTTAATTATTGTTAGTATGTTTGACTTTGATTTGTGAAAAATGTTCAGAATGTTTTGGTTAAAATATGATATAAAATACTGCATGGTTCCCTCCTTGAAGGGGTGGAATATGTTTGGGTGCGTGCATATGAATGGAAACCCCACTTCAGGTGACTGTCTGGGCCTGCAAAACTCTTCCCATTTGAAATTCCATCTGTATTTTAGATATTGCTAAATGGAATGATTAACTGCTTAAATAGGGGATGCCAAATGCATATGCTACAGTGTGGAGAGTGTTGTTGGAGATCTAGATTCAAGTCATAACCGACTCATGAACACACTATGTGGCCTTTTGCCATTTTCTACTTCTCAACTTCATTATAAATATACAGAGGATGAATAAGAGAAGACTAAAAATAATGTACAATTTGAAACATTATATATAGAACTGACAGGAATAATAATGTATATTTTGGCCACTTTTCAGCCTGAGCAATAAAAATGGCTCCCATAAAATTTTCCTGTTTTGGTCCTTTGTTGATCATAGCACATTGTCATTTCCAGAGTCACTAAGAACTTTTTTATCTGTATGCCAAAAACAATTCCGTTAATTTGCATGCAGTCATGACTTTGCAGGGGTGCTATGAGATGAATCTTCAAGAAGCCTAATGGATGAATTATATTTTCCCTCTTTCCAGAGTTTCCGAATTTACTGTATGCAGACAATTAAAAAAGTATTTCAAGTTCATGAAGGCATCTAGTTTGAACTACTGTATTTTGTTCTTAGAATACTTATTATTTAAGATAATGTTTTGAACAAAGTTATCTTTATGGCATTATTTTGATGTTTACAGTTTTAACAGTAATGTTGATTTTTGTAACTTAGTAAGAGCTGTGTTAAAAAATAGTGCATGTTTATTTACTTTTCTTATAATTTTATAGCCACCCAGCCTGGCTTACTGTATACATTTAATAAAACCATCTTATTTAAAGTGCATTCAGATGCTTCTGGGTAAGAGAGTTTTTGGTGAATCTTTAATGTTTATGTCTGTGCAAAGAATACTAGGAACTGTAACCAGTGGTGTGATTCAAATAATTTAACAACTGGTTCCAGTGGTGGGATTCAAATAATTTAACAACTGGTTAGCCCTTTCCGCACAGAGGCGGAAGGGCTTGGGTCGGCGTAATGAACGCCGACCCGACGACGCTGGGACCATCCGCATGGACGGTCCCAGAGCCGGCTGGGATGACGGCGCCGCGGAACGCCATCGCCCAGCCGACCCGCCTCTTTCCCATCCCTCTCCCTCTCCCACTCACCTCATCGCCGTCTTCGCCCTGCTGGCCTCCATAGACCCGCCCACTCTGCCCTCCGACCTCCAGGGGTCGGAGGGACGAGAGGAGAGGGCCGAGAAAACCAGCAGAGCGATGACGGCTGACGTGGTGAAGTGGGAAAGACGAAAACAGCGTATTCCCGGCGGTGCTGTTCGCACCGCGCCACCGGGAATGCGCTGTGTTCCAAAAACCTCCCTCCAGGAGCGAGGTTTTTGGAGGCGGCCTGAGGCCGCCCTGGGGGAGGGAGAAGGGAGCCAGGTCGGTGCTGCCGTGTTTTGGCAGCGCCGCCTGTGCGAACAGCTCCCTGGGGACGGCGTTTTTGCCATCCCCAGGGTGTCGTTATTGGCCCGTGCGGAAAGGGCCGTTGTTTACAAGCACCATTTTAACAACCAGTTCTGCCAAAGTGGTGCGAACCTGCTGAATCCCACCACTGACTGTAATTATATTTTGTTCAGATTACAACCAGCAGCTTCCAACAATGGATGGAGAAAATTAAAAAAAAGAGAGAGAAAAGAACAGAGCCTGTTAAATATTCATTTCAGTCCATTTGTGTGATATCATGAGTAGTCTGTGAAAGTTTATTATGCTTGCTTTGACTCAGTAGGAATAACATGTTGTTCGGATTGATCACATGTTTTAAAAACAGACTCTGTGCCATTTGCTGGCATTTTTATATCTCCTCCTGGATTCCTAGCATCTGATCTCAGATCAGTAAAATGTGTTGTAGCTCTGACTCAAAGACATGCCTATTTAATAGTTCCAGAACTAAATTATACAGGAAGATACATTTATTTTCTTTTGGGCAGCTTTTTGGAAGTAGAATAAATAGCTTTCATAAGTTTTCTGGCTTGCTAATTAACAGATAAGCAGATAAGATGTCTACACTGGAAGTTTAATTTATTGTAATGGCTGTGTGCGCCAGAGGAATTCTAAAGTAGGGATGTGCATTCAGTTATATTCAGTCTGAATATATATTCGAAAATACCTTATTGATATTTTCTAGATGTATTGAAGTCTTAAGATGGTATCTGTGATTTTCTAGGATACCAGGAAATGGGTCTGGAAAAAGCCTAGAAATATAAGGGATTAGCCATGAATTAAAAGCCAGCATTTAAAGATTTCCAGAACTGCTTTTTTCTTTTTCTGCATATTTGTGTTAGTGTACTTTGTTAGTACTTTGCAAAGTTAGTACTTTGCAAAAACAAAGTTAGTACTTTGCAAAAACAAACAAACAAGATTTAGTTCTAATGAACCTGAATTTTTTCAGGAAGCCCAGAATATACTGGTAATATTCAGATTCCCGAGAAAATGCAGGTCCATTAGACCTGAGTTTGAATTTTACCTCATCTTCCCATCCCCCCTTCCCTCACTTACCTTGAGTCATGCAGCTGTTGTGGCTGCCTCTGAGTCCAGCATGGAGATTGGAGTGGGCAGCAGTGGTTAGCGGAGAACTGCCTCCAAGCCCCACGTGAAGACTAGAGATGGCAGTGACTGTAGCGCAGTTCTCTCTGAATTTTCAGTGGCTGAAAGTACAGGTCTGCACTGATTTGCCTGGCCAACAGGTAATTGAAGGAGGGGTGGAGGGAGATCTCCCTGGTCTTTTTTTTAATTAAATGGTGGCAGGGTTGAAACAGCACAAAAATGCTGAGAAAATTCATCATTTTTTGAGATCTGCTTTTTGGGTCCTTTAAATCTTCACCATTTTTTTCAGGAGACCCCCCCCCCCTCCTCCCAAATACCTATAAGATATATTGGGGTGGAGATTCCAATTCATCTTTGCCAAACAGACAACCATAGACTGTGTTTCCCCAGGGTTGGTATTGACTTGCTATGAGACAGTCTTTTTAAATTGGTTATGTTGGTCTTCCAACACTGTATTTTTTGCAAGTTGGTTTGTGTTGAGTTTGTGGTTTTGTAAACATTCTTGGGCTCAAAATTGCCTTCAGTTTTCAGGTTGTACAAATAATATTGGACTCCCCCCCGCCAACAGATCTAAATACCAAACCAGTATTTGGAACTTAGAAATCCAGGAATAAATCCTCCCCACACCTCGATATCCTGATGCTAGATATTTAGATGGAAACAATTGACTACTGGGTCTGCTGCCTTGATTCTTTTACATCATATAATTTACACAAAATCTGTAGTTAGAAGGCTCTCAAATCCCAGAAGAATGCTGTGATATAATGTAAAAGTAAAAAATTCCATTAATCCCTTGACAGATACAAACCGCACTATCTAGTAAATTCCATCCTTCTTCCAAGGAGCTCAGAACTGCATACCTAGTTCTTCTTCACCCACTGTATCATCCCAACAACATTGTGAGATAGGTTAGGCTGCTATTGTGCAGTGGCATACTGTCAATGGGGACATGGGGAAAATCCATGAAGCCACCTCATCCATGAAGCCTCCTCATTTTGACCATGTACATCTAGAACACATTTGCTTAGGTTTCTGTGCAAAAAAAGAGGAGGTAATAGAATTGAGCTTATGCAACTATTCTTTTGATTCCATTGTTCACCCTCAGGAAAGAGTTCATAGAGTCTTCACCCTCAGGAAAGAATCTTAATGCTCCTTCATACAAAAGTAAAAATTTTCCAATTAAAAAGCTGGAACACCCCAGCCATGCCCCTGCACCGGAGTGTGCCCAGGGCATCGTGCTCCTGCCCCGTGAGCACTATGCCACTGGTGAGGTCCTACAATTTAGGAATAAGTTAGTTATTTTGTCTGTGAGAATTAGAAAGGAATGGAGCAGGAACTGGGGTTGCTTCCCACATGCTCCCTGGACTTGTGAGTCATTAAACAACACATGTTCTCACTGTGTCTACCATTATTTTTGTAATATATTTCAGGTTGGTGTTTAGAAATGACTGGTGGTGGAAAAAACCTGAATCCAAGATCCTGAAATATTTTGAGCCTGTGGGCACCTTTGTAACACTGACCCAGGATGCTGGTGCAACTATAAAATGGCTGCAACAGGAGCCAACACACAAAATCAGGTGGAGCCAACCATAAAATATCAGGGAGTGAGGTCAGTCATAACTTTAACAGTAAATCTTCAGCATTTCACGCAGAAGCTCTGTTGGACATGAACATATCATTTTAAAATATTTTATTGCGTGCACATTGCTCACCTTCAGTCACTTCAGTGTTGTTTAAGTAACTTTAAAAAAATTTGCACAGCCAATCACATCTCCAATGGTCAGTCCTGTTGGGCAAAAGCCCCACCTAGCTCCATCCACTTTCTAAAAACAGTTGGTGGATATCATGTTGTGACCTCCTGCCCTAATCAGTAGGATTGAATAACTTCTACTGTCACACGGATCACTATGGTCATTTCCCAAGTAATTATTCAATGTTTTAAATATGTGCTCTTTGACTTTTATCCCTGAACAGCCCATTATATCTGAGCCTCAGAAATAAACAACCAAGCAGAAGAGGAGCTGTAGTTTTTGATTGGCTACCCAAGACCAGTTCTTTCCTTTGCCTCATATCAGACATATGATGTGATGTGCTTAGGATGCCACATATTTGGAGAGAGCATTGAGCTGTACATTTCTGGGAGCTGAGATATATGATGTGTATCTTGGCAAATGACTTATGAGAACATAACCTGGCTTGCTACCAGTATGAAAAAACCCTTGCTTATGTTTAAACAACTCTCTGCTTGATTATATTCCAGTATGCTGTATTTCTCACTGCTTCTAAAATTTACTGTGTTCAAAATAGAAAGAGACTCAGCTGAATACTAACTAGGAGTGTATTTTCTTTTAATCCAGTTTCTGTTCCACCATGCAGCCTTAGTCCTAGGAAATGACTTTCCTTTGTTCCTCACATTCAAAAAAACAGGTGTCCTATGATACAAAGTATTTATATGCATCAACAGCTCTGCTCCTTTTTGTCCTCTCTAATCATTGTCATTTCTCAGAAGTGGCAAAAAAGGAGAGTGGGACTCCTCCCTACCTTGGAAGTGAAGAAATATGCAGCTGAATCTTGCCAGTTTTCTCACTTAGTCTTGCCCAATTCATCCATGCAGGCCTCCTGATTCCCAGCATTGCCTTTTTGAGGCTCAAATGGGATCTCTTTCTCCCTTTTTCACTAGCAAACAAACTCAACAGATCCAATATGGGTAGTGTGCAGTCAATGCAAAAGTGCCAGCTGTGCAGTTTTAAACAGAATTACACCTTTCTAAATCTGTGAGCTTAGTTGAGTGTAACTCTTAGAAGGATTTAGAATTGCACTGTAAATGTACTTGGGGAAAAAGAGTAATCAGGGGGAAAGTAGGGTAGCAATTTTTTTAAATTAGCCCATGTTTATGGACTATAAGCTTGCTTGTATATTTCTTTGTTCTTGTATATACCGGTACTTGGGTTTTTATTGAAAATGGAACTTTTGGTAGGTGTGCAAATATGATTTTCATTCCACCCTCTCTATAAGCAGAATAGGGCATCTTCCTTGTCACTGCCATTTTAGCCTCACCTCAAGCCTTAAGATAAGTGGGATGGTGGTGGAGGAGGGGAAAGAGCTATCTGGATCCTCCTGCTCTGATTCCAACATATGATGGGCTTGCTGGTCCATGGGGTTCCCTTATTCTGCAGCTTATTGGATTTGGGGAGTGGGGGCATAAAACCAATACAAAATGAGTATGCCTCTATTTTTTGGCATAAATATAAGGCTTTTTCTGAAAAGCTCTAAGAAATATTGACTGTATTTGTACACAGTTTGCATTTGGATGTTGGTAATTGGTCTTGGGAAATAAAATCAAGACCTTAATATTCCTCAGAGCTGAGCTAAAACCTGCTTGATCTACAGCCACATAGATACCCTGTTCCACCATCTGTAATGTAAAACACTGTCTTGTACAATTGAACTTTATAGTGTTGTTAAAGAACATTAATAGCACTGTACCAAAGTTGTCAGATCAAGTGCTGAGCTTTGGTAAAAGAGAGAAAACAGAGCAATTAATTTTAATTGCATTATTCATTCTGCAGTGATGACTTTGTAAAATTAGCTTGCCTTGGGAGAAGATGGCATTACTCCAGTGTTTTTGCAAAGTCACTCAGGAAACTTTGTTCTGATATAGGAGACTTTATCCTGATGCAGTATCACTATTTGTCTGGACTGAATCTTAATAAAGATACTACTACTATCTCTGTATTTTGTCTTCTCTAGGTCCACTCATAATCATTCCCAACTGTGAATTTGCTGGGTTTTTTATTGGATTATCATGATTATGTTTCTGAAATTAATAGACAGTTTAAAATATTAATATTATAAATGCTAAGGGGTAATCCAACCAAACACATATAAAACATAATTAAACTTATGATTGATGAAGGTATAAGGCTTAGTTGGATAGATATAAAATGTGCATTTTTTTTTTGTTTAACGGGTTCCTTAGAATATAACTTTTTATATCCCACCTAAAATTCAGAAAAAAGTTTTTTCACCTCTAGTCAGACCCATCATTTTGGGGGATGGGCAGAGGTGTGATCCAACCAATTCTCACCACTTCTCTAGAGGTGGTTACTAATTTTTCTGAGTACCGAGAAGGGGTTACTAAAGCAACCCCCCTGCCCAATAGGGACTGGAGGTGTGTGTGTGCGGCTTAAGCTTACCACTGTTTGAATCCCACCACCATCGGAACCTGTTATTAAATTTTTTGGATCCCACCACTGGGTATGGGACCTTTATCTGCATTTTTAGATATGTTTTTGAATTCACATGCACAAACTACCATCTTTCATAAAGGATGGTAGTTTCATCAATACCCATTTCATCAATCTAGTGGCAGAATGTCCTATTTCTAAAGAGGTTATATTAGTAACTATAGATGCTAACTCATATTATATCAACATATTACATGAAGATGCGAGAATTACCATCAACTTCTTAGAAGAAGGAACAGATTTTCTCCCCGAAAGTATTTTTTACTAGATATCCTGGATGTGATCTTTAAAAAAAATAATAATTTCAGGAGCAAATTTGTTTACAGGTATTTGGCACTAATAGCTTGCTTAGCCATGGGGAATTTAGAAGCCAAACATTTCCATCCAAGAGATCAGGCAACTGGCTGCAGAACTGTGGCCACACTGCTCTGCCACTCCCAGTGGCATGGGGAGGTCTGAGAAGCAAAAAATCCTCCTCACAGCTGAGAAGTCCCCATTGGACTTAACAGACTTATGCCACCTTTTTGGTGGCATAAGTCTAAAACCAGCAGTGTAACAGGGCTAATGGCCAGGAGGAAGCCGACTAAATCAGCTCCTCCCTGGACCACACCCCTGGCCTGCCTCCACTGCACTGGCGGTAGCAGCAAGGGCACTGGGATGCGGTTGTGGTGTCCAGCACTTTGTCCCAGTACTGGGGTGGGAGCAGCTGTCACACCGGTGGAATCATCTCTGTGCCTGGGTAAGCGTCCCAAGCAGGGCAAATTCACTGGCACAGTGCAGCACTGCTCCCACGGGTGGATTTGCCCACTCTTTTGAATGGGGCTCTAAGTCATTTGTAATGATCAAGTTAACCCTTATTATAAAAAATATTACATGTTATTATAGGTTTATAGATAACATTTTCTTAATATAGAACAATTTAACTTTGATGCAAGAGTTTTTTTTAATGGCTTAATCCACAGGTGTCAAACTCGCGGCCCTCCAGAAATTATGGACCACAGTTCCCATCATCCCCTGCCAGCATCATGATGGGAACTGTAGTCCATAACATCTGGAGGGCCGCGAGTTTGACACCTATGGAATCCAATCCACAGTACAATTAAATTCAGTTGTCAGTTTGGTTGGGACCAGATAGCTTTTTTGGATACAATAGTATACCGTAGTACCTCTAATGGAATCGCATTCATAAACTAAATAGAACACACTGACAAAAACTATTCTATACTTGTCCTCATCTTAAGCACCATCTTAAAAATATCCTCTATGGCCAATTTTTGCATTTGAAACTTTTCTGATGATGTATATTTTCAAAGGGATTCTGCTAAGATTTCTAATCAATTCATACAAAGAGATTATTTATTTAATGTTATTTCTGAGGCTTTAAGGAAAATTTGTCAGAGATCTTGAGGAGACCTCTGGAGGAATAAAAACATGAGGATTGAATGGAGATTCACATTTTCTTTAGTGTATAACTATCTATGGCTCATTCCGCACATGCAGAATAATGCACTTTCAAACTGCTTTCGGTGCTCTTTGAAGATGGGGAATAGCAAAATCCACTTGCAAACAGTTGTGAAAGTGGTTTGAAAATGCATTATTTTGCATGTGCGGAAGGGGCCTATGAGAATTAGCAATGTAATAAAAAGACACTGGCATATTTTCCAATATACAGGGCTGTGAACATTCACCTGTTATTGCACATAGAAAAACCAACTCCCTTAGAGATAGGTTGGACCACACAGACCAGGTACAGAACAGGCAGGTAAAGGGTTTTTTAAAATGTGTTTCATGCACAGTTTGCTACCAGGCAAGGGAAATACAAACATCAAGTGGCAGAAACCCTTTTTTGAAAACAAAAATTATCTATTTTTTTCAACTGCAACAGTAAAAATAACGTATACATCTTAATGTGCAAGTGCAATTTACTTTATGTAGCACAGACCACAAGGAAAGTGAAGAAGAGGATAACTGAGCCAGGACAGGAATAAAAAACAAACAAATAGATCTGCAAACATTTATTGATATTGGACACTGAATATAATTTTCAGTTTTTCATTAATGAAAAAGCTAAAACACAATTATACTAATATACAGAGGAATTTATTTCAGCAAGAATGTAAATTATTTTTCAGCCTAAATGAAATAAATATGAACTGTTTTCTGTAAGTTTATTCTGGATTACGGTAGTTTTAGAACACAACACAGAAACAGACATATATACTGTGAGCATTTTAGCTTGTTTCACTTTCCCTTTGAAATGCGTCAGCACAGGAAGGTAGAATTCTAGTATGATTGTTGTTTTGGTGAGTACATTATTGAATTTTGAGATTATGTATTGTTCACTTTACTATATGTATGATGGTTAGTTATGATTTATTATGGGAAACTGTTGATAAGAAACCGTATACCAGTTTGGAAGAGAGACTGTACTTCAAAATGATGGTGCATATTTAAGGGTATGTGTACATAATACATTTCTCTTACACTGTCAGTATTTAGAATCCCCAGTGATTCTAACATACCAGAAGAACTTGAAGAGGCAGCTCTGGCAAAACGTGACATCAGCACAGCCAATTTTTTCTCTATTTGATCTCTCCATTATTGTTCCATCTGTCTGGATTTGTATTATTTGGACATAATTTTGAGCATACTGTTCCAATTATTATGTAATTGGAATAACCGATGCATTGTATTTATAACATTAAAATAACATGTATAATTATTTTGTATGACATTTTGTGAATCCAATACATTAGAGATTTTTGTACTCCTTTTTGTGCCTATTGTATGCAGTGCAGCTTTTTGCTTTTTTCCTTTAGTCTTGATATTGTGTATCTCTTCTCTGATTCTGGTTTTGAATAATGACTGAGGCAGATGGCTGGGCCCAGGATGACTCCTCTGATCAATGGTGGCAACGCTGAACTTGGGACTGTAGTTTCTGGTTGTTCTACCACCATTCCCCTTCTGGTGGCTCTCAGTTAGGTAAATCTGGGGGCTCTGAGGTTGTTGCTGTGGAGGTCAAGGCTGGGTGAGGGTCTGCATCTGGACACAATTTTACCAGAGTCAGTACCAGCAATCTTGAATTGAGCCTGGAAGCAAATTGGAAGCAGTGTCGGGAGAACAAGCCTGGAGTGATATGATCCCTATGACACATTTCAGTCAACACTCTGGCTTCAGCATTCTGTACCAGCTGTAGCTTCCAGATAGTCTTCAACGGCAGTCCCATGCAAAACACACAACAGACTTAGTCTTGAAGAAAAAGTAGCTCATTGACTGGAGAAATATTCAATTGCTTACTATAAGCCAAATAATGTAATCAGTAGTGAAGCATTAATTTTCAGTGGTACAAAATGATGACATGAGAATGTCAAAAAGCAGTTGAATCATATCCATGGTATATAAATCCATCAAACATTATTTCCTAAAAAAAAAAATGCCACTGAGCATTTTATGTTTCTTGCTATCTGGGAACCCAAAGTGGCTTACAACATTCTCCCGTTCCCCATTTCCATATGTTAGTGTGAAGGCATAGAGAAAAGCTTTGGGAAAAAAGACCTATAAGTACCGTATATACTCATGTATAAGTCGAATTTTTCAGCACATTTTTAATGCTGAAAAAGCTCCCCTCGACTTATATGCGGGTCATTAAAAAATGTTGTGTGTTTTTACTTTGCTGGCCAGCAGGGGGCGCAGTTTTTAAGCTAGCGGCACCAAAATTTCAGGATACCCTCAGAAGACTCTCTTTATGATACCAGCCAGGTTTGGTAAAGTTTGGGTCAGGGAATCCAAAGTTATTGACCCCCAAAGGGATGCCCCATCCCCCATTGTTTACAATGGAAGCTAATAGTAGATTTTCCATTTCTGATAATATCCCTCTTAAAATCTAAGTTGGGTTACATTTGGACATACAGATGATGATGAGGAATCCAGTTTTGGAGGATTTTAACTCTTGTGTTTTAGCTTGGTTGCTGGTTGAGCTAAGGTTTTTGTACTTTTAAAGTTATTGTTGATACCATATTGTTCTTGTTGACCCTCTTTTCCACTTACAGAGCCAGTTTACTGTTTTTCTTTGAAATAAATATTCAAAAACATTTAACCTACTGATGCCTCAATTGATGTAATTTTATTGGCATCTATTTTTATTTTTGAAATTTACCAGCAGCTGCTGCATTTCCCACCCTCGACTTATACGCGAGTCAATAAGTTTTCCCAGTTTTTTGTGGTAAAATCAGGTGCCTCGTGAGCTTGCTTAATAAATGCCGGGATTATTGAGCTTATCTGCTTGAGAGTATATACGGTATCTGTAATTTGCAGTATCATTCTGCTTACTGTTAAGCTAAGTCAGTTATTTGGTAGGTATTTTAGTTATTCCTTCATGATTAATGACAAAAATGTGTGGGGCTTTCAGCTCTTTGCATGTGGTTTCCTGAACACTAATTAGTTATTGTCATTACAGATTCAAAGGTAATAATTCATTCCGTTAATTAAATTAGTGTGAGAGGATGTGATTTTTAAAAAGGTAGTTATTTAAATTCTTTGTGGTCCTATGAAAATACACTATAGATTGCTTTTCTGTTCAGAAATCTGACAATCCAGATGTTTTGGTTATCCTCTTGGCACTTTGTATATAAATCTTTAACTTCCTTTAACAGCCTGTTTGCCTTTTCACATTTGCAAAAGAAGGATTTGTCTTTCTTATGAACACTTCTTGACATTCATTTTAAGAAAAGATGTTTGATTTATCAGTCATGACTAAGATTAAATCCTTCTTTTTTATCTTCTCTGCCACAAGAGGCCATTTTGAGCTGCTGGTAAACAATACATCACAACTGATGACATGGTGTCTCCTATGGTAATAAACCTCCAGGGCTAGAGATAATGATCAGAGAAGACTCAAGTCCCATAAAAAATTTTCAAATCCATTTCAACTTGAAAGGAGAAATAAAGCAATTTTAGTTTTCAAGATGGTTGTATATAGTGTGTTATGAGCATAAGTAATTCAATTTATTGAGGAAATTTGATAGCATACTCTGATAGATGTAGTACTGCTGTTTATGTCATTGGACTTAACAAAGGCAAGAAATTACATTTACAAAATGATCTATAATTACTGCTCTGTCTAATCACAGACTAATAACTTTTAGACACAGTGTTACATCTTGCTTTAGTCTATCTTGACACAGAAGACAAATGAGCTCCTTGTGCCTCTATCATTTAAAGTTATTTCTTACTTCAGAAATTGAGGGCTGCCAAATAATGTTATTTTTCTTCTTTCCCTATCATTATCTCCATACAGGTAAAATGTATGTACTGTATCATTTAAAGAGCAGCATGAATACAAAGCTGAAGAACATGTAATGAAAGTAGAAACCAAAGTATTCCTTGAGTCACTGAATGGTGAGAAATAGTTCCAGGGAACACTCTTCAATGCACCCTTAAAGGAAGAGAACAACACTAGTTGCACTCTGGTTAATTTAAACATTTGTGCTCTATCCACAGAAGGGTTTATACATGCCTCCTATTCACAAATATTATACTGAGATGATAAACTAGGGGGTAGAATTAGGGGGATGGAAAGAGAGCAAACTCCCCACCTCAGGATATTTTATGTCTATTTTTATACTGGTGTCCCCCCCCCCCTCCCCATTCTAGGGTGAACATATTTCAGCTCATGTAACAAATGACCAGAAGGGGGAATTTCTCAAAGGCATGAGCACAAAGAAAAACTATTAATAAATTTTGGGTTTAGTTTTTTTTAACTCAGACATTTTTAGTAAAGATGAATTTTCAGCTATTACTGAAAATATTTGTGTTAAAAAACCTTCAACCTGAAATTTTTCAGTTCTCCTTCCACCACATCTGGGTCAGTGGAACATGTAGATCTATCCCCTGCCAGTGTTGTCCAAGCCCTGAAGAACTGATGCTGGCAGGGGATGATGGGAACAGTAGTCCATAACATCTGGAGGGCCGCAAGTTTGACACCTATGTATTACACTGTCCTAGGTCTCTGGGTGAGACTCAAAATGTAATGAAAGGCCAACCTCCAGCTAAAGAAGTGGTAGCTGTGATATTAAACAAAATTAAACAACAACATCCCATGAGGTAAATTAGGCTGAGAGAGAGTGTAACTTAGTGGGGATTCATACTTGATTGCAGATTTGACCAGGGGTCTCCCAGAGTTGGCACATAACCAGTACAGCGCCGTTACCCTCACTTTACTTTGGTAGTTTTATGGCTATGTAAGCTGCTGCACCTAAAAAGTTGATTTGCTGATCTAGATTTCATTTCCAAAGCACTCTACTTTCTACATGGAAAAGGTAGCATGTAACTTTAAAATATTCTTTGACAACTACCATAAGTCATATAACAATGACAGAACAACAAACTGTTCTATTTTTTTATAAAACCTCTTGGAAAATCCCAACACAACGAAACGTTATTGACTCTGTAATTCTGCCATTCTGCCTTTTCAGTCTGGGCTTTTCTTGTCACAGCAGAATACATAAATAAGGAGCACTGTTTTAAGTAGTAGATACTTTAAGAGGCAATGGGATCACACTGTTTAACTAAATCCCTCATAGAGTAGGGCACAGGTGTCAAACTCATGGCCCTCCAGGTGTTCATGAACTACAATTCCCATCAGCCCTTGCCAGTATAGTCAATGCTAACGTTGGGAGGGACTGATGGGAATTGTAGTTCATGAACATCTGGAGGGCCATGAGTTTGACATCCCTGGAGTAGGGGAAACATCGAGATGGTTTATTTGTATATTGCAATAATTATTTCTCTCAATTTCCTGTATATAAGCTGGCTAGTACAGTATATTTTTCTTCTGAGGAAAGCATTTATCTCCCTCACTCCACCTAAAACAAATTTATTCCTGCCCTTGCTGTGTGGAATTGCCTTCTACCTGTTCACAGGGGCTACTTTGGTAAATAAGGGAGTAAGCCCCACTGAACATAGTGGGATTTACTTCTGTGTAGACATATATAACATTACATATGAAATACTGAACTTGCCTTGAAGTCATCACTTGCAGATGGGGTAGTCTTTGGCAATGCCAAATCAGCATCTTGATTTTGAACAGCTGCTGAAGGGCATGAGCCCTTTAGATAAGGGCTTCCTCCAGTCTTTAGACTCCCATTTCCTTCACTTCCAAGGTGTCATGGAATTGACAGGGTCCCAGCTTAGTATAACAAATATTTGAGTTGAATTATTTGCACCTTTGACTTTAGAGACTGCTTGAATGGAAAGACAGTGTTTGGGCAATTTCACATGTTGCTCACTTCCCCAGTAATCTAATGAACAATGTGTTTCTGTGCAGGTTCCAGCTAGCAATTAGTCTTAATGTAATTATAGCTAAAGAAGATCATAATTTCAGTGTACTTCATCTTACAGGAGGTGAACTGTACTTAAATGGAAACAAATTATCCAAATGCTTTTTCCAAATTTGCTTTGTCTTTATGTATATAAAGTCAAGCAATTCAATCAAAGAGTTCCTTTAGGGCACAGGTGTCAAACTCGCAGCCCCTCCAAGTGTTATGGACTGCAGTTCCCATCATCCCTTGCCAGCATGATGCTGGCAGGGGATGATAAGAACTGGAGAACTATCTGGAGAACGCTGAATATTTACCTCTACTGGGGATAGCAAACCCCTGCCTTGCAGAAAACAATAGTTAGTGGTTTGAGTCTCTATCTGCCACCTCTCCTCTACACTAGATTATATTGAGAATATTACGGCACTAAAACAGTGTCAGAAATAAGCGCAGGACTGGCTGAGGCTGAATATCTTGAATGGTTCAGATATGTCACTGATAGGGCAACAATCTTGTGTTGGAAAGTTCTGCATCTCCTTTCTTTAAAATTCAGGTTTGTTACTTTGAGGTGCTCAGAGATCTGGATGTATGGACAGTGGCAGGAGTACTTTTAACAAGCTAAGTCTAAAATAGTAAATGCAACCTTTCTAGACAAGAAGGATATACACTTGATTTCTCTCTGAGGTCCCTTCCGCACAAGCAGAATAATGCACTTTCAATCAACTTTCACAATTGTTTACTATTTTGACTTTGCTGCACCTGTCCTGTTCGTGCGGAAAAAGGATGGTTCCCTGCGCTTGTGCACCGATTATCGGGGACTCAACGCGGTCTCCGCCTGTAAAAAGTACCCCCTCCCACTGATCAAGGACTTAGTTGCTTGGGCGAGGGGAAGATTTTCACTAAGTTGGACTTGCGGGAAGCCTACTACCGGGTGCGGATCGCCAAGGGCTATGAGCACCTGACGGCTTTCAACACGAGGCTGAGCCAGTTTTCCTACCGCATCCTCCCGTTTGGATTATCCAGGGCTCCAGGGACTTTCATGTGTTTGATAAATGATGTGCTCCAGGACTTTCAGTTCAAGGGGGTGGTAGTGTATTTGGACAATGTACTGATTTTCTCCCAGTCGGAGGAGGAGCACGTCACAACTGTGCGGGCTGTGCTACAGCGGCTCCTCGACAATTACCTGTTCGTGAAGCTTTCCAAATGTGACTTTCATAAGGAGCGGCTGGATTTTCTGGGTTACCAAATCTCCAGCCGGGGGTTGGAGATGGACCCGGGTAAGGTTTGTGATGTGGTGCAGTGGCAGGAGCCCTGCACCAGGCGCCAGTTGCTGTCATTCCTGGGCTTCACCACTTCAATTGGGATTTTATACCGGACTTTGCCAGGCTGGTGCTACCTCTCACCGATTTGCTGCGCATGAAGGAAAAGGGGCCAGGGGCGACGAGGCCTTCGGCTCCGCTGCCATGGTCGCTGGAATGCAAGGCGGCGTTCCGGGCGCTCAAATGCGCCTTCACGTTGGAGCCCCTCCTATGCCATGGCGACCCCTCTAAGCCCTTTGTTGTTCACGTTGACGCTTTGGACAAAGCTATGGGCGCGGCCCTGCTGCAGAAAGGGGAGGATGTGTGGTTGTATCCCTGCACCTATCTTTCCCGCAAATTTTCGGGGGCTGAGCGTCATTGGACGGTTGGTGACAAGGAGACAGGGTGATCAAGTGTGCTTTGACTTCTTGGCGTCACTGGCTGGAGGAAGCGGCCGACCATCGGAACTTGGCGGTGCTCTGCGCCCCGGGGAAGTTGTCCGCCAAGCAACTTTGTTGGGCTGACTTCTCCCGTTTCAATTTCACTCTGCATTTCCTCCCCAGGAAGGCCAGTTGCCTGGCTGATGCTTTGTCTCGGCTGCCAGATCCTTCCCTGGGGGACCCCGCTCCGGTCGGGATGGTGTGTTCCCCTTCTCAGCTGGGCTTGGCAGTCATCACTCATAGTCAGGTGGTGCTTCGCTCCAGCCCCCCGGCCGTTCCCGCCTCGCTGGAGGAGGTCCTACGAGGGGCGGGGGCCCTCAAAGTGCCGCGGGATGAAGGAGGTGACCTGCTGGAAAAGTGGGGGGAGTTCTGGTGGAAGGGGGACCAACTGTATGTGCCTCCGGTAGCGCACCTCCTTGCGTTACAGGGCTCCCACGATGTAAAATCGGCAGGTCATTTTGGGTTTGTGAAAATGTTGCATTTGGTCCCTAGACAATTTTGGTGGAAAACATTGAGGGGGATGTGGAGGCTTATGTGAAAGGGTGCCCTACGTGTGCGATGACCAAAAGGGCGCATGGGAAGGTGTCCGGCCTCCTCCAACCCCTGCCGGCGCCCCCCGCGCCCTGGAAGGTGATTTCCATGGATTTCATTACCGATCTCCCATCCAGCAGAGGGAAGTCGGTGATCTGGATGGTTGTGGACTTGTTTTCAAAGCAGGCGCACTTTGTCCCTTGCGCCTCGCTGCCGACGGCGAGCAAGTTGGCTCACTTGTTTGTGACTCACATTTACCGGCTCCAAGCTGCTCCCGATAAGATAGTATCAGACCGCGGCGGGCAGTTCATTTCGCAGTTCTGGCAGCACTTTCTGAAGCTGTGGGGTACGGAACAAGCTCTTTCGTCAGTGGTTCACGCGGCTACTGACGGTCAGAGCGAACGCACGAACGCAACTCTCGAACAGTATTTACGGTGTTATGTTAATTTCCAGCAGGATAATTGGGTTGACCTGCTGCCTTTTGCTGAATTCGCCTATAATAACGTGGTTCATAGCACCACGGGGAAAAACCCCTTTGAGGTCGTTTCGGGACAATCGGCCAAGCCGTTTCCATTCCTGGGGGAGGTTCAGCAGGGGCCCGTAGAACTTCAGGAATGGGTGCAGTCCATCTGGCAACCGTGGGGGCCGATGCAGCAAGCCCTGGAGAAGGCAAAGCAGGGGTACAAGTGGCAGGCTGACAAGAAGCGGCAGTTGGTTACTCTTACGGTGAGGGATTGGATGTACTTGTCCACCAAGAACTTGCGGGGGCTGCAAGGGTGCAGGAAACTGGGGAAGAAGTACATTGGCCCCTTTCAGGTGCTCAGAGTGATTAATGATGTGACAGCCAAATTACAGTTGCCTAAAAACTTGAAGTTTGTAATCCTGTTTTTCATTGCAGCCTCCTCAAGAAGGCACCTCCCCGGACGACTGTCACCCTTGGCTGACAGCACTGGCCCCGGTAACAGTGAGCAGGGAGCCTCACCACGAGGTGGAGGACTCTCGGGTGCACCATGGCCGGCTACAGTATTTGATTGCATGGACTCATTTCCCGGTTGGGGACAATGAGTGGGTCGATTCCGAACATGTTCAAGCTCCTCACTTGGTGAAGGCATTTCACCGAGCCTACCCCGATCACCCAGGAGGGGGGGGGGAGGTCTTAAGGGGGGCAGAATGTCAGGACCATGCCTGTCAGTGATTAGATGTCTTGCTGTTTAAGAATTGCAGATGTTTTCCTGTAAATGCTTTCCTGTTTCCCTCTTCCCTTCCTGGCAACCTCCTGGCGCCGGCTCATCTGCAAGAAGGTGCGAACAGTTCCCAGATTATTTGAAGCTCTGTAGTGCAAATGTTGTAGAAACTGTAAGGGACATTTGGCGTGGGGCAAAACGGGGGGTTTGAAGTACATAGTTCCTGGATCTTAGCTCTCTAGCTCAGATCCAGCTTTCTATTGTTACTCTATGCGTTGTTAGAAATAAACTGCTTTAGGACTTTCCTACAGTATCTGTTATTTCCACGTTCGAGAGTCTGACAGATGCCGCAGGTATCAACCTGTGTATCAACCTATAGTATTACTATAGCATGGCAAATAACTGAGGCAAATGGGAAAGGACTTATGCAGACTCTATCTAATTGAACTTCATTTCCACAAGGCATAAATTCAGGGTGCTACAAAAACAGATCTAGGTGTAGTAAGAAAAATTAACAAAAGGGTTTGTTACTATATAGATAACTCAGTGACAGTAAAAGGGAGGTCAAGTCAGTGGCTGGTCTTGCCCCACAAGATGATAGAGATCATGACACAGTATCACTCAAACTGAAGCAGGTAGGTAGAAGGTGGGAGAATTGTATAGTTTGCATTGGATATTAGTGAGGACTGTAGAATCTTTTCCTGACTCAGAATTTTAAAGGAAAATGTTGCAAAGCAGCATTACTTTCCAGGGTCAAAACTTTGTTAGAGCAACTGCCTTTCTCCCCCAGCAAATGCTATTAAACTACATTGCTTTTTTTTACAATGATCCCAGATCCATCTATGATTAAGCTTTTTTACCTTGCTGGAGATACCAGCTTTCTTACCCTGCCATGATTTGTACCTCAACTTCATAACCTTTTATTATAGTCCACACTACTTGAAAACTGAGGTGCATTCTATGTAAGCAGCTCAGCAACTGGTAGGAGGAGGCGTGAGAAAACAAATAGCCTGGATATTAAAAAAGTTAGCACATTTTCCTTCCTATCTAAATTGCCTGTCTGAATTTTTGCACAGTAAAAAAAGTAAATGAAATTTCTTTTTGAATTTTAAAGGCTGCATAGGACAGCTCAGGAATACTTTAACTATAATGGATGGATAAGATACTAACAACCTGCGGCTACAGCCTTCACAGTCTTTACAAGAGCAACTAGGTGGATTTTCAATTACCAGATTTTTATGTTGTGAAAAACCTGGCTGGGAAATAAAGAAATTCTAATCTTAAATGATAAAGCAAGAAGATTAGTCACTGGTAACAAATGAGCACATTCCCTTTCTGTTCCATTATTTGTGTCAATTCTCTCCTCTGCTATTTAGTATGTATGTATGTATGTATGTATGTATGTATGTATGTATGTATGTATGTATGTATGTATGTATGTATGTATGTATGTATGTATGTGATGCTGCTTGTAGGCTGCCCTTCCCTTTATGGGTTCAGGGAGACTTCCAAATGGAATAATAATATTTTTAAAGTATCAATACAATCTATAACTATTTATATAATTCATCCAGACAGTATTTGGATGACAGATGGAGGGGGGAGCAGCCGCCGCCCCTGCGGCTCTCCAGCACTGTTTGGAGGCGGTTGCTGGTTGGTTGCGGCAGAGCAGGTTAAAACTGAACCCCTCGAAGACGGAGATCCTCTGGCTTGGTCGCGAGGGGGGGGGAGGGACTTTCCAGCCGCCGGTGTGGGAGGGTCACATTGACACCGACCCCCTCCGTCCGCAGCCTGGGGGTCCACCTGGATTTGTCTCTCACAATGGAGACCCAGGTGGCCCATACAACCGAGGAGCTGCCTTTTTCCACCTCCGCTTCAGGCCCGGCTGGCTGGCTCCCCTTCCTCTCCGGAGGCCGGACCTAGCCTCAGTATTGATCCCATGCAGCGGTCATCTCCAGAGCTTGACTATTGTAACTTCGGCTCCTGGCGGGCCTTCCCTTGCGTTTTGATCGGGTGATTAAAGCTGGTTCACCATGCAGCAGCACGATCTGCTTACGGGCGAGTACTGCTTTCGGGGAGCACATCCAGCCTGTGCTGCGGCAGCTGCATTGGCTTCCGAGTAGAGTTCCGGATCATCTTCAAAGGTGTTGGTATTTGACCTTTAAAGGCCGATTCACGGCCTGGGGCCATCGTATCTTCGAGACCGCATCACCCCATATGTCATCCTAAGCCTCTCATTCGATCGGAGGAGGCCAACTTACTACAGTGGTCCCTGGCCCCTCGGTGATAGAGGCTGGCGCTCCCACCTTGCGGGCCAAAGATCTTTTACAGCCCTGGCCCGGCCTGAAGATGGAGCAGCTCTTCCTCCAGCTGTCCGGGCCCTCGCAGGTGCCCTTAAAGGGAGTTCCGCGGGGGGCCGCTGCCAAAGGCCGAGCTGTTCATGCCAGACGCCTTCGGAGGATCCAGCCGTAGCGGTGCCCGTCTGTGGCCCTCAACATCAGGGCCACAATTCCATCAATTCCATCCGAAGTGAGACTTCGCCATGGTTTACTCCTCCCTTCGCCATCATTGGGGAGGAGGGATTATTATATTGTACGGTGGACGCCACCTACATCTTGGATTTTTATTTAAGGTGATAGTTAAATTTGTATGTATGTATGTATGTATGTATGTATGTATGTATGTATGTATGTGATGCTGCTTGTAGGCTGCCCTTCCCTTTATGGGTTCAGGGAGACTTCCAAATGGAATAATAATATTTTTAAAGTATCAATACAATCTATAACTATTTATATAATTCATCCAGACAGTATTTGAACATTGTTTATTTTTTTTAAAAAAAATCCCTTTCTTATACAAAAACAAAATAAAGGAGGGGGAGGAGAAGAGGGAGGCTATTAGATGGAATATCATTTGCTGCCTGAATCATAGGCCTGGTGGAACTGCTCAATCTTACAGGTCCTGTGAAATCACATCAGGTCTCAAGGGCCCAAGTCTCATGTGACAAAACATTTCACCTGGCTGAGGCCAGGGCCAAAAATGCCCTAGCCTTGGTTGAGGACAGCTGGATTGCTTTCAGCTAAAGCAATCATACACTGCAGATTTTGATGTAAATAGTTCAATACAATCAGAGTCTGTATAAAGTTGGTAGTTTATCTCTGTCTGAAATTCCAAGTTGTTGTCCAGCTTGGCTGAAGGTGGAGATAACTTTAAGGTCAGTTGCATTATTCTTGTAGCGCATGTGGTGATAAGAACTGAATACATAATGTGTACTGATAATTTCTCAAAGTACCTTGGATTTAAGGACAATCGCACCAATACACAAAACCTTTTGAAGGAGTCATGTGACATGAAAATTCAGAAACATTTAATTTGAGAGATTTGGGGTTGTTTGTCATCAGTATGCAGATGATACTCAGATGGCAACTGTGGCCAGGAGTGCCTTTTACCACTCCAACTAATTACCCAACCAGATGCATGCACCCCTGGGCACAAAAATGCTGCCCACTGTAATGTAACCCCTGGTTACATCTAGATTAGAGTATTACAATGTAGTCTATATGGGCTGCCATCATAACATGAAGGACTGTCTACCTCTATATGAACCTAACCAATAGCTATAGTCATCTTCCAAGGCCCTGATTTGGGTGCCTCTATCTTCTGAGATTAGGTAGACAGCTCCCTGGGAGAGGGGCTTCTCTGTCATGGCACAAAACTATGGACCCCTTTCTCCAGTACTTTTAATCTGTCTTCTTCTGTCACTGTCTTCTGCCAACAGGAGGATAAATTTTTTGTCTGGTCTGGTGTTTCCTTAATAATTCTTCCATCCTGTGTTTAAATGGCCTTTTCCCTTTCTTCTTACATGCATGTTTTACATTATGATGTGTTCTTATATTGCTTATTTTAGCTGTTAACTACCTTGAGGTATGTGCAAAGTGCCATGAAGTCACAACTGACTTATGGCAACCCCAGCCAGGGGCTTTCAAGGCAAGTAAGAAGCAAATGTGGTTTGTTATTGCCTTCCTCCATAGAGCCTTCCTTAGTGGTCTCCCTTCCAAGTATTGGGCCTGCTTAGTTACTTAGATCTAATAATAACTGAGTTACATGGGGGAGGGAGACAGTATTCAAACAGAAAAGAGTTCATCAAGTGATAGTGATGATAGTGCAGAGAGAACTGTGTGAATAGGTCAAGAAGCCAACAGCAGGAAGGAAAAAACCTTAAGGACGCAGCCAGAGGAAATGCACCATGGCCTTCAATGTCTCTATACCAATGCACAGAGCATGGGAAATAAACAAGATGAACTTGAACTCTGAACAGAGCAAAACAAATATGATATAATAGGTATCACTGAAATCTGGTGGGATGAGTCTCATGATTGGAACATACGAATTGAAGGGTATAACCCATTTAAGAGAAATAGATCAAATAGGAAAGGAGGAGGAGTAGCATTATATGTAAAATATTATTACAGCTGTAAGCAGGTCCATGACTTAAATCCTGCAAGCCAGGTTGAAAGCATTTGGGTAAAAACTAAAGGGGAGAAAAACAGCACTGATCTCATGCCAGTCTGAAGAGATGGATGCATTCTTGGAACAGATGACCAAACTTTCAGAAAGGAAAGAAGTAGTAGTAATGGGAGATTTCAATTATCCGGAGAAGATGGCAAAATGCTAATAGGAGATGGAGAAAAGGCAGAACTACTCAACACCTTCTTTGACTCAGTCTTTTCCCAAAAAAGGAAATGGTGTTCATCCAGGGGAAAATGAAACAAAAGATACAGTAGGAGAAATTCAGCACAAAATAAATAAAGAGTTAGTGGAGGCTACTTTAAACTTTACTTTACACCTGGCTGCTTTAAACAAATTCTGATCTCCAGGCCCTGATGAGCTACATCCCAGGATATTAAAAGAACTGGCAGAAGTAATCTCAGAACCACTTGCTATAACCTTTGAGAACAGGAGAAGTCCCAGTGGATTGGAGGAGGGCTAATGTTATCCCTATCTTCAAAAAGGGGAAGAAGGGGAACCCTAATAATTACTGTCCAGTCAGTCTGACATCAATACCAGGGAAGATTCTGGAGCAGATCATTAAACAGACAGCCTTCCTGCTGCACAGAAGCCAACAGCAGGAAATACTTCCTGCTGCACAGAAGGAAATACTGTGATCACAAAAAGTCAGCATGGGTTTCTGAAAAACATGTAATACCAGACTAATCTTATCTCTTTATATATATATAGAGAGAGAGAGTGACAAGCTTGGTGGATGAAGGGAATGCTGTGAATGTGGCATACCTTGGTTTTAGTAAAGCTTTTGACAAGGTGCCCATAATATTCTCGCAAGTAAGCTAGTGAATTGTGGACTAGACAATGCTACTATTAGATGGATTTGTAATTGGTTGACTAACCGAACTCAAAGGTGCTTATCAATGTTTCATCATCCTGGAGAGAAGTGACTAGTGGGGTGCCACAGGGTTCTGTCCTGGGCCCAGTGCTATTCAATATTTTTATCAACAATTTGGATGATGGACTAGAAGGCATGCTAATCAGATTTGCAGATGACACTAAAATAGGAGGGGTAGCTCATACCCCAGAGGACAGAGTCAGAATTCGAAATGACCTGGACAGATTAGAGAGTGGGGCCAAAACAAACAAAATGAATTTCAATAGAGATAAATGTAAGATACTACACTTAGGTAGAAAAAATGAAAGGCACTGATATATGATGGGTGACACCTGACTTGACAACACTACATGTGGAAGGTTCTGGGAGTCTTAGTAGACCACAAACTGAACATGAGTCAGCAGTGTGATGCGATGGCCAAGAAAGCCAATGCATTCAGGGCTGTATCAATAGGAGTACAGTGTCAAGATCGAGGGATGTAATGGTACCTCTCTATTCTGCATTGGTTAGATCTCTACTGGAATTTTGTGTACAGTTCTGGGCACTGCAATGCATGAAGAATATTGACAAGCTGGAACGTGTCCAGAGGAGGGCAACAAAAATGGTAAAAGGTCTGGAATTCATGCCCTACGACAGTGATGGCGAACCTTTTTAAGACCGAGTGTCCAAATTGCAACCCAAACCCCAGTTATTTATTGCAAAGTGCCACCCCGGCAATTTAACCTGAATGCTGAGGTTTTAGTTTAGAAAAAAACAGTTGGCTCTCTCTTCCTCCGCCCCACCCGCTCGAGCAGGAGCCAGCCTGCTCTAGCCTCCAGCAAGTCCTGCATGCACCGCTCTGTGCCTCTCTAGCATCTCTGCCTCCTCTGCACCCCCCCCCCCGGGCAGAAGCCACCTGGAGCACAGGCACCAGGCCCACCAGCCAAGTCCTTCCTGCTCACCACAGTGCGTGCATGTCGTGCTCAGTGACCCAGGCCAGCCTATATGTCTGTGGGGGGGGGGGGTTGATTCTCCGCCCCCCACATGATGAACTCTGTGTGTGCGTGCCCACAGAGAGGGCTCCGAGTGCCACCTCTGGCACCCGTGCCATAGGTTCGCCATCACTGCCCTACGAGGAGAGACTTAGGGGGCTGGGGATGTTTAGTTTGGTGAAGAGAAGATTAAGAGGTGACATGATAGCCATGTATTTGAAGGGATGTCATGTTGGTGAGGGAGCAAGCTTGTTTTCTGCTACTCCAGACACTAAGACCAGGAGTAATGGGTTCAAGGTGAAGGAAAAGAGATTCCACCTAAACATAGGGGAAAAAAAATAGTAAGGGCTGTTTGACAGTTGAATGCACTACTTTGGAGTGTGGTGGAGTCTCCTTCTTTGGAAGTTTTTAAAGAAAGACTGGATGGCCATCTGTGAAGAGTGCTCTGATTATGTTTTCCTGCATTGCAGGGGGTTGAACTTAATGGCCCTTGGGATTTCTTCCAAATCTATGATTTTATGATTCTTCTTTCAGTTTCAGTTTCAGATCCAAGAAACCAAATCCTTTAAGCAGCCTTTACTCACTGAAACCTTTCTGTTCACAGCCCACCTGCAATCTGAAATGGTTCTCCTAATACCAGACATGAATTATAAAGCACTGTGACTTTTTCATACAGAGAAACCACTGGAATTCAAAATATTAACCTTGCCTGACATAGTATTATTTTCTACTAAGACAGTATATAAGCAAGAACTTTTGTACTATGATGGATGCCAATTATGCTGTTTGCACGCAGACATGACATAATGCAAGTTGACATCTCTATTTGGGTAATAAAAAGAGCCAAGTTTATTTTATTTGTTTACACTGATCACAGAGGATGTGTGACACTTCAGGCCAAACCCCATTTGAAACCAAGATGCAGTGTGAGACATTAATGGGATGCAGAAGAGTTGGGCCTCCTCTTGCTTGCATATTCCTGAATTTATGGGCAAGATCATCCTGGATCTGACTCTTAGGCCATCTCATACATATGTCTCAGGTACTCTTTTGCCACACTTTCACGATATCTGCGGAAGCCATGCCACTTCCTGTCCCCCTAGGTGTAGGGTACATTATTGAGACCCCTCAAGGGCATCCCACCCCAGCCAGATCTGGTCTAAAGGGCTAACCCTTCACTTAAGCTATACTGTGTAACATTGAAGCCACTTGACCCACACTGCTATCACCATTGTAGAATACCAAAGCCTAGGCATTACTAAAACCAGTGGATGTCCTGCTACAATTTTCAGAGCAGATTTGGCACCCCTCTTCATGCTAGTGCTCAGCCCTCAAAGGGTTGACCATTTGGCACCCACTCTGAAATCAAGGGAGGAAGATTGGGTGTTCTTCCATAACTGGCCCCCCTCCACTTCCAACTGCTTCACAAAGGAAACAGAATTATGGTATCTGGCTCTCCCTTCTGCCTGCTGATGTAAATTATCTCCTTCCTAACTCAATGGTTCAGGAGCTTTGTTAACAAGAGGGGAAGCTAGTATCTTACTCCCGAGGACAAAGAAACTGTTCTCTTTTGATCAACAAATGCACTGCTATAATAGGGGAGCAAAACCTACATTTGAAGGAAAAGTCAGAAGAAAACACCAAAGTTCTGGTCTGGTTGGTGAACATTGTTCTTCTGTTTATAGGCTCTGCTGTGTCCTTAAAGAGTGTTATGAAGAGGGACATTAAATTGACTTCCTGGCATTCTTCATCATTTATTGGTTCATGGATTTCAGCTACCATCCTTCACATGAGTGGCAGAGACCATTTTTCTTCAATGACTGCATTAGTATGTGGAATACCATGTTCTTTATACTGAATTTAGCAGATTCCCAGTGAGTAGAATTTGCAGCAGTTTTTGTTATTTTAATGTCTGCACTTTGACACAACAAATTCTTCTTTTGGTTGCCATTCTTCTTTGATATGTAAATTATATTGATATGTATTATATTTGTATTGATTATTTTGCTTTTTAAAATGTAAAAGAGACAACACCATAGATTCTTTCAATTCTGTCAGTTCTAGTCAGTGGCGAAGCTCCCAGATGCGCCACGCACCGGGCGCACGGATTTGGGTCACGTGGGGGGCGTTTCCTAAAGTAATTGTGGGGGGGTGCTGCTGCGGAGGGGCGGGCGTGATTTCCCCCCTTATGGCGCCCCCTGTGTAATTCCCACACAGTGTAGTTCCCACACAGGCAGGCCTGTTCTGCAGCCGGCTCGGTTTCCTAAAGTAAGTGTAGGGGGGCGCCGCAGGGGGTGTGATTTCCCCCCCACGGCGCCCCCCTGCGGCACCCCTCCACACTTACTTTAGGAAACCGAGCAGGCTGGAGAACAGGCCTTCCGGTTCTGGTGAGAACTACATTTCCCACCAGAACAAGCCTCCAGCCTGATCGTTTTCCTAAAGTAAGTGGTGGGGGGTGGGGGTGAGGGGTGCGCCGCTGGGGGTGTGTGCGAAAAAGCCAGAGTGCGCACTGGGCACACTCTGGCCTAGCTATGCCTCTGGTTCTAGTATTTCCATACAAAAGTAAGAAAATACGAGTGCAGAAAAAACGTCCAAAAGAAATGGATATTTCTGAGCATATTTTGTCAGTAAACAACTGGTTCTTCAATTGCTGTATAATTCCTACTGAGTACTTCAAAGCCTTTTTTACTCCCAAGCTGGTAAAAATTCACTGTGAGACCTTACCATCTTTATGTTTTTATGTTGACTGTCATTGTTCCATAGACCAAAGATGATTCATATGTCTGACCCTTGTGTTCCAGTTTGTTTGCTTTCTTGCTACTCAGATTATTCCTGGAATCTACAGATATTTTCAAGCTATTCATGAAAGGGATGTAACTGAGCTCAGATTTTATACTGTCATTTTTTTTGTGGTTGCCAAGTTTTGATACACAAATACAGATTGTTACACTAGTAGTGTTTACAGTCATACCCTACATTCAATCATAAACACTTTCTATATCCCTGTGCTATGAGAAGTGCTACCTAGTAAAAATATTTTGTCATGTATGTGATGAATCCAACAGCTTTTAATGTTTCTCATATGATATTTGACAGTTTTCCAACAACAGCATTGAATGCTTTGTGTTATATAGAAAATACAGATATCACACATAGTAAAAAAGATATCATTTGGTTCAAAAGCAGTCGGAGGCAAAAATGGGTCTGGAATTCTCCCCCCACCCCCACACACATCTTATGGTGGAAGGAAGAGCATTTTTTGCACATGCCAAAGACTGTGAGTACCCACAAGGCCTCCCTCAAAAATGGCTCACTAGAATTTTAAAAACAAGGCAGTTTTTAAGGGAAGCAGATACTGTTTGCTAGCACCACCTTGTGAACAGTGTACACTTTTATCCTTGCATGTTCAGGGACATATTTTATTCAAAGGTAAGATTTAGCCATTAGGAAGATCCACAGTGTCTCTTTGTCTCCTACCACACTTGCTAAATAGGACAGAGGGTATTTCTGTCCTTAGAACTGTAAGACCCTCTCTTTTCAGCTTTAATTTGTACTGCTTTACAGAGAGGAATTTGCACAAAAACTCAGCTTGACCTGATTTACTAGTAACAAATCTTGGCTTGCATTTTGCAGTCTTTAAACACTACAAGTGCAATGGAATCTCTCTCCAAGAGGATGCCATGCCTGTCAGAACACAAATTTCAAGGGCACAGAGTAATACCTAACATGGCATTCGGAGCCAATGGAGCAACTCTAATTGCAAAGACTGGCTTTATCAAAGCTAGAGAATTTACAAGCCTAGCTTTACATAAAAACACAAAAGTGAATGGTGAATTTAATACCCCACGTTGGATGCAGACAAAATGCTTCTGCCACAGCTGGTGTGATCAGTGTGCCACAGCTCTGGTGGCCATCTTGGAATTACCGTGTATATACTCGAGTATAAGCCGAGGGGGGCTTTTTCAGTATTAAAAAATGTGCTGAAAAAGTCGACTTATACTTGAGTATATACAGTAGGTTCTTCCACAGTCAGAAACTGAAAAGGGTTTTTCCCCCCTTTTTGACGGTTGAAAAAAACAACTAAAAGAGGAAGAGTTTGGATTTATATACTTTACTTTTCTTCAAGTGAGGGGAGGTAGGGAGGGGGAGGGGACCCGGCATCTGGATGTGGCCCACCCACCCTAGCGGAGGGGGAGGGGTGGCTTGCAAGTGGAGGGGAGGGAGGGAGGGGTGGCATGCAAGGGTGGAGGAGGGGGTGGGGTCCAGCATCTGGACATGGCCCACCCACCCTAGCGGAGGGAGGGGAAGGAATGCCATGCAAGGGAAGGGGAGTGTGGGAGGGGAGGGAGTGAGGGGTGGCATGCAAGGGAGGGGAGGGAGGTGGTAGGTTAAGCAGCTTATGAACTGCTTCCTTTTCTCTCTTCACAACAGCCACCTTGTGAGGTAAGTGGGACTGAGAGAGTTCAGACTGATCTGTGACTAGCCCAAGGTCACCAGCCGGCTTCACGCATAAGAGTGGGGAAACAAACCTGGTTTACCAAATTAGTGTCTGTCGCTCATGTGGAGAAGTGGGGAATCAAACCCGGTTCTCTACATTAGAGTCCACTGCTCTTAACTACTATATCATGGACGAAGTTTTTTATTCATTTTCAGCCATATTATGTCAAATCAGCGAGACCATTGAATCATATCATGTGAACCATGCTCAGGAGATAATCAAAGAAGTCTAACACACATCCAGGTAGGGGGGGAAACCCAATTATGACTTCTACAATGCATAACCAACTGGTGTTATTTGCTATTATACTGTTCCCTCTTCCCCCACAATGCCTCCATACTGTTTTGGTTTATCCTCGGATTTCTGCACACATTTTTGTGCTTTTAGTTTTTACTTCTTTTCTTTTTGTTCACCCCCAGGTTTCTTGAGACTACTTTTATCATGATACTAGCTGGGCCCGGCCACACGTTGCTGTGGCTTATTGTGGTGAAATGGGAAAGGAACAGTAGCAGCAAGTCAATTGCAGATTGCAGAGGCCAGCAGTACGTGCTCATGCAAACATGCAGCCTGATACTGGACGATGTCAGTGATGTGTGTGCCCGCATTCCTTGGGAGGGGGGAATGGAAAGGCACCCCTCCCACACATCTAGGCTGGCTGGTCATGATCCTTTACCTGGGAGAAAGTTTGGTTGGTGGCAATGGGTGTCGCTTCTGAGGAAACCCTCTGAGGGGCGCGACGCACCCATTCAAAGTATGTCACGGTTGCTGTACCGAGCTTACTCCTGAGTAATGCGTGCCTGGTTTTCTTAACTGTAACCGCAGTATTCAGTGAATCTAGGGTGCCTGGCCCCTCCCTCCTGTCCCTTGCATGTCGCCCCTCACTCTCTTCCATCCCTCACTTCTCTTCCCTTGCATGCTATTCCCCTCCTTCCCTTCCCTTTTCCTCCGCTAGGGTGGGTGGGTCATATCCAGATGCTGGGCCCTCTGCCTCCCCTCCCTTGCATGCCACCCCTCACTCTCTCCCCTCCTTCACTTCTCTTCCCTTGCATGCCTCCCCCTTCGTCCCTTTCCTCTCCCTCCCTCTCTTCCCTTGCATGCCACCCCTCCCTCCCTCTCCCTCCCTTCCCTCTCCCTCGTGTGTATGTGTGTGTATGTGTTTCACTTCCACTCCAGTTACTGCCCATGTGCTGTTTCCACTGCTCATATCTGGCCATCTGAGTGAACATTCTAAGCAGCATGGACATTCTAAGGGTGACAGTTACACACAGGCAGCTGCATGTCCATCACCATAGAGCGCCAGGAAAAAGGCATTTTACCTGGGCCAGGTGTGAAATTTCAGGTATGTGAACATCTAAAAACACTCTAGCCTGGCTGACTACAGTGGCTGGGAATTTTCAGAGGAATTGGCCCAGCAGTTACTGAGTTATACTATCATCAACAAAAACACTGTTAGCTTTTTATATATATAGATTTCTTAAAGCTGATTTTGCATTGCCCTTTTCCTTGTGCATAATGTGCCTGTTGATTTTCTTTGTCCAAACTACTCCCACCCAACTTCAACCCACTTTTCGCTGATTGGACTTTTGTCACTTTCATATTACTCCTTCATATTTTTGTCACTTTCATATTACTCCTGAAGATCAGTGGCTTTTTGAGAATACAAGTTGTTATATTGATGTAGTAAGTTTTAACCCCTTCTCTTGAAGATAAATGCATTTTTCCTTATATTTCTGCAAGAGAGGGAGTTAGAGACTTTAAAAAATGCTGGGAACTCAGAGAGCCAGCTGAGCTTATTATTGTAGTGACACAATGATATTTTAATGCCTTTAAAAAAATATGCAGCCGGGATATCAATATGTCAATATAAGCATGCACAAAAATACAGGGGGAGAGTCTGACACCACTGATAACAACAACACACTTCCTTGAAAACTCCTGATGATTTAAGGCACATGCAGAAGAAAGTAAACTGACTTCATAACTGTGAAAATGCAGAGGAAGGGTAGACATGCAGAACTGGGCTCAAACTGATTCCACTGCTTGTGGATCAATTGCCAAAAAATCAGGAGTAAGTTGAGTATGGAGATAAGCCCATAGTGGGTATGGACACTGACTTAAGTCTAAAATAGTCATCCCACACAATTGTGTATAACTTTCCCCCTCTTTTTCTTTATTAGCAGCAGCTGCCTTAGGCAACTGCAACTTTAAATTGAAAAATGGTGTGTAACAGATGTCATGGGGGTGGGACACACACAGAGGCTAATTAAGCTTTTACATTGTGACCATGTTCCCCCTCAAAATCGTCTGTATAACTTACCTTCAGTGCAATGTTAATAGAAAAATGGTTGAAGGAGAAAGGGAGGCTGACTATCAACAGATACTCGTAATAACAAAGAAAAACCCCATGTTCACACACATCCTTCTCATTTTCTATGTATTGGGTTTCTGCTGATATGCTGCATATGGACTTCTTCTAAGCATTTTACTGACTGTTGTTACAAAACACAATACTGATGTCAGACTCAGGGTCTGACATTATGTTTTGTGTTCACCCACAGAAGAAATATTTTGGTTATTTTACTATTGTTTTTGTGGAAGTTTTCAAAGTACATATAGCTCAGAGAATCTTACATGCTAAAAATATTGTAGTGGTGGTGATCGATAGGAATGCCACAAACTTTGCCACAAACATATCACCAGGCAAAGCTTCCTGGCTCAGATTTACCTGGCTCAAACAGAAGATTGATCAAAGTGTTTCAGTGTTCACATTTATCCAGGGTTCAGCTGCTTGGGCTACAGGGCAAGGTCGTTGTCGCTTGTGGTTGTGTTTACTCAGTTCAAAAATTCTGGAAATTGAAATGATTTAGAAGAGACATATTCCTGTGGGGTAATGGATGAGCTTAGGTTTATTCACCATTTTTGGGAGTATTTTTGGGATTTGAGTTTAATATAAATTTTTGAAAAATCCTCCCCCCCCCCGAAATTTTTGAAAAATCCCCCCACCCCCAAACTGAATTGGTGTTTGAGCTTTTTTCGGGTATCTGCATTTTTTCAGTCTATTAAAGCCAACCCTGAAAAAATCCAGCTGTCTCCAAAGTCCACATGAACTTTGGAGGTGGTGCAGCACAAAGTTGAAGGCTGGGTCCAGCCAAGCCAAGTCCAGTGTTCAGCTCTGCATCACCTGCGGGACCCATGTGGACTTGGAGGTGGCAGGCAACACAAAGCTGAACACTGGGCTTGGCCAACCCCCATGCTGAGCTGTGTAATGCATGCTGCCTCTGAGCCCATCTGGACTGTGGAGATAGTGATGCAGAGATGATTACTGTGCCCAGCCAAGCCAAGCACAGTTTTCTGCTCTGTACCACCTGCCTCCTCTGAGATCCAGTCAAAGTAAGTGAGGAGGCACACACACACACACACACACACACACACACACACACACACACACACACACACACACACACACACACACACACACACACACACACACACACACACACACACACACACACCCCACCCCCAGCCAATCATCAGCATACAGGATCTGCTTTTTGGCTCCCTTAAACTGCCACCATTTGGGGGGGGACCCCAAAATACCAGTAAGATATTTTTCAGGGTTTTTTTCTAGTTATTAGATGAGTCATTAAATTATTTGACTTGAATTGTAAACCAAGGAACTTGTTGCTATTCATCCCATTTCCACTAGTGCAGTTAGATGCATCCTTTAAATGACCAAATTGCTTTGATTTTCGTTCCTGATTTTTGCACCTATTTAGTTTCATGACATGTATTCAAGAAGTCATCACAAAAACTGATCAACAGATTGGTGAACTTCATGGGCAAATACAGAAGGCACACTGTTATCTAGGCAGTAAGTCTCAAATTAATAAACACACATTCACACACATAGTTTTTTTCCTTTTTAGGTTTGTGCTTTTGAGAGATTGGGGCAATGGTGGTAGCATATGAGAAAGGGGTATAATGACTTCGTCAAACAGCTCACCAAATGACCCACACCCTGCCCAAGACCAGGAAACAAGATGTGAACTGAATCTGCAGGTGATTGAGCATGAATATCTGTTTGGGGTCAATTGAAGAAAATGACATTTTTCTCTTAAAATACAGCATTTAGGCTCTGTTCAATTGTGAGAGACGTCAACTTCCATGTTACTGCAGTGGCGAAGCCACAAGGGGACTGGGGGGATGCGCGATGCACCGGGCACACCGTTTCTAATCAAGTGGGGGTGGAAAAATCCCCCTCCCCCACGCCCCACGACCCCCGTGCCCCCCCCATGGCGCACCACCCCACTTACTTTTAGGAATGGAGCAGGCCGGAAGCCTGCCTGCGTTACCTGGGTCTGGTGGGAACTACCTGGGAAATGTAGTTCCCACCAGGCCCAGGCAACACAGGCAGGCTTCCGGCCTTCTTCTCCTGCCTGTTCCTTTCCTAAAAGTAAGTGGGGTGGAGTGCATGGGGGGGCCACAGGGGGGTGCCGTGGGGGGGGGGCGCAAAAGCCAGAGTGTGCACCGGGCACACTCTGGTTTAGCTACGCCTCTGTGTTACTGGGACAGTTCTGAAGATCCAGATGTGTGGGAGATTGCTTCCTAAATTATTTGGAACTATTCCATAATGTCACATGCGTAACATTTCCTTTGCTATACTGCCCGGTTCATAAAGGCACATATGTGCTTGACAAGAATGCTGTGCTTTGAGTAGCAGTTTTGCAATACAATATATATTTTCATAATGCAGTGCCCCCAATGAATTCTAGTACGGCCCAACAGGATATCCTTTGTTATAGGCCCTTTGTCCTTTCCTATTAAAAAGAAGATGTTTAATGTTAATAAATGTGTATTCTTTCTCTGTTTATTCCTGTTTTTCTTCAATGACCACTTTGAAAGAGGTGATTGTGAGATCCCTCCTGAAGAAAGAATCCCTATGCCCAAATACCTTCCTCCCAGTGTCTAATATTCCATTCTTTGTCAAGATACTTGAACAGAAGGTCACTACACAGCTTTAGGAGGTTTTGGAGGAGGTTTTGGATTGTCTAGACCCATTACAATCTGGATTCAGACCTGGTTTTGGCACAGAAATGTCCTGAAGTATAGTAAGTTTTCACCCGGGACATACCTTACCCAATAGGGCAATAACTGTATGATTCTCTGTCTTTCTCAGCTTCATTGAAAGCTAACATATTAGTGGTCATCATAGTTCCACAGAGTAATGAAAAGGAAATGACCACTAATGCCTTGTGATTCTCTTCCCAAGGGTAGCTTCTGAGACATTGGAAGCCTGCCTGTATTAGAGTGAGAACACTGGAACTGCAGCAGTTGTATAAGTTTTCCTTTCAGCTGTGACAGCTGCTGCTGCTGGATAGAATCAAGGTGTTAATGACTATGGCTTGGGTCACAGTAGGGCTTAGCATATATCCAAATTAATAATTAACAGTATTCCAAGAAGAAAAGGTGGAAGGGAAATATGTTTACTTTACAAACAGGAGCTTGTTAGTAGAGAATTACTTCTGGGTTTTGCCTGTTGGCAAGGACAGTGCACATACACACACAGACCCATACCGCTCAGACCTTTCTCTGCTTTCTTTCCCAACACCTCTCCCTTGCCCATTTTACTGGCACACTGCCAAAAGGCCCTGCTAGTCTTGCTAATAATTGTTTATGTATTTAACAGAGTAGACAGCCTTAATGTGCATAGCATTCTGTGAAATATGTGTGAGCCAGAAGGAACGATAAAACAATGGCCCAAGAGGGATCCCTGCATCATGATGACATTCTCCATATCTTGGTGTTCTGGTGTGTATGAACAGATGCCTGAGCATTTCAAGAGAGCATCAAGAAGACACATGGGAACAAATGTCATTTAAGGCCCTAACCAGTGCTTGAACACATTGCTTAATCTTATTGGGTATTTCTTGTGTTTTATGAACAGTCTGCAGGGGGAAGGAGTAATTGTGTTTCTTGCCTATTCAGATATAGCAGAAATCAAAAGGAAACTGACAGAAAAGAAGATGTTGCTGCAAGAAAAATCAATCTTTTTGTAACTTTACCAATTTTAATAATGAATGGAGTTTATTAGGATCTCTATTAGGTTACAAGGAATGAACTATCTGACTACTGGTCTTTCTGTCTAGGCCAGATATTCTGTCTACTGTCTACTTTGACTAGGAATGGATGTCCACAATTTCAGACACAGATTTTTTTTTTCTGACTGAAACAGGAGATACTAGGAATGGAGCTTAACAGTTCCTTAGTGGAAGTCATGTGCTCTTTTACTGAGCTATGGCTTTTTCTACAGGGCCAGATGTGGAACATATTCTGGCAGTCATGTTTGACAGACTGAATCCAGGTGCAAACCTTCTATATTTATTAGTCATACAATATACATCCTGTAATGCTAATTGCAGTATATTCCAAATAATTTCATTTTAAGACAGAGGACTTAAATTTTTTCTTTATGCTTAGCTCTTTAATATCCCCATTTTTCCTTATGGCTTAGTTTCTCCTGCATGCCTTCCACTACAGTTCCCAGCATATCCTCTTTACTGATGTAATTTCTAGGTTTCCCTTTTAGTTGCCTGCTGTTGGGAGGGAGGCTGCTATTGCTCTTACAGTGATCCATCCAATCAGTTAATCATCATCAAAATCAAGTTGGCCCTGATTCCTAAACTATGTTTTACACAGGTCTTTGTTTTATACTCTAGTGCAATTAATTGCATATTAGCTGATCCAATGCAGCAATTTCTCCTAGAAACTATCACCCTGTGTTGATTTGATTTTCATCTCATCTTTTCTAAAAGGATCTCAGAGTGGTGTATAGTAGTATTCTTTTCTCCATGTTATCTTCATATGATGTAGGTTAGCATTATAGCTGAATGGAAATTTGAACCTGTCTTACTCCCAACTGGCTCTGTGCTGCAGATGGGAAGTCTCTCACCTTTCCAGATTGAGATGGGAGTATCTCATTGTCTTATTAAGTCATACAGTTTATTGATTTGTCAAGTTCTCATTCAATGGTAACAGAAAATACATCATTTCACAAAACAACACAACTGTGCTTTTCTTCATATTTACAATACATAGTAATGCTTATAAAAGAAAACAGCTGCCTTCTGCTTTGTTCCAGTTTTCAGTTATAAGTTTTTAGCCATTGTAATCACACACATTGCAAGAACCACTTCCATTGCACCATGTGATTCCCCCCCCCCCAACTCAGTGGTGTATGAAATAAATATTGTTGCCAATTTTGTGCATACTCCTTCCACTTCTGTGTCTGGTAGGCAGGCTTCACAGATAATTTTATGGTATTCATAAAAACCTCTACAGTCTATGACAAGTGTAGGACAAAAGCAAAAGTAGCTGAACCTCTATTACACTGTCTTCCACGCTCTTAAAAGCTAACAAATACGAGTGAGCTACCTGAAACTTACGTCCATCAGTCTGCACCTAACAGACTATTAAGTCATGTAATTTACTACCACAGGATAAGGTGAGGGCCCCTAGAATAAATAGCCCCTTGTTTAAAAAAGGATTAGTCAAATTCAGGATGAGGTCATTCAAGTCCAGATACAGACCACTTGTTGCTGGAGGATAAACTTCCTCCTTGTGGGTTTCTCAGAAGTATCTGGCTGGCTACTGTTAAGAGTAGATGGCCTGGTTGCCACAGCTGTGACCTACCAGAAAATATTTGGGGGCAAGGACAGGACATCAGTGCACAATGTCATTTCCAACAACAGTGACAACAAAACTAGTTAACGCAAAGGGGGACACCTGACAAGCTTACTGCAAAGATCATGCCTGTCTACTTATAGATCTCTATTGGTGTAAACAGTGAATAAATAATATGATCAGCCACACACAGATCTCCTTTCAAAACATTATGTTTCCAATGCAAACTTCATTCAGAAAAATTAATACATTTAAGTCCATTTGTATTATAAGCACAGTTGTGAAATATTTTTGTCACATTTTGCCACATCATTTACTAGATTAGGCAGTATAATTGTGAGACTGTGTACTATATAAGCTAATATAAGTCTATTGGAATACAAATGATCTTGGAAAGGGCAATTCCACTGAACACCAAATCTTGGCAACAGGCACTGCTTTCATGTGTCAGATGAAGCAAAGGCTTTTAGTATAAAACAGAAGGATTCTGAATAATTCAAAAACTATGAGAAAACAAACTTTGTTATCTGAACTTGGTATAAAGACATTTCCGAGCATCCTTTACCTCTTGAGAGCACTGAGCCGATTTTGCTGGAACCTAAGGTTATGTTTTAGTTAAGCATGTAATTTTTATGTTGTGTGTGTAAAATGCTGTCATGTTACAGCTAACTTATGGCAACCTATTAGGGTTTTCCAGGCAAGAGACTAACATAGGTAGTTTTCCATTGTCTTCCTCTGCATAATGATCCTGGTATTCCTCAGTGCTTTCCCATCTTAGTACTAAACTACTTAGCTTCTCTGATTTGATGAGATAAAGCTAGCTTGGACCATCCCAGTCGGGGAATTTTTATCTTACAAATGAAAAAAAATCTGTTAAATTGTGAAGTCATTTTGTAAAAGATCTGGTATTGAATCTGGTTTATTTGTCATCCAGGGATAGTAAATAAATATTCAATAAATGTTTTTAGTGTTTATACTGTATAAAATGTTCATACTGTCTTTCCAAGTTCAAGGTGATAACAAAGTCAATTTAAAATAGAATCTATATCCACAAAAAGTACAAAGTTACGTCAAATCAACACTTAAGCATCCTGATCAGATACAGCTTAGAAAAATAGCAAAAAGACTGCCAGAATAAACAATATTTTGTAGGCTGTGCTAGATGAATCCAGTGAAGGGGCTTTTCATACCTCAGGAACATTATTTCAAAGTAATAGAGCAACCACCAAAAAGACATGTGATCTTGCCGTTGCCATGTAGAATGACCATGGGACACTTATTGTGAAGGGACCTTCTCTTCTGAGCCAAGGGGGACATCTTGATTTTTTGGGTGATTCCCTAGAAAGGCAGGATCTGATCTTCAGCTTCCTGTTCCTGTGGGAGTCGACCCTTCTCATCAGTTTTGGTACTCTGAAGAGCAGCAATTGTAGTAACAGTAAGGAAGCAAATTTAACCAGAAGGAAAAAAGGGGAAGAAGGAATACTCCCTCCTTGGGGAAGCCTGATCCAACAGGAAAAGTAACATCTAACTAGAAGCAGAACTCTGAAGAAAACTCTAATAGAAGTACTTTTCTTAGAATCTATTGTTGCCTATCTAAATTTACATGCTGAAAAACTGGGTTCAGAGGAGAACATTATATATTCTATTGCTTGATTTTCTCCGTGGTGCCAGAGTATCCTAGTTTTGAGAAAAACTCCCTTTCAATTTCCATGCAGCTAGTTGCCACCATGCTGGGTTGTGATGGCAAAGATGTTTTGAACATTGTATGGAAGAGATAAATGAATCCATTCTGCTAATATGAACAGAGGAAATGCAAATGCTGTTCTTGAATGTTGTTCTGCTGCTCATGTCCTATGGTAATGCCAAGATTATGAGAAGAGAAATTGGCTTATTATAACATGACTGGGCAGATCTTATTAAATTACAGCCAGTCTCTGACAGTTGCCAGCTTGGCTATTATGCCACATATGCTGCAGTGATATGAATATTACTCAAGTCATAGGGCTAGAACTCCTTAATGCTGTATTGGGCCACTGGCAATCTCTTCTACCAGCAGTCTCCCTCAGATGTTAGTCATGCTCATATATTTCTTTCCATCAGTGACCTTTGCCAGATGTTCTTCCTGTAAGTAAATGTGATACATTATCTAAAGTACATAATGAAGTGGCAATTAAAAACCTTTTGGAGTGTCTGACATGTCATCTTCTGTGGTTTCACAATAACACAAATACATAAGAGAAAAGTATACCAGCTCTCCCCTTGGTCCCTTTTAAGCCAGATCTCATCTGGCAGCTGGAGATACTGTGCACCTGGCACATGTATTAGACTGGCTCCTGCAAGCACTCTCTGTTATAGCTGAGGCCTGGCAGATGATGAGCAGCCAAACGAGTGCTGCATCTTCTCTTGTGTAACTCACTCTGCAGCTTTCTCCAGCGCTGCTCGTAGGGGTCAGGAGAAGTGGGGGGGGGCATGACAGTCTGGGGTCCTTTGCATCTGGTCTGGAGCTGGCTGAGGCTATGAGTCTGGTTCTGCATGGACGGCCTCATCTTCCTCTGGTACCTCTGCTGGTGGCTGAGAAAAGAGTGTGATGTCAGTGTCTAATTCCTCATCTGAAGAATTCTCAGGGTCCTCTGGCACAGCTAAGCTTGGCTGAGCCATGACAGTAGGTGATGTAAAAGACCTCTGCTTGAGACCTTGGAGAGCCACTGCCAGTCTGAGTAGACAATACTGACCTTGATGGACCAATGATCTGATTCAGCATAAGGAAGCTTCCTTTGTTCATATGAAAAAGTAGAATTTAAAAAATATACCTATTGGTGCTCAGATGGATGAATGAAACTATGGCCCTTTCTGCACGGGCCATTTATGGCACCCTGGGGACGGCAAAAACGCCGTCCCCAGGGAGCCGTTCGCACAGGCGGCGCTGCAAAAATGCAGCAGCGCCGACCTGGCTCCCCTTCCCCTCCCCCAGGGTGGCATCAGGCCGCCTCCCAAAACGGCCTGTTTTTGGAAAACAGCGCATTCCCGGCGGCGCGGTGCAAACGGCACCACCGGGAACATGCTGTTTCCCCCGTCCCTCTCCCACTCACCTTGTCGCCTTCGTCGCCCTGCTGGCCTCCTAAGACCCTTCCTTGCTGTCCTCCGACCCCTGGAGGTCGGAGGGCAGTGTGGGCGGGTCTTAGGAGGCCAGCAGGGCGACGAAGGTGACGAGGTGAGTGGGAGAGGGACAGGGAAGAGGCGGCTCCATGCGGAGCCGCCTCTCCTGTGCCGGCCTCTGTGGGGGCTGCTCGCATGCTCTAGTGCAAACAGCCCCAACTCCTCCACCGGCAGAATTCCTGCCAGTGCAGGGGTGCCCTTTGGCCCATGCAGAAAGGGCCTATGTTTAGTGGCAGTTCATCTCTGGAACCAGTTGTTCCGGATGGAACAGCAATGGGTGTTGTTGACTTCATTCCTTACTTGTAGGCTTCACAAAGATCCTTGGTTGGCCATTGTGTGTGTGTGTATTTTGAGAGACTAGGAGGACTTTTAGTCTGATCCAGCAGGGCTGTCCCATGGGAAGCTGACCATAACTGAAGGGTACTGAGGAGGTCCATTACTGAGGAGGTCTCTCTTTACTTCCTTGTTGTTTGAGCCTGATATACAGACAGAATTATTAAGAGGCTGCCCTTACTTAATAGTTGAAGTTGTAATGGGACAGACATATGGGAGAAAGGTGGTCACTAAGGTTACTCCTAGGCTAAGTAGGGTTATAACGAGTTAAAAACCAGTCTTTAAAATTTAGATATGGATGTTGGGATTAATGGACATAAGTTCTTTTAGAATTTCCCTGTGATTTCTTCTATATTTTCATGATAATTTCTGCATACCTGATGCAAATGAACATTTATATTCAGTCATAATTAGAAAATGATCAGCATCTCCTGAAAAAGCTTTCAAACTGTATCATTTCCAGGAACTCATGGCTGCTAACCTAATGACAAATGTTCTCAATAACACTTCAGACTTATAATTTAGGTGGCGACTTCAAAGTGTATAAGTAATGGCTTCTCTGAAAGACTTGTCCTAACCTGTGGGCTCTAAAACCTTTCTTCCTCTCCCCCCTAACAGCTCCCAGGATTAAATTTGTGCCAAAGTACCTTTCAAAGACTCTAGAAATCACTAGAAAATGAAACATTTGTTTCATCAAGTTGCATTTTTTTCTTATAGTAACACCTGTAGCTAATTTTTCCCCAAAATTCTGGGAGCATCAATAGTAGCATTATAGCAATGAAAACAATGTGCCTTGGCATGGTGATGCTGTCTTGCTTGCAGGTACCGGTATAATGGATTCCACTTAAGGAAAGCATAGGTAGTAAGTTTTAGAGGGTAGCATTGTTTTTTCTGCAATACAACAGCTAGATTTGAGTCCAGCAGCACCTTAGAGAACAAGATTTTTGAGGTATGAACTTTGGAGAGTCAAAGCTTTCTTTGCCAGATATCAGATATCTGATGAAGTAAGCTTTGACTCTTAAAAGTTCACGTCACAAAAATCTTGTTGATCTTTATGGGGCTACTGGACTTGAATCTAATTATAGGTAGTGAGATTCCCAAAAGCCAGAATACCAATGATATTTGGATGACCAGCTTGTACCACTGTAACTGAAGCAGTTTCTGTTCCTGGAAAGCAAGATGAGCAGGTTGGCTCCGTCGCTTGCTGTGGAAGTTCCTGCTGTAGAGCACTGAGTATTAAGGAGCAGTGCATATTTTCTTTGGCCATTTCCGCACGGCCGCCATGCGCCCCCACGCCACCAAGAGTTCTGCCGGCGTGGGGGCACAAGCCCGTTCGCACGCAAGCGTGCGAGCAGGCCAAGCAGAGGCCCCCGCAGGAGAGGCGGCTCCGCACGGAGCCGCCTCTTCCCCCTTCTCCGCCCCACTCACGATGTCTCCGTTGTCGCCTGCTGGCCGTGGAAGCCCCGCCCACGCTGCCCTCCGACCCCTGGAGGTCAGAGGACAGTGGGGCGGGGCTTCCACGGCCAGCAGGCGACGACGGAGACATCGTGAGTGGGGCAGAGAAGGGAGACAGCATCTTCCCGGCGGCGTGGTTCGCACCGCGCCGCCGGGAAGACGCTTCCCCCCCCCCAACAACAACCCTTTAAAGGGTTGTTGTTTAGGGCGGCCTGACGCCGCCCTGGGGGACGGGAAGCGCAGTCAGGTCGCTGCTGCTGCGTTGCAGCAGCGGCGCCTGTGCGAACGGCGGCCTGGGGGCGGCGTTTTTACCGCCCCCAGGCCGTCGTTTTTGGGCTGTGCGGAAATGGCCTTTGAGTTTTTTGGGGCTAGAATTGTTCACTGAGGGTTTCTTGCTGTGAAAAGACCAAAACAGAATTTTTAGTCCTAGCAGGAAAATAGTAACTATTGTACGGCAGGTGAAAAGGCAAGTGGCATTCATCTATGCAAAAAGAGCAGCAGACTGTTGTGCTTTGTACAACAGGGATAGGGAATTATTTTGGCCCATGAGCTGAAAACACATGCAACATCTACCTGTGAAGAAGTTGGGATGCCTGCAAATAAATGTTTTGTGTATAAGGAAGGGATGAGAGCTGTACTTGGCCAGACTTGCTTGGAGCAAGTAAAGGTCTATGGGGTGGGGATTCACCTTGAACTCAGCTGATGATTGTGAAGGACTGGGAGGAAATGATGAGTTTTAAGCCATGTCTGTTATCTTCCCCAAGGAGTGCTTTCTATGCTATGGTTACTTGGTGGAGATTTAAGCCTGGATGTCAAGCAAACAGGTCTGGTGTGCCAGGTATTGCCTACCCCTGTGCTATAACATGATGCCCTCAATACAACAAACATGTCAGAATTTCTTGCCTAATTCCAAGTTTTCATGCTATGAAGTAATGTTAAATGACAACTATGACCAATTCTTAAACTTAAAAAATAAATGAATCTTCCACAATTATTCTAACCTGCTTCTTGGTCCATCATGTATCATGCTTTTTATGATACATTATCTACTCCTTGATATGGGGCAAAAGGTCAGTTTTAAGATGAAATGCCTGTTTGGCCTGGGTAAAAAGAAATGTTTTGACCTGGCACCTAAAAGACAGTATGCCCAATGAGCCTCAAGAAGGAGGGCAACAAATGAAAATGTCCTCTTTTTAGTTGCCATCATAGGCTACACAGTTGGGAAGGCCTCACAGTTTACAGAAATAGTTTGACTGGATTTTCTTGAGTTCTTTAATAGGGCCACCGACCCAAACAGGGGCACCATTGAATTTTGGGAAGTGTCTTGATTTTAAAAATTTTAATTGCCAATGGCAAGGACGTAGGTAAGGGGGGGGTTCTCAGGTTCAACCCCCCCCCCATTGCATGTCCAAAAATCCACCCCCCTGTTTGTGTGTTTTTTGTTATATTTAGTGTTTTTTTGTTTTTGGCCTGCAGGGGGCCCATTTTTAGGCTAGCAACACCAAAATTTCAGGGATTTGTTGGGAGACTCTCCTGATGATACTGCCCAGTTTTGGTGAGGTTTGGTTCAGAGGGTCCAAAGCTATAGACTCCCAAATGGGGTACCCCATCCCCCATTGTTTCCAATGGGAGCTAATAGAAGATGGGGCTACACCTTTGACTTCAAAGTAAACTTCACCAAGCCTGGGTGGTATCATTAGGAGAGCCTCCTAAAGATACCCTGAAAGTTTGGTGCTGCTAGTTTAACAATTGTACCCCTGACAGCAGGAACCCCCCAAATTTCCCCAGATTCTCCTTTTAAATCCACCCCCCTTCGGCATGATTTAAAGGTAGAATCTGAGGTCCACAGTTTAAACATTGAAAGTGATGCTGTTTCAGGGTGGGGGATAATCCACCCCAAAACAGCATCACTTTAAATTTAGTTTTAACTGGGGACCCCAGATTCTCCCTTTAAGGTGGATTTAAAAGGAGAATTTGGGCTCTCTAGTTTAAACATCATTGAAAGTGATGCTGTTTGGGGGTGGATTCCAGCATCACAGCAGCTGCCCAGGGTGGGGTGGGGGGGCGCAAAATTCAGATTTTGCACTGGGCTCCATTTTTGGCAAATACCAATATCTTCGACTTGGTATAATTTATTTCCAAGGCATTGTGTTTGCAATAGGTGACAAAGACTCGTAGAAGCCAGGTGAGTCCTATTTTTGTGTGCGAGAGAAGCACCACATCATCTGCATATAATAACATGGAAACCTTTTGTGAATTCAAAATAGGAAAGTGTCCATCTGTTTTCAGAAAATGAGTTGTTAAGTCACTGATAAATAGATTGAAGAGATGGGGGCCAGTACACATCCTTGCTTGACCCCTCAATTAGAAGGAATTTCCAGAGTTAGGTGGACTTCTAAATCACTGCATATTCTGTTGATGGTATTGGAATACAAACTATGTGTAAGAGTAAGAAGGTGGGGGTCTATTTTCATAAGTTGAAGTTTGTGCCAGAGGAGATCCCTTGGAACCAGGTCAAAGGCACTTTTTAGATCAAGGAAAGCCACGTAACGTCTACCCCTGTGTTGGCTGCTGTATTTCTCTGCTAGATGATTTAGTACACACAATGGTCATATGTAGAGTGGCCCTTGATGAATCCTATTTGCAATGGTTCCAAAATTGGAGTTGACCAGTCTAGTAGTTTGTTTAAAAGATGGGAGGCATCATCATAATCATGATGCATATGAGCAATTTTTCTGCAAGATGCAATTCAAAGGAGCCACAGTATGTGTATATATTTCCAAGACTCAGAATAAGAACTTCTTCTCTACGAGAAAAATTCCACTGGACAGCATTTCACAGATGCAATGGAGACAGAGAAGCTTGTGTCACTTTCATCACTGCCTACAGAGCTAATGGAATAATGTGCTTTCACCTGTGTTCAGTCATATTTGTTTCAAGTATTCCTGCACTTTCATTCTGTCTACCCAAACATTTCATGATCTAAATACTTCAGTAAACCAATGGGGACCAAAGAAGGTATTTCCCTATGAGTAAAATTGCTATTTTCACAAAACACTAATATTGTGCCATTCTTTTTGCTAGGAAACAGGGATGGTTAGAAGTCAACTAAAACCCCAGAATGTCTTGCATTCTAACTAATGAATTAAGTGAATAAGATATCTAATCCCTTCGGGGAAGAGGCGGCCTACAAGTCTAAAATATAAATAAATAAATAAATAAATTCAAAGATAAATGTTAAATATATTTTTATGTTATTCATAAATGAAAAAGTAATAATAAATGAAGTAGAATGCTGTTGATGTGTTATGTTTAAATAATTAAAATAAATACTTTGACTAGGAAAAAAGACAAAAAAGTTTTTAAAATATAATGGAAAAGTACATTAAGCAAGAAAATGTTAATAGTATTAATAACAATAATGGTATCTATATATTAGTTTAAAATCATTATTAGCTTTCTATTAGTATTCTTATGCTTTTATAGAATATTATTTGTATAAGTATGTTGGCTTTTAACATTCCAGAACTGTAATTCAGTTAGACCTGTTTTCTGTTTATATTATTTCTATTTCTGTTTTATACTATTTTACATAGATGTTATCAATTTTATGCACACACACACGCATACACAACACACGCACTCACGCATACAAGCACACATACACACATATAAAAGAGTATCTTGCACTCTCTATTCTTTTGAAGTGAAACAAGACACTCAGTCTATTTGCTAGCTTCAATTGGTATATCCTTCCAGTGGCGTAGCACCAAGGGATCAGGGTGGGGCCGTGTGGGGGCATGACAGGGGCACAGTAAGCACGCATGCCCCAGGCGCAGTTCCCTTCTTCCCCAGTTAAAGAAATGTCCTGGTGAGGGACAGCTAATTTTCAGATGGGTGCTTGATCCAATCTAATTTCATATACAATTCTTCATTTAAAAACTTAATTTAAAAGGACATTTAAATGATCCATTGAGTTTTGAGACTGTGTTTTCACTGTTTGCTAAATCGGAATAAACTATGTTAGCAAGGCTAGAAGAATGACCAAATCGAACAGCGTATATTTAAATGAAGATAACTTAGACTAAATATTGAAATCATGTATTGTTCCTGTGGGCAGGGCTCAATATACATGAAAAGCTTTTACAACTGCAAAACATTTTCTGTTCACAGAAATGGTGGAAGCAATTTCTTCCTTAGGAACTGCAGGACTTTAAAATGTGGGATACTGTTCTCTTATAAATAGCAACACTTGATTTTTTTTCTTTTTAGGGAAATTTTAAAAACTTGAATGTTCTGCATTGGTGGTATCTCCTGAAATGATGAAAACATTTGCCTTCAGGTTTAAAATGCTGATTGTAAGTATAGGCTATGTTTATTTTATCAATCAGCTTTTCCAATACAATATTCCTGTGAATTTGTGATATAGCTCCCACCACTATAATGCAAAATTCACTTTTCCTGTTACATTTCGCTTTTTTGAACCATCTGCCAACACTTACATGCATATGTGTGAATAATATATGATAGGCTGTAGTATAGTGCTTCCATTTGATTGTCACATTAAAGATGAGTGCTGAAAGGGAACATTTATGATCTTACTTCCCTCTTCTAATGAGCTTCTGGGCCATTACCACATTTTCTGCCTTTACCAAGACTAGCGTATTGAGCAAATTACAAAGCCACTGAAATACTTTGCATTACATATTACAGTCACAAGAGTATCCCATTTAAACCTGAGGAGCAGGCAAACAAGTACTCAAATCACACTTTACTGTCTGCTCTTTTAAAATAAGGTGATGGGAAAGAGGAAAGATAATCTAAAGGGTGCTCTGCACTAGAAATACAAATGAAATGGAGGTAGGGTTCTGTGAAGAGAGCAAGATGCTAACCGTGAGATTATATTTTGGAAGATAACAAATGGTGAAGATGACGTTGACCATACAGATCTCCTTCAGAGCCTGTATGCATCTTTAATTCTCTGTCCCCCTGCTTTCAAAGCCATTAAAAATATGACAATATACTTTCTTGTTGCTTAACTTTTCCAAAGGAAATTATATTGTCCTTATTGTAAACTCAAATTATCCTTAGGCCGTTTCTGCACAGCCAAAAACCAGTGCCCTAGGGACAGAAAAAACACTGTCCCTGGGGCGCTGTTCGTACAGCTGGCGCTGCTGCATTGCAGCAGTGCTGTGTGCAGGCCCCCAAAATGGCTGGAAGATGCCATTTTCAAAACTCACTCAGGGAGTGGTGTCTTCCCGCCGGTGCGGTGTGAACCTCACCGGCGTGAGGGTGCCGCTTTTGGCCCCTCCGGTGTTTGCAAGGCACTTACCTTTCCTTCCTGTGCAGCTCTAGATGGCTGGAAACACATGCCCACGCTGCCCTTTGACCCCCTGGGGTTAGAGGGCAGCATGGGTGTGTCTTTCCAGCTGTCCACAGCTGCACAGGAAGGGAAGGGAAGTGCCTCACAAGCATCCTGGGTGGCTCCGTGCAGAGCCGCTTTGCAGGCATCGGGACTGCCTGCATAGGGCCATGTGAGCGGTCCCGACGCTCTACCAGCTTTATTTAAGCCAGTGGGAAGCTGCTGCTCTGGCCATGCAGAAACGGCCTTAGGGTTATTGGATTAAATTTCACTTAAAACTATTTCAGACACAAGATGCTCAATAAATTGTAGGGGCACTCTTTTCTCTATAAGGTCATGCCAAAATCCTATATATACCAACGAGCCTTCAGTTTGAATTGAAACCTTTAATGGCATTTAATCTTCAGTTGTGGTATTGTAGAAGTATCATCAGTACAGAAAGTAGATTCAATTTTATTCAGCAACAATGAAAGTTACTAGTGAGGCACATGAACACATGTGCTTGTTATTCATTTGTTATTTCGCACGCACGCACGCACACACCTACCTCTCCAGTGGAGACCCTAAGTGGCTTACCTTGCTATTCTCTCATCCATTTTATCCTCACAACAGTTTTGTAAAGTAGGTTAGCCTGAGAATGTCTGACTGGCCCAAGGTCACTAGGAAGCTTTCATGGCAGACAAGAGATTTGAACCTGGGTCTCTCAGATCTTAACCTGGTAATCCAAGCGCTATAACACACTGGCTGTCACATGAAGCTGCTCTGTACTGAAAGAATCCTTTGTTCTGTCATGGTAAGATTTGTTCATTCTGACTGACTTTCCAGAGTCTCAAATGAAGGTCACTTGCTACTTGGTCCTTTTAACTGGAGATGTCGGGGATTGAACCTGGAACCTTTTGCACATAAGCAGATGTTATAACAGTGAGTCACAGCCCCACTGCCTGATCTTTCCTGCACTCCCCTAGCAGATTCCTGTGAACTTAAGAAAAGTGAAATAGTTTGGGGAACTCACATGGCTGACAAGTCATGCAAAATGTGTGACTGCACAGAGGAGGAAAAAGTGACCAAAATTGCCCTTCTTTGCCTCTTCCTTTAGTGAAGACTCTAAAGCCAACAGAAACACCACTGCTGGAAAAGGCAGGAAGGGCTATCATATTGTTTTTCTGTTTTGTCTGGTAAAACTGCCCCCCCCCCCGATTTCTGTAGCATTTGAAAAAGTACCTGGGAAAAGTTAAAACAAGTTGGAAGAAATGACCAACATTTCTGTCATAGACACCTATACATTTGGGTCTAACTGTTGCAGGCACCCATTGCATAGCATCTATAATAAATTACAAACACTACTGTATAGGACATGATGACTATGTCACCTTGACTGAGGACTCCTGCACTCTAAACTTGATTTATCAAGTTATGTTGGGAAGTGTGCTTTTGCAGGTATTAGTATTATGAAGAGTCAGAATTAGGAGGAAGAATCCCCCTCTCAGTACCTTTTTCCTCTGCTTTTACAGGAAGAAGAGGAGGAGGAGGAGGGGGAGGAGTTTGGATTTATACCCCACCTTTCTCTCCTGTAAGGAGACTCAAGGTGGCATACAAGCTCCTTTCCCTTCCTCTCCCCACAACAGACACCTTGTGACATAGGTGGGGCTGAGAGAATTCCAAAGAACTGTGACTAGCCCAAGGTCACCCAGCAGGAATGTAGGAGTGCAGAAACACATCTGGTTCACCAGATAAGCCTCAGACACTCAGGTGGGGAATCAAACCCTGCTCATAATCCCTACACCACACTGTCTCTCCTTGGATGCAGAAAAACTTCTTGTGGAAGCTGATGTTCCCTTTTGCGGAAGCTGTTTAGAGGCATTTGTAACGAATAACATTTATTCTGAGGAACACTGACCATACTGGTTTTACCTCCAAGACAGTCTGCTCCTGCCAGGATAGAAAAAAATCAAACATTTGTTTGCAGAGATATATTTTATTGCAGAGACATATATACTATAAGCTGGAAGTTTTTCCTTCAGTATTTTAAGCACTTTTTCACTTTTTAAGTATCTTAAGCGCTTTTTCATTACCTCTTGTTTCCCTTGGAAATTTGCTGTAAGCCAAAAAGAAAAAGGATTGATCAAAGAGATGGTAGGCTGCATCTTTCTGAGCAGCTTGTTGTCATTTTTGATTAGCTGAAAATCATCAGAGTTGACTCAACTGGACTGTTGAAGCTTCCTAAGACAGAGCTGTCAAAGTTGAAAAATCCATGCCAGGACAGATGCAGTCAATCTTATCTGTGAAAAAGCTTGCTTTGTTATTGAAGCTTCTGAGGAAACATAATTAGGGATCACATTCAAAAGCTCTCTCACTATTTACAGCTAAATTACACACACAGTGGTGACAGAGGGATGTGAATTATTTATTTCCATCATTGTCACAGAGTAGGCATGGTAATGTGGTCTTACTTGTATTCAGTTGGATTCCACTTGAGTATAATGCCCCCAGAGCATTAAACTTCACCCAGATTGTTTCATTACCCCACAACAAACATGGCTATTTCCCTGGAATTGTCTTCCTTAGGACTGTTAGTTCTTTTAGTGACTTGAACATGAAATCCCAAACCATTTGCATTTACAAACTTTCCAGACTGGATTGTGTCATAGCATATAAACAGTTACCTTCTTTTGTTCATAGTTATTTATACGATCCATTTGGCGAGATGGAGGGATAAGACCCAACACATTTGCTGTTGTGCATGCTGAGTTCTGAAAATGGTGGAGGTACCAAGCCCAAGGAAGATAGGGAGGAAGTGCCTTGGTGATGGAAACCCCCTTTAAACCCTTTTACTGGAATGGGAGGATGGTGTTGATCGTGAGTACAGAATTTTATACATGCAAAGAAAAGCAAGGCATGGCAAATCTGAATTTGAGCTACAGTGGGATGGCTCAGATACTGGCAACCCCGCTGGGGAGCATTTTAGGAAATCTAAACAATCAGTATGAATTGACAAACCCTAATTTAACCCCTGCAATGAGTCCTGTGTCATTATTACAGGGTGTGGTGGCACTAACATCTGTGCAATAGCTCTGGTATCACTATCTAAAATAAAAATCAAGATCTTCTGTATGAAGAGTGTAAACCTAGCACCTGTTTACAGGCCAGTAGTCTGTAATCTTAAAAGACCAAAGAGTAATGTGATAATAATGGAAACATAGATCTTCCAAATGTTTCATAGATAAGATTTATTATATCCATTTGTATTTTTAGATTTTACCAACTATGAAAATGGTGCTGAGATTCACTGTGACCATTTCTGTATTTATGATAATTGAAAGTCATAGTATAATCAGATTCATGTTCTCTTAAGACAACCAGCATTGTCAGAACTGTTAATAGTAATGATGATCAAATGTGGCTGGATGTAGTGTTTGAGATTATAACAGCGCTAATCATCTTCAGGCAGTGGCGTGGGGGGGGCATGGTGCCTGGGGCAAAATGATGCCCTGCGCCTGCCCCCCTGCAGTGCTCCCTCTGCACCCCCCCCCCCTTACCTGAGTTCAGCCAGCTGAAAAAGCAGCCTGGTGGGAACTACACTTCCCAGGAGACTTGCAAGCCCCAACTCCTGCAAAGGCCTTCCAACTCCTGGGAAGAAGGCTTTTGTGGTTTCCGTTGACTTCTCCAGGCTGCCAGGCCTGGCAGGGGAAGGGGGAGGGGTGTGGGGTGATTTTCTGCCCCCCACATGACCCCAATGCACAGCACCCTGCTCCCATTGCAGCTATGCGAATGTCTTCAGGAAGGTATGAATCTCAACTGTATGCAGGCAGATCCAAAAGGCTGATCTATGGTTGCAGCAGATTTATATTTTATACTTCCCATCTTCCTAAACTATTTCCCTTAACATAATCTCCCTCATCAGAGTTGTAAAAAAGACTGAATATGTAGCCAGTGTGCTTAACGACTGCAAGTTCATGAAAATTTTAGACATCCATCTTTTTAAAATGTTTTATTTTATTTCCTTGAGGATAATAACTGCTATAATAAGGCAACAAGGAAATGAATACTGCTTACAGTCCATATTTCTTGTTCTAGGATGTCAAAAAGTGAAGATTCACTTGAAACCATTCTTAAGACATTAAAAGTTGCAGCAGTTAGGTGGTCCAGGAATAGAAAGCATATTAACTAGTATTAACCATTCTCCAGGCAACCCGCCCCCCTTATGCCAGGAGGCATGGCTCAGGGGGGTGAGGCCCAACCCCCTGAGCCATGCCCCCAGGCAGTGGTGGGATTCAGCAGGTTCACACCACTTCGGCAGAACCGGTTGTTAAAATGGTGCTTGTTAAATTATTTGTTAAATTATTTGAATCCCACCACCAGAACCGGTTGTTAAATTATTTGAATCCCACCACTGCCCCCAGGCCTCATCCATCCTTCCCGGCTCCCAGCCGGCAGCCGGCAATTCTTTCTGCCCTCCCCTCAGAAGCAACTGAAAGTCTCTGTCCTTGGCTCCTTTGCTTTTATAAGCATGGGGCTGTGGCTTGGGTGGGGCAACATCCCCAAGGGGTGAAGCCCCACCTTCTGCCGGCTGGGATCTGGGGGGCAACGCTGGGGGGTGGTGTCCTTGGGCTTCCATAGCCCTGTCCACATCAATGACGACATGAGCAGGGCCGATGGTGCCCGAAGATGAGGCAGCAGGACTTCCTGCTGCCTTTCTGTCTTCCTGGCCATGTGGGGCCCCTGATTTTGCACCCCCATATGACCAGATTAGTGGCGCCTGGGGACAGAGGGTGTCTCCCCGTCCCTAGGCAGATACACCACTGGCAAACACTTCATTGAGAATTTACTTCCAGTCTGCTATGGCATAAAATGATTGACCTTGGACTTGCTCTGGGATACAAAACCCCAGCCTGTGGTTCTGAAGGAGCCGCATACTTCACCAGATCAAGGGGAGACCCAGAGAAAGCTGCCTAGTCTCAGAAGACAGATTTCCTTGGTTCGGATCACATGGAAATACTTACTGCAGTGAACCGCCAGGGTGGAGAAGTTGGAGTCTGCAGTGTTGCCACCATTTCCCAGCTAGAGTCTTTGTCTTCCTTCAGGAAGACTACATGCAAACCATGCTCCACAGCTGATGGATTGAAGGGAAAAAGAGAGAATTAAAAGAGGAGCCCAAAACCTATTTAAGTCCAGCAAAAATTAGAAGATCTTCCTAAAAGGTATGGATATATAAGCACCAGTCTATTATAGCCTTTGGGGGCTTTCCCCACTTACCATTTGCGGCGCGCTACTCCCAGCGCGCTCCCAGCACGAGTGATTTCTGCCGTGGGGTTGTGTTTCTGCCGTGGGGTTGTGCGGGGCTGTCAGAAGGTGCCGTTTCTTCAGCGCCAAAAATGACGCACGCTGAAGGGGCAGGAGAGCAGCAGCGTCGGGGCGGCTGCGTGGTTGCCGCCCTTGCATGTGGGGAGCGCTGCTGGACCCCGCGCTACTTTCCCAGAGTAGCGCGCAGCAAATGGTAAGTGCAGAAAGCCCCTGTGTGTATAATCCTCAAGCCAGAACTATCTTAAGAAGTGGTTCCATCTAAAATAACATTAAAGTTTCTGAATCTGATCTGAAACTAAGACAGTTTCTGCACAGCCGAAAAGCAGCACCCTAGGGATGGTAAAACCACCATCCCCGGGGTACTGTTTGCACAACTGGTGCTGCTGCATCACAGCAACACCATGCTCACCCTCCCCAACTGGCAGTGCATAGTGCACCGACGTGAGGGCACCGCTTTCAGCCCCTCCGTTTTCCTGTTTACCTACTTCTCCTCCCTGTGCAGCTCTGGACGGCTGAAGGGACACACCCATGCTGCCATCTGACCCCAGATGTCTCGTGTGTCCATTGGCATGAATTCTGCCATTGGAGAGCCGTTTCCTGCCTCTGTGAAGAAATGGCCTAAATAAGCATTAAGAAGCCTGTGCCAGTGCCTAAAACTAAGAATTAAATGGTAAGCCTAAAATCTTGTTTATAATTAAAGTATATGTATATGTGTATGACTAAATTACAAGGCTAAATTCTTGCCTCTTTTCTTTCCATCCAAATTACCTCCTATTCCCATCTCCTCTGTTAATAAACTTTAATTCTGTTTGTTTGAACCTGCCTCTGTATTATTTTGTGTGTTTTGAGAAGGGGTTTGCCAAAAAAATGACAAGTTCCTTTTCCCTTCTGAGAAAGTAACAGGGCTGAGCTAAGGTGCTTTATTACACCATACACTGCCATCTGAAGCTGCTCAGCCCTGAAAAGGCGGGAAATCTGACAAGCCTGGTCAGAAAGTGGTTATCCTGCCTCAGTGAGTTGAAAAGGTGAGGGGGGCCATCTCAACATGTATCAGATGTGCTCTTAAAAAATCCAGATATGTGTATGTATCTTCATTAAGACAATTTAATCAACTTCTGTTTTAGTTTTCAGTGTATCCATGGGTGCCAGAATATTGTGGTAAAGCAATCTTGAAACGTGCATTTTAATTCATTTAAATGTTTTAAAAACAAACTTTTTATAGACATGGGCAGGGTCATGGAGAAATTGCAGCTCCTATGAATCAGCAAGTACATGCATTCATAAATGTAGAAAGTTCCTGACAGCTCAACAGCCACTAACAAATACGAAGTCCTTCTGATATCAGAAATGAAGAGACACATAAATAGTAAGTCACATTTCAATACGTGAAACTTTTAACTATATGTATTTAAACAGTTGTTAGAAGGTGGGTAGTTTAAATATTTTTTTCAAAATAAAATGTTTTCTGATTCAGACAAAAAGTATGTTGAAGATTTGCATTCAATTTTTACAACATTTGAGTAAGTTGTGAGCTGAACCAATAGATAATAAATCATCCTTGCTTTTTATATTTTATTGGGTGGGTCACATGGATAACTCTGATTACAATATAATGTCTTACCTATGCTTCTGACACTAGACCTAATACTCAACCTGCAAGCTGAAGACTCATTCACAAGCTGAAATTGACTTGGGCCGTTTCCGCACGGAGGCGGAAGGGGTCGGGTTGGCGCAACCCACGCCGACCCGACCCCTCTGGGACCGTTCGCATGGACGGTCCCAGAAACGGCAGGGATGACGGTGCAGAGCTGCGCCGTCGTTAGAGCGACTCACCTGTCCTGAGGCCCTCCAGCATGTCGCCGAGGCCAGGGGACATGCTCCCCTGCCCTGTGCGACCGCTCCAGGGTCGCAGGGCAAAGGGGGCTTGTCCCCAGGCATCGGCGATGTGCCGGAGGGCCGCAGGACAGGTGAGTCGCCTGGTCGGGGGGGGGAGGGAAACGCTGGCTTCACGCTGGTCGGGCGGTGCGAGTTCGACGCGGCTGTGCAGCAGCTGCACCCCCTGTGCGAATGGCTCCCTGGGGACGGCGTTTTTGCCGTCCCCAGGGCGCCATTAACCCCCCGTGCGGAAAGGGCCTTGTATTAAGTTGAAATATGGAAATGGCAAGAGTCTTCTTCAAACTTTGTTTTGGAATTTTTTTATTGAGTCATTGCAGATGTGACTAACCAGGTAGACAAGGAAAATGATGAAAAAGGCAAAATGAGATATTAAATGAGATGTTAAAAATGAATCAGACACTATAATTAACCAATAAATAGAAGTGAAGGAGAATAAATCAGTAGGGTTGATACACTGGAATATTTGGGATCAAAGGGTATGGTCATCAGCAGAAATAGTAGGTTGAATCCAGATTAATTTTTCTGCTAATAGAAGTACTTCAGTCAGCAGAACAGAACTTTCTCCCTCCCACATTCTGCTGCAGCCCATTGATCTCCCCAAAATGCTACTTGCACCAATACCCCTTCTCACTCTGAGGAGAAAACAGAGCCTTCAGGAAAAATGGAGGGAAACTCCGTTTATGGGGGATGGATTTTCAATCGTTCAGGCACTACCCCTTTCTGTGAATCAGTCACACACTGGCCCTTTTTAAAGTTTAAAACAAAACTAAATTTTATTTACAGACTGGTTTAGCTTCTCAGATGGAACAGAGAGGTTTCAAAAGCATTTTAGTTTTCACAGATAGATGTTTCTTTCTTAGATGTTACAGCACATTTTTCCAGAACAAACTATTCACCCACAGGTGCCTCTTGAGGGAAAACTTTCCACCCGCAGCCAAGCACACTCCTAGTTCACCCACCCTTTTTCACCAAAAGGGAATGGTCACTGACTTTAGGAGGGCCCCCACATGAAGTTTCCCTATTCCAGAGATCCAGGCTATCTAGCGTATAACAAACACTCTACCTCCCTGACAGTCTGAGATTAGAGGAATCTGGCCACCTAGCCTTCCTCTCCCTGTCTGTCACTGGCCTCACTGCCACTAGACACAAAGGAAGGAACTGTGAGCTGACACGATCTGTGTCTGAGTCCTGAATCTGCATCTCTCTCCACTCAGACTCAATTCCTCAACCAGCCACACTGACAGGCTTCTTCCTGCTTTTATAGCAGACAGCACACCCTATCTGTGGCTACCAGCTAATGCATTGCAGCCCAGCCAATCAGGTGTTTTGCTCTGGCTGCACCTTTGCACATTAACCCCATAAGAGCCTAATCCATTACACTACTCCTGGGGGATGGGAGATTCTCCTGAATAACACAAGGAGCTTGGGAGTCTACAGTAGGAAGAAGGAAACAGGAAAAAGTACACGTCTCCTTCTGTTAGCAAAACATTTAGTCTGAATCTCTTAAATAATAAAATGATTAAAAAGTAAAATACAAAAACAACCTAGCAGGCCTGATAGCACAAATAAATTTGCAAGTGATAACTTCAGACTTTATCTTCAGATCTGAAAGTGATAACTTTTGTTCAAAAAGCTGAGTTGTGATGTTTAAAGGCACATGGTCCAGCAAGCTGAGGTTGATGCCAAACCACAATTTAAAACGAGGATTTGCAGCTGGTTTGGTGTGATTAATTGGGACACTGGAATTCCCAATTTATCGTTTGTTCAGTAATGCTACCCACTGAAGTAGTCTAGCTTCTGTTGCTTTCACTGCCAGAATGTGCCTGGCTTCTGCTGGGCACCTGCACATTGCATTTGGGTCATCTGAGCTAGCAAAAGTCAACCCACAACTTCAGTTTCTATTCCACAGATTATGTGGTTTCACAGTGCTTCTATTGGCCTTGTGCTGCCTGAGTGGGCCTGGGTTCTGCTGGCACCTGCATGCTGCAGTTGGTTAATCTGGGCTACCAAAGTGCCCACCGCTTAATTTTTGTGGGTTCTGTGATTTTCTGGTTTGACATTAGTTTAGGAAGGCTTTACCGCATTGGCTTGTGGTTCTCCTGAATTCCTGGGTTCTGGGTTGGTTCTGTTTGGCTTGCGTTGGTTCTTGGGGAGATATTGATCGATGGTTGATTACAGGAGGAAAAAAAAGGTGTTTCCCCTCCATTGGGAACAATGGAGAATGGATAAGGGGGTAGACTTAAATTGAAGGCTATGGAGAATCCATTGCTCTGGCAGGGGAGCTGGGATTTTTTTAAATGCAGAGGCACCCAATTTACAGTATGGCTGTTGGTGACTCTCCTTACAAGAACCCCCCAAGTTTGGTAAATATTATGTCAAAGGTTCCACTTCTATTGACCTCCGTTTATTTTCCATTTTGTGGCCAATTGAATTGGATCCCCAGACCTAATCTTTACCAAACTCAGGAGTTCTTGTAAGGAGAGTAACCACAGCTATGCCAAGAATTTGATGCCTTTATCTTAAAAAATAGCCCCCAAGAGTCCCACCAAGATGGCTCATAAAGTATAATGGGGGGATTTAAGGCTCCAATTGAAGTCTATGAGTAATCCTGAAAAGCTAAAAAAGCAAATTTTTCAGGTTTTTGGGCTTTGGCTTTTTTGGACACTATAATGAGTTTGCTTACTACCACTGTTATGAACCTGCTTACTTCCTTAGCATCAGTGCCTACTAGAGCCACCCCTTTTAGCTGCTCACTTTACTCTTTTCCTTTGGGAGCTTCAGTGTCATTGGACACTGTCCCCCAAGGCCATGTGTATGGCATCTAGGCTGTCCATTCTCCCTAAGAAGGTTCGGGCCATTTTTTAAGGTGGACTTTTTGGAGTTGATTTCATAAGTAGAATATTCTTTTGAGAGAGAAGCATATATTTGGGTCCTTCTGGTGTGAATTGTTTTATTGTTTCAGTGTCTGTTGCTGAGGTGCATGGTTAGATTATTTTGAGCTGTTCTGGCCAGTGAGAAAGATGGTCTATAATATTTAAGAAAACAAATAAACAGAGGAGGCCATTCAAAAGTTGGTCCTGGACAATTTGAATTCAATTCTGTTGAACTTTACAGTGTAAATGCCAGGAATAGTGTTCAAGTCTCCCAGAAGCACCATCTGGAACCTACCAGACAGGTAAAATTGGAAGCAGCAGAGTGAGATGCCCTGCATAATCAAACATTTTTCCACAAAGGTATCATGATTGATGGTATCAGGAACTGCTGACACATGGAGAAGAATAAACAAAATCATGCTCTTCCCGTCTCTCTTCTATTATAAATGAGTAAAAGCAATTAAAGAACTTTCTGACGTGAATCCATTTGAATCCACATTTTCAGGTGAACAGGGCAAATAAATACTGGGACTGAGGCTTGGTCATGTAGATGATCACAGTGAAGGTTCTGTAAAAGGGCCTGTAAAACCGAATTATTCCACCGGGCCTTTGGAGAGTCCAGCCGCCGATAATGCCCCGCCCCCCCTGCTAGTAGGGTCCCCTAACATCATTGGGACCCCTCCTCATTTTTGGAAGAGGGTGGTATATGGGTCTCGCGGGCCCTATTGTAGAATGTACCTGTTTTAAGATTTTTATGTTTTTTGTATGATTTTATGTTGTTCACCGCCCTGAGCCCTCCGGGGATAGGGCGGTATAGCAAGTTTAATAAATAATAATAATAATAATAAAAAGGTTCTAGAAATAGTAAGAGAGGATAGGAAAGCTTAAGGCTTGTAAAAACCATGTGTTATTTTTGAAACAGATTTAAATTGTGTCTGTGTCACTCACTTTCTTGGTGTACCTGCTGCTTCCTCTCTGTGTGATAATTGAAACTTGTCTGTTTTAGAGCTGCTATTTGTCATTTATATCACAAATGAACATCCTTCATGTTCAACTTTATGAAAAAGTATTCTAAAGTAAAATCCACATATTAGTGACCTTTTGCAATACAGCTAAAATGCTATGCATAAACACCATTAGCTAAAGTACTGGTGGGCATAGCAACATGGCATAAAACAAATTAAGGCATGAACCACAGTGTTTGCATTCTGTGAGCTCTTATCTTTGAGTGTGTTGTTAGTGTTATTATTTATGTAGAGGCTTTTTTGTTTATGATAGGATGAAGTGCCTAGGAAGGTTCCCCTCTTTATAGATCATGAGGTAATGATGATGAGGAAGGAAGATATCAAGCACTTGCATGCTGTAGAAAGCATAAACATTCTGTCCAGAATGATACTGGGAGAAAGGTGAGGTCTAATGTTGCCAGAGCAACCTATGATGGACCAAGAGGACCCTGTTTGGAAAACAGTGGCATTTCTACCACCTTAACCAACCCTTGGGGTGCTTAACAGTGCAGTACTAAAATGGGGAGCCCATTCCTTGCATTGGCTCAGTACACCCAAGGAGAAGGAACTATTTCTGGACTTGTCTTCCTCCCAAATCAGCTTGCACAATGCTTCTCTCACACCCTTCCTGACAGGATTAAGTCAACACAAAGACCTTGCCCTGGAGAGAGACCCCATCTCCAGCCCTAGACCATACAATGGATGTATGTGCTTACTGCCCAGTGTTGTACTAACTAATGTTTCTTCCTCTAATACCTTCAATGACCACCTTATTTGCATTGTAATCATTTTACAGTTGTAATTTCATCAGCTAGCTTCCCCCTTGGAGACTCTACTGAGTCTGGAATCTCAGGCTGATGTCTCAAACCACTAGACCAAGGATCCAGTAATTAAGGGTGATTGGTTGTGGTGGGTTTTCCAGGCTGTGTGGCCGTAGCCTGGTAGATCTTGTTCCTAACGTTTCGCCTGCATCTGTGGCTGGCATCTTCAGAGGTGTATCACTGTCGGCTTAACCATAATGAAAAAATTGCAGTAGCAGAACATGTCCTAAGCAAAACTGGACATAACATTTTATTTGAAAACATTGAAATTCTGGACGATTCAGAAGGTTACTATGTCACACTGCACTGCACATTGAAATCAACTTCAACAAGAAAAAAGAGACTCTGAGAATTAACAAAGCTTGGCTACTAGTACTTAAAAACACCAGAATCAAAGGCCAAGGGCATACCAAGTTCACAGACAATGAACTACACCCAGACACAGGATTTGCATTCACCAATACTGCTGCTGCTGCTGCAGGGAATGCAAATGTGACTACAAATGTAAATGGACTGATAACCCCACCCGCAATACAATGCACAGTTTTCCATAGCAAGTTCCACCTAAACACTTACTGTCCCATCCTGGGACTTAGACAATATATACCCCGCTAAACATTCCCTTCTCACTAGACACAATGTGTAACAGACTTCTCTCTGTGATACACCTCTGAAGATGCCAGCCACAGATGCAGGCGAAACTTTAGGAACAAGATCTGCCAGACCACGGCCACACAGCCCAGAAAACCCACCACAACCAATTGAATCCGTCTGTGAAAGCCTTCGACAATACATGAAGGTTGATGTCTGTCTCTTGTCCTTCCCAGGAAAGGCAGGGAATCTCTTTGTCTAGGGAGATTAAGGATCACTCTGCATAACCCTGAGGGTCCATTTTTCCTCATAAGAAGCCCTCTCTCCCATTAGCCAGTGTTCAATATCTTTGGATATCTCTCTGTCTGTGATACTGTTCCACAGCGCTGTTTCTCCAGAACTAAATGCGGGTCACTCAGTTCTGTTTATCAGATCCAAGATCAGGTGACTATAACTTTTATTGCCCCCCCCCCTCATCTATTCCTCATCTATTCCAGACCTATCCCCTCACTTTATATCCTAGGACTGGGTGTGTGTTCTGCTGCTTTTATTGTGTGTTTGTGTACCACCTTATCCCTCAATAAAAGCTGTTAAACTTTATTCACTCTGTATTGTCGAAGGCTTTCCCGGTCGGAATCACTGGGATGCTGTGTGGTTTCCGGGCCGTATGGCCGTGTTCTAGCAGCATTCTCTCTTGATGTTTCGCCCGCATCTGTGGCTGGCATCTTTATTCACTCTCCTGCAAGTTTCTTGCAAAAGCCAATTCTCTTATTCATAGGCAATCAAGATCTCATGTTGCCCAGCCTCTAGCTAAGCCAAGAGTCTACTCCCCCACTCTAAAAGGAAGGGTCTTCCCACCACTTCAAGTAACACTAATATCTATAGTTTAGATTAGGTCTGTATGGAGATAGGGTAGAGTCCTGTTGTTGCTGCAATCTAGATTAGAGTCCTCTTTTAGAATTTAGGTCAGTTGTTAATTTCAGCTGTTTTAGTTTCTGGCAACAGAATTAAACAGAATAAGGCAAATTGTGTTGTGGAATTCTCTATTCTGGAGTTTGAATGGAGTGGAATGAATCCATTCTTAGCTCTCTCTATTTTTTTTAATTGAATCTGCTCATTCTTAATAGTATCACCCATTCACTAAAGTATCTTTTTAATGTTTTTTCAGTTGTGCATAGTGCCAACAGAAATCACTCAAAGTGAATCACATACAATCAAACAGCTAATATAAAAACAAAGTGTAAATGAAACTACATAAAAATATCAGTGTATGGTGTACAATGTCCATCAGTGCAACAGCCCCAGTTTGTTCTGGAGTGGGTATAATTAAAAACTCTATACAGCCACTACTTTGCCAAGGTCATAAAATGAAAACTACAAAGATAATTTTGCAAGGTTAAAATAATAGCAGAACCAATGCCAGATAAAAACTAAAATTTAGAGTCCAAGTAAAAGCCTTAACTTGGCACCCAACATGATAAAGCATAAGCATAAGCATTTTATTGTCATTGTGCACGCACAACGAAATTTACAGCAACATTCCTTGATGCACACAATTTCAGACTCATACCCCATCATCACTTTCCCCTTGGGAAAACCTCTTGGGAAAGTTATTCCATGATAGTGCTTTATACTTCAGGGAAGGTCCTACCCCACGTAGCTGAAGAAAAGTGTTGTTAATATTAGCTATCCACCAGGATCTCTCTGGAAGGTCCTAAGAGTATGTTAAAGTTCATAAAAAGTAGTAAAAAATGTTGTGTCCAGGCTTTAAATGTCAGAAAAGTAACTTGAATCATTTTCAGCAGCTCCATGAAGTTAGGTCAAATGACCTCCTAAAACATCTTCCTGTAAGGAGCCAATGGAACCTGAAGACTGGGGTTTTTCTATATAATAAAGTTCAATGTAAGGTTATGAAACTGCTATCGTCCTCCTTTGAAAAGCTTTTGTTCAATTGGGGAAAACCAGTTCAACATGAAAACTGGTACTGCGTTCCTTAGATGGGGAAAGAAAATATATGTTGTGCTGAGTTGCTTCCTAACTGATTGACCAGTAGTACATCTCTCCCCCGCCCCCCCCAGGAGAGTGGCATTAAAAAGAAATGGAAGTTTGATTAGATGGTTTCCTTCTATTATTGGCTATCCCACTTTAAAATGGCCTTTATGTGCTGTAGGAGGAAGATCAGCAAGGACTCGATATCTAATCACTGCAGTAACAATGGAAGGATGACCTCAGGACATCTCAGAGGTATCTACCTATGACTGTTTGCTGATTATTACGTCTTGTACTCCACACAGAAAAGTCAAAGAACAAATTGTTCAAAATAGGAAAAGATTTTGTTCTGCTTCTCACTGGCTCAAATTGATAAAGAATCAAAGTTGGGCTGCAACCCAAAAGTGAAGTGCAGTTGTATTTTATGTTTGTGCTTCGTATTCTATGTGACATGGAAGCAAAGCCTCAGAGAATGGCTGAAGTTTTATCTGTTCATGCTATTAGGGTATTGCCCTGTGAAATCCTTGAAGGTAAATTATATGTGATTCACCTGTTAGAATATTCTACTATAATTTTGACATAATGATCCCATCATTTGTCCCTCAATCCTCTGAGGTTCCTGATACATAGTAAGAACTTTTGCACAAAATCTTCTCACCATTTGATGGAAGATTATATAACATGAGCAAGTTTTGTGCACTCAGATGAGGTTTTATTTTGAAGTGAATGGAAGAACTCCTGCAGGTGAGAGAGCTCTGTTATGTTTCAGGGATTCCATGCATGCATGGGCTTTCTTAATCAATAGGGTTGCCAACTGCACATTGGGAAATTCCTGGACATTCAGGGCTATAGCCCAGGGAGGGAAGGGTTTGGGGAAGGAAGGGAGCAGGGTATAATGTCGTAATGCCATAGCAGGGTGTAATGCCAAAACAACCATTTCACCTTGGAGATCAGTTGCAATTTTAGGAGATCTCCAGTCACTGACAACTCTGGAGACTAACAACCCTGTTAATCAGGTCCTATTAATCAGTGTCGTGAAGAGGCAGTATGATCAATAGCTTGGAAAACCTGGCTTCAAATCTCATTGTGGATGTAAAGTTAAAATGCAAAATGCACATGATGCATTTGCACATGCAAATCTCTATGGCAGTTTTTGCAAAATAAGCACACAAGTTTTATGCTTATTCCAAGAAACTTTGGCCAAAGCCATGCACCACTGTCAATCAAAGATGCAGAATATGATTGAGCCATTTACTGTGGAATCCTCAACAAAGATACACCCTTCCAACGTAGGAGAAAAACAATGAAGACTGAGTTTAGTTCAACTTCCTATACTTTGAAGAGAAAATCATTAAGTCACTGAGCAATGATGGATTGAATTTTCTGCTCTACAAGGGCAGTGAAGTTCATGGAAGAATGTATCCATTTCCCCATTCCCAGTGCAGTCTATTGGACTCCCTGAAATCTTGTCCCTTGGGGATAGTCAACAGTGAGAGAACAAGAAGTTTCTGCAAGAGTTCTGCAATGGAAGTAATCAGCAGAAATCTGGAGTTCATGCAAATGCTATTTGCAGATGCAAAACAAGGCATGGGATCCAACTGAACCATGTTAGTTCTGCATTTCTCATTTTCTGTTTGAGCTTCCATGGAAATGAATTTTGATGGAACATTTTAATACCACTCTGTGTCCATTCATCTGATTCATGTAATTGCAATCTCTATCTGCTTTCATTTATATATTGATATCCACAATTGTATTTAAGCACCATTAGGACATTTATGATATGCTGTATTACATTACCTTATTTTACATTATGTTAAATCTCAGTAAATCCAGACTGAGAGTATCCATGTTCCCTTTATATCTATAATCACAATTATCTTTCAGTTACCCTAACTGAATATTTGGGCTCTACATGATCACTATGATTCTGTAATAAATTTATATTTGACTGGAAAATATAGCTTTAAAAACACTTTAATGCTTATTACATTTCTTATTTATGTCTAAAACTTGGCTGCCAATCTCCAAATTAGTGGCCAAGTCAGTGAACAAAATCAAAGAAAGCTGGCAAAATGCAGAAACAAAGAATGGAATCAAATAGCCATAAAACAATTTTAAAACCACCATTCAAATAACTGTGACATGATAAATTGTAAACTCCATGGATAAGAGATCAATCAAGCTTGTTGTAGTCTAGTTTCCTCAAAAATTGATAGAAGTGAAATTGTGTCATTGGCAAGTTAATTTTTTACAGCAAAGACTTTTGTTCTGTCAGGTAATTGTGTCTGAAAGCCGCAGATTGTGCCAGACTGCAACAATAAACCAGCAGAGTTTCTCCAGAACTCACCAAGTTCTTCCCTGAACTCACACGTCATCTGCTACATTTTGCTATAGTTTATGTTCCTGACCAAACAGAATTTGCTTTGGCTCTGTTCCAGGCAATCACCATGCTTCTGATGCTGTCAAGGGAATAGTATTTGTTGCAAACCAACTTTTGAAATGCCCCATGGCATATCTAGGAGCGTACCTGCTGCGGGGCTTCTCACCCTGCTTGTAGTTCCCCACGGCTGCCCAGCTCTTTCCTTCACTCGAGTCAGGGCTGGTGTGGAAAGCCCCAGCTGGTTCCCCACGAGCCTGAGGCTTTTCCATAAGCACTGTGAGCTCTTCCACAGTCTGTTCCAGGCATGCACAGGCAGCCTCTGTTTCCTGAATTGGCTGAATCTCGCCCCATTCTCCCTCCTCACTTTCAGTACTTAATTTTAAAAAGCAACAGAGCGTAGGCAGGCACTGAGAATCAACGACCTCAGCCCCCCGATCTAAAATCCACACTTGTGCCTCGTTCTGTGTTCTGTTCTTTTTCTTGTTCTAGAAAACATAGAATACCTATAAAATAAAATAATATGGTGAGCTGGCAGGATTTATCATGAATAAAGAAAAATTTAAAATGTTGACTTTCAATCTCAAAAATAGAGAAAAATCAGATTTAGAAGGAAAGTCAGGCATACAGATAGTGAAAAAAGTTGAAAAAGTTGGGAAAAATTAATCAGAATGGGGCATGAACATCTGGTTCCACAGCATCAGGTCTGCTTTGTGTGATTGGTTGTTGGCTTGCGAAGCTTTGGCAGGAGTGAGGTGGGGCCCTAGCTCTTAGGCACGTTGCACATAGGGATAATCCTGAGGAGGAGGAGCCTGCATGCCAACCCTACCCCTTTCACTGGGGACCTACATAAGGGGTCCTGGGTGGTTTGAGCTTCAGAACCACATGCCTAGGTGCTGGTCGCTCGCATTCCCAGGCTGCAAGGGGAGTCTCATTTAGATTCTGATGGCTCCTACTGTCTTGCTGCTTCTTGTCCAACCCCCCCCCCCCCAGCTTTTAGCCCTGGGGGAAATATATTATTGGAAGTGAAGCAAAGGTGCTGCGGACAGCAAGCATGCTTCTCAGTGGTCAGATCCACACTCTCTGTTTCCTTAGCTAGCTTTTAATAAACAAACTATATTCCACCAAAAAATTGTTGTCTGTGTTTTATTGTGCCCCCTCCCCCTAGTTTCTGCTTCTCTGGCAGCAAATGTGCAGACCACAACTGACCGCAGACTGTGGTTGTTGCCAGGCAGCTGGGTTGGAGGCAATGGGGATGATTTCATGCCAACCTCAGGCACCCTGGTGATGTGTCCGGGTGGGGAGCAGACTTCCAAAATCATAAAAAACTAGGTGAAGGCAGGCTCTCCCCTCTTCTCCACTGCCTGTCAATGGCTTCACCCACCCTCTTTTAAAGTTGTTTTCTAATGTTTTATGGTTTGCTGCTGTTCGTTTAACTGTCAATGCCTGGTGGGTTGTGCATGGGGATTGATCCATTCTGGAGAGGAAGAATCTGCATGCCGGCCCTCCCTTTTTGGTGGGGACCTCCATAAGGGGCCTTGGGGGTGGGTTGACCTTTGGTACCACATGCCCAGATGGGTGCTGTTGGTCACTTGCCCAGATGGGTGCTGCTGGTCACTTGCCCAGATGGGTGCTGCTGGTCACATGCCCAGATGGGTGCTGCTGGTCATTCCCTGGCTGCAAGAGTCTCACCTAGATACCGGTGCCCAGATGGCTTCCACTGTCTTGCTGCTCCTGGTTTTCTCAAACATTTGGGCCTGGGGGAAGGATATCACTGAGGGTACAAAAAGGTTGATGTGGACAGCAAGGGTGCCGCCCAGTGGTTGGATCTGTCCATCATGCTGCACCTCTGCTTCCTTAGCCAACTTTCAATAAACAGGCTGTGGCCCATTTTTATTCCATCGAGAAGTGATTGTCTGCATCTTATTTTGGTCCTCCAGCCTCCCTCTCCCCTCATCTGGTAGCAATGGATTCTTACCAAGTCTGTTTTATAGCCAGAATACCGAAACAGATTACAGAAGCACCTGAAGCCTCTGTTGTGAAACCTCACTGCATAATAAGAACTGTCACTCCCCTCCCATTTTTAGTAAGTCATAAAAGATGCTGGTGTAGTGTTCGTCATAGCACAGACAACAAGGCAATTCTGCCTTTGTTTTGTCACAGGTTTTTGATCTCCCTCAAGTAAACAACCAGGAACCGAGAGAACATTGTGTATCGTTAGATAGCATTTCTGTATAGCTGTTGTTGAGAGACAAGGCCAGTAGGCCTAAACTCTCTTCAGCGGTCACTCTGACATGTTAAACAGCTCATGGATTTTTTAAAAAATAATGCTAATGGGAATTGATTAGATGAATCACTAAACCATTGCACTGGAAAATAACTTTTTATATGGTAAAAAATACATGGAAGTTTGTGGTAACTTTTAAAACAGACTTAGACACAATTTGGGCATTTCTTCTCAACAGTTCATTCATTACTGAAGTAAAGAACTTCCTGGTAGTGAATTACAGACAGGGATTATACAGCTGGATTGGTAGCTCATTTGTTCTTTGTATTCTATACCTGCGGCCAGGCGAAAGTGAATATACTGGGTTTAATTCAGATCCTGGCCAGGTCATTACATTTTGTTGCAAATTTGATGAACAATTCAAACAAATTGAGATTTTGTTACCAAGATAAACCTTAGAAAAGCTCCATTTCTTTCATTAAACTTCACTGTGTGATAACAGAAAGAGAGAAGAAAAAGCAATTCAGTCTAGAGAAAGTCCTAAGCACACTTTCCTGGGAGTTAGCCTCTCTTATTAGACCTGAGAAGATTCTGAGTAGATCTGTTAGGATTCCACTATAGTCTTCTAGCTGAAATGTTTAACTTCAGTTCACATCTATATATAACCACCTGGGGATGCTTTTATACATCCACTATACATTTAATTTGTCCCTTGTAAGAGCAACTTTAGATCATCATAAATTGAGAATCTGTTCCTAAGATGGCATGAATTTCAAGAGGAACATCATAATAGAATAAAGGATATTAAGCACAACACACACTCAATTCACAAAGAGAAAAACCCTAAACTTTGGAATTACATCAATGCCATTATAAAAGGTGTGTGCGTGAAAAGGTGTGTGAAATGCCATCAAGCCACTTCTGATTTATATTGACCCTATGAATTAGTGACCTCCCAAATGTCCTACAGCCTTATTTAGTAAGGGTGTGCAAAAAAAATTAGGAAAATTTGGATTTGGGTATAATGGATCTGAACGATTTTGGAATTCCTGAATATTCCTGAATCCCCATACCAGTATGGGGTTTTGCTGGGGGGTGGGGCAGGGAGGAAACGGAAAAGATTCAGCTCTATACCCTACTGATAATATTTTTGGGGATCCAGAGGGCTATTTTTTAAAGGTAGAGGCACCAAATTTTCAGCATAACTTCTGGTGACTCCACTTACAAGAACTGTCAAGTTTGGATAAGGTTGGGTCAAAGGTTCCTATTTTATTTAATCTCATAGAGAAAACAATGGAGGAAGAATGGGGATTCCATGAATTTCAACCCCCTGATGCAATCTTTACCAAACTGGGAAGTTCTTGTAAAGAGAAATTATGCTGAACATTTGGTGTGGCTGCCTTGAAAACAGCCCCCCACCCCAGAGCCGTGGACAGATTCCTGATAGCCTATAATGGAGAAGAAGGAAGAGAGATTTAAACTTTAAAACGCGCAGTGCAAAATGGGCCAGCATGGGTTTTTTCCCCTAGAAAAGGAGTTTCACTGCTGTAGCCAACATTCCAGAAATGATCCCAGAAAAAAGGCTTATTTTTTGTCTCTCTTGGAATTGGGATTACCAGGAAATAACAAGACCTTTTTCAGCTAGCTATACTGAATGCACATACCTATTGCTCAGGTCTTTCAAACTAAGAGCCGTGGCTTCCTTGACAGAGTGAATCCACCTCATTTTGTGTCTTTCTCTTTTCCTGCTGCCTTCAACTTTTCTTTACAAAGGATATTTCTAAGGATTAAAGCCTTTTAAGTATGTTAAACAACATTTCCTGTACTTCCGTGAATACCTATCTGTTATTGAAGATGCACATCAATCTGAATAGCATAGCCTTTATTGGCATAACAAAAAAAACACGACTAACATAAATAATATTCCACATCAATCTCAAAAAAGTATTAGGTTATGAAATATATTTGTACTCTCCACATCAATCTCAAAAAGTATTAGGTTATGAAATATATTTGTACGCTCCAGCTATCAGCTACCCAAATCCAAGAAAAACGTAGTATCCTTCTAGAACAGCTTTAATGAAGTAATGAATGTACAATATAAATATAAAGAAACAATTGTGCTATTCACAATGCCTATACTTTGGTAGTACAGTCTTTTAGCTGTGTGAGAGTTTGATGATGTCAGTGAAATTCCAATTATACAGAAAAAGGTTACAGACATTGTTCTAAAACAATACAAAAGTCACACAGCACTTTTTATCAGGACCGACCTAACTGTCATTTTAGTTGGACCCAATGAAATGTACTATGTAGCTTCCGTTTCCCAGTAATACAAATTCTATTAACAGTGGACTTAAACATAATAAGGATAGTCCACTTTTCTACTTGTGTATGAAGCAGTCATGCTTAAGATTTTCTGTGGGACTCTGTGTCCCATACACCCAGGGCGCAACAGTAGGTCAATAGAGACAAAATTTATTTTCCCTGAGCACAGCTTTGCTCCAGGAACATAGGATCTAAGTATCACATTTGTTCACTATAAGACACAGAGTGACTGACAAAATCCTCGCTGCTTAATTGTCAGGAAATCTATTAATGATAACTATATTATAGAAGCACATCATATACTACCTCTGCCTGGAAACGCAAACTGCTGACCATAATTACAGAAAACGGCCCAGAGCTAGTCATTTCCCCCCTTTAAGCAGAAGCACCCCAAAATCCAAGAGTTATGTCCAGTGGTGGGATTCAGCAGGTTCACGCCACTTTGGCAGAACCGGTTGTTAAAATGATACTCGTAAACAACCAGTTGTTAAATTATTTGAATCTCACCACTGGAATTGGTTGTTAAATTATTTCAATCTCACCACTGGTTATGTCCCAGCATCTTAGACAACATTATAAAAGATCATCATCAGACATGCTAGTCAAAACTGGAAAAAAACCCCTATGATTAGTGGTGTCTCTAAAAATATTGCTAATCCAAGAAACAACTTTCTTTTGCAGATGAACTAGTTCTTCTCAAGAGCATTGATAAGGGAAGCCAAATCATGGACAACTTTTTTTCAAGCCCTGTGCCTGTGGCTGTAGCAAATAAACCCTCTTATATACAAGTTTAAATTGAAATGATTAACAAACAGTGACCAGTAAATTCCATTGAATTCAGTGAGAAACTTGACTTACTTCTTAGTAAATGTGCATGAATGGTACCTCTAACTACTGATTCTATTCCCGTATCTGAAGTAATAATTTCTGGAATTATTAGCTGCTTGTTTTTGTGAGAGACCATACAGTCCAGGATATACTCCATTGTTGTTTACTAATGTTGTGTAGCTACTAATACAAAAGGAGTTATGCGAGCTTTCTTTTGAGTACCATAACAAACCTTAAGATTCTAGAAAAGAAGGGGAAGAAGCACTTTTAAAAAATGTTTTATACTTCAGTTAATGATCCATTAAACAGTACTATCATTGTCAAATTCTGACAGCTTTTTAATTGTATTGTAATGAAACATGAGATGAACCTGCTTTTAATTATTTTGGCATGTTGGATTTAGTGCTTCAACAACACACATTGTGCTTACCACATATCCTATTCAACCCACAATAATGAATATTTCGTGCAGACCAGACATCAAGGATTTCCAAGACTGGTTTGCCATGTCAAAAATACTCAGTCCATGCATTTATTCCAAATTCCTTCTGCTAGCCTCCCAACAACTAACCACCTACGTGCTTCTATCATCCAGCACTCTTTCTCTCATGCTTGAACAGTGGGTTCTAGGAAAGATGAACTGGGCAGTTTTTCATAAATTGTTGTTCACTGTCTATACTTTGTTGGATGTTAATCGAGTTGGTTTATAATGATTTTACAGACAGTTTTAAACAGGTATGTATTCTGCCCTAAGCCTGGTCTTGATTGAGAGGGTGGGATATAAATTATATATATATATTATATCCCACCCTCTCTCTATATATATATATAAAGCAAACCGTGAGTTTGTTCCTGATGGTCTAGCACAGGAACTGCTGGGCCAATTCCTCTGAAAATTCCCAGCGACTGTAGTCAGCCAGGTGAGAATGTTTATAGATGTTCACATACCTGAAATTTCACACCTGACCCAGGTAAAATGCCTTTTTCCTGGCACTTCATGGTGAAGGACATGCAGCTGGCTGTGTGTAACTGTCACCCTTAGAATGTTCCCTGTGCCCCCTTAGGAGATGTTCAAGCACTCAGATGTGCCAGATATGTAGGCAGTGGAAACAATGCATAGGTAATAACTCGAGTGGAAGTGAAACACATACACACGTTGCCATGTGAGACGTCAGGTGGGTTCCCCCCCACACGCAGGTACCTTTCACTCTCTGTGCCTCACCCACTACTACCACACAACACACATACTCTCATACACATTCAGCTCATCCTCACACTCCTCACTGTGTCCTCCCTCACATCCAACCACCACTTAACTACTTCCTCACCCATATTCCACACCTATATTGAACAAGCTTGAATGTAAAAGAGAGCTGGAGGGAGGGAGAGGGAAGGGATGGAGGGGGAGGCATGCAAGGGAAGAGAAGTGAGGGAGGGGAGAGAGTGAGGGGTGGCATGCAGCGGAGGGGAGGGAGGGGGCCCAGCATCTGGATATGACCCACCTACCCTAGCGGAGGGAGAGGGAAGGGAGGGAGGGAGGGAGGGGGAGGGGTGGCATGCAAGGGAAGAAAGGGAGGGAGAGGGAAGGGAGGGAAGGGGTGTCATGCAAGGGAAGAGAAGTGAGGGAGGGGAGAGAGTGAGGGGTGGCATGCAAGGGAGGGGAGGAAGGGGGCTCAGTATCTGGATATGACTCACCCACCCTAGCGGAAGGAAGGGAGGGGGAGGGGTGCCATGCAAGGGAAGAGAAGTGAGGGAGGGGAGAGAGTGAGGGGTGGCATGCAAGGGAGGGGAGGGAGGGGGCCTAGCATCTGGATATGACCCACCCACCCCAGCAGAGGGAGAGGGAAGGGAGGTAGGGGAGGGGCGCCATGCAAGGGAAGAGAAGTGAGGAAGGGGAGAGAGTGAGGGGTGGCATGCAAGGGAGGGGAGGGAGGGGCCAGCCAGCCTAGATTCCCTGAATACTGAGGTTACAGTTTAGAAAATTAGGCACACGTTACTCAGGAGTAAGCTTGGTAAAGCAACCGTGACATAGTTTGAATGGCTGAGTCGCGCCCCTCAGAGGGTTTTCTCAGAAGCAACACCCATTGCCACCAACCAACCTTACTCCCAGGTAAAGGATCGCGACCAGCCAGCCTAGACGTGTGGGAGGGGTGCCTTTCCATTCCCCCCCAAGGAATGCAGTCACACACATCAATGACATCGCACAGTAACAGGCTGCATGTTTCCATGAGCACTTGCTGCTGGCCTCTGCAATTGATTTGCTGCTACTGTTCCTTTCCCATTTCACCACAATAACACACAGCAACGCGTGGCCAGGTACCACTAGTAAATAATAATAATAAAAGAAGGTGGGCTGAGAAGTTGTCAATAAGACTTGAATTGTATGAGAAAGGCCACTGACTGTTTGGGATGTGGAATGGAATAGTATAGCCTGATCTCATTAGCTCTTAGAATCTAAGCTGGGTCAGCACTTGGAAGGGAGACCCCTCAAGGATGACTCTACAGAAAAAGGTAATGGCATACTACCTCTGTTAAATCACTTGCCTTGAAAATCCCGCCTGAGGTCATTGTAAATTGCCTGCAACTTAATGGCACTTTACCCACACATTGGCAGTTTGCTAGGTCTGAGTAGCAAAGTCACTTACTTTGTGTTTTTAGGTTGCGGGGGGGGGGGGTTCATGTCAGAACAGCATGTCTTGTAAAAAATACTACAACAGACTATTCGTTTTATTAACATATCTGACTAAAGTTGCCAATTATGGGTTGGGAAATTTCTGGCGATTTTGGAGTGAAGCCTGGGGAGGGCAGAGTTTGGTGAGGGGAGGGAGCTCAGCAGGAATGTGATGATATATAGAGTCTTTTCTTTAAAGATATCATTTTCTCTAAGGGAACTGATCTCTCTGGTCAAGGATGCAGTTATAATTTTGGGAGAACTCTATCCATCTGGAGACTTTCAATGCTAGATATGACCATGCCATGAAGTAAAAAGTAAAAATGCTCTGTGGACAAAAAATTCCAGAAGGGCATTTCATTTTCCTGCCTTCAATCTCCACTTCTGTATGACATTAAAGACCTCCACTACATGATGAGGATTATGGTGGTACCATTTTGGTTTTTATGTTTGTGTCCAATTCAAAATAGCAGCCCAAATAGCCCACTTTGGCCCACACTTGTCAAAGCTTGGGAAGTCAGCATAGTTGGCCATGGTCAATACTTGGAAGTCTGGGATTGCTATGCAGAGGAAGGCAAACCACCTCTGCTCATTTCTTGATTGGAACACAGCATGGATGTGGTTGGTATGAGTCATTTGTGACTCAACAACATCTTCTTCCAGCACAAAACATTGAAGTACTGAACTTCTAAAATTCCACTATAATCTTCACCCTCATTTTAGCTTTCATCCAAACCTCCTGTGATTTGAGTAGTGAAAGGAACATAACTTTGTGTGGACTGACTGAAAGATTTCCTTTGTATTTGTGCTCATGGGGAGAAGAATGAGAGTTTCTTAATGTCTCTCAACCTGAAACAGAAAAACTTGGAAGCAAAGGCAGTTTATAAAATGTCAAAGTGCCTCTGTGTTGATTTACTCTATCAGTTGAACTAATAAAGAAATGCCAGAACAATGAGATTACATCTGCTCTGCTAAAGTTTTGATGTACAATTGCACTGATGATTTAATATCTGTTATTTTCTTCTTTCATCTGTTGAGTAATGATGATTAGGGGTCTTCAATACAAGTTGCTTGCTCTTTTTGAAATGCTCTATTTAGGATTGTTCTTAGTATCTATATTCTACCTTCTTCTGTTGAACTAAAGAAAGTGTACATAGGATTTTCAAGAGGCACGGATCAGACCCAGCCCTGCTTAGTTTCTGCAAGGTTGCTGAACTGTATTCCTTCAGACCATAGCATGGGGCTATTTAATTAATAGTGTTTAGCTAAGGATATATTATTTAACATCATGCTACATTCGTAGAATTTAATTTATTTATTTATTAGATCTATAGGCCACCCTTTCCCATTGGATGGGATCAAGGCAGCTTACAACAGTCAAAAACTACAATACTAACAATGACAATGCTAATATCACCGCATCTCAAATCCTAAGAAACAGCAAGTCAACCAGAGGGAGGGAATAAATTAACAGTAAAGAGGTATGGAATCAGTAAACAAAGGAACAAAAGAAAAAGGAGAAAGGAAAAGAAAGGAAGGAGAATAGAGGGGAAGGGAAGGGAAGCTAGCTACGCTGGGCACTATTGCAGGCCCTGCAAAACTGTATCAAGTTCCACAGTGCCCAGGTCTCATTTGAAAGACCATTCTAGGAGACTAGAGCAACAGCTGAGAAGGCTAAGGATGGTTCAAAGGTACATGGTGTAGCTTTTGCTCTAAATCCAGAGAGTCTGGGTTTGGCCAGTACATCAGCCTGTGGATCTTTTAAACAATGACTTCTTTGAAAGACAATAACTTAGGAAAGAGGGAAGCTCCATGGCACTTCATATCATACCTATTGATCAAAATGTCCAACTGTAAGATGTAGGAGATGAGCAGAGCAATCCTGAGGATGGCCTGAGTTGTGGCTGCTGGCGTTACTGTGGCACCACTTGTTCTCTCTCTAAAGGGTTAGGTTAGGTGTTGGCCAGAAGGAAAAAAAAATTAGTAGTTGGGTTTCAATGGTTGCACTGCATTAGAGTCCCCAGCAACCATCATCAGTGTCCAATACGGGTGATTTGGAGAGGCAGAAGGGCCATGATGGACTGGGTAAGCAGAACCAATTGGGGCCAACGGATATAGGGGCTGAACCCAGTGTCTGAAACAGCTCACGGGCAGGAAGGAGTGTGGCCAGGGATGGTGGCTCCATGTCTACAACCCACCCACCCCGCATTTAAAGGAACCAAGTCCCATCACATGTCCCTAGGCAACTGACAGAGTTGGCAAGCCATCATCCTCCCGCCTTCATCTCCCAAGCCAGCCCCTGGCCCACATGGTAGAAAGTGAATAAAATGACTGTTATGATAGATGTAAACTATCTTTTAGGATATAAACAATATTATATTGTAAATGGGTTAAAAAGGGGGAGGGTGAACAATTACATTAAATGAAATTATCATAACATGAGTTTTATCTTGGGAGATAAGGGGGGAAAGGTGAATGGATAATTATATTACATAAGATGGTCACAATTTAACAATATGAGCTTTATTTGCATAACAGTAATCAAATATCAATGTTTCTAAATTAATATATCTTTGGCTATTAGAATCTACCTTAAAGAGTCAATAGTGTTAACAGATTTCAGCTTTTTATATAGTTCAATATATATATACATAACTTTGTTGTCTCTCTTTTTATTTAAAATTGTAACAATGATAGGATCGATTTTTCTTTTTATCTTTTTTTGTTAATTAATCTTTATTAATAAAGAAGTCTTCAATGGACTGAATAAAATAAAGGAAAATGCATTTTAAAAGCAAAACGTTAACAAAATCTGTACAAACAACATAGTGAAATCAATGGGTGGGAGATATTGCTCATCATCAGCAATATCACAGGCACTGTGCAAAAGCATTCATGATGTTGCCCTCAAAATTCACAGCAGTAATTAATCTGCTATCTGGAGAATAATATTTTAGAGGCAAAATACTGTTCTGGGATAATGCAATATATCTGCAAAACAATGTATTGAGAGAAGACTCAATAATGATTCACAGCAATAACAACAGCAATAACAACAACAACAATATTTCACTTGTACAACAAGTGAGATAATGACACAAGCTATCATTTGAAAATACTCTTAGTATTTATTGATAATGAATAATTAGTTTGAAAACTCCATGCATTTCATTGATCTCTTGCTATAAAAACAACTAAGTCATTAATATATACAACAATATTTTCAGTTCTTCAGCTTCTTCCCCCTCTCCCAGAATTGACATGAATAAATTCTTCCTTCTCTTTCCATGTAAAAAAGAAGGCTGGAAATAGAAGAAAATAGCTGACTATTTTAAAATCAGTCTTTTCAATAACTTATTTGCCATTGAATCTATATTCAAAGTTCCATTTTCAATACTGTAGGTTCTTATCCCATGTTGTAGGGAAATTCAAAGGATGTCTTTGGTACATGCACAAAAAAGTTGCATTTTGGGCTATGAATTACAAAAGCCACATGATTTGTTAGTTATAGCATTCTCATTTCTTAACAATTTAACTCTTTCCTTCAGACAAGGAAAAATATGATATGCAATTAAGAGATCACTGAATATATCCCTTCCATGTAATGTACATAGAGAAGACATATCTCTGATGCCCCAATTCACAGTAAAATATTACAATGCGTGGAAAGTTGTTTACGCGCAAGTTGCTTCAAGCTGTTGTGTGTCTAATTTTGTCTGACAATATGATGTGCCGCCCTTTCCATCCATCCTTAGAGTGGCAAGAGATGGCATTTGCTACCTGGCAAGCCTTTTGCAGGAGGATCTTCCTAAACAGCAGGTACACCCAGGGATCCAAAATCTGATTCAGTGAAGCCAAGCGGATTGCAATCAAGAAGAAATTGCACTCTTTGTCGAGTTCTATGCTTTGAGTTTGGTTGCAGGTCATTCCACATTGTTTCACAGAGATGGGGCTGAAGGTCACTTTCAACATGATAATCTACAAAAACAAAAGAAAACGTGCTTGATATAGACACAGAATTCATAATTTTGAGACATTTCTTTACAACGGACACGAGGCAGAAGTATTAAGGGAATTGTTATTTGAAAAGAAAACCAAATGCACAAAGTCACTACTTGAGAAGTGCCAATGCAACCTTTTGGAGGTTCCTGTTTGCTTTCAGAATTTGTTGATGTGTGCCTTTTCATAAAGTTCAGACAAGTTCCTGGAGGTTTTTTTCATTATTTTTACAGCATTTTTAAGACTAAGTATATGTTATATATGAGTTCCACATGAAAATATTATAAAAATATTAAAATAAATGTGATAATTTTAATGAGAAAATTCAATGTGAATAAACAAAAAATGGTATCAAAACTCATCAAAAATGGATCCACTCAGACAGGCACCAAGTTATAATGGAATGCTTCAAGTTAGGGTTATGTTAGGGTTGCCAATGCAGGATTGGAAATTTCTGGAGATTTTTGGGTACAGCCTGATGATCTGGAGATGGGCAAGACCCCAGTTGGGTACAATGTCCACCTTCCAAAGCAGCCATTTTCTCCAGAGAAACTAACCTCTGCAGTCTGAAGATCATTTGAAATTCTGGGAGGTCTTCAGGCTCCACGTGGAAGCTGGTGATTCTATCCCTAGTCACCACACAATTCTGATCCTGATTGCTGATCCTGATTGATACCCTGAAAATTTGGTGCTGCTAGCATAACAATTGCACCCCTGACAGCAGGCACCCCCCAAATTTCTCCAGAGTCTCCTTTTAAATCCACCCCCTTCGGCATGGATTTAAAGGGAGAATTTGAAGTCCCCAGTTTAAACGTTGAAAGAGATGCTGTTTAAGGGTGGGTGATAATTAACCCCAAAACAGCATCACTTTCAATGTTGTTTTGACTGGGGACCACAGATTCCCCCTTTAAGGTGGATTTAAAAGGAGAATCTGGGCTCCCTAGTTTAAACATCATTGAAAGTGATGCCGTTTGGGGTTGGATTCCAGCATCACAGCAGCCGCCCACGGGGGGGGGGGCGCAAAACTCAGATTTTGCACTGGGCTCCATTTTCCCTAGCTACACCTCTGCCTGGAGGAGAGGGCAGAAGGGACTGCCGGCTGGGAGCCCAGCCGGTGGGGGGGGGGAAATGGGGGGGCGGAGCAGGGGAGTCTGCCACCCCTGGCCTCATAGAGCTGCTTTTATAACTACTGAGGCCGGGGTGGGGCTTGGGGAGGCATGGCCACATCCCCCAGGGGCTGGTGAAGGCGTAGCCATGCCCCCAACCCCCCCATAAAAAATCTATACCTACGTCCCTGCTCTGTATCCAGGGGCTAAAGAGTCTCAGAGCTAAGCTCTTGCTGGGGAATCTCAGAGCTTGGACCTCGCTGTGGATCCCAGTCTGAATGCTCTACCTGAGCCTGGGGACCTGATCCTGCAGGAACTTCTGCCTTCTCAATCTCTGCATCTACAGGTAGTGCCTGAGAATCTGGAACCAACACTGTCCCCTCTTCTATATCTGAGTGTTTTTTTCCCAGGGGTTCCCATTCAGACCAGACTGAGCCCTAACACCACTTTTCTTTAGAAATTTCATAACCCAGATTTTTTCCCCACTTGAATTGAAATGAATGTTTAGACATAATAACTGCTTAAAATGTTGGAAAGTAATTTCTCCTGGTTTTTGCTTATGATTTCTTCAAATCTTGTCAGACATCTTAAACTTCTGTGAAATTATCAAATAACTCCTGATTTATTCAAACCAGTTAATGTTACTATAGCTTGTTTGATTAACATCTTGGAAATCATTAATAGTATTGTCTACAATCAATCAATTATATATATCTGTATAAATCCCAGCCATGGAATTAATTTTTTTTGTAAACAATCTAAGTGTCTCACTACAGATGGCAAAGGTGAAGTAGCAGATCCGCCCTCCCCCCCATAACTATCCAATGTTTGCAGGAGACTGTTTATAATCCATATAATGTTTAGACTATTTATACTCTTTATAATGCACTTTGTTTTCTTTATTATACACTTTGTTCAAAAAACTTTTTCAAATAAAAGTGCTCTTAACTTTTAAACACACAATTTTTTTTTCTCCATCACCATGAAGATACCTTAGTCCACGGGCATTCCACTTTAGGGAAGGTTGTAACCACAAGAATCTAGAACTAGAATTAGATTGAAACCACCTTGTAATGGTGTAAGACAAAACACCACAAAATATGAGGAAAGGATTTTATTAAAATTGTGCAAAAATAATAAAACATAAACCAGAAAGGCTAACTACTCAATAAAATAGCTTTGGTTCCACACCTTTTCCTTACCAACTTTACGTGCTTTGTCCAGTTGTATGTCTTGTTTTAACACCTGCTCTGTATTTTGTTTTATTTTTACTGATATGCCTAATAAACGTCTGTTTAAGTTGACAATTAACACTTCCATTTTGTATGTTTTATACAATGCTCCAATAAATGACACCAGAAAGCAAGGATAAAAGGGCAATGATGAAACAAGGATCTAAAAAGAACACACCAAACACAGATCCATTGGTGGCAATGTACAGAAATATTAGCCAGATCATGTGAATTAGATTAAGCTGAATGGTACAAGTCATAATTATGATAGCAAAAAGATTATTCTTCATCTGTTTCACTCTCTATGACAAGTAGAATTAGATCCTACTACAGATATGAAGCAAACATTGGGTGCCTTTAAATGGTGAGGAGAAGGGTTTGATAAGATTTCAAACATACAACTGGAATCCACGTACACTGGATGTCACCAAACTTGGCCATTGCAGCAACACATGAACGCTTCCCTGGTGTTGGAGACATGGCCAGCGAGCAGGTGGGCGGAGATATAAGAAGCATTCCCACCCCATTCCTTATAACACACAGAATAACAGCACATTGTCTGAACCAGATTAATTTGTCTCTCATTCTGGTCAAGGGCTGTGAACTCCAGAGAGATTAAACCCAATTGAAACAAATGGGATTTAAATAATATTTTCACTGATTTCATTACATCTTACTACAGGATACATAATTCAGAAATAATTTCTGGTTATTTTTTTAGAGCATTCTTTGTGTACTGTATTTAGCATAATGATTTTCAACATATCAAGGTACTAGATTAGGAAAACAAAAATTGTAGTTACGCAAAAGATAATATAACCCACACGTCTACTTCTACTTCTAATTCTGGAGGCAGTAAAGAGACACAGACTGCAACATATCGTCTGTTACTATGATGAGTTCAAGTTATGGGAATTTTGGCTCATTCAACACCTGGATTTCCATCCTTTCAATATGATACCAGCTTCTCTTCTTTTGTTTTTTGTTGCTATTTGCCTCAAATAGATTTCATCCATTGATTTAGTAAGGCTGTGATTAGCACAAGTTATTATCAGAAAATATAGGAAACAGCAAACATATTAAATAAATAACAGTTAATTTAAGAGGCTAAATTTAGGCTTTGTCCAGTTGGATAATTACTATGTCTATATGCCTGATTGCCACTGAGTTCTCCATTAAATTGCAATGATGTGGGGCTGGCAGCAAACCGATGCAAAATTCCCTCTTTATTTAATTTTTCCCAAAAATTATATTGCACATTTTCTTCCCGAAGTAGCTCACAAAAATCTCTATATATAAAAAGCTAACCATCCGTTTGTTGGTGACTCCCTAATGCCGAAACAGCTGGATGGATCGCCCCCAAATTTTCACATGACATCCCTCCCTGTTGCAGGCAGGTAATCGGACCTTCAAATTGCTGAAAGTCCATACCTGAGCCAGGTAAAACATCTTTTTCCTGGCGCACCAGGCCATGAAGCTGGCTGTGTTTAACTGTCACCCTTAGAATGTTCGTGCAGCCTGTCTGTCTGTGGCCTGAGGGCTTGGTATGAGGGCTTAGAATGTTCGTGCAGATGGGCAGAGATGAGCAGTGAAAACAGTAAATAGGTAATATGAGTGGAAGTGAAACACATACACACTTTACCTTGTGAGACGTCAGGTGGGGTCCCCCCCACACACACATGCAGGTAACTTTCACTCTCTGTGCCTCACCCACTACTACCACACAACACATATACTCTCATCCACATCCAGCTCATCCTCACATACCTCACTCTGCCCTCCCTCACATCCAACCACCACTTACCCACTTCCTCACCCATATTCGCCACAGCTCTCTTTTACTAAAAGCAAGCTGGAGTTTGCCTTTTTCTTCTAAGAAAATCCGCGGGGTGGGGGCGAACCAACACTACTGGCTCTGCTTCTTTTGCATATGGCCCTTTAAAAACCCAGGGAGCTGGCCGCGATCTGAGCGCCTCACCACCCTGCCTCTGCTGCCTGACTGGGATAGCCTCCTTGCTCCAGTTCTGCCTTACCCAAGCCAGGACTGTGCGTGTCAACCAGCCTCATGGACAACGGGATTTGCACTCTGGACAGTTCTGTTGTGGAATGGAAAGGGTTACCTCATACTAAAAACCAAGACAGCACCATATAATAATGTGAATTGAAAAGGGAAAGAGGGATTCCATTTGACCACCCCGAAAGAAGAAGAAGAAGTAGAAGAAGAAGAAGAAGAAGAGGAAGAATAGTAGTAGTAGTAGTAGTAGTAGTAGTATGGATTTATATCCCCCCTTTCTCTCCTGTAGGAGACTCAAAGGGGCTTACAACATCCTTGCCCTTCACCCCTCACAACAAACACCCTGTGAGGTGGGTGGGGCTGAGAGAGCTCTGAAAATCTGTGACTATCCCAAGGTCACACAGCTGGTGTGTGTGGGAGTGCACAAGCAATTCTGAATTCCCCAGATAAGCCTCCACAACTCAAGCTGCAGAGCTGGGAATCAGAGCTGGGAATTTTATCTTCCCTGATTGTCACTCTCCAGTGGGCCAAGGCCTGTTCCCAGGCCCCTATTGACTCTTGGGCTATCTGATCAGTCCATGGATTGGCTATCTGATGTGACAGCCAAATTGCCCTTTAAAGGCCTGGGTGGGGAAAATTGCCTGTCTCTGCCACATTGTTGGGTCATCAGTCAGATAGCCCCACCACCAGTGACTGCTAGGGCTCCCCACTGCAGCCCTGGTGCTTTCCCCTTGCCATGGTCTGTCACTGCTGCCATTAGCCTTGCCAGTGGTATAGCCTGCAGTGGTCTCTTCCCAGCAGGTTCCCTGCCACCACCGGCCTTGAGGCTTGTTGCCACCTCAACTGACACCTCTGTTCTTGCTGGCAAAGTAGCTGGTGTGGCTTCCCCATGGTGAGCTCCTGCTGCTGCCACTGGATTGGAGCCCTGGGGTCCGCCTCCCCCAAGGTAAGTGTAGGCCATGTGGAGACATCCAGGTCAATGCAGGGAGGTGGCTCTGGACAGTAATAAAGATTCACCCCTAATTGACCACTTTGGTCTCCCTGATTCTTGGATTATTTCTATAATTATTCCAACATTTAAGAAAGAGATCCCACTTTGCCTGAGAATTAGCGCCCAATTAGACTCCTGTAAATTATTGGCAAATATATGCTCATCATCTGGAGTCTAAATTACTAGACTGAATATCTGCAAGCCATATTCTTGGCCCTGAACAGGCTGAACAGGCTGGATTCAGGAAAGATCGATCCACAATTGACCATTGCATAATACTGAATTTTTTAGCCAAAAAATATGCAATGTGTGATAGAAGAGAACTCTTTGTGGCCTTTCTGGATCTTAAATGGCATATCAATGCTCTTGTTATAGGAGAAACTGACCCATTTGTAAATTGATCCCAGACTTCTATTTTTGATACAAAAATTGTATTCTAAAACATCCTGCCAGATAAAACTTAATACAAACGACAATTTATCAGCAAAAATGTCCATCATGAAAGGTGTCAAACAAGGCTGCGTACTGGTGCCTTTACTGGTGCCTTTACTGGTGCCTTTATTTAATCTGTTCTTAAGCGATTTGCCACACACCATTGATACAGTCAATGGTCATCCACCAATGCTGATGACACCACTATTCTTTCCTGTATGAGAACTGGCCTTATACGATATCTACAAACTTTCTACTCTTATTGCCAACCAAATACACTTTCAATCAACTTTGAAAAATCCAAAATCATGAGATTCTCCAAAAAACAGATTATTCTACACATGGAAACTCAGTGTAGCCTATTTGGATCAGGTGAGATCCTTTAAATACTTAGGACTAAATTTCCAATCCAATCTCAAATGGACCACTCACCGGAAGAAAGTTATTGGACAAGCAAAATGTACTGCTGCTGGAATTCAAAAATTCTTTTTAAAGGGGAACCAACATGTGCCAGCTGCCACTTGGATTTTTCAGGCTAAATTAGTTTCACAATTACTTTATGGCATTCCAATTTGGATAAATTCCTTTCATAAGGATATTGAACGGGCACAAGCCAATTTTTTAAGACAAATATTAGGCATCCCCAAATGTGTAACTATATGACCCTTTGTGCTGAAACAGGTCAACAATTACTTAAGTCCAAAGGATGGCTATTTGCAATCAGATATTGACTGAAAATACACTTCAACTCTAATTAAGACAACCTTATTTCATACCTACTCAAGGACATAAAATTTGCAAACTGGTCTGTCCATCTACAGTAAAATTGCCAAAATTGGAATTGCATTGGATACCCTGCAATTGTGTGATGAAAAATACATCTATCAAACAATTAAACACAGACTAATAGACCGATGCAGTTTTATGCCTAATAAAGGTTTTGGAATTGGAATTGGACCAATACAGACACCTATTACATCCTCACAAGCCAAGAATATGTTTGCCAGGAATATTTGGAATAATTCCTTCTGCTGACTCAAGCACAAAATATCTGGCTAGATTAAACAATCCAACACAACGTAGAGCTTTTTCTCTAGCAAGATTGAACATCTTTCCCTCTGCAGTCTCTATAGGGAGATTTTAACAAACTCCATACTCCACTCATCTATGTATTTGTGACCTTAATGAACCAGATATGCTCATTCATATTATCCTTCACTATCCTTTACATGAAGAAACCTGAACACTTGTCCTTGGACAATTGCTTGATGATCAGAAAGATCTTTTGGACAAGGACTGTGTGAAGCTTTTGTTGGCAGATAAGAATGAAGCTGTCACATCTACGATGACTTATTTCCTATCTATAATAACGGTTGACAGATCTCACTACATCTACCACAACAGCAAGTCAAAGACATAAGTTGTTTGCTTGCTGTAAACAAACTTTTAATCTGTTTATGATTTCCTTCTATGCACTTTGCTAATTATTTATAATATGCCATTAAAGGTTTTTTATTTTATTTTATTTGATTCATTCCAAAGTCCCCCAAGTTCTTAACAGAGTCAGCTAATATAAGATTCTGTCCATCCAAAACTAGCAACAAAATACTTTACAGAACATTAACCTTGCTAACCAACACCATCTCAGACTTATTTGGAATCAGTTTTGGTTGTTATCTGCCACATAACCACAGGATCAAGGCTTTGGACCAGATTTGAGATGGTATTTTCTGGATGTTTATGTAATGAAATATAGGGAACACAGATGACACACAACCATGCAGTTTCAGATGAACTCACTGGACAACTGAACACATGCATAAAAAAATAGAGCTATCATCTCCAGGTCCAGAAATTCCTGGAGACTGGGGGGTAAAGACTAGAAAGGGTGCAATTTGGGGAAGAGACTTCAGCAAGATATAAAGCCATACCATTTCTTCAGGGGAACTGATTTCTGTAGTCTGGAGATCAGTTGTAATTCCAGGAGATCTCCAAGCACTCCAGGGAGGTTGGCAATCCTTTATTTCCCAATCCTTTATTTCCCCCACAAGATAGGTTCAAATAGTTGATTCAACACTGTTAATCACCACTCTGCATTCTAACTACCCACTACCGTCAGTTACTCTTTGGAACTCAAGTGGCTTTGAGAAAAGATTACAAGGGCTACATGTGATCAGAAAGGAAGGAACCATCCTTTTTGCCAGCAGAGATACTGAGGACTGAGCTCATAGCTGGCTCAAAATATTGTATCAGCTTGGGTGAAGTACAATTTTCTGGCTTTCCTCATTTCAGAAGTGTTATCACATAGTGAATAATATAATAGTTGTTTAGAAAATAGACACCACGGATCAGACTACGACCCAGCCCAAAACTGTGCCAACAACCAGAAAACAGGCAAAACCCACATATAAACCAGATAAAGTTAGTCAAGCCGTCCTCTAAGAAGTACAGACAGAAGGAATGCTTGAGAGAAATTCCTCTACTAAAATGTTTTTGGGAAAGGAAAATTCTATTTTGGGAGAAAAGAAAAGCAATGAGGAAGGGAGATAAACCTGGGACAATGAACAGCAAACACCAGCCTCCGCTCTGACTAGTTTATAGGCTATATGCATACGTATGTGTATGGTGTATCACATTAAGCTAAAATTTTTCCACATCTTCTAAGTCATATAACTTCCTCATTACATTTTCAATCTGTATAGATGTAACAGAAAATAAAACTTGGAGAATATGGTTAGCCCCCCTGCCCCCACCACGCTTCTCCCATATGGCTAGAAGCAATTTCTTCCTCTCTGCTTTATGGCTTAGAGAGATTGTGTAAATTTCTCACATCTACTGTTGCATACCAGCAAGCATTAGGGGAACTTATCTAATGGCCCAATCCAGAAAGGGGGGGGGATCGCCATTGGGAGGCGATAAGGGACTAAGCCAGTGGATTTGCCCTCTAAAAGGCACTTACCTTGATGGAAGGGCAAATCTGCCAGTGGGCTGCTGCTGTGACCCACTGAGATGCCCAGCCACAGCTCAGAGGGTCAAGTCAGCACTCCTGTGCTGCTGCCAGTCCCATTGGGGGTGTTCTGGAGGCATGACCAGGAGTGGAGCCAACCTGAGTCAGCTTCTACCCCAGCTTTGCTGCTGGATACATTGGGTTTGGACCTATGCCACTCTTTTAGGTAGCATGCATCCACTGAGCTCAATGGGAGGAATTTCAGTGGCAGGGAAGGTGCGGGTTTTGGGGGTCTCCTCATGCTGCCAAAATGTCCCTGACTGCCCCAAGGCTCTGGATTGGGCTGCCAAGAGACTGTGCTGTCATGCTATAATCGCATCGAACAGCATAGAGTAGCAAAAACTGTTCCATTTGCAAAAGACATTATTTGATGCATTTCTTTACTTCGTATGCATAGATAGGTCCTGTGGCATTGAAGGCAAAGGGCACAATCCAGCCACATTTAAGGTCTGCTCATAGTTAATATCATGCTGGGAAACCACCAATTAATTCCAGGGTTGCTATGCAGAGTAAGATAATGGCAAGCCACCTCATTTGCCTTGAAAATACTATGGGGTCACCATACATCAGCTACAACTTGATGGCACTTAATACACACACATACAGAATACATAAATGTCCTTTACTAGCTCACTGAAATCAAGATAATTTCACTTGGATTGCATTTTTCTCTTCATCTGCAAATGTGTAATATTATCAAATTGTGTTCTTCTGCATGAACAATATTTGAAAAAAATATTTTTCTTTAAGAGAAAAATGGTTGTGTTGCTATTTTCTGAAGCAGTTTTCCTATTCCCCCCTCCCCTTATATTTGTGCAGATACTCATCCTTATATTCTTGCCAGGCTTGCTATGAAGCTAAGGATATAAAAATGGTGAAACAAAGTGTATGTTCCAAGGTGTTCAGGGAGTCTGCCTCACAACCTGGCATACAGTTAATGCTTCCCAGTGGTAGCAGTTTGGTCCTATAGTTTCTCTGTAACGTCAATTGTTGTTAATAATGCAGGAAGGAGAGGTGTAACGGCAATAAGAAAAAATTGAGCCCCAAACCCAAATCTCAAAGCCATACCCAAACCCTCAAAAGTGGGGGTTATCATAACATTTGAAAAGGCAAAGGCATAACAATTTCTGATATGTTGAAAGGCTGATTTACTAATTTAAATTGAATGAATTTATGTCCCAAATGCTCAAGGATTCATGTAGGTCATGAATAGAACAATATTTTAGATAGGTTTCCATGCAGCTGAAGAAAAAATCTGCCAAAATACGGGTGGAGGATGTCAGCAGCACTCCAACATACTGAAGGCACTCCATGTTGTGGCTAGAAGGGACATAATTAAGTCACTTGAGGGACACTGGGGAATTCTGAATAGTGTCAAAATCAGAATGTAGCAAACGAGAGGCTCCACCACCTGGTAAGTCCCCTCTGTCCCCTGCCAGTTGATGGAGGATCTGGCAACCATAAGTTCTTTCAAATGCAAATGAGAAATAACATCACAACATAACAGTTATTATCCAACATCATTCCTCACTTCTGCCCTTTGTTCTCACAGGAGCAAAGAGTCCCAGCGGGGCTGTGGGAAGATTGCTGCTATTCACAACCCAATTGCTGCTATTTATAACAATACTCAATACAATCTTAGACAAAACATATTGCAAACATAAACCCATATCCTCATTAGTAATCATTTGTCATTCAAAGTAAGAAAATTTATGTAAAAATTTGTTGGAATCAATTTTAAAAGGATAAATGTATAATGCATCATCACTGTATTCTAATAGCAAAATCAGCAAAATCTTTGGATATTTAATCCAGTTAATTGAGTGGTAAACAGGCAAAACAGGTTTTCAGAAAAAATGTGAATTAAAAATAAATACATGGGGTTTAAAATATGAAAATGGTAAAAGGAGCACCTGTAGCTTTAAGCAACCAATTCTGCTCAGTGAACACTGCTAGGCATAGGCGTAGCTGCAACAGGAACATGTGGGGACATTTGCCCTGGACAGTCCCCATTGCATCACGAAGGGGGGCAGAAAATCACCCTCCACACTTCCGGGAAGGAGGAGGAGTGCAGCTTGGCCTGGGTGCGACGTTTGCACACCACCTGAGACAAGGCCTGTGCCTGTCGGCCGACCTGGTAGGCTGTGGTCGTGCTCTGGAGAGCACACCCATGGCCCACCAGGCCAGCTGACATCACACCCAGAGCCAGCCATGCCCCTCCTCCTTCCCCCCTCGCCCCACCAGGCCCGGCTGCTGACTAAGGTAAGCAGGATGCAGGGACGGGGGTGTGGCACGGGGGGCCCATAGGGAGTGTGTGGAAAATTGGGAGTGTGCCCTGGGCTCCATTTTTCATAGCTATGCTACTGCTGCTAGGCAGTCACAAATTCCAGGCTTGGTTCTGCCAATACATGGTCAATAATACTGAATGTCCAGGAAAAGCAAAATGGACACACTCTCCCATCATTCTCCTGATGAAGATCATTTGTCAGGATGACCAAGGTCATTTCCATCTCAAATCCAGGCTTGAATCCAGACTGAAATGATCCTAGGTAATCAATATTCTCCAAGACCATTTGAAGCTGCATGGCCACCCACCTACTGAAGCATCCAGAATGGAATAATGGCCACTAGCTAGTTTTTGTTCATCCACTAATTTCTTCTTCAGTAGGGGTTGCATAACTCCACTTTCAAGGTGGCCAGAACTACACCTCCTTGCAGAGAGGCATATGTTACTTCTGAGACCCAGTTGACCAACCCAGCCCAGCTCTATGCCAACAACCACAGAGGGCAAGGATTGAATCTAGACATACTGGGCCAGACACTTTTCTGAGCAGCTTGAACAGTTCATCAGGCCTCACCAACTGAAAATTATCCATGCAACTATGACCAGACTGCACTCCAGTAGCACACTAAGATTGAACCAACCACATGTAGAATCTAAATCACTTCAGCAATTTTATCTACAAAATGGATTCCAAAAACATTACAGCAAGCCTGTATATTTACTTGGTCTACATTTTCAGGAGCCTGGGACAACAGTCCCTTCACAATAAGAGCCCCATCATAATTTGGAAAAGTTTTGTTCAGTGGCACTGCATGAGCAGATGAACTGATTTGCCACCATCACCACCACAGTGTAGGCATGATAATGTGTTCTCAATTGTGCTTCGTCATATTCACTTTGAATTTTCCTCCATTTGAACTTCAACTATCTACCCAAATGCTTCACTGTTCCGTTCTTCACAGAGAACCAAGTGTGTTTCTAGCATTGCAGGAGGGTAGAAGGCACTCTGGCTCAATCATTTCCACAGCTTGGTCATCTCCATATTTCACAGATCAACCAGGACTGTGACAGGAACATCAAATTGAGCCACTTGAAAAAAAAGGTTATTTTACTCGGGGGAAGCTTACAGACCAGAAAAGTGCTAAAGAATATTGTTCACTGATACCTTATTCAGTCTATAACATAGCGCAGTGGTGGCGAACCTTTGTCACTCCAGATGTTATGGACAATTCCCATCAGCCCCTGCCAATTGGCCATGCTGGCAGGCGCAGATGGGAATTGTAGTCCATAACATCTGGAGTGACAAAGATTCGCCACCATGGACATAGTGAATACTGCATATGTTTGAGGGGTGATTTTCTTTCATATTTTGCTAATTATTCCCTAATTTTTCAGCTAAAAAAAAGCAAAGGGTCTTTGAAAAAAAGATTATGGAATAAAGAAGATGAAAGTGAATTTTGACAGTGTATTTGATGTCCTCCCCATATTTTTCAATTTTTGCTCAATTTGCACTTGCAACAGAGATTCCATATGACCCAGAGTAATCTGGTTTCTTCCCTTCCAGGATTTCTCATTCATAACACATGCAGACTACATATATACCACCTCAGATACTGTCACACCACTGTCGGACTTCTACACACATCTTTATTTTGAAAAATTGTGCATGTGTAGTATTCTTCCAGAATACCACAATAACTGAAACCTTTGACAGTGATGATTGCTAGAGAGTGCTGGGTAACCCATCATAATTATTTACATTGCAAAGACTAATTGGCTGCCTACTACTCAGGGGAAGAGGAGAATTTCAAGAATTCTTCAAATGCTGAGACAGTAGAGGAAAGATTTGGCCATATATATTGACATAATGCAGTATCAGTGCTACAAAGTTGCACTGATCCCCCCCCCCTTCCCCAATTAAAATAAAATCTCAGTTTTCTTTGTCTCAGCAAGCCAGGTCCTTGTGAAAATACAGAGGGAAGGGATATTTCCTTTCCTTCAAGCATAAGCAAATCTTCTCTTCTGGACACATGAACAAAATCAACCCCCAAACACCATGCTAGGAAAGGTAGGTGTTTTCCTCTGTTTTTCACAGAGGCTGTTCACAATTTGTGTGGGAATGGAGGATATACAACTAGAGTTGGTGAAAATGAGAAAAACGTCCTGTTGGGATTGTCCAAAAAGAGGATAAGGGAGAAATCCTGAGTGTACTTGGCAGTATGTTCCACTTAACTCAATGGGTCTTACTCTTAGGAAACTGTTCCTATGATTGCATTGCAACTTCCTCAACTCTGGAGGAGTTGCCTTGTCAGGCAATCCACTAGAAAACTACTTGGACATTTCCCTTGTATTTCTTTAAGGGAAAGTGGTAGAGGCTAGATATGCAGAAAAGCAGCATCAACTATTTATTAAGAGGGCATGACCCCCATATATACTTTGTAGCTAAAGGCTTGGATGGGAATCACTGAATTCACTTTTGTAGCTGTTATAAGATGATCTGAGAATCTCAATTAATCTCACACCCAGACCCATTGTGCGTGAAACACTAACCTCAGGGCTCTTAGGTGTGCAATGGGGCTGTAGTGTGATCTCCTTGCATTTCTCTGTTTACACAGGAGGAGGCATTTATTGCCTGCTCTGCAGCTTGCTTGCTGAAGTCACAAGGGGGCTCTGTTTTCCCTGGTGCTCTTAATTCTGCCCAAGACCCCCTCAAAGGCACAGATCTCATCATAACCAGTAGTTGAAAGGTAAAGTCCTTTAAACTGCAGTTAGATGATTTACCTGTGATTCCAGTTATATCAATATTGTAGCCCCTTTCCAAAAATAACCCCTCAAAAGAAAAAGGCAAAGCACTTCCCTGGACCAAACTCTGCTGAAGAAGGGGACCATGTTCTTGAACTGATATATCTCTCCCCCCCCACCCCATCTTCTCTCTCTCACCCACATATACCTCCTGCTACTGCTGCCAGAGAAGAGAGAGGTTTGTTGTTAAATGGTTAGCCCACCATTTGGAATTCATCGCACAGACATCCCCTCCAGTCTGTTATTAATTGCAATGACTCTGGTTGTTAGGGCATGAGGGAAATGACTGATCTGCCATTTGGAGGTTTTAAAATGCCATAAAAGACAGTGATTCTGCAGTGATTCTCTGTTTATATTGATATATCAATGTAATAAATAACACAAATTGAAATAATAAATCTGAAAAAGGGTGAAGAGGAGAGGTGTGCATAGGAGTAAGAGGGAGTGGGAGGGGCTGGGGGTGGGCATAGGGAAGATGTCTGGGACAAAGCTGGAATATCTCCTCTGCTCTAGCAGCAAAGAAAAATAAAGTACCACTTAAAATGGTGTTGCTTGGCATGGGGAGAATGGAAATTAAAAGCAGGGCTCAGGGAAATACATCTTGCTGTGCTGGACAATTGCCCCTTCTGCGCAGCAGACACCTTGTGCACAATGGGCCTCAGTTTCATTTTATAGGGAAAATCTAAACATTGTATTCATGGTCAACACAAAGGAACAAATTAATTAAGTGTTTGCATAAAGTTCTAGCAATTACCAGGTTTTGCATAAAGGTTTACAGGCTTATTTGTCCTCCCCAAGGATGCTACCTTTGAAAGATGCTGTCAACAAGAAAACACCTAGGTACATGAAAGAATTATCTGAAAATATTAATTAGTAACATGACATTTTGATGAAACATGATCCCTATTAAAACAAGTTTATCCACTGAGCTTTACGAATACTCATTTGTTAAAGCATTCATGGTGTGCTTTGAAAAGTGTGTCAATTACATTAAAACAGATATTTTCTTAGAAAAAGGAAATACCTCCCGCACTAATGTCTGGTAAGTACTGTTATTTATAACAGTTTAGGGAATCAAAAAGAACATTTCTTTGTGAGCTACCAACTATAAATTATAGTAGTGAAAAAAGGATTGATGAGACAGTCATACTGCAGACAGTATAGAGGTCTGTGGGCAGAAGTCTAGTTTTAAAAGTTAAACGGGATTGAGGTAAGAACCCTTGTACATGTTTGGTGCCTTTAATTTTGTTACGTACCAGTTGTAAGATAGCAACAGTTCAGAGGGATGGGGATAGATAAGGGACTTTCAGGTTTTCCAGGTTTAACTATTTTCTTGCCATCTCATTTTAAATACCTCACAAGTCTTTTTTGGTTTAATCTCTTTCTGAATACATCAAATAAATCCAGACATCTCAAAGAATAACAATGTAGAGCACTGGCAGCAAAGGTTTTAATGAGAAACAGGAACACTACTTGGAATTAAGTGAAACCTACTTGCTTAAAGCAAGGAGAAAGGGACCAGTGTGTGTATGTCAATTTCTCCTTGCCATTACAACATGCCATCTTGGATGCCAAACAGACCATCTTTAGAGGAAACAAAATGAACAAAGGAATTTTCTAGGGGATTAATGTGAGCATCTCTTCAACTAGTACATTTCTAGTATGGATTGATTTGTACATGTTGACTTCTCTCAGTCTCATGCTGCTGGCAGATCTAAGGTGGGCTGCCTCTATAGCCTATCTTGGACCCAACAAGAAAAGCACAGAAGGAGGTCCCATTTTTCACACATTCCCCTTGGATGTAGTTGGGGCAGAATGGAAAGAAAGACAGGTTTTGTAGATGCACCATGAAGCTGCAAGCAGGAGATGTTGCCTCTTTGAACTCGCCTTGAATGCCTCCAGGATGCATGGAAGGAAGGTTCGTGAGGTGGCAAACTGATCTGAGCAAATTCTGGCCTGGTACCAAACATTTCCCTAGCCAAATGATTGTTTGAGAATCTCCAAGCAGAGATAGAGAAAGCAGCAGTCTGTTTTACACATGAGTAGTTAGCCACTGATGGCTGGTATCAGATGGAATTGCTTTGGTTTGTGTTTAATAAGCCCCAGTGGGTTTTTGTTTTGTTTTGCCAGAGAGTGCGCTGGCATGAAGAGTCAGAACTGAAGAACTCTTTGTTAAGAGATAAAGAAAGGGTCATTTAAAAGACAATTTTCAACAGACTCCACTTTGCAGAATGAGCCTCAAGCACTGAGCAACCAATAGGCAATTTGAATTTCACATAGCTTTTTTTTTGCAGCTTCTGTCATAGAATCACAGGTTACTTTAATCAATACATTTAAATAGTTCATCTACAATGGCTTACTATTTAAGTCTTGTATCCCTCGAGCAGTTCTGAAATTGCTGTCTGCTACCAAATTTTGATTTTGACATCCCTCACATATGTCCATGGACACTGAACTAGTAAAACTAGTGCCTCTCTCCTCTTATTTTAAACTTAAGATGGAGAAGGGGGACACTTTGCAGCAGATGGCAAGCAGAACAAAAGGGCTGCCAATTCCAGCTCTGTAAATTTCTGAAGATCTGGAAGTGGCGCCTGGAGAGGGAACTCAATGGGAATGTGATTCCTTAGAGTCTGCCCTCCAAAGCTGCTATTTCCTCCATAGGAACTGATCTTTGTAGCCTGAAGATCAGTTCTAGTGATGGGAAAACTCCCTGCCCCAACTTGCAGTTGGTAATCCTGCTTTCCATATTATTGGAGGCAGCAACATGTTTTTAAAAATGTGTATTTGATATCAATGTACACTTCTTTCAAAATCTGTCTCCTTCATAAATTAATTTTTGCATCTGGAGTAGCCCCCCCCCCCCAAAAAAAAAAATACTTGGACAACTCAATGAATTTATATTGAAAATAGGTCAGGCCTGAAACAAAATGATTTGTTGTGAAAAATCAATGCAGAATCTAATACAGATATTAAATGAATTTTAAAAATTAACTGTAATATCATTCCAGTTTCTTAACACTCATTGGCCAGAGGACACAGGCAGGAGGTTTACCTCCTGGTGAGTGAATAGGAAACACCATTTGCAGCTGACTTTGAAGTATGACAGGGAAACCGTAGACCAAAGGGCAGGGATAGCACTACTAAATCTTCCAAGTTTGACACTTTGGTCGATTCCCCACAGGGAAATTCTATCTAGATCAAACCAAGTTTGTAAAGAAACCGCACCTTTTCATTGAGGTTTCAACCTCCCCACCGCAGCATGTACTCAGCAAGGACGTGTAGGCCTATCTCGGATTCTAGAAATGTAGCAATCCCCACTACCACGTGATCTCCTTTGCGGGTCTCTTCTGATTGGCTGGCGTGCCGTGTTGCGGCAGGACCTTTTTGGGGCAGGAAAATTTTCCCTCCTACTTGCAACCTGAGGTTCGCTCATTTGCAAGGATGAACGTTTAAACATTTAGGTGCTTAAGCGGGTTTTCGCTCATTTGGAAGGGTAAACGGTTAATCATTTAAGCGGTTTTTCATTCTCCTATGCTAACATCTCTTCGCGCTCGCTGAGACCAAAAGCTAAATTGAAACCCAGAAGAGGCTGCACGCGCATCACTCAGTGCCTGCCAAGCACTGATTGGTTGCTAGACAATTGTGTCACACTCCACGGTGGGAATTTTTAACAGAGATTGGACCCCCGTTCCTCCCCTCGAAACTGGATCGAAAACATGCTAAGAAGAGAAGTTGTACTTTCAAGCTGGTTCTGCTGGGACGCGGGATAAGGGGGAGAACAAGCGCCAGAAATGGGATGAATCCCTGTTTGTCACTCAAGCAGTGGGGAGTTCTTGCTGAAACCTTGATATTTCGCATGAGCATCATGCAATTAATTGACCGTGGGGAATCGACCTTTATCTCAGTTACATTATACTCATGAAGAGAGTTTCAGAGGGTAGCCATGCAGGTCTGATATAGATCAGCTAGATTCAAGTCCAGTAGCACCTTAGAGACAAACAAGATTTTCAGAGTATAAACTCTGGAGAGATGAAGGAAGATTTGACCCCCCCAAAGCTTGTACCCCAAAAATCTCATTGGTGTCTAAGATGTTTCTGGACTTGAATATTATATTCATACTTTTGCATAAACATTTTTGAGCAACTAATAAGTGCCCCAGATTGAAAGGACATGAGATTTTTAAAATTCTTAATTGTTTTAAATGGAAAAATATAGAATGTTTAGAGAAACTCATAACTTCTCTCACACACAAGGGAACACATCTAAATAGTACCTGCAGCTTTATATGCAGAGATCTCTGAAAACATACTTCTCCAGATGAAGATGTAATTGTTCATCAATTAACTAAAATCATATGTCTTTCTAAAATTTCATTAGTTTGGCAGTCCTTTTAGTGATATTTTGGAATCTTCATCTTACCACCTCTAGCTGGAATTGCTATTTTTTCAAACTGCTGATAGCTAACTTTGTGCAAACACCGATGATATGGAGGAAAGAAGGAATGTGAAATCATTGCTATTTCCTTCTTCCTCAATTTCTATACATCAGTTTCATGCATTTAAAAAACACACACCAGAAAGTCCTCCAGTAGCCTGGCCGGAAAAAATGCTCAGGAAATGGCACTTTTGAGGGGCTGATCTTGGCAAAGTCATATTTGCTAATGTAAAACTAAGGCATGACACTGGCAAAAGTGAGTTGCCACTGGTTTTCTCTGAAGAAGAACAAGAAAGGGTGTTTATAGTGCAGCATTGATAAGTGGCAGTATCTAAGCCTTTCCTGCCAATAATGCCTATCTTTTCCAGAGCAATTAATTTTCTAATAAGGCTCTGAAATGTGAAATCAGAAGCTACCACTGGTGGGGTGGGGGAGAACAGGAATGTGGAAACTGAGCATTTGGTGGGGCGGGCAATGCAGACAGAAGAGTTTAAAATGTCACAGTTATTTTATGCATGACATGTCTTTGGCTCATGCCAAAATTGAGGTTTGTCCTAAAGACACTGTCACCTGATCTGGGCTGCTACCCAAAAGCACTGAGTTTGATCTACATGTAACATTCTGCTTATGGAAGCAGTTCTGTGAATGGAAGGGTACCTTTGAATCTAACCCCTTGGCATGAATTTAAACCCACTCCCCTTCTCAATTATTTTAGTAAACAAGCCCAGAGAGTTATTCAACCTCATAATATCAGCCCACCAGAGCCCATATTATGGTGCTTGATGAGCTCCTTTTACAAATCCAGAAACAATCCAGCAGGGGCTGGTTTTTCACTTTGAAAGCTTTCCTACAGTGATTCTCTGCTAAGCCAACTGGATCTGAAATAGCGTACTGTGTCTTCTCTTTGCTCTGAGATTCTGCCAGATCAGAGGGAAAGCTCAGTATGATCCAAAAGAATTCACAATTTTTAAGCAAAAATAATTTACAGGATCTATCTTATCAGTTCTCTAGGAAAAAAACTTTTTGAAATGCAGATGCTGGGGGGAGGGGTGGTGGAGAGAGGTTAGATAGTTGAAGTTAGATTAACTGCTTCTGCCAAGTGTCACTTCCATAGTTTCCTCTCCTAAAAGGCTTTTCTTGTACTGCTTCAAAAGTCTGTTAGACCAGAAACATGGAATATGTACAAACACCATGAGAAATCCCACTCAAACACTCTCAAAAGCCATATGCTGCTCCCATCCTCATGCTGCCATTTTTACTAAAACTACAGAGCACAACATGCAGTAATGAGCTCCTATTAAAACTTCACAAGACTGCCATCTTTTTCTGACAATTCATCCTCACGAACATTTGTGAACAGCTACCTGCCTAATACAAGTCAGAGTTCCACGTTTTGTTTCATTCTCTTTATCCCCTTCATTCCCCGCCCTGCCTATATACTCTGAAGTCAGTGTACATTCAAAGAGAGAAAGCTAGTGTAACAATCTGATCCTATGCAGACTTACATAGGATCCTATGCAGACTTACTCCAGCCTAAACTAATTGATTTCATCCATAGACAGAAACTGCACAGAAAAGTATTGGGAGTTAGGCATTTAAAGTTGCAGGCAGATTTACGGAGGGGGGGGGGGTGTTCTAAATTGAAATTTTAACTTCCCTTTTTAGGGATACTTTCAAAACAGAAAGTGAGTGTGTGTGTGTGTGTGAGAGAGAGACCCAATGGTCCACAAAGCCCCACATGTCTACAATGAAATCAGAGCAGAGGCAAGCAACCTACCAAAAGGGGTGACCAGCAGGCCAAGAGGACACACATGATACCTAGCAGCTGGATCAGGGTTTCCATGGTGATTCTACCCCACTGCCTTCTGGATTGAGATCTGGAACTTTTGGTTCGGCACCGACATACTAAACCAACGATTGTTGCCACGTTGCATGCCACAGTGATAAGGAGGGAGAAGAGGCCCAGGAAAGCAAAAATCAAAGCAAAGACTGAGTTGCCCATCCTAAAGCCTTCATCATCCCTGGTGCCAATGAAGCACCAGGTGCCTGGCCACTGGAGAGCATACTTCCCCACACCAATGATGGGCAAGAGCGCAAAAGCAAAGATGGCCAGCCATACACTGAGAATGACAGATTTGGTCACCCTGGTCTTCATGTGGCCAGAGTACCAGTGTGGGGCTCGGATGGCCAAAGTCCTTTCGACTGCCATGGCGCTGGCGATGAAGAGAGGGCACAGCCCAAAGACAGTCATACACATGCCAAAGAAGGTGCATAGTTTCAGCGAGGGGTCCACCTTGTCCCAGTTCCGGTTAGCCAGGTATACCGAGATGACAATGGGGCTTGTCACCAGTTGCCCGGTGAGATCGGTCAGAGCCAGGGAGCCGATGCACAGCAAGAAGGACTTCTTCCTCTGGTTCTCCTTCTTGTGGTAGGCGCGGTACACCAGCAGCATCGCCAGCGCGTTGCCCACCATGCCCGTGATCATCATGGTCAAGGGGAAGACGATGGAGACAGAGCCGCACGGAGCCGTGGCGTTGCCGACCAAAGGGGCCATGGCGGTGGCGTTGAGCCTCTCCCGGCGGAGCCCGCACAGACTCAGGTTGCCCGCCGGGGGCGCGAAGGGAAAGGCAGCCACGCCGAAGGCACCGGGCAGACCGGACGCTCGTCCCATCCCATGGCAGCGCGCCTCGACCCAGCCTTCGGGGCTCCTCGGCGCGCCTCTGTGGGCTACTCTGGGCGAGCCGCTGCTCTATAAGGCGGAGGAGGCGGAGCCCCACGGCCGTGTCACTTTGGCTGATCCATTTGAGGCCAGGCGAAGAAGCTGCTTTCCCCTGCCTGCTTCTTGCGCCGGACACGCGCAGCAGGACGAGTCCAACTTTGGGAGTTTCTCGACGCGGAGCGAGCAAGAAGCAGCCGGATCGTGTCCGGCCCCAGGTTGCTGGTAGGTTCTGGTTTCCCAGCAGCTGTTGAAACAAGGCGGGCACCGGGCACAAAGCCCGGAGGAAGCAGCTGTGAGTCTCGCAGAGAGGCCGGAGTTTTGCGCGTTCTCCTTCCCACATCAGCCGCTCCGAGGACGGGGTGCCTGCTCGGTTTTTCTTGAAGCCCCACTCGCGTAGACTTCACTTAAGCCTCTTCTTTTTTGTCTATTTAGTTGCTGTCTTACAGTTGCTCCACATCAGCGCCTAATCCGTCACGAGTGGATGCCAACTTCCTAAGGCAGTTTCAAAATCAGGCGCAAAACAGCCCCAGAATCGAGAGGTTGACGCGGAAAAACAACCGCGCTGTTATCAGAAGCAAAGAGGACATCTAGCGGGAATTGAAAGGCGGCGCCAGTAGGAAGCCACGTCTCGACAGGCTCGGAGAGTTCAGCGAGTAGGCACCCCAGAGATTTATTTTTATTTTACAAACCAGGTCGCAGAGCTTTGATTTTGAATAGGAGAAAGTGTCAGAGGACGAGTCGCTAAAGACTGCACCCTTGTTTACGGTGAACCTCATTCAAGGGAATAGAAATATACTTTTAAAACGTCCTGAAATTATAACATAGAATTTAGGTAAAGGTAAAGGTCTTCCCCTGTGCAAGCACTGGGTCACTCCTTACCCACGGGGTGATGTCACATCACGTTTACTAGGCAGGCTGTGTTTATGGGTTGGTTTACCACTGCCTTCCCTAGACCTTGACACTGTACCCCCATAACCTGAAAACAACTTCCTTTGGGATTGAACCGTGTTGTGATCAGAGTTTTGACTGCTGTACATGCAGCTTGCTTATTTATTTATATGCTTCCTGACTTGCGTCAGGAAGGTCTTAACATAGAATTTACACAGGTTTTTAAAAGAGTATTATGGTGCACATTTATAGATCCATTTGTTGGAAGTCTTCATGTGACAATTTAAATAATTTGTCCAGTTAATTCAACATATACAAAACCTATGAAATATTATGCTTCAAATATCATTGAAGTCTTTAGTTTCATTATTTAATCCTGAACCCAAGCATAAGTCTGAAGCCTGCAGTATGGATGAGATACTGTCTGATGCCTTTACTTATACGCCACATTGTGCAAATGGCTTGCATCAAATTCTAACATCAACTAATTATAATCTAAGAAAAATAAGCAGCTTTAGCATACAATAAAAATCCCATCATATGCAGTTGCACAGAAAACACCAATGCAACCATAAAACAGTACAAAACCAGCAACCCCCCCTCCCAAGCTGGTTTTGAAAATTCTTATTAAGAAAATGAGCCCATTCAGTGATTTACAGGGGGAGCATCTCACACTTCTGGGAGGCGCTACAGAAACGGCCCTGCTTCTCATTGAGGCTAGGCTAGCTTCAGGGGTGAAAATAAAGTAGTAGAAGAGTTTGGATTTATATCTCACCTTTCTCTTCTGTAAGGGGTCTCGAAGAGGCTTACAAATTCTGTTTCCCTTCCTCTCCCCACAGCAGACACCCTGTGAGGTAGGTGGGGCTGAGAGAGTTCTGAGAGAACTGTGACTAGCCCATGGTGACCCAGCAGGCTTCATGTGCAGGAGCAGAGAAACACATCCAGTTCACCAGATAAGCGTCTGCTGCTCATGTGGAAGAGTGGGAAATCAAACCCAGTCCACCACTGTTAACCACTTGTACCTCAACCCTTCTGTTTCAAGCTCTCCCCATACATTGTGGGTTAAAAGTGTAACTTGCTTTCACCTCTGGCCAGTCTCCACATAAGATGGACATTTTGGAACAATCTCATTAAATGGATCTAGTTGTCAGGAAGGAGGTGGGAGTCTGTAATGCATTATCTATATACTTGCCTCAGCAAGTGTGCAGTCTGTAGGGCAGAGGTCTTCAAACTATGGCCCTCCAGATGTTCAGGAACTACAATTCCCATCAGCCTCTGCCAGCATGGCCAAGTAGCAGGGCTGATGGGAATTGTAGTTCCTGAATATCTGGAGGGCCATAGTTTGAAGAACCCTGCTGTAGGGTAAGGTATTGCACATTTGAGCTTCCAAGCCTTTCCAGCAAAAGAATCAGAAAGTGGTTGCTGTGTTTCACTTGAGCCATGGCTCCTCCAGCCCCCCTTCTACTGGGAGATATTTGAGATGTTTGGAGAGAGGCATGATCTGTATGCCAAGTATACAAAATTGTATTTTGCCTTTAAATCAAATTCAGGAAAAGTGGAGAAAATGCTTGACAGGTCTTTGAATTTCAGTTTCAATTACATTTCACACAGCCTATTACTATATGCTACATGGGGACTAATGAAAATTGAATCCAGTCTTGATAGTGAAACTTTGATAACATTCCCCTTTAAGGATCAGGTTCTTCAACTGGGGTTGCTACTAATCCAACCCTCATTTCAGATAAACAAGAGGTATGAAGTACCACTTCAAAATGTAAGATTACAGTGGTTTATAAACTATAATTCTTTCTGGAAAGACATGATCTTGCCAGTTATCTACACTTTAGTACCATCCTGCACAGTGCATGCTCTATGAACCTTTAAAGACTACTCAAATATAAGCTTGTTTAGTATGTGCCAGTAGTACAGTTGGAGATCTATTTTGATGGTGTTAAAATTTACACAGGCTCACATTTTTGTTAACAGGCAGGATTCATATCTATAAAGCTATAAACGGCTTTGGGACATCAAAGATAATCAGATATATTTTTTTCTCAGATCATCTTCTGAAGGTGTTCTCTAAGTGCCGCCAGCTTCAGAAGTCAGGCATATGAGTCCTACATGGAAGAACTTTTCTCTTTCATAGAAGACCCTCCTTAAAACTGCTTGCCAGGCCCTTTAAGTGAAATCTTAAAGCCAACTTAAGACATACATAGTTGCTTAACTTTATTTAAGTGGCCATTTCTCTTAAAGGCATGTCAGTGCAATCCTAGGTAGGCATACACCCTTCTAAATTCATTTATATCAATGGATCGAGAAGAATGATTCTACAGAACGTGTTTCCTTTATGATTTATGTTTTTTTTTATTGGTCTTTCACTTATTTTTATTGGTATTTGTTGTGGTTGTTTCTTTTCTAAGGAAGATGTCTTGGATTTTTTTTTTAAAGATAGAGAGTACTTTAATAATAAAAAGGAAATAAAGACTTATTTGTTGAGTCACGCAGTAATTTTATATCTCACATGCTTTCAGGTCATTTTGTACTGTAGTTTCAGCTAAAAGGCTTATAAAGACAGACCACCACTCTAAAATAATAGCAGTTTTATTAGATATGGTTTCCTCTTTTTTCTAGTTATTACAAAAAGAAGGGAAAGAATTCTGTTCTATTCAACAGAAACATGAATCGCGCTGTTAAAATCAAAGCAAATCCAATAATGGACTGTTGTAGCTTCCTGGTGGTAGATAATGAGAAGGAATTGGTCTTCACATTCAGTATGAAATAAGGAATTGGGGTTGGTGGGTCTGGAGAGATAGTAACATTAAGCCTTTTAAAGCAATGGACCCATCTCTCAAAGTTGTATGCAACACGGCCAGGATTCAAATCATATACAAACCAAACTACTGGTTTCAAATTGAAATCTACCTTCCATTCTCTGTAGATGCAGAGTAGTACACACTGTTTTTTAACATTTTTGTGATGAAAGCCCTAAATGTTTTGAATTGGCACTTTAAAAAGTCATTCAATTTTGGTTACTACTGTTTTAGTTGAACACCTCAGATTCCTATTGGCAAGCTAAATCTTTCATGCAGATATGTAAGATTCCTATTGGCAAGCTAAAACATGCAGATTTGTAAGATTCTCAAAAGCATCTCCATGATGTCATTCACTTATGAGAACATATAGCTTCAGGAAGGGTAGTTATCAATCACTTAATGTTCTCACCAGTTCCAGAATTCTTTGAGAGTGCCAATTGCCATTGAGATGCTACATTTATAGCTTGGATAAGACTTATTGCATAGCAGTAGTTTTTTAAAATTCCCCACCACAAAGTTAAGGGTCACCCAGTCAGTTCTGGAAATCAAAGTTAACTTTGGAATAGCAGCTAGTAGTACTTCTCATTAAAAAAACTTGATGGGTCATGTAGGGTCTCCGTGCCTCACTTTCAAGTTTTTTCCTTGCAGCTATTTGTACTGAGATTTATGCAGAAACACAAGCATTTGCAAGAGCCAACAGGGCACTAGCTGTTGAGTTTTAGCCAGCGGCCTAATCATTTAATGAAGACAACAAATCCTCATGCAACCTGAGTTTCAGTGGTTAAACAAGCAATGGCAGTATAAAATCCACTGTCCGCAAAAGAGCCAATCTTGTGAAAGACCAGACATGCGGAGGAATGAGGAAAATATATTGTTTTGTTTTATACCAGGTGAGAACTAGCTGACTGTGCACATTTGTCCTGCCCGTGCTTAAGTAAGACCTGGTATCTGGACTCTTATTGTCTCATCATGTATCCATGTTGTGTGTCATAATGCTGATGTGATACATTTCAAGAGGGGGGCAGAATTGGGCAGAACATGGTGCCATGATCCATAGGTTGAAGGTAGGAGAGATATGAGGGATACATGCCATGTTGGGGGAAGGGACAGCAGAAAATTGTGAGCAGTTGCCCTTTGTGATTATTTCTCCAGCCAGGGTGATACTAACCATATAAACAATATATGTTGCTGTTAAATGCAAGTTGGGCACAGGAAAAACAGCAGCCCAGCATGCATCCTAGCATGATCACCATGACTTGGTTGAAGATTAGTGCCATTAACCTCTCAACTCTGCCCTCCCACCCCCAGCAGCAGTCTCAGTGATATATCAGGATCTGTTTCCCTGGGCCTTAATTTCTTCAGGATTTACCCAGAGTCTGGTGAGTGTTCGAACTAGAATTCTGTTTCTGTTCTACTCATCCCACCACTTATTTACCTATCTGAGATGGCACAGGAGTTCTTGGTGTTGAGAGCTACTAGGATGATTTTCTAAGAGAACTTCAACATTTATGAGTCTACCTTTTCAGAAGTACTTTAGGAATTCATGGTTTCCGTGCCAACATATATCAAATAATAACAAGCCCTACACACTGTGCAAATCACACTATTTATTTGGTATTTCATTTTGTGCAGGAAGATGAGTTGAAGGTGGAAACCTGATAATCCTTTTGTCATGAATGGATCACTACTTACTGCAATTTATACTTACAAGGATACCAAGACCACCACCTATGCGTCCTCCAGCATCCAAAAGCAGCAGTTTGATGAATGTAGTGGGCTGCAGTGTGATTGGAGGCAGTCAGGAAACATTTTGTGAACTGAGTTTCAGATCAAAAGGACTGCAAATAATCCCAGGGATTCCACTAACAGTCTCACAGCTGTAAAAAGGAAGTTTCGAAAGAAGCCATAGTTTCACATTTAACAGAACATATCCCTTTTCAAATCAAGTCTCTCTGGTCTAAATGGTAGCTGAAGCTTATAGCAAGATAAAAAATCTGGCAAAAAGTGCATTCCCCTTTCATTTGATTAAGTTGTTAAAACAAAAACATGGTAAGGTCTCTTTATTCCAGTAACACCAGCATTGCTTTGGAAGGATGTCAGATCCTAGGAACAGGAGATTGTTTACACTATTACATCAGATTTATGCCCTTTCTGTACGAGAGATGTTTATCAATAAAAGGCTACACTTCTATTACTGGAACGATCCACTTTGATTTTATGAATGCTTTTAAGGCAAATCAATTTATAGATATTTACAAGTGGGATTGCATGACGTCTGCACTGCTTTCCCAGAAGCAATTAACAATCCTATAGCAAAAGCTGGCACATGCACTTCATGCAGAGAACTTAAAAGTTGTACACCATATATCATAAATATATTTAACGCTCACCAGCTGTACCAAGATTCTTCAATATACTGCCTTTTCTTACAATGCAGTTTACACCTTCATTAGTACTTTACAAGCAGAGGTCCCACAATGATTTGTAGGGGGAAATTTCATTTCCCCCCTCCTCAGTTGCTTCCCTCTCCCCTTTCTACTACATGGACTTCTATGGGGTGGCTGCCATTGAATAGTAAGCAAGCGATTGAAACTGGGAGAGTCATGCAATTCATTTAGTAGCAGTCTGTGTATGCCTTGTAAATGACCTGGAAGTAGGGGTGGGTAGTGTGGTGGCCAAGTTTGCAGATGATACCAAATTATGTAGGGTGGTGAAAACTGCAAAGGATTGCGAAGAGCTCCAAGTAGACCTTTATAAATTCGATGAGTGGGCTAAGAAATGACAAATGTAGTTCAATATAGCAAAGGCCCCTTCCGCACATGCAGAATAATGCGTTTTCAAACCACTTTCACAACTGTTTGCAAGTGGTTTTTGCTATTCCGCACAGCTTCAAAGAGCCTTGAAAGCAGTTTGAAAGTGCATTATTCTGCATGTGCGGAGTGAGCCAAAATGTAAAGTGATGCACATAGGGGCAAAAAATCCAAACTTCACATACACGCTACAGGGGTCAGTGCTGTCAGTCACAGACCAGAAAAGGGATTTGGGCATCTTAGTTGATAGTTCCATGGGAATGTCAACTCAATGCATAGCAGCTGTGAAAGAGGCAAACTCTATGCTGGGGATAATTAGGAAAGGAATTGATAATAAAACTGCAAAGATTGTCATGCCCTTATATAAAGCAGTAAAGCGACCGCACTTGGGAGTACTGTGTTCAGTTCTGGTTGCTACATCTCAAAAAGGTATCAAAGAGATAGAAAAAGTGCAGAGAAGGGCAACGAGGATGAATGAGGGACTGGAGCACCTTCCTCATGAGGAGAGGCAGCAGTGTTTGAGACTCTTTAGTTTGGAGAGGAGACATCTGAGGGGGAAAATGATTGAAATCTATAAAATTATGCATGGGGTAGAAAATGTTGACAGACAGATTTTTTTCTCGCTTTCTCACAATACTAAAACCAGGGGGCATACATTGAAAATGCGGAGGGGGGGGGGAGGGATTAGGATTAATAAAAGGAAACATTTCTTCACGCAACACATGATTCGTGTTTGGAATATGTTGCCACAGGAGATGGTGATGGTCGCTAACCTGGATAGCTTTAAAAGGGGCTTGGATAGATTTATGGAGAAGTTTCTAGAATAGTATTTTGATATTACTGATTAGGATGGATATAGTCCAGAAGGCTACATGGGGCAGCGGAGTCTTCTGCTACTGCCATGGGCTACCACATTCCTATCATTTACAGAAGACAACAGAATGAATGTTGCTTCAAGTACAGAATTTTAAGATCAGCATGAAAGTGTACCAGTAAATCCAGATTACTTAAGCCAAGAAGGCTTACAGTGTGGCCATGGAAACATTGGATGGCCACAGCAACCCACTACCCATGTTAACCCAACCCTCTGAATATATACTCAGCAGTCCCACTTCACTTGAAATGGAACTTACTCCCAAACAAATGTGCCTAGGTCCCCTAGGATAACATCCTCATCACAGTCTATGAAGCAACATCACAAGAATGTAATCCTCAACGAGGCTATGCTGGTCAATATGAAAGCATTACTTTAGAAAGAACTAAAGAGTTTCTGGCATCCAATTTATATTTAAACTTTTCATCAGGAACTTAATTTTATGCACCTAGAAATTACTACTGTATTTCATCTTTGGGTGTTTTAATAATGCAAAAAATGCTTACAGAGATTACTGCAAATATAAACACATTGCATTTATATGCTATTCTGAGAACAAACTATAATTTGAACATTGTGGCTTGCAACTACTGATTCTCCATTGACATATCTCTAAAACTCAAATTACCTCTAGTTGTCTTTGAAAAATATTCAGACGGTGTGACTTAACAAATACATGCATACGCTTCATCTTTGATTCACATGCTTTATTTACATTTGTCTACAGAATTATATCTTAATGGAACAAACTAGTACATTTTAATCCAAGCCAAATGAAACCATAATTTCCCCTTAGTCCTCTCTAGGCTACTGCTTGCCAAAGTTAAAAACCATCTGTTACAATACTTAGGAATACAAAGCACAAGAATAACTAACTTTAACATGTAGCATCTAGCAAGTCAGATTTTCACAATGTAATAGATAGACTTTCAAGAAGTCAGAGGCACAGTTACAGGAGACTATTTGTTCTTGTGCAATCTATGCTACATTAAGCAATTAAAATACTCAAAGAGAAAGCAATAAAGGAAAAATTGCAGGGCACTTTTTCTCAAGCAAAATCTCTATCCAAAGACTCTCTACTATGCAAAATAAAACATCTTCTGCCTTTGTCTCTTGAACCAGTAATGAAAGTTAAGTGTAGCAGACTTCTTTTCTAAAGGAAAATGTAAGACTAGTATGCTCCATTTGTCTTTGTATAGCTTGCTTTACAAAGCCATGTTCAATATGAAAACTGAAGACATACTGCTTCTTTAGTAGAAACACTATTCTCCTTTTACATACTTACCTTGGGATGTCACTGAAGACGAAACATTTCTCCCAAGTAAATGGAGCTTTAAAATGGCCAGTATTTAACAAATATTGCTAGTAAAACAAATTGCATGAAGCATTTTAAGCCACAAATTTGTATAACAAAATTACCTGAAGTGATTTGTGAATACAATTATGCTGAAGTATGTATTTCCTGCAAGTTACAAACTTGGAACAGAGTTCCTGCCAGTCTGAATTCAATTTTACTTATCTTACAGAAAGTGATTTCAGCATTATATGTGAATTCTTTTACAAAAAGGTTCCATAAGATCTGAATGAAAGTGGTTCTTGATTCAACCCTTAACACTTCCTTGTACTTCAACTATGTCGTTCAATTCTTTTGGTGGATCTGAAGTTTCAGCACACATAGGGAGGGTACGACAAATTTCCATTGTGATTGCAGCTTCTCACATCCTGAGAGCTGCCTTTGGGAGTTATGACTCAAAGGAAATGGTCATCTCTACAGCACTTCTGTGCATTTCTTTCAATGCCAGCAATTACCAAGTTAAAAAAAACAACAACTGTACACCTGTGGATTAGAATATAAAACCTAATTCACAGGGCTGAAGTTTACACATTTTGCAAGATTCTTCAAAACCTTGATATTAGGAAGTACTCACAGATGAACTATTCAGCTAAAAACTGTGAATACTAACTGCTAGTACCTTACCTATGAAGAAGAGATTTATTTTGTTTACTGGAGTATGAATTACTTGTAGTGATGAAGGGAAAAAGACCAGTGCAGCTTTGGTACAACTGATATTTATATACATCCATGTTGATCTGGACATATCTGTAAGTAGCAAATGTTAAGGCTAAGCAGCCAATTAGAATGGACCATACAAAGCTCTCCAAGACAAAGAAGTAACAAGCTAGAGCCTTACCATTTTCAAATCCAGTAAAAAAAAATGGGGCAAGGATACATTTCTGAAAGAAAAACACAGCCATACTACTCACCTTCACTGAGTCTATTTATGGCTTAAAATGTTCCATTGTTTTTGTTTCATGAATTAAAATAGCTGCAGTTTCCCATTAACATGCACCTCTACTAGCAGATTTAGCACTTCTGACCAAGTAAGACACCAACTTCTTAAAAATGTCTCATGCACAGGACTAGATGGTTTGTGTATGAGTGAGAATCTGAATACATTATTTCTTTTTAGAACTTGTACGGGATCCAGAATGAGAAGATCCAGATGAAGATCTGCGGTTCCTGTAACATACAAAATGAGAAAAAGCATGCAACAAGTTTGAGTTATGACTTTTTCCCAAAGCAGAAAAGAGGAAAAGATGGGGCAACATATAAATCATGGATATAAGTATTTGGTCTATCTCTGTACTCTAAGTATGGAACATATTCAAAGTTGTACTGCTTTTGTTATTAACAATATTTTAGCAAAAATAGCCACATGATGGATATTTTAAAAATAAACCTTTTTCTAGTAAATGTAAGAGTTGTTACACATTATAGATTTTAAAACTATGATTTAGAAAATGATGGAGCCAGGTAGACTGAAATTTGTACAAATAGGAACCGTTCTCTCCAAATGCACTCAGTACCCAAATATTTAGCTTTCCCCAACTCCCACATATTCAAACAAATAAGGACCAACCATTTTTATTCTACATAAACCCAAACCTTTCAGGTGACCGTGATCTCGTTCGCCTTTTTTTGCGATCACCAGATGAAGATCTAGATCGACTTCTTTTTCGGCTTCTCTCAGGGGAAGAGGATGAATGAGAGCTTGAGTAAGATCTTTTCCTTGGGGTTGATGAACCCCTGACGGACCTGGAGCTGGATCTTTATTAAGAGATAAGGAACATTTAATCCTAGTACAAATAATGAGCAAAAAAAATCTACATTACATATCATTTATGTGACAGACACATAACGAAGATTAGGCTGAAACATACTTACAACTGTGCTAGCAAGGACTTCAGCAACCTCAGGAAATATTACCCAAGCATGGACCTGTACCTTAATTTTAGAATTCATACTGGCAGACTTCAAAGCAACTTTTAGAACATAAGAACATAAGAACAAGCCAGCTGGATCAGACCAGAGTCCATCTTGTCCAGCTCTCTGCTACTCGCAGTGGCCCACCAGGTGCCATTGGGAGCTCACATGCAGGAGGTGAAAGCAGTGGCCTTCTGCTGCTGCTGCTCCCGAGCACCTGGTCTGTTAAGGCATTTGCAACCTCAGATCAAAGAGGATCAAGATTGGGAGCCATAAATCGACTTCTCCTCCATAAATCTGTCCAAGCCCCTTTTAAAGCTATCCAGGTTAGTGGCCATCACCACCTATTCCAAACACCAATCACACGTTGCGTGAAGAAGTGTTTCCTTTTATTAGTCCTAATTCTTCCCCCCAGCATTTTCAATGAATGCCCCCTGGTTCTAGTATTGTGAGAAAGAGAGAAAAATTTCTCTCTGTCAACATTTTCTACCCCATGCATAATTTTATAGACTTCAATCATATCCCCCCTCAGACGTCTCCTCTCCAAACTAAAGAGTCCCAAACACTGCAGCCTCTCCTCATTTTTATTACTGATAACTGGTATGAATATAGAAACCTTTCTTGTTACTTAATTCAAAGTTTCTACATCAACAAAAGAAACTTTCTGCATATGCAAGAGCACAGCATATGCAGAAATAAACTTCCTCTATATTTGAAGAAGAGTGGGAGAATCAGCTTAAACTTTGAAACTGTATGCAAACTACCACAGATCTTCAAAAACAAGTTTCTGGTAAAGTTGCTAAAAAGGCCATGATTGTTCGCACTTGCATAAACAAAGCATACTGCATATATGCACATTTTTAAGGAGAAACCATAGGTGTAACATTTGAAGACATAAAAAGTTATTTCACCAAGTATTTAAAAGACTCTGAAGCAGGTAAGATAATAACAACATTTTAGAGTATTTGGGCAACAGTCTTGTTGGGGGGCCAAAAACTGAGGAAAGCCTAAATCATCTTCATGCCTGCAAATAGACAGGGACATCTGCCTTGCTGCTATCTGGAAAAAAAGTATACTATTGGCTGAGGTGACAAGAAACTGCAGTAGATCAGTAGTGAGGGACTGGCACACAGGACGTTCTCATGGATACTTTTCATATTCCAAAATTTAACCCTGATATTGAAAATATACCCCTAGAGACCTCCTGGCACAAATTAAATATGGGAAAAGAAAAAAGGAGGTTAAAAGTATTCCCAAATCAACTAAGGTAAGCGGCCAAAGCTTTCCGCGATGGGCATTGTAAACTGGTGGCCTGGAGACGTAAAACTGCCGCCTCCAGGTCAGCCATTCGGCGATCGTGGGGCGCAGCTGCACCGCAGTCACCGCGCCGGCGAGACTCGCATCGGGCCGCCTGAGAGACCGGGCGTCTGGAAGCCAGCGCTTTTGGGGAACATCGCTGCGAGCCGCTGCCGAGCCAACGGCAGCAGCTTTTCACATGGGAGCCTCCCCCACCCGGCATCTTTACCTCACCGGAAGCAACTTCCAGCGATCGCCATTGAAGGCTGGGGACACGATTTCTCGCCCCTGGCTGGAGCAGGCGCCACAGGGCTAGGGGGGCGTGGTCTCCCAGGCCTCGGGCGACGCGCCGGAGGCCTGGGGACATGCCAGGTCGGCCGGGCGCCGGCTGCCCAGCTGTTCCCAGGACCGTCCGGTATGACGGTCGTCTTAGCGTTGCCGTTGGGTCGTAAGCCGGAATACGCCCGACCCGGCCGCTTTCCAACCTTCGTAAGGCTCCCTAAGAGAACTGCGGGGTGTGTGTGTGTGTGTGTGTGTGTGTCCCTTGTTTTTCTGAGGAATATAAAGGATAAGTTCGATGAATGTAGGGTAAGTACATAATCTTTCTGACGCTTCCTAGCCTGGGAGTGAGGTCCAGGTATTGGTGCATTAGTGCCATCTCTTTAAGTCACACTTTTTAATTTCTAAGTGCGCAGGGAAAGATGAGAAAAGCCCTTTGCATCTGTTCAAAGTACTTCACTACTTGTTCTATACTGAAAACTGTGGCATGACAAAACCCACTTTTAGTGGTTTAGTCACTTTTGGCTGTGCTTCAGAATTCTTCAACTGTAAATGAAAACATTTTCATCTAATTTATATCAGTGCAATATCTTGCATACTTGTACTGCATTACTTCTCATTTGTCTGCTTATAACTACCTTCTCAATTTGAGTCTAGAGTGCATTTGTCCCATCAGTATCTGTCAGACTGAGCTGTTAAGCTGCCAGACTCTGCCCACAATGCCACCCACTGACAAATACCCCTGTTTTCATCTGTGAAATGTTAGAAAGAATAGCGTATTACTGCAATGTATAAGTCTAGTTAAAAATATAATCAAAAAGAGAAGCTGAACCAAAGCTACTCCTGTCATGCATGTTTAAGGGAGTGGGCATCAGTCTGCTAGTAGTATGGACCAGTCTAAGGATATCAGGATGGTATTTCTAAAAGATTTACAGCTGGGCTAAGGGAAGGAAATGACATCACGATACATGAAGTCACACACTGAAGAAACTCTGCATGTGATATACGTGCACTGGGTAACACTTTGGCAGCCCCCACCCCGCCTCCAAGAAAACCCTCCACGGTATACCATGGAATTGCTGGGGATGGCCAGAATGTTGCTGACAGGGCTTATATCACATCTGGATTTTTGGATGTATGTGATGTCATTTCTTCCCCAGACTTTTCTCCAACAAGTCTGGAGAGCAAAGGCAGACTTGCCAGCAGGAATCCTTCTACTATAAGGTGGCACATGACAATCCTACTCCAGAAAAAGAAAGGCTACAGTGGCTGTGAGTTTGAGCTGCCAGCTTTGAGTCTCTGCACCACACTAGATAAGTAAGCTTTAAAATCAGGTTAGAACATAGCAAAATCACTTTGCAAATATACAAGCAAATCTATGCTGTGTGCCAGTTTGTAACTTTTGTTAACCATGTGTTTTAATCTGGACCAAAACTATTTAGTTTTTCATTCATTCATATCCAATTTTTCCCTCCAATGTGGGATTAAAGCAGCTTGTTTCATTTCCCCTCCATTTTATACCCTATGTTTCTCCCCAACGTGGAACTCAAGTGGCCTCATTTTCCCCTCCATTTTATTCCTTAGTTAAGTTAGACTGAATACATGTCTTTTCATGTTTCCACTCTCCTCCCACTTCTGCCCGCTACCTTTTGCACCAACAATCAACAGTGATAAAGATTATGCTAAGGCAACTTGTGAGTTATTTCACCAAGTTATTCACTGGATATCCAGACACTTAAGGTTTCTGCTCCTCTACCACTCTTGTAGCCATCCATTTAGAAAGGCAACACACTAAGACAATCCAAGGAATGGGAGGTCTTTGTATACCTGTTATACTCCCATCCAAACTTCTCACTGTTACATAAATTTCAGAACAAATACAGATTTATCCCACCCCCAGGATAATCTTGGTGTACTGCCAGAGTGCAGGTGAAAATGGAAAAATAGGACTTTGTTGAATCCTACTTTAAACATGCTGACCAAATATTGTTATTAACTGTTCTAGCCATTAGTACATTCAACAAATTTCCCTAGGCTAAGGCAAAGGAATGCAACACTAATAAAATTCACATGGGGAAGGGAAGAAAAGTTATCAAGATACCTATGGCTGAATATAGCACACTACTCATTATCCTTTTACTCTTTCTCTCTGCCAAGCAGAGAGGTTGCTACCTCATTCACCTTGATTTCGACCCACGAGATCTAGAAAGTTCTCTGGAAGTAGAACGAGATCTTGACCTTGAACTGGAAGAGCTTCTTGATCTGAAACAACATGAAGGATTTTGTTTGGGATTGAGCATTCAAGATTGCAGCAAACACAGACAAAAATATTTTATCTCCTTGAGTGCATTCAGTATAGATAAAATTATTTTATCTTCTAGAGTGCAGCAAACAGGTTTAAGTATAGCATCTCACTAAAATGCCCTATAGGCCAGACACCAAATTTATCTTTAGTTCATAAAGTGACTAGTGCTAATCTTGTAAATTTGTTCTTACTTTTTTGTCTTTCAACAGCTGATTACCACATATCACAGACTGCATAGGACTTTGCCATGCAGTATGGAGGGCTGCTGCTGTTAGATAAATACAAATTTAATTCCAAGAATCCAACATGGCTCCTTGGAACCAAGTTTGCCCATGGAAACCTATGTATTTGCTTTTAACGAACTAAAAGGCATGCTATTTTTAAATACTGAATATAAATTTCAAGTGTTTCACTGAATTTATTTAGAAAGTTTACTGCTTGTTTTTCAGAGTCAATGCACTCAATACACAAAACAATATTTACAAATATGTTTTACTTTGAATTTTAAAGTTAGTTATTCTGTTCTAGAAGCAGAAAAATCATGCAACAGAACATAAGATAAAAAAATGCTTTTATAAGATATATACATAGTTTCAACTCTTTACTAAAAACTAGAATGCTTTTCAGCCAAGACCAAAATGCCATTACTCAACCTGTGCAAATCACTATTCAAGGGCTCAGGATAATCTTTTCAATCAAAAAAGGTTCAGGAGTTATTTTTTTAAAAACTTAAGTATTTTTCTAAAAAGATCTTAAGTACTGGTTGTTTAAAATCACATTTATTACAATGAGGTTAAGCATGGGACATGCTGACTACTTCAGCAATGTCATGAGATTCCCTTTGAAATACTAGTAGCATTTTAAATGAAGTCCAAATTTTCATTGTGCATATCCAATAGTATGCAAATGCCTCTTATTTCATAATTTCTAATTTCAACTGTAGCAGAGGATGTTCACAAGAAAACCTTAACTACATTCCTTAACTACAGCATGTTTTTTCTAAGGTGGCAAACAGCTATAGTGCAAAATAGAAGGCAGCTGAGCAATGGGTAGAAGCCACATATGTGGCTACTGGATGCTATATGCTAATTCTTATTTAAAAGAGTAATTGTGTCACAACATTAACTAGTAGCAATTCTACAACATAATATCCAATTGGGAAACAGCTGCCTTTATCAGGGATTATTATCTATTAAGAATTTATTCTCAAAGAACTTTGATACCATGGACAAACTGGAAATGAAAACCATGTTCAAGATTGCATTTGTAGATTAATTATCTACAATGAAAATTAAGTATCACTAATTTTCAAAATTATCTACAATGAAAATTAAGTACCACTAAAATACTAATTGGCAAATATATAAAAGATGTCCTATGAAAAGAGTATAGAACACTAATATATATAAAGTAAACCAGCAACAGTTATCTAACATAGTTTTGCTTGAAACACCAATATAAGCCTTGAATGACAGGAAGAACTTCCCACGTAACAAGAACGCTGTGAAAAACTGCACAAAATGTACTAGGACTTTTGGTGAGAAAATTGCTGTTAAAAAAAATCAGGTGTTTTTATTTATACTTCAAGTTTAAGTAGTAAAAAGGATTTTCTACACATAGAAAACCGAATGCTTATTTAGAAACAGATTGAAAGCAAAAGTTTTCTTCTCTCCAACTTGAAGAGTGGGACTATGAAATGGTTTCTAAAAAGCAGGCTTCTAAAAACAGCAAGGCTAGTGCTTTACCCTCAGTACACTACTGTCAAAAGTCATCTGCTAAAGCACTTAATATCATAGATTCTATCAGGCATGATCAAGTATTAGGACAAAACAACTGTCTTAAAAGTGTTAAAAATCAAGCCATTCACTTACACTGCTACAAGCCAGTACATATCCTCAAGTGCATGTCAACTTAAGATTTTCTCAACTCGAGAGTGAACTACTTGTGCAGGCTGACTATTTAAGATTTATTAGATAAACTCAAACTGTGAAAAAAAAACCAGTCACAAAAAAGATGTAAATAAAGAAGTTAGATACTGACATTTTGTCTGGCGTTACCCTTGACCTGTACCCGTTTACCTGGACCTGGACCTTGAGCTTGAGTGGGAGGATGAGCGAGATGAAGATTGTGAATGGGAAGACCGCGACTTAGAACGGCTGAGTCTAGTCTGGGCTTTCTTTTTCTTAGCAGAATCTTCCTCCTCACTGGCATCGAGATTATATTTTGAGAGATCAGCATCATCTTCATCTTCATCCTGAAAAAGTAAGCTATTATCAGGCTGGTTAGGAAGAAAGCATTTACAGAACTAATTTTTAGATGAAATAGGCCAGTCCACCTTAAATATTCTATATAAATACTGGAACTTGAATCAGGAAGTATTGGGTTCAGATACCCACTTGCCTGTTTGATTACTGACAGCTCAATCTACCTAAAAACTGTTGTAAAGATGAAATGAAAACCATACTCTATCCCCTCCCTCCAGTTCCTTGGACAAAAGGCATAGTTTTTTAGTAGGATACATTTCCTCCAACTGGGGAAAAATACAAACAGTTTTTCCAAGACACTCTTGTTAATTTATTGTTCTTAAAAACGAGATGCTAGACTACTCTATATTGCAGCTGTTCTGTAAACAAACTAGATGCACTTGAACACTTACATACAATTCCCAGGATGCTGCTTTTAGTTATTTAACATCAGCCTATGAGACACAGCAGCACTGCTACATTTTGCACACATATTCTTATGACAATTCAGTTATTATGGAGTCAGCTTGTTACCAAGCCATAAACAGCTATTAGCACACATTTTTCCTGCCGCTTACTGAACTATTGGTGTATTTCTAGGTACCCTGTCAAGGTTCTTGTAAATTACTGAAACAAAATTCTGGCCGCCCTTGCTGTTTAACAGTGAGGAGGCAATAAGCAGAGCTTGATTCTCCAGATCCTTCACCAGATTAATTTATTCTGCTATTCCATAATACTGGAATAGTAGTTAAAATTAACCATACATACAATATGTTCAGATTTCAGGAAATGACATAAAATAGGCAGTTTTACCTCATCCAACTTATATTTAGACAGATCTCCATCCTCATCCTCCTCTTCTTCCCCTTCTGATTCCTTATCTTCAACTTCCTTTAGGATAGATGCAGGACCAACTGGCTTTCCTCTGTATTTTTTCTTTTTGCGACCAAACTAAACAGATATGCATTGTAAACAACAAAAACACAGGTAATGTCAAGCACAGATTTTAAATGAATATTCTTTACAGTCTTATTTCATTTTCTTTCATTTCACTGTCTCATTTTCATTTGTATTCATTTTTCTCATCGCTACTTGATATAAAAACTATTTTTTTCTTTTTTACTTAGGTTTATACAATATTAATATTGTACAATATAAACCATGATTTGTACATTATATGAAATTATAAAGATTCAAAATTTATGCTGGAATCCAGAGAAGTGATGGACAAGAGAAACACAAGCTTCATTTGTTGTGACTCTCACTGTTGAAGGAGTAATATTGATATATTATGGATAGATTTAACTCTAGTACCACCTCAGAGACCCACAAGATTTTCAGAGTAAACACTTTCAAGAATCAAACTCCCTTCATCAGATACTCATATATGATAAAGGAAGCGTTGACTATGGAAAGCATGTATTCTGAAAATATTGTTGGTCACTGGGATGCTACTGGACTCAAACCTAGCTACTGTGCTGCAGACCATATGGTTATTCTCTGACACAATTATTTACTGTGTACTTAATATACGGCAAAAATATACTACACTTCTACTTTGGCTTACAGAGAAGGCCTTCAGAAACAATTAACATCACATTTTCTGCTAGCTGTTTTAAATTCCCCATGTTTCTATTTTTACAATCAGTGAGTCAGCAAAAGAAACAGAAACTTTTATATGAGGTGTGTTTAGGCACCTCTAGGATCCCAGAAATTGATATAATTGTATCCCATTGTTTCCTTGTCCACAAATTATACTTATGAAACTAGTGATTACACATTGTCTTAATTTAAGGGAAGACCACAGAGGATCTTTTTGCACCATAACCAAAAAGATTCCATATATGAAAGGAAAATTCCTTCACATGTTTTGCAGATAAAATTGTTTTTCATTAGAAAATGGCAACACTAATTTTTTTTAGCAAAAGAAAGCTGAACCTCAAATTTTAGAAACTTCTAAATCTTATATTTGTTAACAATAAGGCTAACTAACAGCTTGGTTTCCTTCAGCCAATAAATTATTTCTTAGAATAACTTCAGAAAGCGCAATACAAATTTACAGGTTGGTTTTCTGCATTATGACATAAGTACCTGCATTACGACTTAAGCACCTGTTATACTTAGATTTCCCATTTGAATTACCTCTTTAGAAGATAAACCTGTTCATCCCACCTACCTCATCATATTCTCCATCAGATTCTTCACGTTCTATATATTCTACATTCTCTCTTTCATTGAATCCTCCACCATATCCTGCAAATGGAAGTTTTCAAGAATTTCCAACAATAAGTATTCCAACGCAAGCACTAACCATTTTTTAAAAACTGCCTAAACCAACGGAAATTTCTAAATAGGAAAGTTGTCCCAATTATGTTGACCCTTGCCATTTGAAGTTCTGTTATTGGGAACACTGTCAATAGCAAAACGTTTAAAGACTGGGGGCAGGAGATCAACAGTCTCCAAGGATGGACTAGATAGGTGAAATGGCCCTGGAAAGACCTTACACCACCATACAGGAAGATTCAGCCTGGAAAAATCATACACAGTGCCCTTCTGAGCTGTAGCATTGGTGAGTCAAGAATCCCCAAATGATGAATAGAATAGAATAGAATAGAATAGAATCTTTATTGGCCAAGTGTGATTGGACACACAAGGAATTTGTCTCCGGTGCATATGCTCTCAGTGTACATGATGTGAGCCTGCCATACAGCACAGCATGTAGAATGTAACAACTTGCACACTTAAATTTCAATGTAGGAAAGGGTTGTTCTGTGGATATTTTTCCAAGATAAGCAGACTAAAAATTATAAGCGAATAACAGAATTTAAATTTATCTGACCACAATGTTTTGCTGTGCTTTAGCTAGATAAAAAAATTGTGATCATCACATTAAAATAATTATTCTGAAAGTGTGTAAAAGCACCACACCCCCAGTCAGAATCAAAACACTTTTCAACTGTAAATATATACAGTTGGAAACATAAATATACATGCAAGAGTGGTAAAAGGCACCTGTCTTTTTAATAATTCTTATATATAAGAATTACCTGGAAGAAGCTCAGATTACTGTTTTTTACCCCATACTTATATGTTGTTAAGCACTGTCTAAACTAATTATTTTTGGTAGTATACATGCAATGCTCATGCAACTCTTGAATGTAAAACTCCCCATCACAGTAAAATCTTACAATGAAGTATGGGTTTCTTGCTGAGACAGAAGCCTCATCCTATTTTTGCTTTATTCTGTTTAGAGTTATAGCGGCTACAGTGTCAACCAAATGTTGATAATATAATCAAAATGCACATTGTAGTACTTCTGTGTACCTACTGCAGCTGCTGAAATTTTGATTTCTAGTAAACCTTTAAATTCTTCGTATGCAATTGTATACGTGTAATAATTTAAATAGTTGCACGGGCTGCCTCTATAGCAATACACAGACAGAATGCTTGACACAAAAGGCCATTGCCACGTGTCTCATTAACACCAGATGGTGGATGAAAACAAAGACAAGTAATCCCTCCAAAGCAGCTGTTTCCTACTGGAAGTTAAGATTCTAGGAAAACTCAGCAAGAACTGAAGTCATCTTTGGGATCTATTCCGTAGACTACTACCGTATATACTCATGTATAAGTCGAATTTTTCAGCACATTTTAAATGCTGAAAAAGCTCCCCTCGACTTATACGCGGGTCATTAAATTTTTTGTGTTTTTTTACTTTGCCGGCCAGCAGGGGGCGCAGTTTTTATGCTAGCGGCACCAAAATTTCAGGGTACCCTCAGAAGACTCTCCTGATAATACCAGCCAAGTTTGATAAAGTTTGGTTCAGGGGGTCCAAAGTTATGGACCCCCAAAGGAGGTGCCCCCATTCCTCATTGTTTTCAATGGGAGCTATTAGTAGATGGGGCTACCCTTTTGAGGGTCCATAACTTTGGACCCTCTGACCCAAACTTCACCAAACCTGGCTGGTCTCATCAGGAGAGTCTCTTTATAATACCAGCCAGGTTTGGTGAAGTTTGGGTCAGGGGATCCAAAGTTATTGACCCCCAAAGGGGATGCCCCATCCCCCATTGTTTACAATGGAAGCTAATAGTAGACTTTCCATTTCTGATAATACCCCCCTTAAAATCTAAGTTGGGTTATATTTGGACATACAGATGATGATGAGGAATCCAGTTTTGAAGGATTTTAACTCTTGTGTTTTAGCTTGGTTGCTGGTTGAGTTAAGTTTTTTGTACTTTTAAAGTTATTGTCAACACCATATTGTTCTTGTTGACCCTCTTTTCCACTTACAGAGCCAGTTTACTGTTTTTCTTTGAAATAAATATTCAAAAACATTAACCTACTGATGCCTCAATTGATGTAATTTTATTGGCATCTATTTTTATTTCTGAAATTTACCAGCAGCTGCTGCATTTCCCACCCTCGACTTATACGCGAGTCAATAAATTTTCCCAGTTTTTTGTGGTAAAATTAAGTGCCTCGACTTATATGCGGGTCGACTTATACACGAGTATATACGGTATGCTGTTCTAGGATCTTTCACCCGTTTCTAGAATCTTTCAATTTAAAGACATTGCCTTAGGAAGCTACAAGCACCAAGGCTGATCCATACCTCTCAGAAACTTTATTCTGAGTTGTCATAATCATAACCCATAGACATCATGCTGAGACAAAAGTAAAATGGAATTAATTATAATAATTAATGCCTCTGAAGCTCAGGTGAAGAATTCCCAATAGCAATAACATCTTTATTGCACACTAATGCTTACATCCTGAAATCATGGTTTGTGCATTCTATAACAAACATTTTTTTAAATTAAACAATTATTTAATGTACCTGTCCTTTCCTCAAGCTTGGCATATTTTGGAGTGTTACACATATTGCATTCTGATCTCCTTGCCCAGTTAACATTACCACATCTTTTAGAGAGAATGGAGAAAAAGCAGCAGATAAAATATAGGAAACTGTAATGGCTCACACATATTCAGTAGTGAACTTTAAGGCAAAAAATTAAATACCAGAAAATTCATAGAACTGACAATACAGTGATCTATTTTAGAATATTGGTAAAAACTTTTATGCAATGTAAGATGTAAACAGAATCAGCAATATTCTTGTTCTCATGACTGGTGCTACTGAAGTTAATTCAAACAAAACACAACTGGAAATAACCAAACTAAACCTTGTATTTGGAGCCAATAAAAGATTAAGCTGATGCTGAAGGCTTTTTCATAGCTCAGTGACAAAACTCGCTCTTCAATCAGGTACAGATTTCACCATGATTACTTAGATCTTAGGGGACATCAATGAAAATGAGAAACAGAAGAACAAAGTTGATGCTGACATTTTAACTCTACCTCAACTTGAACCAAGATGCTTGCTAAAGTGACAGTGCAAAGTTTTCAAGATGGTGATAAAAGTCTTTTCAGCTATTGCGCAGCAGTACTATTATTTAATGTATTTTTATATGCATAATGAAACTATACCCAGAATGGTTTACAAGTCACAAAAATTACCAATTTAAACACACATTACACTCTAAAATAAATTGAAAGGCTGTGTGGAAATCCTTTAGTTCCATTTGCTTTCCATGTTTCAGAATGAAAAAATTGAAAAGTTAAGAGTTTCACATAGAACAATGGTACTATCAACTGAAGATTTAGAGCCAATTTTATCATTTTATTTTCCATGCCTTATTAAATGGAAAATTCAGGAAAGTAATTTGCTACCCCACTAATCAATGTCAACTACACTGGCTAACGTACTGATCAAACTGATTCCATTCATCCTAGATACGATGAGAACAATTGGGGCAGCCCAATTCAGACAGCAAAGTGGCCAGGAATTGTACCACTTTTGTACTGCTGTGCAGCCTCCAAAAGGGTTTCAAAAGGCACAGGAAGGCACCGGGGGGTGGGGTGGGGACCACAACGAGACACCGTTTGCCTGACAAAATCCAATTTAAAAAATGACTTATGCCACATGTTCTGGTGGTGTAAGTCTGCAGCTGGGGAGGGGGGCATTCCTAGGTTAAATCCTCAGGAACGCCCCTAGCCTGTCCCCAGTCGCTCCAGTATGCTCTATTATGCCAGAGCAGCTCTGAGAGACAGAGTATCTCAGATCGGGTGCTGCAGAGTTGTGCGGGGTCACCTGCTCACCCCACTAGCGCAACTTATGCTGGCAGGGTGGGTAAATGTGTCCGTGCAAGCCAGTGCTGCTTCCAGGTTGCACTTTGTGACACACACACCCCTTTCTGGATTGAGATGTAAGGCTGCAACCCTAGGTACTTACCTAAAAATAAGTCCTACCAAATACAATGGAATTTACATGTAAATAAATATACACAGGTTCAAAAGACTGAAGGCACCAAAATAATCAGTCTGTGTTTATTAGCCTTAGGCCATACACATATAAAGAGGTACTTCAGCCAAAGCCCTACTCCCCACAGTTTACAAAAAGTATAAAACATGTTGTGAGTTTTTCAAGCATTAGAGTACAGAAGCAATGGAGTTACATAACGTTAAGCGGAATATCATAAATTTAGTTATAACAGGATTGTAATTTTAAGAATTTTTAACCATCTTTATTACAACTTAGCTTTTGTGGTTTGAACATCAGTTGAACTTTCTCTGATTTTTGCTGCTAGAAACATAAATATCGCTACTTTGGATGTAACCTCAGCATACACATCAGCCATCAGAAAGCAAACTTTCTCCTCCTCGCTGCCTGTCAGGCCTGACAGGATATCACTGATATATTTGTTACAGATAGCAGAATATAAAGGGCAATGAAGTGTGTAGTATATTATGTCCTCTGATTTAAGCTACATCTGCATACTCGTAGCTCTCTAGGTATTTTAGCAAATCTCCCCAGTAAATGTTCTGATTTAAACGTCTGATATCTCAGGGAAGTGAATGATTTTTCTTAGGTTTGCTTCCTTGAGATTTGTAAGATATTGTGCATAACATTTGCTCTTTTTAACACGAGAGAACCATGGGGAGTATTTCTGGATGGCAGCAAGTTGGTTGTCTTGTAGAACATCTTTACTATAGAGCCAGTCACCAAAATAATACTGCAAATGTATAACTATCCATAACAAAATGTTTTGTAAAATTAGAAGTGACCTATTACATAAAAGCCCAGGAACTTCAGTGATGGGCGGGAGATAAGTACACAGATAAAATAAATAAATAAAAGAACCTACGTTTTACACTGCCAATCATTTGCGCTGAAAAGACCACGGCTCTTTTCAGCAAGGGTCTTTCCTATCTCAGTCCCTCCAGCTTTCATCATCTTTGCCTCTGTAGTTTTTTCTGAAAGTCAACAAAAAGAACACATTTCAAACACCACATTACAGATTTAACATTTACTTCTCATTTATCTCTCAAAAATAAAAACTACCATTTTAGATAATTACCTCGTCCACATCTGTTACAACTTGTTCTTCTAGCAAAGTTAACATTTCCACACCTGAAAATAGAAGACATCATTTAAAAGATACTATTTACAATCTAAAGGCTTGGAAGTTATTCTAGGTTCAATATAATTTATTCCCAGTATGAATGCCTATGACTACATTCCTTGTTTTCAACTGGTCCTAAATTTTCACATAGCATGCATATTAATTTATAACTGCATTTTTTGCTCATAAAAAAGAAAACCGAACTCACCTGAGGCATACATTGCTGCATTCTTCTCCCTCTTTTAAACCTTATGAGTTAAGTTATTCACAGGTAATAGTAAACTGGAAACTTTGAAACTCCTACATATTTAGGCTCAAACACTACAGAATACCATTAATAAAGTGAATAATATGTGACTGGGAGCAAATCAGCTTAATTTGATTGATAGGTAGGAAGGAGAAAAAGAAGCAGAAAAAAATTCTTGTCTTGGATTTGCCAAGAGGGAGAATGAGAAAACAGTGTGGGGAAGAGGCTGCAGAGGAAAATGAGGTACCCCTGGCTCCCCAATGGGCCCAGCTCCATGCAACTGGAGCAGTTTTCCCAGACAGAGGCTGCCACGGAGAAAGAAGAAGGAATAGCTGAAGTCAGTGAAGTAGACAAAAGAAGATTGGCTAGAGAGTGGGAAGGAGAGAGCCTGTAGAGATCATCAGGAAAGAAAAAGAATGAGGGAGGGGGGAAAAAAGATTTCCCTCCAAGTCCTTGCGGGTCCCCTATATGTATAGTAAACTTATGCAGTTTGGAGTTTTTAAGACACAGAGCAAAGGGCTGTGTACCCAATACATGATCTCAGGAGGTTGTACGGTTTACACAAGTTTGACTTTAATGGGATGACCCTTGACAGAATTATCAGACCCACTTTGGGAACAGCAGCCTTAATACATTTAAGAATGGAGCAAAGTCACAAATTGCAACACAGATTCTCCTCCTGAATCACAAGCACGGCCGCTGACCATTTGCAGAGCAATGGGTAGATTACCAAGAAAAAAAAGGCCGGGGAAAAAAGAGAATAAGCATGAGTAATGTCTTTCCCATTCCCTAATTTAGGTCGGACGAAGAATACAGTACCCCCCTCCCCCCGCCAACAGCCCCCACACCCACTTTCCCGTCTTTCTCTTCAAGAAGGAAACCCCGAGCGCTTCTCTCCTCTTGGCAGTCCTACGCAGGCACAATCATGCCAAGGCCTCGCCGCCACCAGAGTCCCTCGTAGGCCAAAGCCCAACACAGCCTTCCTTAGCACACCCCGTTACTCACTTTTTGTCCGGGCAAATCCAGTCACCGTCACTGACTCGGAAATTCTTAGTCGACATTGTGGAAGCTCGAAAGGCCGAGGCCTTCCCTCCGACGCCACGGGAACGAAGCGGGGGACAACGACGCCAACAGCAGCTCCGCGGCGGAGAGCGATAAGGACCCCGAGGTCCTGCCTATGACAGGCCTCTTTTCAACGCGCCTGTTTCCAAGCTACCCCACTCCCTACCTTTTCTCTTTTACGAGGGACAAACTCGCGGCTTTACATTTCGAGCCTCAGAGAAGCCCGGCCCGTAGGGGGAAAAAACCCCGAACCCAGTCAGGCATTGTACTAGACAACCCTGCAAGTCTACTAGTAGCGAAGGAAGATGGAGCGGGAGGGGGGCTGGGAAACATACTTCAATGGCAACGGGGTAAAGGGGGAGGAGTAACGAGGAGCAGGAGAGAGCGGAGCTTGGGGTGTTGTGTTGGCAGATTCTGCGTTTCTCCCTTATTCTGTTCTCTTTTTGTGGGCGAATTTTGATTAACGGTAATAGGCGAATTTGAAAATGGGATTAATCTAACCGGATAAGAGGCAGATCTTGCTATCGCTTGTGTTTTGGAGAGATTTCAAGTACTATATGGATTCTTCCCTCGTCCCAGAACAAGACAGCGATGTTGACTATGGTTTCCTATATGGTTCTAATAGTGCATGCCATGCTTTAGAAAGGAATGTCTCAGACGTTTCGATTGTGGGCTAGGACAGCTATAACTAAGAATAGCAGTTTGTTTAATAAATACGTTGTCCCTGGCTTTGAATATCTATAAGTGCCTGGTGATCTACATGCAACAGCATATTGGTGTCCAACAGCCATTCCCCTCTTGCATTTTAACATCTCATTCCTATTCTTTTTATTGTTTACAAGGAAGATGATACCTAGAGCTAAGTAAATCAAGTATATAAATACAAATACAATTTAGAAAAGAAATTATAGAGAATACATTCTCTGAAAAGCTATCAGTTTAAACTAAGTATAGAAGTCCTCAACTTTTCCTTTTAGCTGTTTGATCACTGTTAAGAGATACCCTCTTTTAAAGGATGGGAGAGAGTGTGCCACCATTCATTGTGACCTGTAACAATGAAGTCTGGGTTGCAGAGCTGTGTGATAAGGTAGGTAGCATACTGATGGTTCAGCAAAAGTAACTGGAACTGCTTTTAACATGTTGTTCACAGTCCTTTATTGCTGAGCTTGTGTGTCATTGGCCAAATTAGGTGGATTCTAGTAGGTATAAAATTTCAGTCATAAAGTCTTTTACGCTAAGGATGAGAAGTAATTACTCTGTTGTGAATTTGTGTGTAGGCATGTCTTCACGATCTCACCTGGTGAAAAACAGAAGCAGGAGAAGACTTCATTGACTAGTTTGTTGTGTGGCTAAATGCTACACTGGAGGAAAGATAGAATTCAAATGTAAATCATAAGTAAACTGAAGAAATGGCTATTATTCCAAACCACATTATTTGGCTGTTATGTAGTTGAAACTGCATCTGATAAATCAGATGATAAGTTGTTGACATTTTTACCTCTTGCAATGGCTCTGTAATTGTATCACAGAGTGCACATTCCATTAATTGAAAATTGGGATTTAATTTGTTTAAATTGCTTAAATTGGGGTTTACCACTGCCCTTGCAAAGTGGCAGCATTCTCACTGGATTTCAAATGGTTTCTTTGGTGTAATAACTAGTTACTAGCTGTAGTTTCTCAGAGGTGGCTGTTGGGAGAAAAAAATTCCTAAAATTCCATCTGAGCAGATATGTAAAATTCATATAAAAGATAGAAATGGTAACCACTGGTTTCTTTAGAACGTCAGTATGCTATCCTTCCAGATTCCCCTGGCAGCAGAATGAGAGCCACTGAGATGCAAAGCATTTGAAAGGAATTCTCATGACAGGAAAAGGATCAGCCAGAGTATCTGAAGTACCTAAGCTCCTCTTAGCACGTAAGCAGTGAGAATAGGAGGATGGTGCCCTCGCTGTCTACTCATATGCACTAGTAGTGAATCCTTCCAATAAGGTTGCTCTCAATGGAGATGGAGAATAGCAGGTGATTCCCCCCATGTTCAGGCTGACATGGTAAGTGATGGAGAAGTAAATGCTTGGTAAGACCTGATGCTTGATTGTTAAGCAAAGTAATGTTGACCTAAATAGTAGCTCCCAGTAGACCAGTATGGGTGCACTTCCCCCAAGAATCTTTTGGTCCACATTAAAGCACAGGCAAGCATTCTCTACATACACTCTGACTTCAAGACAGTAGGACTTTGAGATCAAGCTTTAGAGAGTTCCCCCAAAACCCTTGGTCCTGTTGCAGCAATGTTTTAATCCAGTGATCAAATTCTCTTAACAATATATCTAATTCTCAGCATGGTCAAATCTGTGGGCACTTTGGGGCTATGGATAACAGACACATGTTGCTACAAACCTGAGAAAGGCTCCAGGTTTGCAGAAAAATCTGAAATCTAAAAAGAAAAGAACACAGAGGTAGTGGTTTTTAAAAAGTCGAGATAATAGATGCATTGCCTGTATCTTTATGAAACAAATGCACTCTGTAACGGTTACTAGGCACATTTCCATCATAGTATCAGGGAACTGGATTCTGATCATATGGCCAGCTGTAATCTATTCGCTGCTCACTTTGTAGACAGTATTGCCAAAATTCACTCTGGGTTAGATGCTGGCATGGATTCACGAATAAATGATTTACCTTTGACACTTACTTATCCAATGAATATGGTTGCCTTTCATTTTGTTGTTCCCGAGGATGTGGACAAGATCCTTGGACAGGTGGGACCTACTACCTGTGTTCCTGACCCTTGCCTTTCTTCAGAGAGCCAACTTGACTCCACAGACTAGGAGTCAACCTGAGGAATTGTGGTGCCTCAATTGTAAGAAAAGTAGGGAATGTAAGACACAAGTGTCCAAAACTGGTAAAGAAAAATAATTCAGGACCTGTGAGGCAGCTAAATGTATTTATGCAAGTTGAGGCAGTTAAAAACACTCAGGGGACAGAAACAGCAAATTCCACTGAAGTAGAAACCTCTCATGTATCTAGAGGATGGAAGATGGATAAAGGGATTACAAATAAATCTACATAGCCAGTTAAAGTGAACAATTCTATCTAAAGTTTGCCTGGAGAGATTTGAAAGCTCAAGTGACCCTAATATCCAAAGCTAGTGAAGCCTCAGTAATACTTACCTGGAAAGGAAATGGCTATAAAAGGATTAGGAAGGCCTTGTTTTAATGTGACCTTCACTAACACACAAATAATATACAAAGACTGGTCAGGAGAGTGGGAGATGAGGGTATGGGGAGAAATCCCATCTCCACTTCTAGTTGGTGATGAGTTGGCTAGACATGTCAATAGGTCAATTTAAGACCAGAAGCCAAAGTGAAATATTGAATAGGAAGTCAGCAACTAGACCTGCAGCCACAGAGAAATCCTTGGAGGGGGATGGAAATTGCAACACTGAAGCCCATAATTGCAGAGCAGCAAGTTGATGAAACTTTCAAAGGCCCAAACAGCCTGTAGTACACCCTGTCAGATTCAGATTCATCTTTAATGAGGGCAAGCTAAACAGAGTTTAGTTTGCAGCTGCTTGAAAGAGACAAGTCCAACTGATTGCCCCACAAAGGACAGATCCAGAGAGGCATTCCAATCAGGAACCAGGAAAAGGGTTAATCCCCTTTCTTAGTGCCACAACTCCAATAAAATTGGGAGGAAGAGGACAAGACGCTTTTTAGAATTAAGAAAACAGATTCCCTAATCAAGTGTTTTCCCTGTAGCATTTCTCAAGTATAGAAAAACAGTTTATCACACAAAAATCACAACTGCATGGAAATACCCCACCCCTTCCAGTTTGGTTCTGCAAGTTCAGCAGGAGGTTCCTCATACATTGCTTACAACAAAGTCACAGCTTAAATTGGGTGAATAGGTCATGGGATTAACTCTATTGTGCAAAAGGGTGAAGAACCATTGTAAAGCTAATTGAAATAACTATGGATTGCAAGAACCAGATCCACAACCTCTACAAAAAGAATTGGTGTATGGATTCAGTCCTATTTTCAAGAGTCAGGGGCAGCTTATGATGCCCTTCGGGGGTAGGTGATATAGGAGATTTGATAAATAATAATAATACAGGAAACAGGTGGCAAACAGTCTTTCTCTATATGTCCTGCACACCTATACTCTGCTTGGTATGTATGTATTTATGCATGTTTGGGGGGAGACGGGAGGGACCTCTAGAAGACTTTGCTCCGGTTAGACTCTTGTCAAAGTGGCCTTCCAGGAAAGGATTAAACTTCTTCCTCCATTGCCACACTTCTAGTCAAAATTAACCCCCTTTTTAATATTAAGGAACATAATCGGGATATCCCAGTCATGAATATTCCATATAGTGTTCTGTGTTCTTAGTTTCTCACCCTCCTGTCTCTGTTCTCTACACTTTGGCCATATTCTTCGCGACGACCCCCCAGGCGTTTCCACGCCGCAAGAATTTCTAACGCTGTCGTGGATGGAGGTCAGCTTTGCGGAACGCTAAGCCGCGCATGCAGCCTCAGGGGATGCCGGCGGAGGACAGGCGGCTCCGCATGGAGCCGCCTCTGCCCCCTTCCCCGTCCCACTCACCTTGTCCCCGTCGTCGGCCTGCTGGCCTCTGAAGCCCCTCCCTCAGCTGTCGTCTCCCGACTTCCAGGGGTCGAGGAGTGACAGTGCAGGAAGAGGCTTCAGAGGCCAGCAGAGCCGGGCTGACGGGACAAGGCGCTGAGTGGGACGGGGTATCGAAAACAGCGTGTTCCCGGCGGTCGCGGCTTTGCACCTGGGCCGCCAGGAACACGCTATGTAAAGGTACGCAAAAACAACCCTTTAAAGGGTTGTTGTTTAGGGCGGCCTGACGCTGCCCTGGGGGAGGGGGAGCAAAGTCAGGTCGGCGCTGCTGCGTTGCAGCAGCGCCGCCTGTGTGAATGGCTCCCTGGGAATGGCGTTTTTGCCGTCCCCAGGGCGCCATAAAAAGGCCGTGCGGAAACGGCCTTTGTTTTTAGTCACTTCTATTGGTGGATTCTGCATTGTAGAAATATAATGGGTTGACGAAGGAATGTGCCCTGGTTTGGGGAAGAACTTCGCATGGGCCCCTTCCTGAAAGTGGGATTGACCCATTATATTTCCCTCAACCTGGTTTTTTTTTTAAAATAGTGCCCAAATGGTGACCTTTTTGAAAAATCCCTGGTTGAAACTGCTACCGAGGGAATGGCATGGGCACCCAACCACTTTATTTTTCTTGCCTTGCCACCCGTTCTCACGCCTAACGTCATGTCAGTTTCATTTCTGCTGAGCTGCCAACTGGTATGATAGCCCGCCATTTCCGAAATGTCCCCCAAGCATGTTTTCTCCCTTTGGCAGTGACTGTGAGCACCATTTCACCCAAATGTGTACAGCAACAGATTCACAACAAACGCTTCCATTGTTTTATTTTTATTTTTTGGGAGCTCAAAGGCATGTAGCTAGGCATACCTCTGGATATGGATGAGACATATTGCTTTGCTCCCTTTTTGGACAGATTTTATTATTTTGTATATCACAACATTAAGGGGGTTTTTTTTTGCATGCTTCATGTTTACATGTGTCATGGTTTCAAAGTCCTAAACTTTTTTCCCAGGCTATAGAAATGGGAGGGGAGGTCCTGATTGGACTCCCGAGGTTGGTGTAGATTCTCCACCAATTGGAAGCGTACCCCTAGCAGAGGGTGGAAGCGGGCGGAAGGACTGGGGTGATGGAACAGCCAATCAGAACACAGGAAAAATGGAATGTTTGTGCATGCATGTTTGCATTGGTTTTTTTAAAAAGCAGGTTTGTGCGAAGGGGCAGAAGGAAAACAGATTGTTTCCTTCATGGAAAATGGGCACCCATGTAAAGGACAAAAATGGAATAAAATAGACCCAGATTCAAAAATAATGGATGTACCCCATTATTATTATGCTGTGCAGAATCCACCCTATTGTTCCTGGCTTTTTATAGTACAACATCTTGAGCATCTCCCTTTGATTGGTCAAAGGCATATTTTCTTCCATGCATTTATTTGTAGTCCATTTTACTTCTTTATAATATTTTAATTAAATATTAAAATATTAAATATTTTATATTTAATAAAATATATTAAATATGTATGTGTTTATAACACAGAAGCAAATATTTGCTTATGTGTTATAAACAAACATTGCTTTGTAGTGCACCAAAGTCTAACAGCAGCGATGTTATTTGCCATCCTTTCCAAACACAAGGTAATTTGTCAGGATTGTGACTATTTGTTAATAACTATATAATTTGATCAGAAATGGCTTAATTGGTGTGTGTTTATGGATTATGAAAGTTATAATTTGACTTTCCTTTACAAATAACTTTACAAAGTTGCTAATTTGTGCTAATATTGCAAAGATTTTTTTAAAAAATGGGAGGGGTTTAATTGTACACTCAAAGGAAGAGTCTGAAATACTTTACAAGGTTTCTTTGTGCAGTATTTGGGGGTTTACAGTGCAATCCTAAGAAGAATCAAACTCTTCTAAGTTCATTGAAGTCAATGAACTTAAAAGCGTGTAACTCTGCTTAGGAACGCACTGTCAATTATACATATATATTTGGAGGAAAGAGATAATGAATAAACCTATGCAACAATGTGCTTGTAGCTACATGGAATACAGAATTGCTTTACACTGATATCTTGCACTAGATCCCCTTCCCCAGGGATACACATTTCAAGCTATTTTGTTGAGTCAAGGCTACAAGATAGCATGGAACAAAATCACCTAGTTTCTGACCACACCTTCAGTGTACCTGTCAGTGATCAAATGTTTGTTTCCAAAGCTAAACAGCCTACAATTTATTGTTATCTGCATTGTTTCTGCTGGTACAGTAGGTGGCAGTTTAGTAGCATGAAAATTTCAATATCCATTGGTAAAGAATAATCATTTGAACTATTATCTTTTATTAAAGGTGTAAAAATGAATGTTTTAAAATATAATTCTCAGGTCTATCTGGCAAAATATAAAATGTATTGTCTCTAGGCATGAATCATGCTGAGGTTTGAATGGCAAAATTAGCCATAATTATGGCATTTTAGAGCAGGAGGATAACAAAATCTATCAGAGTACTGTGCTGGGTCTCTGTGTATTTGCCTGTTAGTGACATGCAGTGTTGATATGACTCCTGCAATGAAAGCATTTTAAAAGATATCCCCAAAACGTAGTGATCAAAGTAGTGGAAAATAACAAATGCCCGACATAACAGTCATTACATTTATAATGTCAATTCATATTTATTTTTACTATAAGTAGAAAGTTTAGTGTGACTGAAATGCATCCCAGGCGTCTATCTAGGAAAGAATTTCAAACAGCTTGTAATGACACATTGTAAATGGCAAACAGTCACCATCTTGCCTATCTTTGTGTCAGCATTGAGGCCCAAAACACAGATCAGGATAAGTTTTGTGATACCACTAGTTTAGATGGCTTTTAAAAAGGCATTCAGGCAGTGGTGGGATTCAAAAATTTTAACAACAGGTTCCGATGGTGGTGGGGCCAACGGGACCAGGAGGGGAGTGACACGGTGGGGGCGTGGCCTGGGCGTTCTGGGGGCGGGGCATTCCAGAGCAGGGTGGGCAGTGCTGCGGCAGGGGCGCAGGGTCTGCGCGCCCCAGGTGCAGTTCCCCCTCACTCCGCCTCTGGATTTTTCTGTACCTCCCTCCAGTACTGTTGTTGTTGGTATCTTTCACCAGTTTTCAAGCCCAGTGCCCTCCCTCATGAAAGGCAGAACTTAGTCCTCTACAAAACCCCTGAAAAGTAGAAGGTCATATTTCTCTTTAATAACAGAGATGTATCTAGGGAAAATCGGGAGCCCGGGGACAAAATTCTGAGCTTTACAGTCCCCCTAACCCCCATGGTGAAGGCTGGCTCCTCTCCCACCATGACAAAACAATGATTTTTTTTTGCCCCAGGTCATATATCAAAGTCACAATCACATTATAGAACATGCCCCAACTCGCTACAAATCTGAACACAGCAACAAAATGGGGCCGCAAGCCACACTAGAAAAAATAGAAATTTGTTGACAACATTTTTCAAAATGCTTTCAAAATGTTTTATTACTGCCGTGAAAACGCTTTTATGGAATTATATCCCAACACCCCAATTGCCTCTCCTCCTTAACATTGGAAACACAGCACAGAGCCAGGGAGGGAGGGAGGGACAGGGACAAATCTCAAGTCATGTTTTCACAGTAGTTGCACACATTGAATTTTTTAATAACTGACAATGCTCTTCTAGTCTTAAACTTTCCCAGTCCCAGGCTCTGCAATCTGCTTTTTTCCTAGTTCTACCTTAACTCTGCCCACTCAACTGACATACCTCTTCTGCTGTACCTCATCACACACATTAGCGATAAAAACATGATTCTTTGTGGTCCGCTTGCAAAAGACTATCAAGACAATCTTTGCTTGGCATACAATCAAGGGAACAAGCAGAAACATGGAATGCGAAGATAGCCAAAACACTAAATTTTTTCAAAAGAGCTTATAGAGGTGATATGCGTAGTGCAAGCTTTTGGTTAGGATCTGGGACTTACCCAAAGTAGCGATTACGACATTATCCCTTCTTCTGACAGTGCCTGGCCCAGTTTTCCCATATCAGAGTGGGAATTCAGACTTGCCCAGGTCCTCCCAGATCCTAAATCCACTTGTCATCATAACTGGCTTTCCTGGTAAAGTGAAATGCTCTACTTAATTCCAGTCTACTTTTATTTAATGCATTTATTTTATACAGTTTACATGCCACCCTTCGCCTGTGCCCAGGCTCAGAGAAGTTTCCAGTATATAATAAACAATAAAATCATCACATTAAACATACTATTTGGGAAACACACAGATTGAAACTAAAAAAAACATCCATCTTAAAATTCCATTAAAAGTCTTAAACTTTAATACATCTTTGGACTCCTATCACTGTAACAGAATAACTATCACTTGCATGGCGCTTCACTCTAATACAAGCACTTTTGACCTTAGTCACCGTAACAGGAATAATATCCTTTGCAGGAGGCGGCGCTTCACTAGCCGGCCGGCCGAATATTCGAAGGCTTAGCGGAACCCTCTTCTCCCCTGCCTCTGCAAGTGAGCAGAGCTGGCTTCACCTCACCCGGCAACCCGGCCAGGCCGAGCCGCCGAACTCCCCGGCCTCGGCCTCTGCTCCTTGCGAAGGGCCCTGGCGCTTCACGGCCGGCCGGCCAGGCCGGTCCACCGGATCCATCTACGCCTGCCCCTGCAGGCGGGGAGCGGGGAGGGTGAAGCCAAATGGCTCTCTTTGAGGGTGAAAAGGTCTCCCGACCCTGTTCTAGGGTGCTGGCAAGGCTTGGGACTCCAGAGGCCACCACGCCCATCCTCCTCCACCTCCTCCTCTGGGGTAGGTCCCTCCATGGCTGCTTCCTGCTTAATACCCTTCCAGCAAGCAGTTTCCAGCCTCGCTCTGCTCCTGCCTGGCTTTTCCTCTTAACCCTCTGCGTACCTGGACTTTCCTCCTCCCTGGCAGCCAGCTGCTTCTCCCCTCTGCTTTGGTTGTCTCAGGCTTAGGCTGTGGGCGGGGAGGAGGGACGGAGGCTGAAGAGAGACAGCCAGGCAGCAGGCTGCAGAAAAGAGACTTAAAGTTAGGGGATCGCCTGGCAGAAATTCCTATCTCGCTCTAAGAAACCAAAGTAAGTGTGGGGGTGGAAGCCGCGAGGGTGGGGGAGTGGGAGTGGGGGGGGGGGGGGTGCCATGGAGGGTGCAGGGGGTGCCATGGAGGGCAGGGGGGGCCACTGGGGGTGATTTTGCAACTCCTCCTACTTCTGATGAGTTGCCAGGTTGCACATGTAAACCTCCCCATGCCTGCAGAATGGGTCTGGCCCACAATGGGTTGACCCAGTAAAGGGGTGGAGACCTTCGGAGCAGCAGGAGGCTGAAAGAGCTCTCTTTGCAGAAGAAGCAAGGCTACCAGACTTCGGTTACCTTGATTTCCTATAAGCCCCTTAACACCCTTGTTAAGGTAATTTCAATATTGCTGGGAAACCTACTGGGAAGGTAGTTGTTGTTTTGCTGTGTTGTAAATGTTGGAGTTTATTGTTTCAGGGTTTTCTTGTGTGGTTGTAATGGGTGAGAGTTCTCCTGGAAACCTTCATCATGTTGCAACCTGTTCATCAAGCCCTTGGAGTCTTCAGGAGCCAGCCAACTTGCAAGAAGAATTTGGACTTGGCAATATCAGTAGACTGTAAATAGAAGGACTTGAAATGCAACCTGAACAGGACCTTGAATTGTAACGTTAAATGTTGATGTTTTAAAAGTGTTAATTGTAAAGAAAAGTAAACCATTTTGTTGTATAAATATTGTTGTTGCAACTCATTCCAAGTACTGCCCCACAGAACCCACAAGCTGAGGTTACACACACAGGGACAGAGATTGCCCCCTTGTCCCTTATGGAGTTAATCATTAACAACAGGTTCTGCGAACTGAGAAAATTTTAACAACCGGTTCTACCGAACCGTCTCGAACCGGCTGAATCCCACCTCTGCATTCAGGTGAATACTGGTCTTTTGATGGGTGCTAGCCATGCTGACTAAAGTGAGGCTTCCTGTTCAGAGACCTCCAAATACGTGTTGCTTGAAGTCAGAAGTATTGGGAAGCTTTGGCCTCCATGTCCTGCTTTCAGAAACATTTTGCTATCTGCTATGGAAAACAATTTGCTGGGCTAGATGGACCACTGATCCGACCTAGCTAGAATCTTCCTATAAAGAAAACAGGATTCTATGATATAGTTCATGAGAAGCATATGGCACTGAATCCTGTGATTGTACCTCTGTCTTCAAATGAGCTTGTGAAGGTCATGAGAAAAAATCTCCCACCGCCCAGTATCCCAAGGCAATGAATGTTCTCTAATTCTCCTAAAATCTTTTCTTCACTGCTGGTAAACTTGTGTCTTTGTATCTCCATTTTTAGAGGTTATCTTCAGTTGTCCCACTCTGTTTCATTTTAAAATAAATATTTAACTGACCCTTTACTCTCTTTCTCTGTTTTACCTCATAATTGTGCAAGAGGCATTTTCAAAATTTAACAAATAAATAGTAGAATGTTATTAACAACTTCAGTGGACTAGGCTAGGAGGGAATATTTTCAAATTTACAGATATTTTATTTACAGATATTAACTAACTCTTCCTAAAATAATAAAATTATAAGAGTTTGGATTTATACCTTTCTTTTCTCAACCATAAGGTATCTCAAAGCATTTTACAAACTCTTTCCTTTCCTCTCCCCACAACCGGCACCCAGTGAGGTAGGTGGGACTGAGAGAATGCTGAAAAAACTGTGACTAGCCCAGCACCACCCAGCAGGCTTCATGTGTAGGAATGGGGAACAAACCCAGTTCTCCAGATTAGAGTCCACTGCCCTTAGCCACTACACTGGCTCTCCATCTACTCCTAGCCTATCACTCATACTCGCAGGCTCTGTGAGGGATTAACACTTTACATTCAGTCTTTCTGCCTCTATCTGTTCCTTAGGTCCATCATAGAGCTATATGATTGTTCCTTTAAAAGTTTGTTTTTGTGATCAATTATTTTGGAACAGTAGACCTTGAGCTTTTGAATATACATCCCAACTGCAGCAGCAGGTGATCTTGTATGTCTGTAAGAGGCATCACAGATCAAATTTTACATGCAGAAATTCTCATCTTTCTCCTCCAACCTATCTGCTAACATGTTCTTGCTCAGTGCAATTTGAAAGGTTAACAAAGGGTTATATATTGCTGATTTTATCTTTTGTCAAGAACATTTTTGCACATGTCAAACCCAAAGCAATTAAGGTATTCTCAGGTCAGATGCCATGAAACCCCACAAGAAATTCTTGCTTTAAAAACAGACATATATTTATTTTGTTAAGTATATATATTTTGCTTTGAATGTGTTCGATCCTCATGAGATCTTCAATGTGCTTATTTCTCTTCTGGGAAAAATCTGTGTTCCAATTACAATAATCTCATTCAGTACCGTCTCAAAAGGCTTTTTGACTAATGGGACTAGAGTTCTGTTTGTTTCAGTATGGAACTCACTTCTTTAATGTGAGTAAGCTAACTTCAGATGTATGCGGCGAGGGGAGAACTTGACAAGATCTGCACTACATATTTTAAGAAAAAATGCATTCTTATCCTTGATTTGGATCTTTATTGAGCTAACTGTTACACAAATTTATATTTATTTATTTATTATTTGGATTTATATCCCATCCTCCCCCGAAGGGCTCAGGGTGGCAACAACAGTAAAATCATAACAATAAAAACATAAAACCAGTTTAATAAATACAATATAAAACAGTATAAAAGATCTCAAGAATCAGATGGCGACTTACACCTAATATTTCCCTGCCCCTGGGTTGCCAGAAAACAGATGTTGAACAAATATTAGCTGATGTTAAACCAGCTGGACTACTAAAATGCCTGGTGGAATAGCTCTGTCTTGCAGGTCCTGTGGAAGCTACTCAGGTCCCGCAGGGCCCTGACTTTGGACAGAAGCATATTTCACCAGGTTGGGGCCAGGACTGAAAAGGTCCTGGCCCTCGTTGAGGCCAGATGGATGGTTTTCAGGCCAGGGACTACCAGAAGGTTTCCCTCCAAGGAGCTGAGAGGCCTACTTGGGCAATATGGGGAGAGGCAGTCCGTAAGGTATGCAGGTCCAAGACCGCTCAAGGCCTTAAAGGTCAAAACCAGAACCTTGAAGATAACCTGATACTCGATGGGCAGCCAATGTAGATGGAAGAGGACTGATGTAATATGGTCCCTACCCGAGGCCCCTGCCAGGAGCCTCACAGCTGCATTCTGAACAAGTTTTAGTTTCTGGATTAGGTTCAAGGGCAGGCCAGCATAGAGCGAGTTACAATAATCTAACCTGAAGGTGACCATTGCATGGATCACTGTGGCTAGATCAGCATGGGAGAGATATGGGGCCAGCTGTCGTGCCTGGAGAAGATGATAGAATGCAGTCTGGGCCGTTCTGGTGACTTGAGCCTCCAGAGGGCCTTTCCCCCACTCTGCACGATCCCCCCTATGCCACGCGCCCGGGCGTCCCCACGACCCGGCGCTCTGTGCAGGGTCATCAAAAGGCGCCCTTTGCAAGAGTTCCAGGGATGCCGCGCGCTGAGGGGGCGTGACAGCGGCAGCGTCGGGGCGGCTGCGCTGTTGCCGCCCCTGTCGTGGGGAGTGACGGGGGACACCGCGCTACTTGAGGAGAGTAGCGCGGGGCTTAAGGTAAGTGGGGAAAGGCCCAGAGAAATCCTGGAATCCAGAATCACCCCAAACTGGTCACCGATGAGGTCAGGTGTAAAGCCTCGCTGTCCAGCACAGGCAAATTGAAGCTGGCCAGTACCTCACCGTGGCCCACCCATAGGACCTCCGTCTTTGCTGGATTCAGTTTCAACCTGAAAGTACTCAACCAACCAGCCACAGCCTCCAAACACCATCGGAGAGCCTCAGGGGTTGAGTCCCACCATTGTATGGACAAGCTGGGTGTCATTCGCGTATTGATGACACCACAGCCCAAAACTCTGGACCAACTTGGCCAGGGGGTGCATATAGATGTTAAAAAGCATCGGGGAAAGGATCGCCCCCTGTGGCACCCCACAATCAATGGGGTACCACCTGGTACTCATCACCCGCTGTCCCCAGTCTCAGAGAAATGAGTTCATCCAGCTCAAGGCTGTCCCCCATGCTCTGATCTCAGCGAGGTGGTGAACCAAAAAGTGATGATCTACTGTGTTGAACACTGCAGTGAGATAAAGCAACACCAGCAGCGCCAAACCACCTCTGTCTAGTTGGCACCGGAGTTCATCCACAATGGTGACCAAGACCATCTTGGTCCGATGACCAGAGATTAGGACTACATGCACACCCGCTGCAAAGATCAGGTCAAGAGTATGGCCTCCTTTTTGTTTGAATATACTTTATTGTTTTAAAAGAAAGAGAAAAGGGCATGCGACAAACACACCCACAAATAACAACAAATAACAAACAGACAAACAATGACAAACATAAATATTTTCATATCATGCTTCCACGTCTATATCTGTATAGCAAGTTCTACATAATCTAAACCGATAAATCACAGAAGCTGTTATAAAGAAAGAAAATAGTTGAGACTTCCCCTTCAGCCTATTTCATATACTTTGTTCTATAATCTCGCTATTACACCTGACTGTTCTTGATTCATTTAACAATTAAAGAAAAGGAAAAGGGAGAAAAAGAAAAAAATTGTCTATAATAAGTATTTTATAATAGTACATACTATTACTCTATAAATATTGTTTCTTAATCATTTTCTATTCTATATAACCCTTACACCTAATATGAAAAACAAAAAGGTTTAGTCTAATGTAACTTAATATAACTTAATATTCAATCGGGAATATTAGGACATTTGATCTTTTCTCTTGATAGAAAATCCAAAGTTGCCAAGTCTTCATATATGCTTCTGCTGGTTGTTGTCTAATTTGAAACGAGCTTTTGTCCATTATAAAAAGTTGTTGGACCTTTGTAATCCAGTCTTCCAATGTTGGGATACGATCTGTCTTCCATGTCTTTGCCAAGGTGAGGCGAGCTGCTAAAATTAGATGGAATAATACATGTAATTGCATTTTGTCAAAGGACTCCTCTGCTAATGCGGGACCCAGCAAATAGGTTAGTGGATCTTTTTTGAACCTTTTTAAAATTATTTTCTCTGTTTCTGTATGAATTAATGACCAGTATTGTCTTATTTTTTTACAGGTCCACCAGGTGTGGAAAAAAGTTCCCACATCAGTATTACACTTCCAACATTGAGGTAAGTATTTTTTGTCTATTTTATGTAAAATTGTTGGTGTTATATAAGACCTATAAAATAACTTTAAATTATGTTCCCAGTGGTTCGTGTTAGGTGTGAATTTGTAATTTTCTTTCCAATATTTCTCCCATTTAGAAAGAGGTATAACCATGTTCACATTTTCTGCCCATTTTATCATATTAGGTTTTACTATTTCATCTTCTGTTTTTTGAGTTAATAGACACTGATAGAGTTTGCTGATATTCTTTTTGTTGTCTCCTAATAGTATCCCATCTAGTTCTGTCTGATTTTGGTTAATGCCCCAAAGTTTAGTGTCTTGAGCCCAGCAATTCTGTAGTTGTAAGTATGTGTACCAGTGGCAAGGGTATCCTACAATATTAATCCTGTTCCTTGGTTTCATAACTAATTTACCGTTCATCATAATAGTTATATCTTTATATGTTAGCCAGTCTTTGTTGTTGTTTCTATCTTTTATTTGAAGTCCCTCCATCCTAGATAACCAATTGGGATTTTTATGTAATATATCTTCCTATATTTAGTCCAGATTTTGATGAGCCCATTTCTTACTATATGATTCTTGAACAGTTTGTCTTTTATTTCCCCTTTTTCGTTGGTAGGCCATATATAGTTATGCCATCCCATTTGATTATTATAACTCTCCACATTTAATAATTTGTAATTATTCAGGTTAATCCATGTTTTCACCCAAGCTACCGCTGCAGAGTCATGATATAGCTGCAGGTCAGGCAATCCATATCCTCCTCTATACTTCTCATCTATTAAGTATTTATATTTAACCTTGGGTTTAGTTCCCCCCCATAAGAATTTAGTTATTTCAGATTGCCAGTTTTTGAAAGTTTTAAGTGTGGTAATCAAGGGTAAGTTTTGGAATAAATACATCATCTTCGGGAGAATTGACATTTTGATAATTGATATTTTCCCATATAGTGAAAAATTTTGCTTTGTCCATGTGGTCATTTTTTGTCGTATCGCTTGCCACAGAGTGTCGTAGTTGTTTTTTAATATGTTCGAATTCTTGTTTTCTAGCCATATTCCTAAATATTTTATCTTTTTGGCTATTGTAAATCCCGTTATTTTTTCCACTACAGTTGCTTCTTTTGAGCTTAGATTGTTTATCAACATTTTGGTTTTTAAATTGTTAACCTTAAATCCTGCAACTTCCCCATATTGTGTTATTAGTTCCATAAATCTATTGCTTTTGGTATGTGGGTCATCAAGGAAGCATATTATATCATCTGCATAGGCTTTTAGTTTATATTTCATTCCTTTATATTGTAGACCTTTAATTATTTCATCATTTAGTATAGCTTTTATTAAGGGTTCTAATGTTACTATGAATAACAGGGGTGACAGAGGACACCCTTGTCTCGTCCCTCTTTTGATCTCAAATTTCTCAGTCAGTTCTCCATTTATTTTTATCTGCGCTTCTTGTTTTGTATATATATTCTTTATACCTTCCAAGAAGGGTCCTGTTATTCCTGAATATTCCAGTGTTGTTGTTAGGAATTCCCAATTCACCCTATCGAAGGCTTTTTCTGCGTCCAGACTTATTGTAGCCATAGCTAATTGTGGATTAGTGTTTAATATCTCAATAACATCAATAACTGTTCTAACATTATGTGAAATTGTTCTGCCAGGCAGGAACCCAGTTTGCTCCTCTGTTATGTATTGGTTTAAAACTTTTTAAAGTCTGTTTGCTAAAATGGTTGTATATATTTTGTAATCAATGTTTAAAAGCGAGATTGGTCTATAGTCCTTAGGTTCAGGTACCCCATCTGATGTTTTTGGTAATAGGGAGATCACAGCTTGTTTCCAGAACTCCGGTATAGTTATGCCCCTGTGAACTTCATTAAGTAGCTGTTCCAAGGGGTCTATTAATGTATCTGTAAATTTTTTGTAGTATACAGCTGTGATGCCATCTGGTCCTGGGGCTTTGTTTTTCAATTTTTTGATTGCTTCCACTATTTCTTCTTTGGTTATTTCCTTATTAAGACTCTCTAAGTTTTCTTGCGATATTTTAAAGGGGGGTTGTTTAGTTAAATATTCCTTCATTTCTTGTTCTTTAATATTTTCCCTTTCATACAGTCGGCTATAGAAATCTTTGATTATTTCCTTAATTTGTTCCTGTTTCTGTATTATTTGAGAGTTATGTTTAAGTTTAAAAATTATATTCTGTTCTTGTCTTTTCTTTAATTTTAGGGCGAGCCATTTTCCTGGTTTATTGCCCTGAGTGTAGTACTTTTGCTTTATATATATATATTTCGTTTCTTACTGTATCCTTTGTAATTAGCAAATTTAGTTGATCTTTAAGAAAGTTAATTTTATTTCTTAATTTTTTGCAGTCTCCTTTCTTTTCTGCTTCCTTTTCTAATTTATGAAGTTCTTCCTCTAACTTCTTTCTCTTTTCTTTCTTTTGCTTGTTCATCTTAATCTCCTCACTTTGTATATAACCCCTCATCACTGCCTTGTGTGCATCCCAAATTATTCCATTATTCTGTATTGAGTTTTTATTTACTTTCCAGTATTCTTGTAGTTCTTTATCTAGTTTCTCTTTGCACTTAGTGTTATTCAGCACCCAGTCTTTGATATTCCAAACATTTTTCCTTTTATGTTGACCTATTTCCCAAGTAATTGGACTATGGTCTGAAAGAACTCTGTTTCCAATTTTAATATTATTAGTTATAGAGCATAAGGATTTGGGAGCCCATATCATATCTATCCTCGTGAGGGTCTTGGGTCTGTCTGAATAGAAAGAAAATTCTAATGAGGATCCTGCTTTTTCTCTCCATATGTCTACCAATTGCAAATCTTTAACAATTTGAAAAAAGGAGGCCGGTAATTTACCCTCTATTGCTACTTTCTTATTGTCATTTTTCCCTTTATTTGTTTTCCTATCCTTCTTGGGGTCTGCTGTCCCATTCATGTCTCCTAGGAAAATCCATTTTTGGGGGTGCAGTTGTATTAAGTGATTGTATAATCCTTGATAGAATTGGGCCTTGTTGTTGTTTGGAGCATATACTGCCACCAACCAAATTTTTTCGTTATTCCATTCAATTTCAGCTATTATATATCTTGCCTCTGGGTCTCTATATATTTCTCTTGGTTTTAACCTGTCCTTAATATATAGTGCAACTCCCCCTTTTTTTCCCCAGGTAAACCTGCATGGAAAAGCGACCCCAGTCCGGAATTCTGTAAGTACCTTTCATGTTCTTGTTTGATATGCATCTCCTGCAGACCAGTCACATCATACCTTCCCTGTTTAAGTTGATTAAATACCTTTTTCCTCTTAATCACATTGTTTAAGCCGTTAACATTCCAAGTTATGATTTTACAGTTAAACATCAGGTAAAAACCTTACCACCTAGTTGTCAAGATATTTAAGATTTTTCTTATTCTTCGTCAGGAAATCCTGGGCTTTGGTCACTGTGTTGATATTGTAATTCCTGGAGTCAAGCTGAAAGAAGAGACCTTCGGGTATGTTCCATCTAAATGAGATGTTGTTTAAACGTAATGTGTCCACAAGTTGTGTATAGTCTTTCCTTTTCCTTCTAATTACTGCAGGTATCTCCTTCAGGATGATCATGTCCTTTCCTTCCAGTTGGATTCTAGATGTAGAGTGGAATCTTAAAATTTCATCCCGCATGCTTTTCCTGACACAATTTATAATTATATCTCTTGGGAGCCTTCTGTCTCTTGCAATTTTAGAGTTCACTCTATACAGCCTGTCAATTTCCCTGACAGCATCATCTTCTTCTAGGCTCCATACTTGGCTAAGCATAGGTAAAATTCTTTGCAGTAAGTTTTCGTTGTCTTTTTCCGGTAGTCCTCGTATTCTCAGAAAGGTTTCCTTTTGTTTGTATTCCATTATGGCCATATAGTCATTCTGTCTTTCAAATTGCTCTCTGAGAGTCAGCACCTTTTCATCCACTTCCTCCACCTTTTCTGCATTGTCCTTTATTGCAGTTTTTATTTCCTTCAGTGTCATCTATTTTTTTAAATTGTGCAGCATTTCCTTTCATGTCCTGTTTAATGGCTTTCATTTCTTGCTCCATCCTAGCAAATTGTTCCTGTGTTTCTCTTTGGAACTTTGTCAATTGTTCTGTAGCTTCGTTTTGTTTATTTAATATTGTCTCCATCATTTGTTCAAGTCTGGACTCGTTATCTGAATTTTTTTCTGAAGTGGCACCAGCCAAATTCATTGTCATTTTAGTACTCTTATTTTCCATGGCGCTCTTCCTGGTACTCATTATCAAAGGGGGAAAGGAATAAAGAAAAAATTGCTCACCGGCTTTAATTTAATTTTTCCACAGTCCACAACGTTATACAGTTCGTTTTAAATCTCGCTTTCTGTGTTGCTGATGGCAGTTATCTTGTGAGCTGTCAGGAGATCTAACTTTTCCGTCCTGTTCTTTAAACAGCGATCGCGATCTTATCTCCTCATAACTATAGGTCGCTATTACTTAGTTATCATTGAGAGTGCCTATTCGTTCTATCCCTCTTGTATCTATGGTTTCTTTTCCGGTTTTGCCTGGTGACGCTTTGCTTTGTTTTTCACACTCTCATTGGCTGGAGTCCCTTTCACTTCCTTTGTTTTGCCTCTCCTTATTGGGTTTGTGTTTAACTTCCAGGGGATCCCTTACAAGTTCATCCCTCCCTCATTGAGAGAAGGGAGGGGGAGAATTGGAGAGTTTCTGGCTTTGTGCCAGTTCCTCCGCTAACGTTCGGGTCTCCTCTTTTCTTTCCCGGGGTCCCAGCCGGCCTCCTTACCACCGCGTTGGACGTCTGCCTCTCTTCCCCGCGCTCTGGCAACTTCCCGTCCTCTCCTCTCTTCGGGGCAGCGGATTGTTTCCGAAGCGATCAAGCGCAGCCTTCCATGACTTCCTCGGGTTTTCCCACGCGCCGCTCCGTTTCAGTCGCACACCGATTGAGGTAAGATAAGTCCGATAAAAAGTTCAGTCAGTTTCATTACAGGTTGAAGAGCCGTCATGATCCTTCTTAGTTCGCTATCACGTATGCTCTAGGCAGTCTGCGTTATGGCTCTGGCTTCTTCCAATTTGGCTGTCCCTTTCTTGCTGGTTTAAGGAGGGAGCAGAATTGACTACTCAGCCAATTTGCTCCTTACCTTCGCTACTTGCACTCCTCCATCCTATGGGAGAAGAATTTGTGAGCCCCTAAACAGGGGGTCTTTGAGATTAGGACAGATTCTCTGGAGCTTCTCTCAGAGACGTTCGCCAGTCGCCATCTCTGACCGGAAGTCCCCAGTATTTGGTCAAGAGTATGGCCTCCTTGATGTGTGGGAGTTCTGATGTTCACTAGGGAGAGGCCTAGTGTCGCCATGGATGACAGTAGGTGCGCAGCGACCAAGGAGGAGGCTGCATTGACATGGACGTTAAAGTCCCCCAACAGTATGAGGTTAGGGAACCACAACGCCCAGTCAGCGACCACTTCTAGCAGCCACGCCAGGCTGTCTGCCGGCGCACTAGGCGATTGGTACTTCAGCAGAACAACCAACCTCACCAAGGAATCCCAATGGAGGCCCAAGCACTCTATTCCTTCGATATGTGGGGCGAGGGATGTCTGAAAGGAGATAGAATTCCAGATGACCATCACCACTCCACCACCCTGGCCCTGTTGCGGGTTTCCTGATTTGGTTCCAATTTGTGGATGGAGCCATGATGAGGAGGAACTGCTGAACTTTCTGGACCACCTTAACAGCATCCACCCAAACATCCAATTTACCATGGAAACTGAAAAAGAAGGAAAAATGCCTTTTCGAGATGTCTTGGTCTTTCGCAGACCCAACCACCAATTGGGCCACACAGTATACAGAAAACCGACACACACAGACCGGTATCTACATAAAAACTCCAATCACCATCCACAACAGGAAAGGGGCATAATCAAAACTCTGACAGATTGTGCAAAATGAATTTGTGAACCTCACCTCCTCCCTGATGAAATCAATCATCTAGACTGGGCTCTGCAGGCTAATGATTACTCCACAACAGAAATCAGAAGAGCTTTAAGACCAGGATAACCCAGAGGACTGAGGAGAAACAGCTCACCACAGGAAAAATATTTCTACCATACATCAAGGGAATCACTGATCAAATAGGGAAACTGATGAAGAAACATAACCTACAAACATTCTTCAAACCTACCAGGAAAATACAGCAGATGCTACGCTCAGCAAAGGACAAGAGAGACCCCCTCACTTCTGTAGGAGTTTATCTCATACTCTGCAGCTGTGGAAAGGTCTATTAAGAAACAACAAAATGCAGCATTCAAACTCGTGTTAAGGAGCACGAAAGACACTGTCAGCTTAACTATCCTGAAAAATCTGCAGTTGCAGATCATGTCTTAAACAAAACTGGACATAACATTTTATTTGAAAACATTGAAATTATGGACAATTCAGAAGGTTACTTTGTCAGACTGCACAGGGAGGCCATTGAAATTCACAAACACCAAGACAATTTCAACAGGAAAGAAGAGACTTTGAAAATTAGCAAAACTTATCTACCAGTACTTAAAAACACCAAAAGCAAACCCCAAGGGTATGCTACGTTCATGAACAATGGACTCCACCCAAACACAGGATTTGCATTCACCAATACTACTGCTGCTGCAGGGCATGAAAAGGTGAATCACTCCCTGGACTGATAAGCCCCACCTGCAATACAATACTATCAACCACATCTTTGCATGTCAAGTTCCACCCAAACACTTACTGATTGGTTCCCCACCCTGGGACATGGACAATATATACCCCAAACATTTCCTTCTCTTTGGACACAGTGTGTAACAGACTTCCCTCTGTGATTCACCTCGAAGATGCCAGCCACAGATGCAGGCAAAACGTTAGGAACACGTTAGGAACATGTTAGGAACAGACCACGGCCACACAGCCCAGAAAACCCACCAGAACCAGTTGAATCCGGCCGTGAAAGCCTTCGACAATACAATATTCTTAATGTTCAAGGACAGCTACATTAAGGCTTCCATTAAGTACAATGTACATATTACCTCAGCACTATGTTGAGTGTTGTCTATGACTGGTTCCCATGTATAAACACCAGTCAGGTATATTTCCTGGATCACATGGGTACCAATGTCAGGTGTCCTAGTTAGATGTGAAGTTCTGGTATGGGAGGTAGCTGTGTAATCTGAGTGACTTACATGAGTGCTGCTTTTACATTACTGTTAAACGTAGAAAGTGATGACAGAAAAGTGATGGAATGTTGGCAGCTCCACTACAATATATAAATTGACTTTAGACTCCCTTTAATAATGTTGTTTGCAATTTCATGGCCAACAAGATAGTTAGGGACTTTTCTCCATTGGTATCCAGGGCTGCAGAAGGCCAAAAAAATAAATGTTGGGGGGACATATTAGCTGTGTATAATAGATTCAATAAAAATGTCAGCATATACTACAGATAGAAATGTGAGACACTGCATATACCACATGTCTGCCTGCTGTCTTATGAGGCTTTGTTTCCCCAGTGCTAGGCTATAGCGAAGTTGGATCTTGTCTACTAAGAGACATTATATAAGGTTTATATTTTAAGAAAACAGCTAAGGTCCTGACACAGTTCAATAAAGCTCTTGAACCTTCCCTGAGTCTCAATTATTGACCAGAGTAACAGACCCTTACACCCAGCAAGCTTCCGTGGGACAATGGGATTCAAAGCTGGGTCTCCTAGATCCTAGTCTAATACTCTAAACAAGTAACACTGTGCAGCTCATTCACAATTGGGAGCAACCAAAATAGCAACATGAATATCTTATACCCTGTGTACCAGTCCACTAAGTACACACTTACAAGGCAGTAACTATTTATAGGACTGGCCAAGTTACAGCCTCCATCTTTGAACAAAATAGACTTCAGACCCTGATTCTGTGTAGTTTGCCATTAAAAATTGTGACTTCTGCTGAAATTGCAATGATACAGCACCAAACAGTTGTGCATTCCATGAGGAATATCTAATTGCAAGTAGCTGTAAACATTGGGAAAGCAATACTCCAAAGTGCTTCTGTAAAGCTTTCGTAAAGGGGGCAACTTACCCAATACTTGTCTAAAACTTGTCCAAATGGGTTTTTTTTAACAAGGGAAGACCCCTCCCACAAGAAAACCTCAATGATGTTTGGCCCCACATGATACTATGTAGTGTAAAAACTGTGGATGCCTGTCCATTTTATCTTATTTTGTGTGACCATAACAGGGAGTATCTATGGATTCATGTTTAGAAGCTCAGACACTGTTGTTTCAACTGAAATATTAACTTTGTCAACTAAGCTAAGATAAGCAGCTGCTGAAATGCCAAGAGAACCAAATTGCACAGGGTTCCACACACACAGGCAAACCAATCCCGCCCCCTGTTAGCATGTCCAATCATGTTATTCAAGAGGACTTTTTCTTGAATCCCAACCCTGAAGCTCATCATTGGAAGGTCCCTGAATGTGCTGTTGATTGCTGACCAAGCATGAATACTGACAAATAAACACCTGACAAACATACGCAACTCTGACAAATGAAACCAGTTTCATAACTGATAAGAAGAGCGCAGACTAACACATTGTTTGGGGGTTTTTTTTGTTAATGGGAAGATGTTATGGGTATCAGGTTTCCCTGTTTTCTGGGTGCTGAAGTAAACAGAGAATGAGGGAAAAATTAAGTCCATGCCTGTGTCTCTACCTCTGAAGATTTATGTTTCACCATGATACTGTCCATCCCCTGTGTACAGTGTACTGTGAAAACGTAGAAATGTCCAAGAGGATGCCAGGTTTTGGTAGCAATTTTTCTTTCTTTTTAGGTCAGAAGCAGCCTTTTCCTCATACTTTAAGGATATTTTGAGGCCTTCAAAGGCCTATTCTTACTCTGCCCTGCCGTCCTAATTTTCAGGAGTTTGACAGCTAAGATGCTTCTAAGCCTGTGAAAGTCCTGCCTCTGAAACTCTTGTGGATCCCTGGATAGGTAGCTATGAAATGTATCAGCTTGCTTGTTCAGAAACTGAGTGAGAGCTAAGGACAGAAGGGAGGTAAGATGACAATGATTTAACAATTAGGTTTAGATTGGCTAATATGCATTAAGTTGCTATCATGTTTTCAACTTCTTTTTTCAAGTGTTTTATAATATCTAGTGGTTTGTTCATGGTTTTTCATATTTATTCCTTTTCAGTCCGATTCAGTTTGTAGTATTCAATTGCTTTTGTAAAGTATTATTCAGTAATGCCCTCCAACAAAATGTTTACTTTGTATCAGTAACACTGACAGTTGTGTACTCACCTGGTTGAGAATCTGTAAAAACAAAACAGAAGCCTCTTGCTTCAGGGAACCAAATTAACATTAATATTAAATATATAAATCTATCTCTTTACTTACCAGAGCATCTGTGGACAAATAGGATGGAATATCCCCTTTTTCTTACAAATGGAGACTCAAAATGGGTTAAAATATTAGTCTCTTCAATTTTATTCTCATATAAACAAGTAAGGTGGATTATGCTGAGGTCACCCAATGAGCTTCCATGGCAGTGTGGGGATTCAAACCTGGGTCTCCTAAATTCTTGTCTGACACTCTAGCCCTGTTCACAAATTACAGAGAATGCATGTACAATCTGTGTATAGTGTATTTAATTGTTTTTTGCACATGTGAGTAATGTTATATTTAATGCATGTACACCTGAATGTGGAATTTAAACCTCACATTTATCCAAATACTGGTCCTGGTTTCATTTATCAAATGAATGTGTGTTGACTTTTCCTTATAATTAGGCACCTGCATGAACTTATAGTTTGTATGTGCATTCACTGTAACATTCAAATGAGGCTCCTGACTCTCTGGGAAGGAATCATAGTAGTTTTTCAATATGGCCTCCATATCATGGTTTTTACTATAGTTTCCAGATCATATTACCAATTTCAAGGCTGTTTTGATTGACAATAACCTCTAATCAAATTAGTTTGGGCATGAGTTTCACTTGTTAAACTGATCATTGAGTAGCAAGACTCCTGTTCAAAAATAAATAACTGATGATGCACTTGAGTTACTCATTCTGCCAGCAAAATCCAGGCCTTTATTGGCCAGCAATTTAGTTGACATTTACAATACAGATTTGGATTTTCTTTTATAGCTGCCAGAGAGCCTGTTTAGTTTTCATATCATACAGATCGCACAGCAGGCACGGAGATATGAGGCAAACCTCTCTAGATCAAGCTGTCAAGATACTGCCATCCAGGCCTACAGGCTGATTGTCATTCCTCATTGTGTGTTCAGGTATAATTTCCTAAATACAATGTGCATGTGCCTCTTTTCCTGAAAGGTATCTTTGTAGTATGTGTTTTTCAAAGTATCCAAAGTTGGCAACCAAGAAAAAGAACCCCTCTGCTTTTGAGAATTTTAAAGGAATCCACACCACATTTTGTATTCATCATTGTTTATCATGAATTCAGGCTCGTAATCTGGCATACTAAACTCACAGTAGGCTTGTTGTGGACATAATTTGTTAGAAAAAGTATTAAACAAATGACTTCTTTGCTTATTATTCCTACTGGTAACAGCAATTGGAGCTCCTTGCCTGATGTCTTAATCAACAGCAGGTAGGGTTGCCAACCTGCAGGTAGCACCTAGAGATATTCCATTATTATAGTTGATTTCCTGCTGACCAAGATCATTCCCCTGGAAAAAATGACTGTTTTGAAGGTTGGGCTGCATGGCATTATACCCTGCTACAGAAGTTGTGTGCCTAAAGACAATGTACATATAAACACACAAGCAGAAAGGATCAGACATGATAGTCTACCGTTGCCCATCCCTAGCTTCCCATGAGTCTAGTCAGAAGCCATTCTTCTACTGTAGATTTCTTTTTTTCACCCATGCTTTTACTAAAAGTCCCATGTCTTCTAGAAGCAGTATTTTCAGGATATCAGTGTGCTGAGGCATGAGGGAAGGTGGGAAATTTCTCCTCTGGTAATATAAGCACTGTTTGGATCCTTTGTGCTTTGGTCTGGAGATGGAATTATAGAGTTGGAAGAGACCACAAGGGCCAACAAGTCCAACCCCCTGGCATGCAGGAATACACAGTCAAAGCACTCCTGACAGATGGCCACCCAGCCTCTCTTAAAAACTTCCGAAGGAGGAGATTCCACCACACTCTGCAGCTGTGTAATCTACTGTCAAACAGCCCTCACCATCAGGAAATTCTTCCTATTGTTTAGGAATAGGAATGCTCCATCTTCAACATGACATCCCTTCAAATATCTAAACAAGGCTATCATTTCACCCCTTAACCTTCTTTTCTCCAGTCTAAACAGACCCAGCTCTCTAAGGCCCTTTCTGCATGGGCAATATACAGCGGCCCAGGGACGGCAAAAATGCTATCCCTGGGCTGCTGTTCGCACAGGAGGCAGCAGCGCTGTCCTGGCCGCCAGAAAGCAGCGTGAAGCGAGGTTGTCTAGCGAGGTTTTTGCAAAGCAGTGTCTTCCCATCGGCATGGTGCGAAGATGCTGCTTCCCTTGTCGCCTCCACTCACCATCATGTCCATCGTCGCCTTGGAGGGCTGCAGGGACCTGCCCATGCTTCCCTCCAACCCCTGGAGGTTGGAGGGCAGTGTGGGCGGGTCCCTGCAGCCCTCCAGGGTGACACTGGACATGACGGTGAGAGGAGAGGGCTGACCGAGAGGCGACTCCATGCGGAGCTGCCTCTCCGGCTGGGGAGGGAGTAGGGGCCGCTTGCACGCTAGTGTGTGAATGGTCCCTGAGCCTCCACCGGCATAAATTATGCTGGTGTAGGCTCGTTTCCGCCCATGTGTGGAAAGTCTCTCCTTGTAGGCCGCAGATTCCAGACCTTTTTTTTTTTTACCATTCTGATCCTTGGGACCCATTCCAGCTTGTCAATATCCTTCTTGAATTGTGAACTGGACACAGTATTCCAGGTGAGGTCTGACCAATGCAGAATAGAGACATACTATTTCGTCCCTCAGTTGAGACACTATATGCCTATTGATGCAGCCCAGAATTGCATTGGCTTTCCCATCGCACTGCTGACTCTTTTTCAGGCTGTGGTCTACTAAGACTTCCAGATCCCTTTCACATGTACTGTTGTCAAGCCAGGTGTCATCCATCCTATAACTGTGCATTTTATTTTTTTCTGCATAACTGTAGTATCTTACATTTATCTCTGTTGAAATTCATGTTGTTAGTTCTTGTTCAGCTCTCTAATCTGTCCAGGTCATTTGAATGCTGATCCTGTCCTCTGGGGTATTAGCTACCCTTCCTAATTTGGTGTCATCTGATTAGCATGCCCTTTATTCCATCATCCGAGTCATTGATAAAAATATTGAATAGTACTGGGACAGAACCCTGTTGTATACTCCCTATGCACTTGGCCCCCTTTGTATTCTTGACAACATCTCTTCATAGTTCGGGCTCTGTATGCACAACAGGGTGGGGAATAAGGAGCAATTGTATCATTTTCAACATGTTTATTTTTTACTGTATATTTATGTACTTGCGTGCAATTGAAAATCATAAATATGGACAATCAGTGCAGCAAAGAATTGAGAAACACATTAATAAAAGATTTAAAAGTGATCAACACAGTTTCAAAGGATCTGAGTCTGAGCCTTCTGTTTTAACCAAATCTGAAACACTGAATTCAAGGCAACCTAACATGTAAGTGTGTAAACATGCCTTTGAAAAGGAATTTTCACTTAAGGAAGGGAAATGAACTCAAAACATCATTTTTATGGTGTTTTTTTTCAAAATTATACATACAAAGCTGACACAGTAAAGAGATTAAAGTGGTAAAATATAAAAGAAGAGAACAAAACACATCAAGTCAGATCTCATACTTTAAAAAGTAAATATAACAAACACATTTAAATTCAAGTTTGATATTCATTGTCAAAACATTAAAAAGGGGTTTCCATGCTGATTTAAAGAGTAAAAAATGCACTTTTGCATAGTTTTAAAAATGCTGCACAGTTTACTTATCTGAAAATGCAAATGTGCATAAATAATGTGATGCTATGATGTTTTTGATTTAAAGAAGTTTAGCACTTTGATTTTGCTCAAAGACAATAAAAATCTGGATTTCCATTTTTTAATCAAATCCCATATATTTCTGTTTCCGATGGGTAATGTCCCTGGCTGGAAAAAGTAGGCAGAAACAGAGTGTGAACTTTAACAAGCAGTGCCATTCTGAACAACTTAAGTTATATAACTCTCGATGTTGTTGTTTGGTTAGACTCTGCAAGACCACAGTGACATCATTCTTTCAGTTTGCATTGAGTGTGGTGAGAAAGTTATAGCTACTGCCAGAGGTGGGATCCAACCAGTTCTCACCACTTCTCTAGAAGTGGTTACTAATTTTTCTGAGTGCTGAGAAGGGGTTACTAAAGCAACCTCCCTGCCCAATAGGGACTGGAGGTGCATGTGTGCGGCAGCGCCACTGTTTGAATCCCACCACCATCCGAACCTGTTATTAAAAGGTTAATGGCCCAGACCAGCAATTATGGCCAACACCTGGCAAAGATGCACAGACCTAAAACAGATTGTGCTGTTCCCCTGTGGGAAATGAGGACTTTCAGACATCACTATCCACTGTTCATATGTTTCAGATATGCTATCGTTTCCTGGGAAGAGCTTGGCAGACAACTGTTCCTGTCTTGCTGTGTGAGTGACTGTATTGATAGCAGATTTTGGATAACAGGCAGCACAGTGTTCTGTTAAGAATGGAGGCGTGCTGCTAAAAACTGTTCTGCTTCTTGCATATTTTCCACTCAAATCACCCATGCATTCTAACTGTTCGATCAAATAAATGTGTTCTTCTGCTTTCAGTATGACTGGCAATGTTTAATTTGGATTTTAATTCATGGTTAATGGGACAAAGTGACTTTGTCCCCTGTAGAATTCTCACATCTGAAGGTCTGAATGTATAGAAATCAGAAGAGATAGGGTCTTTGTGCTACAATTGTTTCTACAGTATTGGAAGACAGCTAGGAGATACCCCATAAGTTCTATTGACCATGTTTACTTTTATTCCTGACACCACCCCGAAAGCCTCAGATGTCTGCTTCTCAAGCTTTGATCATGTTTTCTGAAAACCAGATATGCTTTACTTCATTGAGATGGCACTGATGCATACATTCACATCCTGATGCTATAGAAATCATTTTACTTTGAGGGAGAAGTAATTAGCAGCTCAATACTGATGTATTTATAAGTTTTTATCCAAGTTCTTCACTCCATTCAAAGCGGGCTATAATATTGTAAAAAACATTACAAACAGTCCAACCACCCCCAACCTATAAATAGCCACAAATTAAAATCAAATGGCCCAAGAATGCAAAGATGTTCCCTGTATCTGTTGGCTAACTCATCAGAACTCAATTCTTAAAATAATAGTCATGGTTCAAATTATTCAAGAGCAATCATGTTAGTTCCCCTTATTTGGTCAATATTAGGTCAATAAACGCCCAAATCAGGCCCAATTAAGGCAATTTGGCTCAGATTTAGGCTGATTTCAAGTGGCCTGAAACCAAGCTGGATCCAAATCCATTTGAACGCCCAAATCTAAATCGCAATTTGGGCATTCACATGGATTTGGGGTGGGGTGGGGGGTGGGAGTGCTTCATGGGCTCCTTTTAAACAGCAAAAACAGTGTTGTTTGCCTAAATTTGGCATGGATGGGGGGGGGGGGTGGAGATTTAAAGGGAGCTCTCCCTTTAACCCCCCCCCATCCATGCCGAATTTAGGCAAACAAAACAATGCTTCTTTCAATGCTGTTTTCCCTCCCCTTCCCCTCCCTCCCCTTTCCTTACTTGCCACCCCACTACACACACTTGAAAAGAAGGCACTTGAAATAATGGACAGTGGACTGTGTCACTCATGGGCAGTTGGGAAGCTGGAGAAACATGCTTGAAAAACATGAATTCTCATAGATCTTCCTGATTTTTCCACTTGGCCACCCCCAAATCATGATCCCATCACAGTCCTTAGCCACATGTCTGAACACAACAATCATCCATCCCACCTTCCATGGCTCTGCAGTGGTGCAAAAAACCAGTGAGAGGTGTGGGATGGGGTGAGGCTTGCTGTTATGCCCAGCTGGCTCTGTGGTAGAGATTTCAATAGGAGGAGCTGTGCTGGGGGTCTTGCTCTGGGTAAAGGCACCAAGTTTCCTGCAGGGCTGCTGCTGAGTCTCCTGAAAGGAATCAGCCAACTTTGCTGAAGTTTGCGTGGGAGGGGCAAATGCTGAGGGCACCCAATTGAAGGTGAAGCTGATGCCCCCAGAATGAGTGCCTAGCCAGAACTAAATCCCCGCCAGAGCCCCCAATAAAATCTCCAGCACAGAGCCAGCATTGAAAAGTAATAAAATCTCCAGCACAGCAGGTCTCATTGAAGTCTATGGTGGGAGAAAAACAATTAATTTTTCCCAACATAGAACTTGCTGAAGAGCTGGGAGATTCTGTGCTCTGAAGTGGCTCCATTGCAGCCTGTGGGGAATTTATGGGGTGTCTGTGGGGTGCACATTTTTAAATGTAGAGGCACCAAAATTTCAGGATATCTTCAGGAGACTCTCCTGATGATACCAGCCAGGACTGGTGAGGTGTGGTTCAGGGGGTCCAAAGTTATGGACCCTCAAATTGGTAGCCCCATCTCCTGTTAGCTTCCATTGGAAACAATGGGGGATGGGGCACCCCCTTTGAGGGTCCATAACTGGACCTCCTGAACCAAAATTCACCAAACCTGGCTGATATCATCAGAAGAGTCTCCTGAAGATATCCTGAAATTTTGGTGCCTCTATCTTTAAAAATGTGCACCCCACATACACCCCATAACTTTGGACCCTCTGAACCAATATTCACCAAACCTGGCTGATAGCATCAGGAGAGTCTTCTGAAGATACCCTGAAATTGTGGTGCCGCTAGCTTAAAAATGCACCCCTTACAGTCCAAAAAAGGAAAAAAGGAATATATTCAGGTATACTAAATTGAGGATTTGGCTAATTCGGCCAAACTGATAATTTTATAGCTGAATCAAGCCAAATCCAAATTTTCTCGGATTTTTTCCATATTGCTCAAGCTTAGTCAATATCACATCAAAAAAACTGAGACTGGTGTTTACTTCTCTATATTACTAGACAATTCGGTTGGCTGATGTTTCTCCCAGGGCCCAATAGCATTTTGCTTCAGCATATGTGCTGCTTCTGTCCCAGAAAACATGTCACAATATGTTTTATTCTGTCTTCTCTCTAAGAGCCAAGAGTTAAATTCCATGCCAAGATATTATCAAGTTTAATCTCCCTGACAGATCTAGAGAAGCTCTACTTTTTGCTGTCAGATTCTGATTCATTCATTTTTGATAAGGTATAACTTTTTGCCTTGGCAGCTAGAAAGCTTCATGCTAAACAAGAAACTTGAACATGAAACATGCAACCACGTACAAATTTTATTGTATTGTTTTCTTAGTATTTAAACTTGCATATTATGTACAATTTTATGCTAATACTTGTCATTTTTATTTATAAACTTTTGTTCTTGTGTTGTAATGGCTTATGACCAATAAAAGGGGTATCATATTGTAGTTTATGAAAGTTGGTAAAGAAGGAAACGATGGAATCTCTACAAGACCATTCCAAATGGATGGGAGCATCAGTGAAAATGAACAATGTTTCTCTATAAGTCCAGAGCTGCTGAATCACGAGCAGTGCTACTTCTGTTAATATTATACTGAATGCATATACAACTTGTATGTACAAGCTTGAATCTGTAAATGAAGAGCCAATGCATGTTTATTTTTCATTCAAAACCAGGGACCAGTATCTGGATAAATGTAGGTTTTGTATCACACATTCGGCAGTACTGGGGTTGAATTGCTCAACATATGTATTAACTTTGCATATTTGATAGCCAGCATTGACCCAGTAGTTGGGGGACACCCACCCCACATTCTTCCCATTGATACTACTCACCTGTACCGTGAAACCATGTGGTACTGTGTAGATATACCAACAGCCAGCAGGATCCAGAAAAGCCAGGTTCAAGCCAATGATGGTGGCTGCAACGTGGTTTTCATCACTGGCAGAAATAACAGCAAATGGGCTACCAAGGTCCCACTCAGATAGCTGAACAGTGGTCCCTAAAGGCCAGTTGGAGCTGATGCAATCCTAGATCTGCATGTACCCCCAAAGAGCTTTCATTACTGGCTCATGCTACATGAAAGAATCTTGCAAGCCCAGAAACCAACCAGGGTCAGGGGTAAGGGAGATAGAGTTTGGAAAGGGCTCACTGAGCTACTTAAACCATGTCAATCCTGGGCCAGGAAGGATTGGTGGGGGACTGCTCCTGGAGTGTTAGGCTGCCCAGAAAAAAAGGAACTCTGGAGCAGGTCCTAGTGGGATTATGGAGGACTAGAATGACCAGGTCTCCCCTCCTGTTTTGAGACCCAAGAAAGCAACAAACCCCAGCAAAGGGGCTAGGGACAACTGTTCCAGGTAGGCAAGCCTGGCCCTTTTCATTCCCTACACTATACACAAACTGCACATATGTTTACTCTAACTTGTGAACAGGGCAACTGAAAGCAAAGTATAAGAGGCTCTAAAGTGGCATCTTGGGTGACAGAAGAAGAGGTGGTCCTTCAAGGTATGAAGGTTTTATGAAGAACTTTGTAGGCAAGACCAGCATCTTAAATGGATGGGTAATCAGTGTACTTGCTTCAGAATTGGAATTGCATGTGTGCAGTGCCTCACACTCATCTAGAGGCAGGCAGACACATTCTACAAGATTCTGTTGGAGACCTACATGGTTATTCATGGGTTGTTGCAATAATCCAGCTAATAATCCAAGACATCATAAGAATCCAAGCTTCAGGTTGCAAAAACATGGCTCAGTGGGGCTAAATCAGATGAATTAGTTGAGTCTTGAAAAGGAGAGAGTTTATGGCTCAAGGGTAAAGGACAAAATACATCTTTAGCAATCAGAAAGCAAGGATGAGTCCAAGAGAATGGCCAGAATGCCAGTCTGGTGAATTCATCAGTTATCCCTTTCTAACTACTAATGATCTCAAGGTTACTAGATTATTGTTATGAAACTATGCTGATATACAGCAGTAAGATATTAAAAATGGTTAGTGTTCCAGATTTTCAGCTGAGGGACTGTAGCAATGATAGTCATTGCAGAAAGATTCAAACAATGACCAAGTCAAAATTTCTCATGGACTGGTCATTTAAGCATTTCTTGAGACTGGGAACTTCCCCTGCAATTGCTGATTCTCCATCTGCAGCAAATTCTATCAATTTCTTGATATTTGAACCTCATATGTTTAAGGTTTTGTTCACTCTGTAAAGGAAACTTTTCATTCCTTTCCACTGTGTGAAAAAGGAGTGCTCATACTGCCATTTGGCACTGCAGTTCTCCGACTAATACATTTGCTATCTTCCATCTGTTTGCTGACACTACCATCAATTTGAATAGTGACTACCAAACATTCATCAAACATTTTCCCCCAAATCTTTATTTTTTAAAGTCTATGACATTGATGAACTCCAACAATTCTCAGTAATAAACAGGATCTCTCTTATGTAGGTCAGAAGCATCAGGATGAAATGCTGGTAGGTCAGCAAGTGGTCTTTCATCATGCCAGGGTCTAGATTGCTGGGTGTGAAATATACAGGCATGCACTAGCAAAGAAAGCTGTTGCACCACTCCTAGGTAAATGGTTCCAGGCCTTTGACATTTTCTGCATTCTGAGCCTTCACTATTTTTAGTTACAGATGCATATCACTGCCTCTCATTCACTGAAACTTTATTCTCTGCCAAGCCCTTACAGTTTTATGAAGTTCAGGTTTATGGCATCTTGCAATTTTTTAAAAGCAATCTCAAACATCAGCTTGCATCTCTCACAGCTGGACTTTCTCTGAGTATTTTTCATATCTGTGTATTCTCAACATAGATAAAATGTGGGAGATTGTGAGATCTCCCCATCCCTAAGATTGACCGTTCTGAGTAGGGGTGCTGGTTGTTTGAAACCCTTTCTCCCTGAAACCCTTTAACTTTCCCAAGTTAAAATCCCCCATCCAAAGATACTCTTTGCCTTATGGGGCAAACAAATATTCTAGAAAAAAAAGAAGGATTCCTAAGGCTTTGTTTAATTTGCATACTTGTTGCAGACATGTATCATTGGTCCAATGCAAACAGCATTCATGCTTGCAATTACTGCTTTCTGTCTTTCAGAAAATGCTTTGTAGGACTGTGCAATACTTTTTTGTTCCTCTTTTGTTCATTAAAACACAATTTGGTTGTGTTATGTTTGCATGTTTTGCCTCCATTTATTTGTTTTCATCCATTTCAATAGGAAAAAAACATGTTTGCAATTCTATTCCCCCCTCATCCAATTTTAATGAGTTGACTTGTACCCCTTGATGAAAGGAAATTTCATGTCATAAGCAGATTAAGTAGATAGGTGGGGGGAACCCAATAGGCAGGGTATTGTAATAGAGCAGGGGTCTGCAACCAATTGGCCATGCTGGCAGGGGCTGATGGGAATTGTAGTCCATGCCAATTGGCCATGCTGGCAGGGGCTGATGGGAACTGTAGTCCATGAACATCTGGAGAGCCACAGGTTGCAGACCCCTGTAATAGAGTATAGGACTAGGATCTGGGAGACAAAAGTTCAGTTCCTCCCTATATCATGGAAACTTGCTGGGAAAACCTGAGCCAGTCTCAAGCTCTCAGCTTAATCTTCTTCATATAGTGGTACTGAAGATAAGATGCAGAGGGGGAGAATGTTGTAAGCCACTTTGAGTTCCCCTTGGAGACACAAGTAGATTATAAATGAAACGGCCTAACAGGCATCAATATATCAACAATACATTATCATTGGGAAGGTACTGTGTTTGGAGGAATTGGAAGGCAAGCAGGATATCAGTGTATAGCTTACTAGTGTGGGGCTGTGAATAGAGTGTCAGACTGGGGAGATTCAGGTTCAACTCCCTACTTGACATGAAACCATAGGCATTCATTTTCTCTGTATAACCTCCCCCACAAGGTTGTTGTGAAGATAGAATGAATGAGGAAGAGCTCTGTCCAGAACGAAGGGACAAGGAGCTTTAGTCAAACTGACTGACAGAAGGGTTCCAAATAGGCAATGGCCTGAGAAATGCAAATCCAAAGGAAGGGCATGTGAGGGAGATCTGAAGACAAGAGAAGAATCAGAGAATTAACCTTAAGAGACTTATGAGAAAAGGATATATTGAAATAAAGTATTTAAGGAAAAGAGAAACACTATATTGGGACAAGAAGATAAGAACAACTAGGGCAATAAGTTAAAGAGTGGAGTGGGAATGGGAAGAAAAGTGGCTTGTTGGGGGCCTGGGAAGTATGGGCTGGGAAGCTAAGGCCATTTTTGCACGGGCCAAAAACAGTACCCTAGGGATGGTAAAAACACTGTCCCAAGGGCGCTGTTCGCACAGCTGCCACTGCTTCAGCGCAGCAGCACCGTGCTGTCCCCCACAAAACGGTGGGGAAATGCTCCTTTCTTATCTCACTGAATGAGCAAGTTATTTGGAAAGCAGCAGCTTCCCGCCGGTGCTGTGCGAAGGGCACCGGTGTGAGGGTGCCGCTTTTAGGCGCTGCCTGTTGTGTTGTTTGCTTACCTTTTCTTCCTTCCAAGGCTTTGGAGGGAGAAGGGACACACCCATGCTGCCCTCCGATCCCCAGGGGTCAGAGGGCAGCGTGGGCATGTCCCTCCCTCCCTCTCTCCCTCCAGAGCATTGGAGGGAAGAAAAGGTAAGCAAACAACATAGACCGGAGGTGGCTCCATGTGGAGCCGCCTCTGTGGCCTGCAGCATCTTTGGGGGCGCCCACATGGTCCCATGCAAATGGTTCTGTGGCTACACTGGCATGAATTATGCCAGTGGCCAGCCGCTTCTGCCGCCAGTGCAGAAACGACCTAAGAGAATAAAGCTGCTGGTTCTAGAAGAGAGTGTGGAGCACATATCCAATAGAAACTGAATTACATGGCTTCGGAATTATATGCAGATTTGCAGAATTATGATCTACAAACCCTAATGGAGTCAGGGCACCAAGGACTGGGACATGTAGGTAATGTACAATAGGCCCTTGGCATTTGTGGATTCATGACTCACAATGTCACTTATTTGTAGTCCAGCCACTTGACATGATCTTTGAACTTTTTATTCTTATGACCCCATCATAGTCATTACATTGTTCTTTTGTGGGAAATTTGCTTTTTTTGCTTCTAAGAGGCAGCAGATTCCCTGCTTCCCAGACTTCACAATTCAAATTCCCAATTTGCTTCTAAGAGGCAGCAGATTCCCTGAGATCCCAGCGGAGATTGGTTTCAGGTAAATGCTTCAAGGTTGGCTCAGCATTCCATCCTTCCAAGGTCATTTAAATGAGTACCCAGCTTGCTGGGGATAAAATGTAGATGACAGGGGAAGGCAGTGGCAAACCACCCCATAAACAAAGTCTGCTCAGTAAACATCATGACTTCTCCTTATGGGTCAGTAATGACTGGTGCTTGTACCTGTACCTTTAATGAAATCTGATAGTGTTAATGACTCACGGTTTTCTGCAACTCTGGTGTCATGGAAACAGAAACTCCGATTCTTTCTATCCACCTGCATCTCTCCACCAGTTTTTGTATGCAACAGTTATAAAACCACAAAACCAGGGAGCAAAGAGATGTTGTTACCGCTGCTGCTCCGGTAATATTAAGTGATTTCAGCTCAGGCAACGTAGTGAGGTGTAGGAAGCCGGTGTTCTTCAAAAGCAAAATATTTTATTCGGAAGTGGTTGCTATAGCTTGGGCAAGAGAATCATGCTTTCGTAGCCAAGCGCTAGAACTTTTATACACACACATCAAAAGGGGCAAGGGGACACATCAAAAGGGGGCAGGTCCCTTACCATACAACAATAAAGAAACATCAACACATAAAAGAAAAGGTACAATTACAACTTTATGAATGGGACCATGAGATCTCGCTGTCAGGCGTCTTCCCGCGAGACCTTACGATAGTGCTGAAATGGAGAGCGGAGAGAGTCCATTCATAAAACTGGGTGAGCCTGTTTAACGCACCCAGGAATCTGGTTAACAGATGGGCTGCTTCCTTGAGTTATGACCTGAGGCTCCCGCGCCTCAATCCCACAACAAAAGAAAGTTCAAATGGTCCAATGGTGATCTTGGCATGTTCTCCAACAGCTGGGATATCTGGGGTGGTGTTATCAGGTTCAATTTGTAAATCCAAAGGGATCTTTGTTTCCGTTAAAGAGATCTACCGGGTGTTGGCCCAAACTGAATTCCAAGGCTAGCTTCCTTGGCTCTTAATATCAGCTGCTACAAGCTATTGCTTTTACCCATAGATACAAATATTTAAAATAACATTTCTAAACTTAAACATTAGAGGAAACCTTAAAGAACCTCCAATACAGTACAAGCACATATACATATAAGCAAGAGTATCCTAAATTAACAGTAACATCAACTAAAGTATAATCCTAAACATTGGGCAAATAATGAATCCAACACTGAGGGGCTTACATTACATCTTAAAAGGGACAAAGGCAAGAAGGAAACCATGTAAAACATCAGCACATTTATATGTACACGTTCTTTCCAGGCCTTATGGAGACTTTTGGACAATACTGGCCTCTTTGCTCTGATCCTTAGCCAGTGTAATTCAGCGATGGGCTCAGGAAAATCTTTTTCCTATTATCCTGTCGGTAACAATGTGATAGCCTTTCCTGTCATGCCTGTTGATGCTCACAGAAACAAATGAAGTTCTTGTACATCTAGAAAGGAACACGCTTTTCCAATTGCTCAACTTAAGCCCAGTATCTCAAGGATCTTCATAGAAACAGAGATCAGCAGTCTGTGCGTGATTATATGCACACCACAACCTCAGTTCGGTCGCACAACCCAGAGTGTGGGACTGAATCCCCTCTGGATGTGGTGTGGAATTTTGCCAGCATAAATACCCTCTCCAGGGCACTTATGCCTGTGGAGGGCAAATCGGCTGGCTTCCAGCCACTGTGGTGCCCCTCAACATCCAGCCATGTTGCCCAGCTGTGCTCTGGTGCTTGCATGCCACCCCCAGCTATACCAGCATTCCAGGGGCATTCCAGGGAGAAGGCCAATCTTAGTCGGCCTCCAGACATCTCTTGGCCCCTGTATACTGGCAGAGCTGCCAGCAGAGATACACCACTATTTTTGAAATGTATCTCTATTCTCCCCTATGGGGGAACTGGAAGGTTTTTTTTAAAACAAAACTTTCAGGCTTCCCACACTGCAGGAAAGCCCTGTGGAGTGGGCAGAGTGGCACTCAAGTGGCACTGTTCTCATTCGCCTCAGCTCTGGTTAGAGCTGGTTAGAGCTGTCAATCTGATGTTCTTTAATTGTTATTATTCAGAAATAAAATATATATTCTACTTCTCCGAGACCTGCTTGAGGTGGCTTATAAAGTAAAACAATTCAATGAAAACAGTTTATCTTTACTGTTCTGCAGATTACCAGCTTTTAAACATTATTTCAGATAATGGTAGAAGGGTTACAGAAACTACTCTATTTCAGCATCTCTGAGCATTCACATCAAAGTACTGTAATCTCTAGGATAACTTTCAATTATAATCACAATTTTATATATACCAGCAGTTTTAAATATTACATGTTGTTCCATATATGTTAACTCTTTTTATACAAGCATTTATATATCTAATAGCCACCTGTGGCTCACACCCATGGATATCTAAATCTGCAGATTGGGGCCATATTGGCAAAACAGAAACTTTTATCCAAACATGGGGGTACTCCCAGGCTTGCAGAAAAATCCTAAAGCTACTAAAAGGAGGAGGGGTTTAAAAAAAACCCCAAACAGAACAGCAGATTGAGCAAGCACACATAACTGTTCTCTGAATGCAGGCAAATCAACAAGGGGAAGAGCAGAATGGGAATGGGAACAGATGAAATTGCAAACTGACAGACTCACTTGTCCTCTTGGACACATTTTAGGCAGGTGGGGAAGAAGAGTCTTGGTCTGCCCCTGGCTTTGTAGCCAACCAAAGACCTGTAGCAGTGCGGAGGGTGAGAGGATGGCCTTTCTCCCGGAATGCTGCCCTGGCAGACCTGGCAAAACAGTGCCGTGAAAGGAGTCTGTTTTCAGAAACTCCATATTGGGACTGCGTCTGACCTTGTGGGCAAGCATTGCCCCAAGGACATCCCCCCCCACACCCACAACTTAATGCCCGGCCCATACTCAGGAAACAGCATTTGAATATGGACAATAGCACAACCTGGGCGAGACCAGTTCTCTTTTGTATTTTGTCTCTTAATCTGCTCAGGAGTCTCCCTGTGACTCATCATCCTTGTGCAACACCCACTAAGGGTCATTACCTGTTTTGTTCAACACCTGGCAAAAACCCATCAAAGATAATGGGTCAGCCATCAGCTCAATGGTCTGATACTCAAGACCATTACCTCACCTTAGAACAGCAGGAAAAATCCTTTGTTCAAGGATTTCCTTGGCCCCTTGTAGTGGAGAGAATGAATGCAGAATGGCCCCTTGTAGGATTTCCTTGTAGTGGAGAGAATGAATGCAGAATGGAGAAAAAGTAAGCGGCAGAGCCCATTTTCTGACATTTTCTTGCAGGTTCCCACTTATACATTATAATAGTGAAATCATCCAAATCTGAGCATACTTAAATCCAGAGACTAGAGTGGTGAATGGACAAGATGGATCTTTTGACAAACCTGAAAAATGACTCAGATTTACAGAAAAGTTGTTGCATAGAAAGTTATTGCAAGGGAATATAAATATTTCAGTAAATGTAAATTGCATTTTCCCCACCCCCATCTATTTTTACATTAAGCAATGTGCACTTTGTTGTGCTCCCACCCAACAATTTGCTATGTCATCTCTTCCAGGCAATCCACAAATATGTGTTTAATGATTACTAACGGACCTTGTCTACATATACAGTGAAGTGATAAAATTGTGAGATAACAGTATGGTCTGAACTACTTCAGATGTTATTTTTGAATGCTCTTCCACCTTAAAAAAGGTCTACAAATAAAACAGAAACAAGGCAATTGAAGACTGTGCTACTATTATACTTGCAGTTAGGGTTCAGTTCTTTTCTACCCAGAGGGCTTTAAAATTGTATTCCTCACCTTCAGTCTCAGATTGTACATAATGCTTTAGAATTTTACTACATCATTTCTGCAACATTCTCTTGCATGTGTAGACCAACTGCAACAGATATTAATGGCATCAAACTGCCACATTAATGGAAAGATATTGGATAGGCTTCAGCAACCCCCACCCCCCAAATCAGTAAAATTCTGGCTTATTTTGGCTTTAAAAATATTCTTAAAGCCAAAATATTCTTAAAGCCAACCCCCCCCCCCAATACCTTTATCTGAAACCCAAAAATATTCAGGTTTCCTTCCCAAAATTGGCTCCATTTGAGGATAATTTTGGGGGATTTCCATCTATAAGGGATATTTTTCAAGGTAGAAGCACTAAACTTGCAGGGTGGCTTCAGGAGGCTCTCCTGATATGACGACTCAGGTTTGGTGAAGTTTAGTTTAGAGGGTCCAATTCTATGGGTCCTCAAAGGGGTTCCCAATATCTCATTATTTCCAATTGTTTCTAATGGGAGATGGGGGCATCCCTTTGGGAATCCATAGAATTGGACCCCCTAAATTAAACTTTACCAAACCTGGGTGCTGTTATCAGGAGAGTATCCTGAAGCTGCCCTGTACATTTGGTATCTCTACCTTAAAAATGCTATCTTACAGAAGAACCCCCCCTTACCCAAATTAACTAGACTTTCCCATTTGAGAGCGTCCATTGAGGGGGCATTTTTCTGTGGTCAGAGTACCAATTTCATACAGCTAGAGACAGGCAATGACTTTAAGAAAGCCAATATTCTAACAGAGGTATTGTTGCCTATGGTGTATATGTGCATTTCTTTTGCCCATCATCTCTGATCATGAGTACAGCAAAACCCTACAAAGCTGTTTAGTCAAAAGACAATAGAAGGGTGGATATGGCCCCTTGAAGCTGTTTTACCCAATACTCCCCCACCAAATCCCCAAACCTGCACATTATCATTATATGGATTTGCAGTGTGCAGATAGAAGCCCAGTAACTGTAGTTAATAATCTCACATTTACTGTTGTAATAGTTTTTAATTGTTCTTTGGTATCAGGCAGACAGATCTGAGCTCAGGTGGAACTCAGTGGCATTGTAATGCGGAACAGTATGGTTAACAGGAATCTGGGATACAAAGGTATGTGTAACAACAGGATGGGGGCAATTGATAGATATTTACAGGATGACATACAATCATTTTCTAACTATCCATCCATATGCACACTATTCTATATAATAAAAAAAATACTGCTGTTTCCAGAATTATCAATATCCATACATTCTTAATTCCTCAGTGAGTGAAAACTGCTCCATTTCTCTCTGAGGCTGATACCATAGTCACAGAGTTTTGTGTTTCTTGCCATGTCCACGGGGATACAGGAGCCCAGATTTTTAAGCTTTCCTGCCAAAGAAAGAATCACTGAGGCTTTGTAATGGTGATTGACAATTTCATTTTTAAGCTGTTTATCAGTTTACACTCTGCCCATCAGGTATCAAAAGAACATGACAACTCTTGTCAGTTAAACAAAAGATTTGGGTGACAGCATTTCAGTTGAATATTTTTTGTCTTCCAGCACACACTGCATCAATACTGATAAAACAATTCCATTCATTATTCCAAAAATAAAATAAGATAAAATAAAACAAGTCTGGATAGAATTGTGACAGGTTAGATGAACACTGAAAAAATAACAAAACAAACCTAAAAATTAACTTGATCTCATTTCTTTAACACTTTTGAAAATAACCTGCTGAGGTTCATGAGGAACCTATTTATTTGTTGATGATAATTCTATCATGGTCATTCTATCATGGGAAGTGAGTCACCCTTCTGCTGTTAATCCTTTGGATAGGACCATTCTTTTTCAAAATAGAAACTCATTAACATATACACAAAAAGCAAGGATCAAAACCGATTTTGATCTAATTTATAATATTGGAAATAGAACTGGGGAAGGGTGTCCAGTTGGACCCTTTGCCCCCAGAACAGAACCATCAGCTCATGCAAAACAGAACTATCGACTGATGCATCTATGCAAAACAAGGTAGGGGCAGCCCAAGGATACAAGCAGCCTCAGTTCTCAGTTCCTACAAAGGCAGTTGTGATAGACTGCAGTAGAAGTATGAGTTTTAAAAGTGCAGTTTATCTTCAGAATGAGGCATAGCAGCCTAGGAACAGGAGGAACCACCTGATTGGCTGTGGTCTCTTGCATTCTGGCTCTTACTGGGCAAGTAAGAGGGGTAAGAAGGATATCTCCCCTATTACAACAAGTTGAGAGGCTTTTGGAATTTTGAGTTCTTGACTGGAACAGCTGCCTGCCTTTGTTGAAAAAGAACATTACTTCTCTGAGGCAAGTAGTGGCAGACAATTTGAGATTCTGCCTTGCCCTGCTGTGGTGACAGCCCTGTGTGTTGTGGTTTAAGCAAACAATACACAGATTGGAGTGTACTGGTGGTTGGGTTTATAAAGGGGTCAAGCTGAACAGCCAGAGAGATATAAACCAGTAAGGACTATCTTCAAGTGTGGGAAGAGTTCCAATGTACTAGTTAGTCTGGTGTATTAAGCGTTGCTTTGTGTTCATTTGAAGATAGTGTTTTATGTTTATTTTGAGGGTTATCTAACTGTGTGAAGCTTGTGAGGACACAGTGTTAAGTGTCAGCCTGAGGCCCTTTCCGCACTGCGGAAAGGGCGCCCTTGCACCGGCAGGAATTCTGCCGGTGGAGGGGTGGGGGCCGTTCACACGGTAGCGTGTGAGTGGCCCCCGCAGAGGCCGGCGCAGGAGAGGCGGCTCCGCACAGAGCCACCTCTTCCTTGTCCCCCCCACTCACCTCGTCGTCCTGCATCGCTCTGCTGGACTCCTAAGACCCGCCCATGCTGCCCTCCAACCTCCAGGGGTCGGAGGACAGTGAGGGAGGGTCTCAGCAGTCCAGTAGAGCGACGCAGGATGACGAGGTGAGTGGGGGGGGGACGGGGAAAACAGCGTGTTCCCGGCGGTGCCGTTCACACCGCTCCGGCGGGAACACGCTGGAGGTTTTGGGAGGCGGCCTGACGCCGCTCTGGGGGAGGGGGAGGGGAGCCAGGTCGGCACTGCTGAGTTTCAGCAGCGCCGCCTGTGCGAATGGCTCCCTGGAGACGGCGTTTTTGCCATCCCCAGGGCGCCGTATTTGGCCCGTGCGGAAAGGGCCTGAGTTAGACTCTGAATGTGAGGGAAATCCATTAGCCAGAAAACATCTGATATAAAGAACTGTACCATTTTAAGAAACAATATCTCTGAAACAAACATCTAAGCTGAACTGAACCAAGTAATTTTAAGTGCTGTGCTAAAGAAACCAAAAACTATAAATCCCTGAGCCAGGCTTTCTTGTGTAATTAGTGTAAATATATTTCTCTTGTTTCTTGCCTTGTCTCAGCCATCTGTCTATAAGTTTAAATATCCAATCCTTTACCATCTCCTCAGCCTGTTAAATAAATCTGTGTTCCTGTTTTAAATTTACTTCTGCCTTAGTCCATTTATGTTAGTGTGCCCAGTATGGGGAGTGTCTAAGAAGGAAAGAAAAATTAAAGTCAATGGGCATTCCTTCGGCTTCTGGTGTATGATAACAGGGCAGATGGAAAGTGGCTACCTCCTTCATGCTACCACATTTTTGAGTCACCTCAGTCCCTGAATTGAAAAAAAAGGAAAAATCAGAGTGAGTGGTTTCCCTGCCTTGGTGTTATAGAAGGCTGAGTGGGTGTCTGTTGCAGCAGAATTGAGGGCATAATCCTCTTACATCCAGAGGTGTAAACCAAGCCTGATGACACCCCAGCCTGTTTAGTGACATTGTAAGGAACAGGGTAGTGCAGGTTGTTTAGGAATGCTCTACCCTGGTGAGGCCAGAAAAATTTCACCCCGACCAAAACAACTTATTTTTATTTATTAAGATGCCCTCCTTTTCATTCCAATGGGGACCCAAAGTTCTTAGAATATTGTTCTTCCCTTTTCCATTCTATCCTCATAGCCATTACCTTGTGATTAGTGATAGAAGAATGACTGGCCTAAGGTCACCCAATGAGATTCTGCAGCAAAGTCGGGATTTGGACCTAGTCTGACACTGCAACCACAACCCCCATTCTTGCTCCTTTTAACCCAGACTCAGACCAACCATCGTTCCATAGACCAAAGATGATTTATATGTCTTGTTTTGATTTCTTTCTTGCAACTCAGATTATTCCTGGAATCTAAAGATATTTTCAAGCTAGTCATTGTTGTGAAAGGGATGTAACTGAGCTCAGATTTTATACAGTCATTTTTTTTCTTTTGTGGTTGCCAGGTTTTGATATACTAATACAGATGGCTACATTACTAGTGTTTATAATACCCTCCCTAACTCCACATATGATAGTGGCAACAAATTATGGTGTTGTCTTTCCACAATTAAAATAACAAAGGAGTCTTTTGGCACCTTAAACCCCAACAGATATACAATTGCACAAGATTTCAAAAGCTAGAAATGAAGTGGGCTCTGGTCACAACACTTTATGCCCAAATACATTTATTAGTTTTTAAGGTGCCATGAGATTCTTGTTATTTTAGATTGAGCCAACTGACGTGTCTCCTGCTCTGGAAGTATTCCTCATTAGCATCCCTCTTCTCCCCTTAATACTTAGAGTGTAGCAGAATTCTCTGTAAGAGCAGGTTTTCTTTTATGCTGAAGAATAAAACACAGGAAATTTGTTTCAGTAAGACTAGAGTGGAAGCTGTTTTTAATGTAGGGATATTCAACAATGTAGCTCATGAGCTACCATTAGCTTGCTGGTTGCTATAGAATAGCTTCTGTATCCCCTAGAAGACCCAGAAAAGGTTATTTAAAAAATGCCTTAAGCTGCATTAGGTTTTTTAAAAGGTTTTGTTTTTTAGGATTTTCCTCTACACAGTTTAGCTGATAATTTTATTTCTATTTCTTTTCCTACACCATGCTTGATTTCTTGGACATAACAAAACTTGGTAATGTGCCATGGGGAGATTACTTAGCAGTACTTCTCATTTAGCAACCCCTGTCCTAATGTGTGTGAAATACCATCTGTGATCCCAAGTGTCCCCATACAAATGCAAAGCACTTCTGTGAACTCAGTGGAAGAGTTGTGGCTCTAACACCCTGGCTGCATCCCTCTGCATCTCATTCAGATCCACGGTGCCCTGACCCCAGACTTTTAATGGACCATGGGTATTTGCATTGGACAGGGGTCTCTAAAATCCCCACACTGTGTGTAAAAGATTCTGGGGTTCCCCCCCCCCATCAGATTTGTTTGTCTTAAATGAAATGGCATTTGGGTCAAGCAAAATAAGCAGTTATGCTTATCCACTGGCCTTTTACTCCAATAAAGTGAGCATCTACAATTATTTTATATATTCCTTTAAAACATTTTAACATGTGTATGCTGGAAGAAACATTGGTTATATAGTAAGATGACTGAACCAATCTGCTTTATTTTCTGCAGTTTTCACTATATGGTTTGGGTTGTACCATTGATCTGTACAGAACATTTGATATATGCTTCTATATAGAACAAATTGGTATTTTGCACAGGCAGTTTACAAACAAATGGCTAGAGTATGTCTCCAATGAATTGTTACTAAAGAAAGTTCAGCCTGTTCATTCAGTGCCATGACTACCCATTCTGATAACTGCATCCCCCCCGCCCTGCCGCCCACTTCCCGAATGCTGAATGAAGCTGCACAGAGTACTCTGCTGGGAGGGCCCCTATTGGCAGAAATGAAGAGCGTAATGCATTGCTGTTTTCCCCCTTAATACTAATATATGACTCTCCAACCATTTTTTTCCACTCCATTCAGTCTCTCTCTTGAAAATTAAAGATTTCCCCAGTTCAATATTTTTCCATTCAGATTTGACTTTCTGAAATTGGTTACTAAAAATGATATTACTATGAAACTTTTTAGTCACAAAGTTTCTTTTGAATCTTAAAGATGCCTTCGTGATCTGTCCTGTCATTTATAAGTAGTCTTTTGTTAAAGATATTTAATAGTAATAACTTTTCAAAAGGGATTAAGGACACTGGGTTGGCACTTTCATAGAGCTATCTATTAAGGGGCCTTTCCCCACTTACCTTAAGCCCCTGCAAGTAGCGCGGGGTCCCCCGGCACTCCCCACGAGAGGGGCGGCGACAGCTCAGCCGCCCCGAAGCTGCCGCTGTCAAGCCCCCTCAGCGCGCAGCATCCCTGGCAATCTTGCAAAGGGCACCTTTTGATGACCCTGCCTGGGCGCGCGCCAGGGATCATGCTGTGTGGGGAAACGTCCATGGACTCCTTCCTTCTCCATCTCAGCAAGTTTGGACCTCATTATCATATACCTGAAGGTGGGATTTTTCCTCAGTGTGCATCACCTTATACTTACCAGCATTGAACTTAATTTGCCATAGTGTTGTCCCTACATCCAATTTGTGGATTTCCTCCTGGAATGCTTCACAGTTGGCCTTTGCTTTAAGCATCATGAGTAATTTTGTGTCATCTGCAAACTTGGCCACAACACTGCTTACCCCTTGTTCAAAACCATATATGATCAACTTCAATAGTACCAACCCCAATATCAATCCTTGTGGAACCCCTCTGCTTACTTCCCTCCACTATGACAACTGTCCATTTATTCCTACTCTTTGCTTCCTGTCATTTAACCAATGTTTAATCCATAAGAGAACCTGTCTTCTTATCTTATGTTGGCTATGTTCAGTCAGAGGTCTTTGGTGAAGTACCTTGTCAAAAGCCTTTTGAAAATTTAAATAGGTAATGTCTACTGGGTCACCATTACATGCTTGTTCACTTTCTCACAGAACTCCAAAAGCATGCAGAAGCCACACTTTGCAGAAGCCATGCTGATTTTTCCTCATAATCCTTTATTTCTCCATGTACCTAATAATTCTATCTTTAATTGCAGTGTCCACTAATTTGCCTTGGTTAATCTAATTGGGCTGTAATTTCTTGGCTCCCCCTGCCCTCACCCCTTTCTTAAAAATAGGTGTAACATCTTTTGCTGTTCAGTCTTCTGGTACAGTGGCTGAATTTATTGATAAATTACAAACAAAGGTTAATCAATCAACAATCTCACATTTGAGTTCCCTAAGAACTCTCAGGTGTATTCTATTGGGACCTGGAGACTTTCTGGTTTTTAATTTATTCAGCACATTTATAATTACCTTTCATCACCTCAATTTGTTCCACTAAATGTCCACTTAGATTCCTTTTCCTCCGTCCATCTTTCTTCTTGGCTCGGAGACATTTGCTCCTTAGTTTCCCCATCTCTCAATACCTCTTTGCACTCCCCAGTTTCCCCTGTGTGTTATTTTAATCTCAGTTGAGCTGACATCATTCTGTTTCCTCCCAAAATATGCACTGGAAATTTATTTCTCCTTCTTAACATTCTAAGCTATTACATAAAATTATCCATAACCAGAAGCATCATTCAAGAATTGAAGCACAATATATCCCAGCATAACAATGTGCACTACAACATTCAGCTGTTCTTTGTTTAGGGTAACTAATTAAATGTAAATGTTTTATTGACTAACAAGGTGCTTCTAGTTAATTGGGCAGCAGTTTTTTGTAGAGCTTACAAACTTACAACTTGTGGTTATCAAGCAGCTTTTCAAAACAGGTATTACTCTTTTCTTTGCCATCTCTATGAAGATGGTGTCTGCTGCAAGGAAAGTGTGTTGTCTTCTTTAGAAGAATAGCTTTATTCATCTGCAGACATGACTGATCCATCAAGTACAACTCATATAATTGATCAATGAAGATTTCTGAAATGGGATGAGAGCCGTAACATGAACAATGTCAACACAGTCACGGCAAAATAATGAATGCCAGTATAGTGTGCCCAGTAGGTGTCATCCTTGGGCTATAACAATTCAAGAGAGGTCCTCTACATTACATTCTGAATGGACCATAAATATTTAGTATGAAATACAATGAGATGTAAAATAGCAGGTGCAGAAAATCTGTAGTGAGGATACAGTTAATGGGTGAAGGATTCAATATTCACCTACTGAGCAAACAAATGTATATAAAAACTCCATCTGTAGCTGTTTATATATTGTACAATTTTTCAGAATACATGATTTATTTTAAAATACTGGTATCTTTGTTTTGAATGGCATTTCACAATTAAGTGGCAAAATGTTTGAAAGCCAGTGATAAACATGTAAATATTACATTTGAATAATGTTAGGTTCCATCTGCATATGATGAAACCAGAAAACTTATTTTCTGAAATTTTCTATCTTCTGTTCTCTAAACATCTCCATTCCAGTGAACGATTTCCTTGCTTTTTGTTTCTCATCACTGTTTATATCATTGACTTCTGTCCTATCATTCCTTTCTTTCATATCATTGTATTGTAAGGACAAACAACTGTGCTGTTTAGCATGGAATTATTTACCAAGTTATCTGGAAGGTTCAGAAAAAAACAGAAATGACAAAACACATATGTGTTTCTAGCTTTCTGCATGGGCCTTACTCAGTCTTGGGCTCATTCCGCACATGCAGAATAATGTACTTGCAAACTGCTTTCAGTGCTCTTTGAAGGTGTGCGGAATAGCAGAACCCACTTGCAAACAGTTGTGAAAGTGGTTTGAAAACGCATTATTTTGCGTGTGCGGAAGGGGTCTTGGAGATGAAACAACAACTTGCTGTTGACAGAAACGAATGTGTATCTTGGTTACTTGCATAGTGCAAAACTGCAGTAAAGCTGATGTAAAGTATACTAATGAAAAATGCAATGAAATTTAACAAAGGTGGCTTTTCAAGTGGTGGTGAGGAGATTGGTCCCATGGAGTTCTATCGGCAGCTGCAGATTGCCCATGAACTGGGCAGAAATAAGATTGTATGGGCTGGGATTGATCAACTGCCACTGGTGGAAGGGCAGGATCAACCCCACTCACTGCCAACTTTGAAGGTCAACTAGGTGGATGGCAGGGTAAGAAGAACAGCTGCAGAAGTGATGGAGGTGGAGAGGACCGTGGGTGGATCAGGATGCAGCCAGAGAAAGCAGTTTTACTTACCAGAAAGAGGTCAGATAAGTCAAGGGTGAAGAATTCCAAATTGACTCCAGAGCATGCAGCAGTGGGCAGGAAGACAGAGAGAGGACAACCTGGTATTTTGCCTATGCAAGAATCCAGGAGGTGGCCCCCTGATTCCTGAATCTGAGAAGAAGATGGTCGCCAGGCACATGAATGGGAAGAGATGCCAGGAATATTTGCTGTTCAGTGGCTGTCACGTAATAATGGACATTTCTTTAACATTACATGACCGAAGAGGAAATAGGGAAGGTTTCTTTAAAGCAGATCACTTCTTTCTTTCTTTCTTTCTTTCTTTCTTTCTTTCTTTCTTTCTTTCTTTCTTTCTTTCTTTCTTTCTTTCTTTCTTTCTTTCTTTCTTTCTTTCTTTCTTTCTTTCTTTCTTTCTTTCTTTCTTTCTTTCTTTCATGTATTCAGTAAATTTCTGTACTGCCCTCCCCAAACAAGGTGGGGCTCTGGATGTTACAAGATCATATGGTAATACACAATTATATATAAATTGGTCAGACTCAGACCTAAATATAAAATACAATGCATATCTAATTATAACAATACAATAAACATAATACAAAAATGGCATCTAGATAACATAAAACAATAATCCTTATACTATCAGATACAAATAAGACAGACAATAACATGCAGGGGATAGCACCATAATAATACCTGGCTGGCAACTGTAGTGGTGAATTTGCCAGTAGGAAAGGTGTGAGAGAAGGTGACATGTTCAGACAGCATTTCATAACTGTTACTACCTCATCTCTGTCATGCAGGTTCTTTGAAACTGGGCTAAGTCTGTCAGAACCCTGGTCTAAGGCCACTGGGACAGAAACACAAGGCTTTCAATAATGCTGACTTTGGACAAACGCTCTGCCATAAAGGTACAACAATGTATTGTAATGTTGCTAGCAGTACCGATTTATCTGAGTTATAGTAGTATTTCTTCTTTGATCTGTATTTGGATTTATACCTTAAATGTTTTATATTGGCATTAATGGCTTTGTACATTTTCATGTTAAGTCACAAGAGTTATAGAAATTTACAATATTTTGTTACTCATATTGTCATTGCTGATCTCTACTGGAAGGCATTATTTTACTAGAAAGATAGTGGCTATATGCACCTTTCTAAAAAACTAAAATTGTATTTTTTTCTAAAAACTTCTTGAAATTGATTAATTGTTGGCTCAAATGCACAGCTAACATAAATAGAAGCAAGTTTTGTTGAAATCAATGGTAAAACTATCTCACTTAAATTAAAGACGATGGGGCCTGCAATAAATTATACCTGTAAAGATGTATAGACAGGATGCGAGCAGAAAGCTATCTCAGTATAATGTCTGCCAAGTCCTTAGTACTTAAACATGTCTCACACAGTGTCTGCATTGGTTTGTTCACCAATGATTCCAAGATCTGTAGCCAACTATTCTTTTCTCCTTGTGACATTATTAGAAATCAATTGGTATATGCCTTACTTCTGCTGAATTCAATTAACTAACAAAATTCTGACTCTTGAAAGCTATTGGTATTTGTAACATAAAATATTACATTTTAATTACTTTAAAATGCAAAAAAAAGTTTACTGCTGAGAGTCAATTTAAATCATGTATTGGTAAAGCCCATGGGAGATCATTGTATGCTGTACTGTAACAGCTAGCACCATTAAGAGTGAAGACGAAGTGGAATGTGTCACTCACTCATCTCCTTGGAGGTGGAGAGAAATAGATGGTATTGGGAACACCTAATATTTATTATTTTTTTAGAAAAGGTGGACAAATCTAGTTTTAGAAACATTCAGGAAGTACTGAAACATCCCATCTATTTGGAATAGGTTATAAAAATCCTATGAGCAGCATTGGTTGGTTAAAATTTTTCAAGGTGGAGCATAAAGCTGTTTCATTGTCAGCTCAAAATAAGTCTATTGGGAAGAGTGAAAGGTTTTGTGAAAGTCTGCCACTACTCATCTATTTCATCATTTTATGCCCTTTCATGTTCCTTTGAATCAGCAGCTGCTATTACTGATTTTAACTTTGATTGTGACTAAAAGATGCCAGGGTAAAGGCAGAAAACATTGCCTTCAATGTGCTTGAGCTTCAGACATGGCAACACAGCCAAATCTTACTGGCTACAGGCATCACCATAATCAGTAGGTAATCTTTGTATGGAGAAAAAGATTTGGCTATGTTGCCATGTCTGAAGCCCAAACAAGCTGATGGCAATGTTTCCTACCTTATTCATTTATTTTACAAAATTTATATCTCACCTTTCTGTTCTCAGAAGGGCTACCAAGACAGTTAACAAATTAAAACATACACAATAAAATCATATTTTAAAAGTATTCAAATCAACCCTCCTAAACACACACCATATTACAATTAAAAGCAGAGCTAACATTATGTACAAACTCATAAAAACAGCAATTAAAACATTGCTCTGGAAGGGAGGATCACTGAGGGAATGCCAAACAAACCAAAACAGTCTTCACTCACTGGTGGAAGATGACAAAAGAAAGGGGCAGATGAATCTCCCTGGGGAAAGAGTTCCATTGCTTTGGTGCCATGACCAAGAAGGTCCTCTCTTGAGTTGCAAAAAACTACTTGAGTTGCAAAAAATGTCGGGGCAGCTTGAGTACTGGGGGATGGGAACTTTGGTCTGTTTGAATATGCTGTGTGAAACTATTCTTCTGCTGTTTCCTGACTGCTTATCTCTCCTCTCCTCTCCTCTGCTCAGCTAGTGAAGGCCAAATATTTTGGTCCATAGTGCAGCTGTGAGATTGTATGGTGGGCGGGGGAATTGGGCTTGCTAGTTACTTAAAAATAGATACGTTCTGGCTGGGGCAGCCAGAGATGTCTTTGTACTGGACTATTCTTACCTGCAATAAAGGAACCATTGTTCATCAACAACTGTTTCAATTGACTGGTTTAAGGATGTTCTGACATCTGTCTTACTTCAGAAGATGGGGAACCCAAAGCAGGGAATCTGAAGATGACTGTAGTGGTTGAGCAGGTTCATAAGGGAGCAAGTGGTTTTTCAGATATATTGGTTCCAAACCATATGGGGCTTGGAAGGTCAAAACCAGCACCTTGAATAGTGCCTGGAAACAAATTGGGAGCCAGACAGTGTAGAAATTTCAACACTGGAGTGATGTAGTCCCCATGACCCATTCCTGCCAACATCTTGGCTGCAGCCTTTTGTACCAATTGAAGTTCATAACCACTTCTCAGGTACAAGCCCATGTAGAGCACATTCCACAAATCTAATCAAGACATAATCAGGGCATGCACCACAGTGGCCAGATCTTTTCTGCCCAGGAAAGCCCGCAGCTGGTTAACCAGTCAAAGCTGGTAAAAGCCATTCCTGACCACAACTACCATCTTCTTACTGAGCAGTAGGACCAGGTCCAAGAACACCCCCGGGAGACAAACTTGGTCCTTCATGAGGAGTCCATTCAGAAAGGGTGACACCTTCACTCAGAGGCGTTCCAGGGGTAAATGGCGCCCGGAGACAAATTGTCTCCAGGACGCCCCCAGCCTCTGGCCCCCCTCTGCCCCTGATGCCCCCAGGCTCCACCCCCACTGCCCTCGACCCCGCCCATGTCACCATGGACATGGGAAAGGTCTAGGGTGCCCACCTCCCCCCCAGACTCCCCCTGCCAGCTGGGAGCCCAGTTGGCAGGGGGGGAGGAAGGGAGGGGGGTGTCCAGGGTGGGATTGAGGGTGCTTGGAGGCAAGTCCTGCTGCCTCATCGTTTTTGTGTGCCTTGGACGGAGTCGAGGCACCCGAAAACAAGGAGATAGCAGGACTTCCTGGTCACGTGGGGGGCTGATTTTGCGCCCCCATGTGACCAGAAGAGTGGCGCCCGGGGACAAGGGGTACCCCTTGTCCCTAGGCAGATACGCCACTGCCTTCACTGCAGCATCTTTTATTGGCTGATTGCTCTGGGATAAACAAGGTAAAATTTTGCACTTTTTGTCTCACTTCATGTACAATTTCTACAAAGTGGGTTCCAGGCTCATATGCTGATAACCAATGAGAGGAACATCTAGGCTCTTCTTAGAAGTCTTAAAACTTGTAGTGAAAAAGCCTACCTCAGATGCTACAGGAAAAAGAATCTAACCCACTCTCAGGTATTACTATGGGCTTTATTATGGCAGTGTTTTCGACTGTACATTTTGCAGCAGTTGACTTGCTAGCCTTTCTTATAATCAGATGTATACAGTTATGGAGCTCCATTGCCAAAGGCAAAACAGTAGACGAGGTGCTACATCTGCCCAAGCAGGTATTCCTTCCATTATATGGAGGAGGTATATATGGGGTAAGGACCATCCTCAGTATCCAAAATCTGGGATTATTAATAGAAATCCTTCTTGGTTTGAAACCTGGCTGGGGATTTAAGCTGTTTGCATGGCCTCTGCTAATATATATTTAAGAATGTTGAGTCCAAGGTCATCTGTAGACATGGATAGGCTGTTTAATTACTAAGCCATTAAACTTCCTCCAAATGCATTTTGCATTCTCTAGTATTTAGCATTGGTTTTTCCCCATTTAGCTTTATTCATCATTAAAATGAGAGCAATCTGCATACTTTTAAATCCAGGATTAGCCCTTTTTAGTTTATTTTCCCTGCAGACTGACTGCCAGTGCTTCAAAAACATCAACGATTGATGGATTTCTATACAGCTGCCTGCACATCTGTGGTAATAAAACATGAATGTGCTTTAACAATATCTGAAGTCTTCTGTTTGGAGGTGTTGCAGGGGTTTTTCCCCCCTTCTTGAAAAGCACCTGCATATTCTTCAGTTATAGCTTGAAAAAAATCCTAGTTTAATCAGTAAGAGAAATTTCTTTTAAAGATATGCCTATGGCAAATAAGGCTTTGGGCTTTCTGAAAACAAACAAAATATTTTCAATATAACTTTCTAAAAGGAAGGTTTGAAAGCCTCTTACACAGGAGAAAAATCCAAATATTCGCTTTAATCCAGTGCTTGACTTCTTGTGTGTATGCTGCCATTTATTTTATACAGATAATCACAAATTGTCTTAGAGACAAAGTAGGACAACAAGCTACCGATGTAGCACAGTGATGATATTTATCTGTTTTGCTGAATTCCCTTATATTTTTTTGTAAAAGTTGGTATAGTTATAGCGGTTGACATCATGTGGGTATCCTTGAGGCTCCAAAGGGGTCAGTTATGGATCTGTTGCTTTCCCATTTCAGCAACGGAATAGATGAAGCAGTAAGTGGGATATTTATTAAATTTTCAGATGACCTAAAAGTGGAAGATTTGCAAAGCTTTATAGAATAGCTTTATAACTGACGATAAACTTGAACATTGGACTAGCAACACAAGCAGGGCATTTAACAAAGGCACATACAAAAAACCAAGGCAAAAGTTATGCTGTTTAAGTTGCAACTAGTAGACTTTCCCAGAGGCTCATTCCGCACATGCAGAAAAATGCACTTTCAAACTGCTTTCGGTACTCTTTGAAGCTGTACGGAATGGCAAAATCAACTTGCAAACAGTTGTGAAAGTGGTTTGAAAACGCATTATTTTGCGTGTGCGTAAGGGGCCTAAGTTCTGGCAAATAACCTCCCCATGTCAGCCACAACATATAAACCAACCATAGGTATTCACACACACTTTTCCCCCCTGTGTATCTGTTCCTACCAGGCAATTCAACTTTTCTTCTTGCTTTAGCTCTTTGGAAGCTATGCTCCACTATTACTAGTGTTTTCTTCTTATGTTTTGATTCTCTAGCATGAATGTTTTTTCTGAGGTTTGTTCCACCCAGTATTTTTGCTGTGGTTATACGAATCCATAATATGTTCTTCACTTTGGCTAGTCTATCAGCTATCTCTTAAACTGAATCTGCTATCATGCTAGAAAGTATAAGGAAAGAGATGGTAGCCATTGTGTTCCCTTAGCATTAATCTATGGTGCAACTATATTTGGAATGGTACAGTCCAGAAATTTTTACCACTGCTGTTTGTGAGAAGTAGAAGATGGTGCATTATATCAACCTACTACTGGGCTCTAGGCAAAGATGGGCTCTAACTTGAGCTAGGTTTAATGTGTTTCCGTCAGCAGTAGAAGAGGGACATCAAATTTCTATACCATTCAATAAAAGATTCTGCTTATACTGTCCAAATCAAGTAGAGACTCTTACTCATATGATCTTCTTCTTTCCTAAAGGGACTATAATCTAAAAAGGTTCATAATACAGTTCACAAAACTGGCTGAGTTGGGAGAAAGGACACTTTTTTACCACATGAAGTTTGTTTATTTATTTTTCAATTGATATCTCGCCCTTCCCAGTAGGGCTCAGGGCGGCAAACGTTGTATAAAACAATTAAAACAATACAATAACCACATCGATTAAAACTATAACAGCAAACACCAAAATGATAAAAGTTGGCGATAAAACCCCATAATAATAGGCACCCAAGGGAGGTCACAATGTTCTGATCAGGCATCTTGTAACTTGTTTAAGACAGAGACAGCTACTTCTAGAAGCTTAGGGAAAGAAGTATAACCTAATCGTCATCAGCACATGCACAGCACCCAGCCCCAAAGGTCTGGATGATCTTATTGAATGGCTTAGAGGAAATATCAAACAAGAGTGATAAAATGGAATCCTGAAGGACACCATATTTAGGAATCTAGGTATAGATGGAAACTTTCTATGGAATCATCAGTATCCTGTGTCTGTAATGACTACTCTGAGATCATCCACTAGTATCACTGTTGTTGTCTCTGTCATTATCCTGGGTGACAGGATTTTAATCTTAACCCGGTAAGGTTCAATAAGCCATGAAGGACAAGACTCTGTTTTGCAAATGGTGATCTCCACAGCTCCTGTCCGCTTCTGTCAGGAAGAACCGGGGGGGGGGGGGGGGCAAAAATGAGCAATATTTAGATATTGCAAGGGTGATATAAGGCCTATGGCATTTGGATAGGAAATGCCTTTTGGCTATGTCAGATGAACAACTATAGTTCAGGTCAAGCACTTTTCCTATTGGTACTTGCTGAATCTCCATCCAGAATCTGCTAAATTCACTCAGGAGCAGCCAGGTGTGTCAGTAGCAAACAGGTCATTAGTTTTCTTAGTTCACTGGACCTCTTGGACAATGACATTCTATACTTTGCAACAAGGTTTCTTTCATTTTGAACACATTTTTCTCATTAGGTGGATTATGATGATTTATGTCACTTTCTAACATAATCTGACATGACCCAGCAAGCGTGTAGGCAGGCTACTTTCCTTCAAATCCTTATAACATGCACATAGATAGGTTTTCACATTTAAGGCCAAAACTACATTTGACACTGTAAAATCTGTGAACAAATCTTCCCAGAATTTCTTTTTAAACAAAAGAACAATAATGGTTGCATGCATGTCCAGTTCAGATTCAAACTGTAGTGCTGGGAAAAGATGGTTTATCTCTTCTCCTGTCTTGTTTTGCCAATTGTTCTCATAGCAAAGTAAGAGTGTGCATGACAAAATTTCTGAGCCAAGTACACATATTGAAATTGATGTTTTTGATCATTACCATGATTCTCCAGAACAGTAACACAAACCCAAGATTCTTAGGTATTACACATACACCTTGAACAATCTGTATTGTTGTTTTTCTTCAGGTGTTGCTAGCTAGCTAAAGAATGTGCTCATGTTTTTCTTTGTTCTTGATTTCTCAAGCTATAGCATTTATCCCTTCTGATCAGATCCTTGCAAAGGAGGAGCACAGAATGTTTCCATGCAATCACTTTTTGAGACAAGCCACAGAGTTCAGAGTTCCCTTCCCCCCCTCCTTTGTGGGAGTGGTCAACAAACACTTTCACTTTCTGAAAGGAAACCATTGACAAAAGGAAAATATGGCAAATGCAGTTTTCAAATGAAAAGAAAGATATTTTTATGGTCAATCAACGTATGAGTAAGAAAATGCAAACAGGGTTGTTTTTTTAATGCCACAGCCATCTGAAGTTCTCCTGCTAAGCTGCTTTTTGACCACCATTATAGAGAAACATGGCTGTACAGAGAGTTACCTATTTTGGGGATTGGTAAAATCTAACCAATCTGCCTGAAAATCAGGAAGTTCTTTGATTACAGTGTGGACAGTGTTCTGTGCAAAATTGGTGAAATTATATTTACAAACAGCTGCCCCAGACTCTCATATATATTATTCACTGATACAAAATGGTCCTGAACTCCAGAACCACACAGATTTGAATCCTAAATGGGTAATGTCCTACTCAAAAATAAGCCATTTCGGGACCCCCCACCCCAAAGTCTGAACCCAAAATTATAACAATTTTTTTCTCAGTGCAAAGAGCAAAGAGACAAGCATTTTCTATTTGACTGCCTTCGTTTCCTTCTAGGACTAATAACTATTTGGAAGGGTTGGCTTTGGTTAGTGAAACTACACAGAGGAGAAGAGTTTTAATCCATTTTCTCACCAGCATGGTTCAGACATGAACTGGATTCTTATGTACATTCTATTGCCTTTTTAAAAATGATGGGAAGGTCACAGATCTCCCAGAGATCCAATTATTCTGGTCCTCAGACTTTGCTAAAGTTCAACCAGTAAGGAAAACAAAGAAAACTGGTACACTGATCAGACCATCTATTTAGTTCAGTCTTGCATAACAAATTGATGGCATTATCTCTGTCACTCAGGCTTCAACTTTGGATAGAATTCCTTTAACATAAGTAACTTGAATGAAGAATCCACATGTGAACTTATATCATAAACCTCTGTTGGAGTTATGGATTCCTTCACCTGTACATCTTCCATCTTCCATTGCCTTCAATGTTCTTCTGGAGATGATACAGGCCAACCAGGTCAGTATGCAATGTCAGCCCATATCACATGTTAAAATGACTATATACAAAAACCAGGGCAACACTTCTGTCTCTTAGGGCATTCTGTCTCTAATGTTAGGGTCACCATATGAGCAAAATAGGTGGGCTTGCATAGAACAAAATGATGATAAATTAACAAAACTGACATTGAATTAATAAAGATCATGGCTTGGATCCACCAAAAATTTCCATTGACACAAGGGAGTTCTATCAACGAAGCACAGCTTTCTTGCCTAACCCTTCCTGCTGCAACTAGCCCCCACCCCCACCCCGCCCAAGCAATAGCATGAGGGGAAGTTAGACGTCAGCAAGAACAGAAGGATTTGGCAACTATTGTACCTTCCTTCCATATGCATACATCCTCCAGTAGATCCAAGCAAATGGATGGTTCTCTCACAAGAAAAAGTAATAGGCTTCCAAATAGTATTGTTTAAGAACTGATACTTTTTATTGTATTTCTATTTCCTATGTTTTTAGTCTCCCCTTGAAAACTGCTTTATTTGTGAGATGAGGTTACCAACATTATGTGTGATTTAATGAATGATTAAAATGTACAGATTGTAGACAATCACAAAAAATATGGACAGTCCTCCACATATCCGGAGAATGTTTGAAGGTAACAGAGTTACAACTCTACATGTTGACATGAAAATTGCACAATATTGACATTGAACTCTAGGTCATTGAACTCTAGGCCAGGCGCATTTATGAACTGGGTGAGCCCAGGTTGGTCTTGTGCCCAGCAGTGCTTCTTAATGGCTATTTGAGTTATGATTGTCTGAGCAGATTTTTTTTTAAAAAATATTTCCACAGCAGCTGTCAGCACAGCACAAGGATTTTTACTGTGTGACTACAAGTAAATTGTGTATATCCCTGAAAAAACTTTAAAACAATATTTTCATTTAGAAAGGCTTCCTGTTAAACAGAGCTTCTTTCTGAAATGTGGAAGAGTTACTACTAGAGTTATGTATTGCTTCACTCCATTATATTGTGCAGTTGGCTCTGCTTCCTGAAGCAGCTATTTTGTAGTTGTGCCACCTGTCTCAGAATTCCAACACCCTCAGGCTCAGAAAGATTAGGGACTACTGCTCTAGCTGACTGTCCAAAATTGTCGAAATACCTCCATTTACACACACACACACACACACACACACACACACACACACACACACACACACACACACACACACAGTCATATATATATACATATAGTCATATATATATACATATAGTCATATATATATACATACCCCCACACATATACATACATACATACATACATACATACATACATATATAATAGTAATAGTCAACAGTTTCAGTATTTTGGGCATTCATTATAACTGTGCATCCCTTTTTGCCTCTATGTTGAGAAACCATAGGAGACCCTAAAGCATCAAATTCTGAAATATTCTCTAGAAAGCACACAAGCAAGCTCACTGTTGACACCTGGTTGGTTGAAAATCATTTCAAAATTTATCCTCCACTGCACTTTGGAACACCATGATTGAACAGCTGTTTTAAATAATGAACAATATTTATAAATTGCCATAATAACATTGTTTACTGTTTGCATTGCCTCTTTCAGTCTGGTTCATTAGCTATCATTAAAAGCTTTTCACAACATGTTTTCTGCATATAGAAATACCAAGTATAGCTCAGATGTCATACTAAATGTTCTTTTTTCCCATGCACAGCATGACCAACAATATGAAGGGAAGGAAGTGTGAAGAAAGAGTAATTGCTCCCCATTTTTAGATTACTCTACAAAATGATGTGGCTGAATGCTTTCCACACATCACACAAGAGTTTTCATTAAAAGTTTTTTAAAAGCTTTACTGGAACCAAGTCGCATTCTAAAAACATTGAACAGTCCGGAAAGTCTAGTGCATTGCAAGCTGGAACATGTATTTTGGTTGTACTAACAGAAGCATGGCTTTTCCTTTTTACGAACATAAGGACTGCATTCCTGCATTCATCTGATACAATTTTCCATCTCCAGCAATAAACATCAATACGCTATGGGAAGCTCATATGTAGGACATGTGGCAATAGCCAAATTCTATTTGCCCCGATAATTTGAGGAAAATTATAAAATTATACAGCTGAAGAAGTACAGTTTCGACTTATACCCTGGTTTTCTTAAATTAAAGGAGTCTCAAAGGGGCTTGCAAACCCCTTCCCTTCCTCTCCCCACAACAGACACCTTGTGAGGTAGGTGGGGCTGAGAGAGTTCTGAGAGAACTGTGACTAGGCCAAAGTCACCCAGAAGGCTTCATGGGTTTCTCAGGGTTTCTCAGAAGTGACATCATACTGTCACTAACAGTCACCCTCCATATCCCCACCCTATTCAGTCTCCCACTAGTTGCCGGGCCAAACCTGGAAATCCTACAAGCCATTCAATTTATCTGTCACGCATTTGCGTGCAGCCCTTGGCAAGAAGCTACAAGGGATAATATACTATTGTCAGCTTCCAGATGGGGTCTGGAGATCTCCCTGAATTACAATAGATCTCCAGACCATAGGAGGACTTCAGTTCTCTTAAAGAAAAAAGATGCTTTGAAGGATGGAGTCTATGGCATTATAACCTCCTGAGGTCCCTCTTTCTCCCACTACTTCACCCCTGTCATCTCCAACCCCTGCTTCTAAATCAACAGGAATTTTCCAACCTAGAGTTGGCAATCCTAAAATAATTATCCCAGGCTTCTTTTTAATCACCTTGGCAAATTCACTTGGTAGCACTTGAACTTTTATTTGATTTTTCCTGCAAAAAACCCAGCTACCATTTCCTGTTGCTTGTTACAAGAGCAACCAGAATGGTACCTGAATTCTTGTGACAGAAAGTAATCTCACTGGAGTACAGGAAGACATAGGCCCCTTCTGCACACGCAAAATAATGCGTTTTCAAACCACTTTCACAACTGTTTGCAAGTGGATTTTGCCATTCCGCACAGCTTCAAAGAACACTGAAAGCAGTTTGAAAGTGCATTATTCTGCATGTGCGGAATGAGCCATACAGAGCTTTAAGAAAAAGCAAGGGCAGTAAAGAAATGAAGAGAGTGTTATCCTGGGTATCTGACCAGGAATGGTGGCAGCAGTGGTAAGGTTCAAGTGCAGGAACAGGGGTCTGTCAAATCACCCTATGCAACCACAGCTATGTGGCTTGTCATTAGCAGCCATCAATAGACCTATATTTTCCAAGCCATCATCTCCCCATATCCACATAACTACCTTCCTTTTGGTGGCAGGGTTACAACATTGTCAAACTATTTGGAGAAGTGGTTATCTAATAGTGTCCAGGCACACAACAAGCAATGCATTACTACATGCTAGGAAATATCCAATTTCCGCACAAAAATGTAAACTTAGATTTTCCCCTGCTTGCCCAGCCAAGAAAGAAGCCTCCTTCTGCAACATTCCAAGAATATTAAACATTCACAGCAGCATTTTTCTCTCCCTCCCCCCCTTTCAACTCTGTCACCAGTGCTGCCAGGAAGCACCCGATCTACTGGATTTTAAAGAAAGAACTTGCAGTAGATACGTACGTATAAGACAAAGCCAGACTTTCTCACCTTTTTATTTATAGTGCCAATGATCGATTTTCAATATAAACTGGTACTGAACTTTAATGTGCCCCATATAACAGTCATACTGTGTTGCTCAGAATAAAGACTGGTGTGTAAAATCAGAGGGGAAAAATACAAATAATATAGATATGGGCCATATACAAGGCAAAGGCACTAGGGAAACATGCTTAACTGTGAGAGGTTTTTCCCCCCAAAAGAAGCATAATAACAGATGTACATGTAGTGCAACCTAAGGGACATCCTAAATATTCAGAATAATTAGTTCTGGGCAGGGGGAGAATGTTTGGGGTTTCAGTACTCCTCTAACCATATGTCTTGATTTCTTATGGGATCTCAGTTTGGTTGCAGAGTATTTGTTGCTGCACTCACCAGACACATTTTTTATAAGCAGTTATTCTGGGTATTTTGGTTACATTCAATCATTTGCTAGCTTCATCAGTGCCTCTGGGCTATTGTCTGTTTTCCTTAGAATCTCTCCTAACTTTCTAACCTTACAACACTCAGCATAGCAGAGAGCCTCAAGCAATGAGTCTCAAAACCATGTCACAGGGAACAATACCCAACTTTCCACAATTCATGTTCTGTATCATAAACAAAATTACTGAGGAAAGCAAGGCAAGATGGTCCCAAAGAATTGTAAAAACAATTCAAAGAGTTCCATATAGTAAGCCACAAAAGGTCCTAACCTCATCCGAATTGCCCAAGTATTTTGGGGGTAAGCAACAAATGGTTTCTTGGACTGTTTCCTGACTAAGCACTAATTGAGAAAAGGGAGCTGTGGCAACAGAACTTGGTTGCAAAATGGCTAGGTAATTCCAAAGGCACTTGGGCAAAGCCTCAAGCTGCTTTTCATCTCAATTTAACCCATGTTGTTGGTACAGGTTTGTCAAAGATGAAATGTGTCCAAGAACAGAGGAGCAACCATTCTGGCTGGGAACCAGCATCCAATTTCAATCAACAGCCACACAGAAGCCCACAAGCAGGGACCACTGATAATAGCTCTGCCATGCAGATTTCTCCCCAGCATCTGACAACTGGAGGCATTCTGGACTTGGAATTCAAAGGTCTCATTCAGTTATCATGGTTAATAACCAATGATAGACCCATCCTCCATAAATCAGTTGAGTCTCCTTATAAATCCATAAAAGCCCCCCGGAGTACCTAGGAAAGGTATGGGAATCTATTAACTGCCCATTCGGTCCCCATATTATCAATGAAGAACTATTGTGGAAGTTACGTTTAACACCCAAATCCTTCAGTGTACGGAAGAGCTGCCAGTACAGAGTGTATCATCAGAGCCCCACTAGCTTCTGACATATTTCATGAGGGCCATGTGCTAGTGGAAAACTTGTATATGGCAGGCACTCCATAAATCCAAATTCTATTAGTCACTCTTTGCTGTACATACTCACTATACAGTACATCTTGAGCTCTTTTATCTTGTATGTATGTGAGGAGAACAAAACATAAGACTTATAAAAATGACTTGCTTACAATCTGCCAAGAATTATTATTCTGCTAGTGCACCAATACATTGTCTTACAAATGCCAAAGCAAGGCGATAAGCTTTTTTGCCTGTTGAAGGTGAAGAGCTCTGTTCTGTCTTTTAATATTTGGAGCTATATTGCAACTCTTAGATCTCTGTGTTTTAAATGTGGAGCAATGACTGACACTCTGCTGCTCTGTCCCCACCTCTACCCTCCAGTCTCCCTAAATTCAGACTTATCTTCTTAAATCAGTTTCCTAATTATATCACAAATTTATTTCTTTAAACATCTGGCATTTTATACTGCCCCAACCCTATGATTCAGTGGGCACCAGTAAATCATCCCCCAAAGAAGTCTTTCTTATATACTCTTTTGTGCACATCATCAATCATTTTACTATTTCATAGGAATAAAAAAATGTTTTCTTTGTTCTGTCTTGGTTTATTGACCACCGTTACATAAACAGGATGATTTATGAAGTAAGCAAAGGGAAGAAAATGTAGTTTGTGCTTATACTTCCTTCTCGATCTATGGTTGTGTTCTTGTTTCAGGGAATCATTCTTGTGCTAAACATATAGAGAGGCACAGAGAGGAGAATCAGTTATGGTTTTGCATTGTAAAAGCTTCCTTAAGATTTGTGAAATGCCTGAACAATCATTTCAATGAGACAATGCCAAAAATCTGACACTTACCAGTTTCACTGTTCCCCTAATTCAAGCCACAGGATTGATATCAATGTAACCCAGCTAAATAGAAAAGAATGGTCAGAGGATGGTTTTCCCTGCATCAGAAGCATGTTGTGTCTTTGCCATGGAAACCAAGTTATCAGCCATCAGCCATAGCCTCTCTCTCTCTCTCTCTCTCTCTCTCTCTCTCTCTCTCTCTCTCTCTCTCGTATGCCTGCACACACACACACACAGTTGCTATGGTGGCACAAGATGAATGGTCTTCCCTGCAGTTTCATTGATGGCATAAAGTCAGGTAATGAACTGTCAATTCCTTTGTAAGGTTGGCTTTTGGAGATTCGTAGCTTCTACTCATCCAAGGCCAGCAAAGATTTTTTAAAAATACGTTGAGGCTTCTGAAAAGAAAACACATGCTTGCACGTGCACACACACACACACACACACACACACACACACACACAGAGTTCACGGGCAGATGTAGTCTAAAACACATTCTTTCCAAATAAGCTAGAGATAGAACTAACAGTGACAACAAAGACAAAAGACTGCAGAATTCAGTTGCAGAGGGGTATGTTGTGCTTAGTTATTTGTCTTCAGCACTGAAATACACAAATTAAAACTCCTCTTACTGCCATTTTCACTCTTCCCTTCCCTTTCTCCTCTTCCTTACAGTCCCAAAATCTATTTCTGCTACTGGGGGTGCCTCTCCTGACCTTGATATCGACTTATTTATGGCAGATGATTATTTTGGGATCTGCCTATAGGCATTCATGCTCAATAAAATTCCCAGAATGATGGCTGGCAGGCAGCAAATGCACATGGTAGCAGATTTGAACTGGGAATACTATGGTACCTTGAACACGAGCAATTATGAAGGGATTATATAAATGGGATCTTATTGAATGGGACCTGGCTAGGTGACACTAAACAATGAGGGAATACTATATTATTTGTAAAATGAAAACTTGATTTGATATACTGAGAGAGATGAGGGTAGGAAAGCAACTTCTTTCCCAATGCCCAAATTCAAAGCCTAGGTACATCATCAGAAACAATCATGCAAATTCTTTACTGCTAGGGGAAACAGATACTTTCCAGGATATCTCTTGTGGACAGACAATGTCTTTGGTTCTTCTTTCTGCCTTCCAACTGTCAGTCTTCCCATCATGTATTATTCTATTCTTGTCCCACATTAGATCTCTCGGGTTTGTTTCAGATGTAAGATGAGAGATCATAACTTAGCATGAGGAGAATAAAGCACAAACAGTGGCTGTTCATGCACAGAAGATGCCATAACAAGTAGAACATGCACTTTTCCATATCTACCATCTGTTTAACATTCATATTACAAGAATTCTATTACATCTGGGTTTGAATGACAAGCTAGTTCAGCTTAAACAGAATCCCTATCTTCTCTCTTGTGTACATCCAGATGAGGCCATGAAAATACTCTCACCCACCCCCTCCCACCACAATGGCAGCAATAGCAAACAGCTTTGGAATAAACAGGAACAGCAGCTCACAAACCTCATTTCCACATGGCATGTTCTTGCTACCCCCTCTCCATCTTGCCTCACCTGAGCATTGTGCAGCCTCCTCAGATTGCAGTATTTCCCTTTTATATTCTTTTCTCCCAGTTGCATTAAAGTGCTACACTACAATACAAATTGAGAAAGAGATGAAAATGTCATTGAAAATACTAGAAAAGGAAAGTACAGACATTAGCCTAACCCCTCCACATGATGGCATCCTGTAGTTTCCCTTTTACATTGGAGGGAATCTATATTTTCTTCAGAGCAAAGAGTAAAATCATGGAAATCAGATAAACCATGACCAGACTGGGCACAACACTGCCTGGACATTCCCCATTCCTGTGGTAGTTTCTTGCTGTCAATGTGAAGAAAAATTATGTAATGGAGGCAGCCCATATTAGTCACCAAAATTGCCTTAATTGTACTTTAATGGGAAATTAAAAGATTCCTGAACATGGAGCGGGGGATACTTTTGAGTGTTCAGAGTTGGACAACAAATACTTTGGGCATCTACATCCTTTCACTGCTACTTGGGAATTGTGTCAGAGGGCTGACCCTTTAAGAGGCACACAGAATACCTTTGGGGCTTGCTCCTGGGGACTTGTGAGCAGTGCTTCAAGCTGGGTTTCTAAAAGGGGAGTTGAGCATGGGAGCTCAGTAAGGAAGGCTGAGGGGGAGCAATAGGGAACCCCTCTAGTCCAAGTTTCCTGAGAAAAGGATGCACAAGCTTCACATCAGCAAGGCAGGTGATCTGTTGCTGTATCCTTTCTGCTATGGGAATTCAAAAAAGTTCAGGTAAACACCCTTTACTCTATTCAGACCAGTCTGCAAAGCACAGACTGTTCAGTGCAGTCCAGGCGGGATCCATCTTGCCAAGCAAGGCATTTCTCCTAAAGAGCAAGAGCAGCAATAAGTGCAGCAGACACAGTGCCAAATGATCATCATGATGGATGGCTGCAGTTAAAAATTTCCTTGCATTTCAAGAAAGACTATGTGATTGGCCAATACAACTCACCTGATTGGTTGGGAGAAATTTAAAGGGAAATTTAATGACTGGTTTGCTGCTCTAATGACCAATTTAAGTATAAAAAGAGAGATACTGAAAGGTAGTTTATTATTTCATACTTAAATAAGAGCAATAAAAGAGATACGCAAAACTAGATTATGTTATAAGAAAGAGTTTGAAAATATTAATGAAAAAAACTGATTGAAAACACGGATCCTTATGATCTCAAAATAACCAGCACATCACAACTCCAGCCATTAGCCACATGTCTGAACACAGCAATCACACATCCCATGCTTTGTAGTGTTGCAGTAGCACAAAAACCTGCTTGAAAAACATGGATCCTCTTGAATCCTCATGATTTTTCCACTTGGTCACCCCAAAATTACCAGCACCTCACAGCTCATGCCCCTAGCAACATGCCTGAACACAACGATCACGCATCCCATGCTTCGTGGTGCTGCAGTGGTGCAAAAACCTGCTTGAAAACACGGATCCTCATAGATCCTTATGATTTTTTGCACTGTCACCCCAAAATCACCACCTCTCAGAACAATGTCAACTGAGCTAGGGGTGGGGTGAGGGAGGCCAGGGGTGGCTAGGGATGGGGTGAGGCTGGCAAGGAGTAGCTAGGGGTGGTGGAAGGTGGCGAGAGGTGGCTAGAGGTGGGGAAAATGGGAAGGGGTGGCGGGGGAGGGAAGGCTGGGCCCTCAACGGCCCTCAAGGGTTCAGCTGGCCTTTTGGGGTGGGGAGAGGGAATGCATCTGATGGCCTTCAAGGGCCTGACAAGCCTTTTTGGGTGGATGGGAGGGAAGGTCGCTGCTGGGCCTCCAAGGGCCTGGGCCATGCCCCCCGCCTCACTTACCTTTTGGAGACTCAGGCAGTCTGGCTGGGCCTGGCTGAAGGTGCAGTCAGGTGGAGTAGGAGAAGAAGTGTGGTGGGCCTTCTCTGCACTCCTGGCTTCCCCTTCCCTGTCCAGTCTGGCAATCTCTACTTTTCAGCCTGCCTTCCGTCCCTCCCTTGGGGCTCTTAAAAGGGAAAGGTCCTTTCTCTTTAAGAGCCTGGGTTTTAAGGGAGGTGCTGAGGCCAGGCTGGGGGATAACAACTGATTCTGCAAGCTAGAGAAAAAATTTGCTACCGGCTCTAGCGAATCAGTGCGAACTGGCTGAATCCCACCACTGAGTCAGACCCTGCAGCAATGCAGGAATTGGGCTTAAAGCAGATGTCTGGACCCCACCAGAAAGTCCACTAGAAAGACTAATGTGGAGGGGAACTTCCCTGATTTGAACAAAAAACTATTCAAGGTGGTTTAAAGGAACTCACAGTGGCTATACGCAGTGGAAGAATCTCTTTAAATTTTAAAGGGTTTAAACCCAATAACCTGAGTAGCCAAAATAAAAATATTGACAATTGACAATACAATTGATGCTAACAGTTGACCCCAGTTTTGTATGTAAATGCAAGATATAGTATAAAATATATAAATCTCACTTAAATGCCATGATATAAAAATGCATTTAAAAATGAAAGGTACAGTAACAAAGAAAGTAAACAAAAATGCTTACAATGAGCATTTATGAAGACAACAACATGTAAATATTTATACATCCTTCATTTAAATCAATTATGTTTTCAAAGTTTAGAGAGTATATTTTGGTTATGTCTTGATCAGCTATCTGTAGGCATGGAAATCATGCATCTATACAGTTAGAAAGCCAATAGTATGTTAATGCTTTGCTTGTGTATATGGCATAACATTAATACTGTATGACTGTGCTATACAGTATGACTGTGCTATAGGGTTATAAAGAGACAATGGAGGATGGGATCTGGTTGTAACTCAGGAAGAGCTTTTCTTTTCCTTTCCATTAAACTTCTTTGTTAATAACTAATGCATTAACTTGTATTTGAAAAAAAAACCATGATATCAAGAATTCTGCATCTTTTCAAAGAAAACAATATACTGGGAAACAATTCAAAAATGTCAGCAGCATCTTCTACAAAAACTTGCTTTGAAAATAGACTTGGCTAAATAAAAGCCTTAGAAGTAACATAATCAGCCTTGCCCTATCTGGGCAAATGGGTTGAGAGAGGAACAATTTGTCAAAGATACACACTTGTAATGTTTAAAGAAACAATTTTCTAGCACACTGTTATTTCTGGCAACTCCCCTTCTATACCTATTGTTTGCTATACATTTTTGTTGCAGAGAAAAATTAGCCATGCACTGGAGTGTTTGCTTGGTTTGAATTTTTTTTATTGTGCCAAGCCATTTTAATTTATTATGTCCTTCCATAAATAAAAGTATCTTGTAGCAATTGTTCACCGTAGCAGAATATCTAATTTATTTACACTTAAAGAAAGACTGCCAAGGCATGCATCATTTAAGGCTCTAAATATTAATCAGCTAATTGTTAATGTCAGTCACCTCGTTGATTAAACAGATAAAGATGGATTTTTAAAATCAGCTTTTAATTGGGCTTTTTTCTGTGCAATTGTTTTTAAGGCCAAGAGTTTGTATTTCTTACTCCAGGCAATGGCTGGGATACAAGGAACTTATTTGAATTGGCCAAAAGGCTTGGATGCTCTGACCTGGATAGGCCAGGCTACCTGTTTTCTGTCAGATCTCAGAAACTAAGCAGGGTGGTCCCTGTCAGTATTTAGATGGGAGACCACTGAGGAATATAAGGGTTGCCATGCAGAGACGGGCAATGACAAAGCACCTCTGAAAGTCTGTTGCCTAGTAAACCCTATAGGGTCATCATAAGTCAGCTGTGTGCTGACCAGCAAAAAAAGAAAGGCTTGAGCACACCAAGAAGCAATTAGAACTTTTTCTTTGAGTTGCAGACTCCTGGGCTAGGTAGGAACCTGATTTTGAAACAAGGGCTATCATGTGGAACATGCACAGGTGACAAAAAGCTCCTGAAGGTATATGGAATGTATCACACCCTTCTTCAGATTCAGGCTAGAGAACTGGATGGATTTTCCATCAACCTTCTGCTCTTTAAAATATACTACAGAAGGTTTTTTTTATTGTTCAAGTGATCAATGCACTGGGACAAGGAACACTCATTATATACAAAAAGAGAACATTTAACCAGCATTGTGGGAGGGACTTTAATAATGTGAACTCAGATCTACTGATGGCATTACCTGATGAATCCAAGCCAATAAGCATGGATTTACTAATATTTTATTGCTATAATAATACATGGCAATCTCTAAAGGAGGATAGAGCTGCTGAGCATTTAATAGTTGGATTATGCTCTCATTTGCATTTGCTCACCCTCAGTAATACCACATGTCAGGAAATTCTTTTTTTCCAAGCAGCAAATTAGTTCTAAAATCCAGATGTTGCTCCAGGAAGATCTTGTAGTAGGTCTGCATCCCAAAGGAGTTAGTTTGAAATGGGCAGCACAAAGGTTTCAGGATCCCCAGAGCATCAATTTCTCAAAAGACACAAGAATGGCAATGGAAGGGCTGCAATGCTTTTTTCTGAAAGACGGACCCTCCAAATACATCAGTTTATTACAATGTGCAAACAAAGAAGAAGTAGAATGGAATTGGATGTAATTGCTCTGGAGGCAAGGCAAGCATGAGAATACATTTACTAGTGACAGTAGAGATTATAAATGATGAAGTGGCAACTTGCCATGGTGAACCATTTAACCATGAGGGATGCAAACTATGTATAGTATCTTTCTGTATGCTGAAGAGAATTCAGACATACACCTACATCTGATCAGAAGGAGAATTAATCTTCAAAATGGAAGAGATGTGCTATGTATTTTATAGGTTCTCATCAATAGGCACAGTGACAGTCCTTTCACTGATTCCTTCACTTCGCAGAAGACTGTTGAACAGCCATTTCCTTGGCTGTCCCCTCTCACAGGTGAAATGGTATGGGTGGATTCTGCACAGCATATATATAATGGGTTGCAGTCATTACAAACAAACCCATTTTCCTTTTCCTATTCACATGTGTGCCCTTCCCCCATTCAGGCAGTGATAGGAGCCCATGGAAACAATCCAGTTGCTTTCGCACCTTTGCACAGATACGTTTCTCTTTTTAAAAAAATCTCCTGCAATACATGTGTAGCTGCACAGACATACAGAAAGAAACCTGCACAGCCACACCGATTGTTCCACAATCTGATCAGCTGCACCTGGGTAGCTGCACATGTGCAATACACACACACACACAAAGGAAAAAAGACCTTCCTGTAATGGCTGGCCAATAATGAGCGTGTCATTATTGATCAGTCATACTATCTGCCATGGGGAGAAAACTATCTTGGGGGACTTTGTACACTGTTGGGCATTCAGAGAATCTGCCCCAAACTTGCTGGCTGACCTGCACAGAATGGTGGGCAGGCAGATTCACCCTGAAAGTGGATGGCATGAAACTTAAAGTGAGTGGGTGGAAGGGAGGGGAATAAAGTGTCTCCTGCCTGTTGTGTTCACGCAGGAGCACCTCCTACCTGAGATTGTGCAAAAGGATTACTGGTTACGAAAATTGAAGGGAATAAGGGGAATAAGGGGTTGAGGGGAATAAACTGGACCAAACTCCTTTTGGGGATGGGACTTGTGTGAAGTCCTTCCCCCAAATCTATTTGGTCTGGGCAGAATCCACTGTAGTCTGGGGAGGTCTTCCCTATCTGATGAGTGGTTTCTTGACTGGCCTTTCTAGACTATGGCATAACTAGTGATGTCATGAAACTCACAAATAACATGCTTCTATGTATTGTCGAAGGCTTTCATGGTCAGAATCACTGGAGTGTTGTGGGGTTTCTGGGCTGTATGGCCATGTTCCAGTAGCATTTTCTCCTAATGTTTCACCTGCATCTGTGGCTGGCATCTTCAGAGGATCTGATGGTAGTAAAGCAAGTGGAATGTACATACCTGTAGAATGTCCAGGGTAGGAGAAAGAACCATTTCTGTTGGTTAACAAGTGTAAAGGGTGCAATTAGCAAGTGTGATTTGCATGTGTTGAGTGGAATCCACCCATGAACAATGTTTGGCTACCAGTACTTAAAAACACTAGAATCAAGACAATGGTTAGTGAACCCCACCCAGAATGTCTCCAGGCAGGAAGCAATCAAAGGGATTAAGATGCCAGGCAACTACTATGCAGATACCCTCACTAACCAATTATGCGGCTTCATTGTCACTTACATTTGCTAAAATGGGTGGATTCTACTTAACACAGGCAAATCAAAATTCAAAATTCTATAGATGCTAAAAGCATCAGTTGAAACCCGCAGTAGACACATCGCAGACCATCATTAATCTGACTGGGACACAACTCTCTGATGACGAAATATCCATCTTATCAAAAGGAGGCAGTTTTGCTGTTACCACTACCAGAATCCCATTAGAAGGCATTAATGCTAATGTTGAATCAGCAATTTATCATCTCCCTGAGGAAAAAGCAGAGGAAGTAAGAGGGGAAACAGCAAGGATTCTGAGAAAGGCAAAACTTCCCTCTAGTAACATAACGAGGAAAAAAAGAAAAGCCATCAAAGATCTCAATTCCAATTCAGAAATCATCATTCTCCCAGCAGACAAAGGTAATGCCACAGTAATCATGAAAACAGAACAAAATTTTACTAAAAAATCAGACAACTTTTGGATCCCACAATGTAAGAAAAACTAAAACAGGACCCTACCAACAAAATCACCAGAAAAACCAACACTATGATTAAGAACTCCTCAATTAATCCTAACATACGTCAACATCTATGCAAATCTGAAGCTCTCCCTCCTAGACTAAAAATTCACAAGGACTCCACTCTGCTCAGACCCATTGTGAGTGCCATTGGATCCCCTACATAAAATTTCTGGCTGCACAATTACAAATCCATGTTGGACTTACCACACACTACATTAAGGACTCACCACTCAAAATGTCTCCAGGCAGGAAGCAATCAAAGGCATTAAAATGCCAGGCAACTACTTTGCAGATGCCCTCACTAACTGATTATGCTGCTTCATTGTCACTTACATATGTTAAAATGGGTGGATTGCACTTCACACATGCAAATCACACTTGCTAATTGCACCCTTTACACTTGTTAACCAACACAAATGGTTCTTTCTCACACCCTGGACATTCCACAGGTATATATACTCCATGTGCTTTATGATCATTGGATCCTCTGAAGATGCCAGCCATAGATGCAGGCGAAATGTCAGGAGAAAATGCTACTGGAACACAGCCATACAGCCCAGAAACCCCACAATACTCCAACATGCTTCTAATTTGAAGTTCCCCAGTTTGGAACGCTCTGGGTGGAGAAGGTGTTAGTTGACCCTTTATATTGTCAAATTATTAATCAAATTGTTAGAATTAGTCACAAATAAAAATTAAACTGTGTTTTTTGCATATGTACTGTTTTTTTGTCTTCATGGTGAGCATTTATTATCCTAACCACCTAGCTGGTAGGTGCTGGTAGCACCTAATAAGAACCAACAGAATGATAGAGCCCTATATTGTTTCAAGAAGTTGCCTGAAACCGTACTGCCCTTTGCCTACCATCTGGGATTTTCAATGCCTCCTGGGTCCACTGAGCAAGTGAGAATTTAATTGTTTATCAAATAGATGCTTTCTACTGAAATCCGTCAGGCAGGATCCCATAGGTAAAGGGTACAGTCTCTGAAAATGTCATTCCAATTGTTAGGGTTAAAAAAAAGTCCTAATCAAAAATGTGTTTGCAGTTGAAACCAAAGTTTAAGTGTTGAGAGTACCATGCTTCAGGGATTCCTTTTCTACCTTGGGGATAGATTCCAGAAAGTTGTCCTGGAAAACTATTGTTCTATTCCTTGGCAACTGTGCTAGGAATCATCTCTTAGCTTTAGTTTTTAAAATACAACATGAAACTAGTCAGTGAAGTCACCTGGTGATGGAACTCTATTTCTCCTTTTCATCAGAGTTAGACAGAATGATGAATATGCTGAACAGGTGCATGGAGATAGTAATGAGTTGGAGGAAATGTAATAAATTGAAGGTTAATCTAGACAAAGCTGAGGTACTGTTAGTATAATATTCTTTAGACCAGAATAGTGGCTTTTTATTTGTTTATTTATTAGATTTATTAATTGCCACTCCCATGTCTGGCTCGGAGCGATGTACAAACAAAATTGCATTTTGTTTTGACAAAAAGACCTATTGTTTAAAAGACGAAACGGTACCCAAAATAAAAAATAAAAATATAAATAAAAAATAAAAAATAAAATAAAACCAAAATAAAAATAGCCCATAAAATCAGGAATTAATGCAACCAACTACACTAAAAACTATAAAACCAAGCAGGAGATGTAAAACCCACCTAAGGGCTAAGGTGGCATATAGCCCCAGGAGAGACTGGTGGTCAAGGATCAGCCTCAAAGGAATGCCTGGTGGAACAGCTCCGTTTTACAGGCCCTGCAGAACACCATAAAGTTCTGAAGGGCCCTGATCTTCTCTGGGAGGCTGTTCCACCAGGAGGGGGCCAAGGCCGAAAAGGCCCTGGCCCTCATTGAGGCCAAATGGACCTCCCATGGACCGGTGGTAATTAGGAGTCCCTTTATTCTTTGTTCTTCTCCTAAGGATCAGATTTGCAACTTGGAGATGTTTTAGATCTTGCGTTTTCTTTGGATGCCAAAAGACACCTGTGATTTGAAGTACCTTTCACCAATTTTAATGATTGTATATTGCATTCCTATTGGAAGTAAATGCTTATAATTATGTATGGTGGATTCCACATGGGGCAAATATAATGGGTGTAGAGTGCAATACAAACTTTTGGGGGGTGGGGCTTCGCACAGGTCCTATCCCCAAAATGAGTTTCCCCCATTTTATTCCCCATAACCTGGGATTTTCAAAAATCACTAAACCAGTGATTCTATTGCAAAATCCCAGGTTGGAACTACTTCCACACAAACGGCCACGCAAGAGGTACTTTATTTCCCTCCCTTCCACCACACCGTCTACAGTGAGGGAGAATATACCTACCACAGCAATACATTCATTTTTGCCCTCCTGTTGCAGGGAGGTCCCTTTTTCTTTTATTTTGCATGTTGCACAGTGCAACTACACAGGTACAGGTGGTCATATTGTCAGACGATTTGCATGACTGCATTTCTGTATGCCTGCACAGCTATGCATGTATTGCAGGACATTTTTTAAAAAGAGAAGTCTCTTTGGGAAAGCATGGATTGTTTCCATGGGCTCCAATCTGGATTATTTCCATGGGTTCCAATCGCAATGGCATATTTGTGAACAGGAAAAAGAAAAAATGGATTCCCTTATAACAACTGCAACCTGTTATACATTTGCTGTGAGGAATCCACGTATGTTCTGCCAACATCAAGATTATATTATTGTAGTACACTTACAGTGCAATCCTAAAGAGAGTAAATCCAGTTTAAATTCATTCATTTCATAGACTGGAGTAACTCTGCACTGGATTATGCTGTTAGTATGGGTCTGCATTTCAAGTCTTACCAGAAATTGCAACTGGTGCAAAAGTACAACAAGATTATTGACAAGACCATTCTGCAGTGATCATGTAATTCTGATATTACAAGATCTAAAGTATATTCGAGTTTGTTTCCAGATTCATTTCAAGGTTTTGACCTATAAAGCCAAAATAGTCTATAATGCAGGATGTATAAAAATTTGTTTTCTCCTATTTATTCCTATCCATTTACAAGGCTGTTCATCAGAAGCATTTCTCTGGTGTCCCTGTTTAGGACACCATTTAAAATGCTCTAAATATATATAAGTACTGTACAATCTCTATCAGTTTTACAGAAAATGTACTAGAAGTCACACAACAATAATGGAGTGATATATACTCTATGTCATCAATTTCCAGGTAGTGGTAGTAATATAAAATTTCCATCTGGTTGATGAGAATGAAAGTCAAATGTAAAAGTAAAGTTGTTCATAAATTTGTAGATTTCTAGCCCATAATCAGAGGTCAGCAAGGCTTCTCTAAGATATTTTAGCTTTAGGGGGAAAAAAGCCAATAGAACTAAATGGAAGTATACAGCAAAATGAATGGAAAGGCAAGAAAGCTGCACTGACCTTTTTGAAAGTACCAAGAAACAAGGGATTTTTTTCATGTGAAAGTTTGGATTTGTTTGCATTTCATATAAATCCATTGACCTGGTCTCAGCAACACTGCCTTTCAAATTGTTATATTCATTTTATTCGGAGCTTATTTCTTCCACAATTGGTCTCTGAGGTTTTATTTGCTGGTTCATTTCATTCAGCCTGTAGCACACTCTGATTTCTTCACCCACCCTCTGCTGCATGTAGTTCTTCTGGGTTTTCTGGTCTACAAAAGGTCAAGTTGTAGTGGTTTGTTTTATATTTATGCTTCATACGGTCTCCTCCTTGTCATATACCAACCTAAGTAAAGCATTTCAGCAAAAAAATAATCCATGATTGTTTACAAAAAGAAAAACAGATAAAGAAGACCGAGAAACTCTTCAGCCATCTTATTTAATAAAACTGGCTTTTCTTCTAAGAGCAGATCGGCTGGCATTTAAAAATGTTAGTTGATGATGGGTATAGTCAGGTGTTGCTGAACTGTGAACAGGGTTTTTTTTTCTTTCTCTCCAAATTACTAAAGTTCTTTTCCAGTGCAATATGTATTCATTAAACATAAGAGAAAAGGAGTTCAATTTAGTTAAAGCAAAAGACAATGCTCAACTACACCAATTAAATGATGCAATTAACTGAATAATTAATCAGAGATTAATCACATTCAAAGGCTGTTCCTGGACTTGTAGCAGCAAAGGATGGTTCTTAACAATATTCTTAAATTAAGAGAGATGCTGAGTACTCAGAGAAGATAGTCCTCATTTAGTTTTGAATGCAAGGTCTTATTTATGATTGCCAGGTCACAACCCAGTGTGCATGCATGTCACTTCAGAGGTCTGCATAGATGAAAGATGATGTAACCAGAGTTTCTTTCATCCTGCTCTGCCTTCTCCATTAAGTCACCTGATAAGAAGCTTCTCTATTGCAGTTCCAATGGATGAATCCTGGTGTATGGCTACACAGATGTGCTCCATCCAGAAAATTTAGTCTAATTGCTTATCTAGCTGGGGTTATTACAAAATAGTTGCAAGAAGCTACATCCTTGCACATTTGTCTTACTGAAAGATAGGTAGTATATAGATCTCTGGTTTAGCACTAATCTCATTCTGAGTCAAGACCGACAGGACTAAATGAGTACCCTTTTCTGTGATCTTATTCTGATAATATAGCCCTCTCCCGGAAACATTACCCCAAAAGGTCAAGGCTTAGCACCAGTTGCAGATATCAACAATTTTGACCTTCACACACCATGTATGCAGGGAAACACTTTCTGATCAAACATTGGCCTCTTCGGATCACTGCCATTGTTAGGATCCCACTAAAGCCCCTTCTGCACATGTAGAATAATGCACTTTCAATCCACTTTCAATGCACTTTGCAGCTGTGCGGAATAGCAAAATCTTCTTGCAAACAATTGTGAAAGTGGATTGAAAGTGCATTATTCTGCAAGTGCAGAAGCGGCCTCACTGATTTTTTAAAAAATTTTCTTTCTCTCAACCACAGTAAACTTGCAAAATCCATTAAATTATAGCAATACTGATATAATGACTGGGGAATGGATGCTGTTTCTGTGGGGAAAAGGTTTCTTTCATTGTTCTGACGTCAGTTTGCTAGAGGTCCAACTGTTCCATTCTTCACAGCAGCAGTGGCCAAAATGGTACTGATGTTATTTCCTTATCTTCTTCCTTTAAGTACTCCCTACCATTGTGAATTGAACACACACACGCAAGGCCTTTATTTGCATTACAGGAGATGAAAGTTAATATAAAGTAGATCCAAGTACAATACAGTGACTAGAACAGTTCAGAATCAACAGAAGAGGTGTGCTATATTCCATTCAGTTACATTCCACTCATGAAATCTCATTGTGTTCTGTAAAAAATTTTTGCAACTGATTATTTTTGGGCTTTGGCTAGTCATAAGAAAGGATGTCTTGCAATCATCCAAGTACCATTCTTTATCACAAAGCAATGGATCAATACATTAAACAGAGATTCCAGAATAAAAAGGGGGAATAACAAAACATGGTAAGTGATTCTAACTTACATTGGCCACAGGGGCAAACTCTTATCCAAAAATTGAATTTTGTGATATCTCCCACATAGAAAAGCAGAGAGAAGTGCATTGAATCTGGCAAGCATATATGCTGTATGCTGGTATGTAACAGTTAGATATGAGAAATATGATGCTATGGAGTAACTATTGGACCCGACCTCCCAGCTCAACAGGGGACACCTACTTCTAGCTTGGCTCATAAGCTCCTGCATTTCTATATCTAGTAATTTCCACTTAATCACATTGAATGCTGACTCTTCAACAAGACAGTACAAGCCTACAGGGACTCTAAAGAGATCCCCATTGATCTAATCTTTCCTCAATAAGTCTTAGCCAAAGTGATGGTTGGGATTCTGTTAACATGTAGGAAATAAAGAGACAGTGAAGATAAAATATAATTGTTGCCAGCCAAGCTCTGATAGTGAAAAGCCTTTGGTTTGTTTCTAAACAATACACTAGACTGAAAGAGGATGATTGGTTCAAGGTTTCCCAGGAAGCATGATGATGGCCAAGGACAATTTTGTACCCAGGCCTCCCCATTTCTGGGCGAATACTCTAACCTCATTGCCACACTGGTTTTCTGTAAGGTTAAATTACACATGCAGGAAAAAGAGTGGACTAGTTCATTTCTCCCCGTATACAACATGACTGTGACTTTGCAATTGCAACAGTGAGGTCTTATTGATGTTATGATGTGATGATGACGCTCTAGAGCTTTATTGCATGCATTTCTTAATAAAGGGAATACACATTAAGGCAGTGTTGGTAAAACAAAACTGGGACATGAAGTCTGACTCATACTCCTGGCTATAGACATGTGCTGCTTTCAGCTTTGTCAATCAGCTGTGCTGTAAGGCTACATTTACATATATGTAGGGTGAAGAAAAATGAAAACAAACCCTTAATGGAAAGAAATCAAAGGAAATTCTGAAGTTAACAGATTTAATCAACAGAGCCCTAGAAGGCTCAAGCTACTATTTCACCCACAGAAACCTGATCCAGCAATGTGTCCCAATCCAATATCATTGACATTTGGAAGTACATCATTAACTGCATGTACATACTTGGATGCAGAAAGAACAAGACAACCTTTAAGGCAAGTTTAAGAAAACTGCCAGGTTAGTGATATTACCCAGCTTTCACAGGTTGTGAACTTATTTCTAAGGAATCTCCACCAGCGGCTAAGAGTGTAACAGCACACAACTATTTTAAGTAGCAATGGGGAAAATAACTCGGCTTGGCAATGCGAGAGGCAGGCTGGGTAGGGATCTTTTAAGACTATGTATACCAGAAACAGCTTGAAACGTATCTGTAGAGAATTCACAAAAGACCAATTGTAGTTTAAATATTTTTATATAAATTTTGGTTGCAAACAATCACACAGTAAGATGTTAAGGCACATACACACAGTTCCTAAGTATATGAACAGGGAGGAAAAGATAGGTTTGGGATGATAGAATAGGAGGGGGAGCAGGGGACTTATACATTACCTAAATTCTGCAGAGAAGTTCTGGAAGAAGGCAGGGATTCCTATGTCAGCATGGAGAGTGGGGGCCAGCAGCAGCTGGAGCCAGCAGCAGCTGAGGCCAGCCTGGAGGGCTTGAGCCAGCATTGAGAGCCAGCATTGAGAACTTGAACCAGCAGCAGGAGCTGGCTAGCTAGCCAGCTAGCGCTAGAGTAAAGAACCAGCATTAAGAACGTGGAACTTTGGGTGCTCTGTATTTTTATACCCCTGTGAGCAACGTGGGGCAGGAGCTAGTAAGTTTTCTATTCCTGTATTTTAAAGTAAGTTTCTATTCCTGGATTTTCTGGGTTTCCATGCTGGGATTGCAAGGCTGAGCTAATTAACAGCTCTATCTATTGTTCTAAGTACCCGGGACAATGGAGTCAATTGCTCTTAGATTAAATCAGAAAGCACAGAATGGCTTTATGCAGAGTAACTCTTTGGAGCCTCCACTTAGGTTATTCGAATTTGGCTGAGGCATCAGATTAGGAAGGGATTGATTGGATTTAGGGAAAGTGTATCAATAGTTTGAGGAAATGCAGGGAGAAAGCAATGGTTTGGAGAAAGGTTTTCTCAAAAGCACAGTATCAGGGAGTTTCCAAAAGCAGCTTAGCGAGGTGTGGCATTCAGGAGATGTGCAGATTCCATTATATCACTGAAGTACTCTGGTAGGGTAAGATAATCAAAGATGCATGTCCTTTTTATGAGACGTCCAGATAATTGCCTGGAGTAACTCATAGATTAACTTTCTGAAAACAGGCTGTTTTGCCTTAGGCTTGCTCTTGGCTGGGACACTCTGCTATCCACCCATACAAACATGGAAACTGGCATTTTTGCAGCACATGGTATGAGAAATAATATGAACTTCAATATTTTATAAGGCAGGGGATGAAGACCAGGGTTACAGTGACTTTATTTGCCATGCAGAGAAAACTTAAAATATGTAAAAAGACCTGGAGAAAATGCCTTGCAAGAGAATTGTGTACATCTGTCTGAAAACTTGGTCAGCTTGAATTCTTTGGGAAACATGCCAGTGTGTGGGCATCAAGAGGTTGCTTTTTCAAGCTGCATTTGTAGACAGTGGGCTTCCAAAAATGGACCTTTTACACTCTTGAAGCTTCCCAAATATTTACTATTTTCTTAGGGCAGCCAGAGTATTGTACTGTACAATACGATGAACATTAAAGATAGTCCAGAGCAAATATAGACTATGGGGAACAATTTTGGTAAACAGGACTTTCAAACTTTGTGGATAAAATATACTTGCTAGATTTATAAAACCAGAATATGCTCCATACAGATACATGATGTTCATTCTTAAATGTTGGCTGGATTATTATTTATTTAGATTTGATATCTTCTGTTGGCTAATTTGTAAGAGCACATAGGTTAATTGTGCTGCCAACCTTCAAAATATTGTGTCTTGCTACAATTTTCAACAGAAGTTTCACATAGGTTTTGCAGCTTTGTGAGTCAGCAGGATATGTACCATTTTCAGAAGAAGCTAGTGGCTGTTATTTTCTTTTCAATTAATGGTCAAAGAACCAGCTAAAGAAAAGCAGCAATAAAATGAGTGCCCTGCTGTTTTATGCACTAAACAAGATCTTGGGTTAGATTGCAACATAAGATTTCCATAAGAAATATCTTGGGACATTTTGACCCAATTTTCATAATGAATGTTGACAAGATCCTGGCTTGTTCCCTAGATCTTTTTCTATCTTGGGTGAAGAAAAATTGAAAAAAAACAAAACCTTCGTGGGAAGAAATTATACCACCACATTAACGAGAACTTGGTATCTATTTTAAATAAATCACTAACTCAGGGCACCTTCCCTTGGCCAATTAATGGAGCAGTTATCCATCTACTCCTGAAAAGCTATCCCTACAAAAATGATCTGGCCAATTATTGCCCTGTTTCTAATGTATCCTTTCTGCACAAAGTAATTGAGAGAGCTATAGTGGACCAACTCCGGGTCTTCTTGGATAAGTCATATACTCTGAATCCTTTTCTGTCTGCTTTCAGGTCAGACTATAGGAGGTTGAGATTCTTGTTGGCTTTAGTTAATGCCTCCATATGAATGTAGACAGGCTATGCCTCTTTGTTGCTCCTGTACTTATCTGCTGTGTTTGATACAGTGGACCATGCCACCTTGTTGAGGCACTTGGAATCAGAAGCAGGTATCAGAGAATGTGTTTTGGGCTGGCTCAAATCATTCTTTATAGACTGCGCTCAAAGGGTTGTCATTAGAGACCAATTATCATCAGTTGGAATCATGAGAGTCAATAGGGTGCCATCCTATCCCCCATGTTCTTCAACCTTTGGACAAATCATTGGCTCACTCCGCACATGCAGAATAACGCACTTTCAATCTGCTTTCAATGCTCTTTGAAGCTATGCGGAATGGCAAAATCCACTTGCAAACAGTTGTGAAAGTGGTTTGAAAACACATTATTTTGCGTGTGCGGAAGGGGCCATTAATAGTTTGGGGGTTAGCTGTAATCCACATGCTGACATATATCCTTATCCAAATCACCTGGTGATGTGGCAGAGGTCTTGAATGGCTTCCTGGTCTCTGTGGTTAAATGGCTAAGACTGAATAAACTGAAAATGAATCCTGGTCAGAAAGAGGTAATGCTGGTTGGGAAGGTAGAGATCTTGAGGGAAATTGTGCTTCTCACTTCTGATGTGATTCAACTGCCCCTTGCTGACTCATTTAATTGCCTGGGGTTTATATTGTATCCAACATTACTGCTGGAGAAGCAAGTTAATACAACTGCAAAAAAAATGCTTTCTTCCTACTCAGCCTAACTTGGAAGATGGCCCTCTGACTTGATATAGATGATCTGGTCACCTGGTTCCACTCCACAGTAATACTGAGACCAGAGTATTGTAATGAACTCTGCATAAATCTCTTCTTAAAGTCAATTCAATTGGTGCAGAACATTGCAACTTGGCTATTATCAGGTGCTAAATGGAGCATGCATATGACTCTCATTTTGCAGTCACTTTGTTGGCTGCCCATCAATTACTGAATTCAACCTGGTCCCTCCTTTCTGCAGGCTCACTTCTCCCAATACTCTATCATGACAGCTTCACTCATCTAAATGGGATCTACGAGTGCCAATGGGAAAAATCAACAGCTGCTTATATGCATGCATTCTCTGTTAGAATAATCAGTGAGAGGATTTTCCACAGTACAATGTTGGGAAAATGCCAGAATAAAGGCTGTATATTAAAATAATGCATGCGATAACATGCTAGTTATAGCTTGGGTCCTTTAGATGTCACATGCTGAACATTTGCATAAATTTGCTGCAAAGATTGTTTTGACATGTCACACTATCTATGAATGGTAAGAGTAGCATCTCTCATGCATTTCAGAATCTTAGATGTATGTGCTTCATGGAGTTCAAGATTCTTTTATGAGAAACTGAAGAAATTTATCTTTACATCCAATTATCTGCAGGTTGCTTTGATTTACATTTCAAATGGTGAAGGGAGTAAAATGAGCTGTACAACGTTGATGTTAGCTTCATCTTTTGATTGGCTAGAAAGGATCTTGCATGCTTTAGAGACAATTTGCCATTTTTTGTAGTGTATGCTTTCAGTTGCCCTACTAAAGCATTAAGTAAAAGATTTTATAAGCTGCATTTCCAGTGATGTGGGACTAGAGAACATCTTTTGAGGCTGCCAGAAATGGAAACATGGTACTTCCTTTTGTCAAATCTACCCAACCTAAGTCAGAATTCTACATGTTTGACTCATGGTCAAATTGTAATGATACAGAAGATTCTTAAGAAGCCAGTGAAAAAGTGAAGATTCTCAGGACCAGTGTATGCAGGGCAAGCTTAAGAACATAAGAACATAAGAACTAGCCTGCTGGATCAGACCAGAGTCCATCTAGTCCAGCATTCTGCTACTCACAGTGGCCCACCAGGTGCCTTTGGGAGCTCACATGCAGGATGTGAAAGCAATGGCCTTCTGCTGCTGCTGCTGCTCCTGAGCACCTGGTCTGCTAAGGCATTTGCAATCTGAGATCAAGGAGGATCAAGATTGGTAGCCATAAATTGACTTCTCCTCCATAAATCTGTCCAAGCCCTTTTTAAAGCTATCCAGGTTAGTGGCCATCACCACCTCCTGTGGCAGCATATTCCAAACACCAATCATGTGTTGCATGAAGAAATGTTTCCTTTTATTAGTCCTAATTCTTCCCCCCAGCATTTTCAATGGATGCCCCCTGGTTCTAGTATTGTGAGAAAGAGAGAAAAATTTCTCTCTGTCAACATTTTCTACCCCATGTATAATTTTATAGACTTTAATCATATCCCCCCTCAGACGTCTCCTCTCCAAACTAAAGAGTCCCAAACGCTGCAGCCTCTCCTCATAAGGAAGGTGCTCCAATCCTTCAATCATCCTCGTTGCCCTTCTCTGCACTTTTTCTATCTCTTCAATATCCTTTTTGAGATGTGGCGACCAGAACTGAACACAGTACTCCAAGTGCGGTCGCACCACTGCTTTATATAAGGGCATGACAATCCTTGCAGTTTTATTATCAACTCCTTTCCTAATGATCCCCAGCATAGAGTTTGCCTTTTTCACAGCTGCCATGCATTGAGTTGACATTCCCATGGAACTATCAACTAAGACGCCCAAATCCCTTTCCTGGTCTGTGACTGATTTATTTTATTTTTTATTTATTTTTTAAACTTTTATACCGCCCCATCCCCGGAGGGCTCTGATAGCACTGACCCCTGTAGCGTGTATGTGAAGTTTGGATTTTTTGCCCCTATGTGCATCACTTTACATTTAGCTACATTGAACTGCATTTGCCATTTCTTAGCCCACTCACCTAATTTATCAAGGTCCACTTGGAGCTCTTCGCAATCCTTTGTGGTTCTTACCACCCTACATAATTTGGTATCATCTGCAAACTTAGCCACCACACTACCCACCCCTACTTCCAGGTCATTTATGAATAAGTTAAAGAGCACTGGTCCCAATCTGAGGATCCATGGGGGACACCACTCCTTACATCTCTCCATTGTAGGAACTTCCCATTTATACCCACCCGCTTTGTTTCCTGTTCCTCAACCAGTTTTTTTAATCCATAGGAGGACTTCCCCTCTTATTCCTTCATTGTTCAGTTTTCTCAACAGTCTCTGGTGAGGAACTTTGTCAAAAGCCTTTTGGAAATCCAAGTAGACAATGTCCACTGGTTCCCCCTTATCCACATGTCTGTTTACACCCTCAAAGAACTCTAGTAAGTTTGTAAGACAGGACTTGCCTCTACAAAAGCCATGCTGACTCTTCCTCAGCAGGTCTTGCTTTTCTACATGTTTAATAATTTTATCTTTAATGATAGATTCTACTAATTTACCAGGAACAGATGTCAAACTGACTGGCCTGTAATTTCCTGGGTCCCCCCTAGACCCTTTCTTAAAGATTGGTGTGACATTGGCCATCTTCCAGTCTTCAGGGATGGAGCGTGATGTCAGGGATAAGTTGCGTATTAATGTGTGAACATGGGCTATTTCATGCTTGAGAGCTCTTTAAGAACTCTTGGATGGGTACAATCTGGAGCCAGGGGATTTGGTAGCATTTAGTTTATCAATGGCTGCTGGAACCTTCTTCCATGTCTACCTGCACTATCATGCAGCTAGTTCCTCGGATTCACCTCCTAAGAAGCTTGGTTCAGGTGCAGGAATTTTCCTCACCTCCTCTTGGGTGAAGACAGATGCAAAGAATTCATTCAGCTTCTCTGCAATCTCCCTGTCATCTTTTAGCACACCTTTTGTTCCTTCATCATCTAACGGGCCTACCGCTTCCCTTGCTGCCTTCCTGCTTTTGATGTACTTGAAGAACTGTTTGTTGCTAGTCTTGATGTTTGCAGCCATGCGTTCCTCATAATCCTTTTTTGCCTCCCTTACAGCTAACTTGCTTCTCTTTTGCCACCATTTGTGTTCCCTCTCATATTCTTCATCAGTTAAGTTGGACTTCCATTTTCTAAAAGGCATCTTTTTTTTCCTAATAATTTCCTCAACCTCCCTTGTTAACCATGGTGGCTTTCTTTTGGACTGGGCGCTGCCTTTCCTAACCCTCACGGAACACATTTCAATGAGCTTTTAAGACTGTGTTTTTAAATAACCTCCAAGCACCTTGGACATTTTTGACTCTCTTGATTTTCCCTTTCAGCTTCCTGCACACTATCCCCCTCATCTTTGAGAAATTTCCCTTTCTGAAGGCGAATGTAACTACATTAGTAGTTGTCACTTGTTCGCATGCAGAGATACTGAATCTGACAGCATTGTGGTCGCTGTTCCCTATCGGCTCAACAACACTGACTTCCCGCACCAGGTCCTGGGTCCCACATAGAATTAGATCTAGGATCACCTCAGAACATTTTTGCTTTTGTTGGCCTCTCTAATTTCTTTTTCCATCTCAGAATCCTCTTGTGCACTTTGGTCAGGGGGACGATAATATATTCCTACTGTTAAACTATGCTTCGCCCCTGGTATTGATATCCACAGTGTTTCTGTAGAGGAATCAGCTCCCCTTGCATTGTCTATTTTATGTGACACTATGCTCTCTTTGATGTAGAGGGCCACCCCACCCCCAATACGCCCTGTCCTATCCTTCCTGTAGAGCCTGTAACCTGGGATAACAGCATCCCACTGGTTCTCCTCATTCCACCATGTCTCTGTGATGCCCACTATATCAATGTCCTCCTTCAAAACTCTGTACTCCAGCTCCCCCATTTTAGGTCGAATGCTTCTACTATTAGCATAGAGACACTTGTATACTCTGTCTCTGTCCCTAACCTGGGATTTATGTGATTTGCCCTCTAGCCTTTTGTAGACACTATCACTTATCACATTGCTATGCTCCTCGCTTGTATGTGGTTGATTTAGAAAAACCTCCCTCTCTGTCTGCATCCCTCTCTGTCTGTCTGAGCTTATGCAACCAACTTAGAACAGAAACAATTATTCCCATGTTTTTCTTTTTTGAGCTTTCTAAACTCAACACAACCCACATTTGCTTTCTTATGAGACTGCATTAAATCTCTCCTCATACACATATACACATGCCACCTATGCATATAGATGGGGAGTTCAAAGAATTTGAGACTATACCCTTTCCCACCAAAAGATCTCAGGAGATTTGTGAATCCACCACTTCTTCCTGGACCTTATTTTTAGTTCAATGCTCCACAGGGATCATAGTGCCTGTCTTGTTACGGAAGGCAGAATGATCTTGTGTGTCGAGCTGAGTTAACTCAATCCAATATGCAGGCTGCCCCTCTTCCTCCTCCTCCTTGCTTCCCTGGTCCAGTTGAGCTGGAGAAGCAAGGAATGTCCCTGGGAGCATTGCCCCTGGGACAGGGCAGGACAATTTTCACCTGCAGAAATCAGTTTCACTTCCACTGGACACGTATGGATACACTGAGATCTTTTGGTGGGAAAGGGTATAGGTCTGAGGTGTTCAGACTCCTTCAGTGGTTGGCAGAGGCATAGCTATGGAAAATGGAACCTGGAGAGATCTTAGTTTCCTGCCCCCAAAAGCTCCCCTGCCAGTCCCAGGGCCAGGGCCAGGGCGTTCCTCTGGTCCGAGACAGCCTGGGCTGTGGCCCCGCCCCCAAAAGCTCCCCAGCTGGTTCCAGGGATGGGGCTAGGGTTTTTCCCCCAGTCTGAGGGCCAATGGGGCTGCAGCCCTGCCCTCAAAAACTCCCTGGCCGGTGCCTGGGCCTTGGTGGGATGGGTCCAGGAGGAGGGAAGGCATCTTTGCTTTATATGATCATGACAAAATCTAGTAGCACAATAGGCATCTCCTCTTTCAAAGTTTCTAGTGACTGAGAATTTTACAATGTTGTTTTCTTTCTTGATTCTGCTCAGCATCCTAAGTTTCCTTTACAAACCAGCCCTTTTTTTTATGGTAGGTAGTACCAAATCCAACCTGCCAAGAATATGATGCTATTTTAAATGAACTGCATTGAGGATTGGTACCTAAATCATATTAATGGGATGTTGTTAATTAGTAGAACAATTTCTTGGTAAAGAATCGGTCCTACAGGGGAAAAATTAGACTGTTTGTGGGAGATGACAATGTGACAGACTAATTGGACAAGTTAGAAGTTCCAGGGATTTGTAAGAACAGGTGAAAATGTAGCTGGTGATAATTGAATGCTAATTACCTCCAGCCTAGCAACTGTCTGACAGATGCTGTAAAAAATGTAGAAGAAGAGCAAAGACAGACCCAAGCACCTTGTCAGCTTTTACTGGCAGGACAGTTGGGGTGAACTATCACTTTAACTACACTTAGGTACCATTATATGGTAGAATTTTATTTCATTTTCCCCTCACTTTGCCCATATTTTATTTTTTAACTTCAGGTATTAACTATTTCCAAATAGCTTTTGCTTTTTAGTCCAGATGGACCCTCAAGGAGTTTTTCTGTCATGTTCAATAAAATAGTTTAAAATCTTTTTTAAAAATATTATAGAATAAAAAGTCCCAAAATCACAATGTTACTAAGCAATGGGAACAGCAGCAGGAACATAAATTCTCTTGGCCACATCCTTTCTGTATCACAAAGGCCTTTCAAAATAGGAGAAAATGCCTTTGTCAGCTTCCTAGAGAAAAAGAGAAAAAGCAAGTCTTGTATATCTCCTTGTGCAAGGAGGACAGATCCTTGTGCAAGGAGGACAGATTAATGAGGGTGCCTACATGCAGAAAGCAATGTGGTGTGCAGCCAAAAGTCTACATGCACGATGCGAAGAGACCTGGGTGTTCCAGCGGAAGAAGGATTCAGAACCAGTTGGATTTAATAGTGCCTAAAAACTGTCTAGAAACCACTGGAACTGTTTCAGCACAGAAGCAATATGCACTGCTACTAAGAACACATTACAGCCACATGCATGCCAAGGCCATACTGACTCTAGTACAATCCACCTCAGAAACTTTGTCAGAACAAAATGGAGCGAAGAAGTCCTATGTATGTTTTCCTGAGATCTTTTGAGGGAAGGACAAGATAAAATTGTTATAAATATATTGATATATGATAGCACTTTGGTTACTAATGGGTCTAATTTACTCACTTAGCTGGATATTGAAGCCCTGATGCAGGATGCATAACAAAGTAAATGTAGTTTCCTTGTGGGCAGTCATGATAATTGTACAAAACTTGAGTCCAAATTTTTCAGTATATAAGCTTTTGTGACTCAAAGCTTACTTTTTCAAGTCTATTTGTATTTGGCAAATTGAGTGTTGACTCACGAAACGATATGCCTAGGCAATTTTATGGTCTTAGATGTTACTGGACTCAAATTTTGTTCTGCAAAGAAGTGAAGGTTTTTGTTGTAGGTGTTTGCCAAGCAAGGATGAATTCGGGTGTGTGTGTGTGTAAAGGAATTCTCACAATAGCCCTTTTCAGATGTTACATCCAAATATACTAGGAGCCTAGTAATGACAGTGCTTGTGATGGTCCCCATATGCAAGGTCATGAACTGAGGCCACACGTGTGCTTTGCATGTACACACAGCTTGCCTGTGCACAAACTGACTGTTGTATTTTTTCTGGATTCCAGTCTGTGCACACTGGAGCTGTATGCACATAGGAAGTAGTCCTGGTTGAGGCATCATGGGTAGCACACGCTCCTGATATATGCAGTTGGTTGGCTTCTGGTATGTCTGGATACAACAGTAGTAAAGAGCTAACAAATACCCATATAAAAATTAATTGGTTTCATTTGAATGGCATCCCATCTGTGGTTTAGGCCCCTTCCACATGGAGGCGGAAGGGGTTGGGTCGGCGTAAACCACGTCCATGCGGACGGTCCCAGAACCGGCTGGGATGACGGCGCCGCGGAGCGCCGTTGCCCGGCTGATCTGGCTTGTCCCTGGCCCTCCAGCATGTCGCCGAGGCCTGGAGACATGCCCCCCGGCCCTGCGCGCCTGCTTGAGCGTCGCAGGGCAGGGGGGCGTGTCCCCAGGCCTTGGCGATGCGCCGGAGGGCCAGGGACCAGGTAAGTGAAGGTTGGGAGTGGGAAGGGGAGAGCGCCTTGGAGCCGCTGCCGTTCGCACGGCAGCGGCTCCAAGGCGGCATTTTCCAACAACCTCGCTCCCCGAGCGAGGTTGGGAAATGCCGGCTTCGCGCCGGTCGGGCGACGCGAGGGCGGCGCGGCTGCGCAGCAGCTGCACTCCCTGTGCTAATGGCTCCCTGGGGACGGCGTTTTTGCCATCCCCAGGGTGCCATGAAACACCCGTGTGGAAAGGGCCTTGGTAATGTTTCTCATGTCATCTGTTACTAGTTCCCATGTATGCAGTATGGTCATGGATCTGTCAACCTCTAGGTGGGGCCTGGAGATATCTCAGAATTTTTTTTAAAAAAAGATCTCCAGACAACAGATATCAGTTCCCCTGGAAAAATTGTTCTGTGTTTAATATGATTTATAAACTGAATAATAAAAAAGAGTAGCAAATTTTGGAATGCCAAAAAGAATTCTGAAATCAGGATTCTGACACCAGATGCCTGCAACTGTGATCCAAGGTTTGTTTTTGATTTTAGTCTTTCTGGCACATTTCACTGACAAGTCAAAGGCATCTTATCTCATTTTCCACTATAACAACAACACAGCAGGGAAGGAGTTATAATTCCAGAGGAGTAGCTATGTAGTCCATTGTAGCAAAATCTAAAAGAAATCCAGAGACTCCACAAAGTTTACCAACATTTATCCTAGCATAAGCTTTTGCAAGCCAGAGCTCACTTAATGATCCCACCAAGGCTTTAATATGTTCTCAATAACCCTGATAATCTCAGCCATTTCTAGTTCAACACAAACAATAAAATCCAGTGTGTCCAGTCTTGTGTGCCTGATCACTTTAACAACAACTTCCTTGGTTCTCCTGCTAGGTCTTTCAGGGCTTCAAATGTAAAATATTTTGGGGACAAAAGGACTGCAAAGAGTCTGAGTCAAGAAGTCTGTCCAAAAAAGGCTGGACAGAGATGCAGTAAACCAGCCAGCAGAATGGCAAGGAGGGGAGAAGTATGTAGACATGGAAACCAGTCAAGCTAAGTAAACAAATTGGTTGTTTGAGAGTATAGTCAGGTTGCAACCACAAGAGAATAATGCTATCCCTTTTTTCACTCACTGTGTACCCCCAAATGATTCACCCAAAAGGAAACAACAAAATGTGGTTTCACTAGAGTGGTTCTTTATGAGTTCCCATATGAGCCCATATGCCAGTTAAACTGAGTCCAACAAGTCCCCACTGACTGTGTTCCACAGACTCCATCTGAAAACAATGAAACCTTGTGCCTTCTCATTGGCAGGTTTATTCTATTGAATGGGCTGCCTCAGGAGATATGCAAGACACTCTGTGAACTAGCTTTCATTTAGGGTAGAATTTTTCCCCTAGTCTACTCTTCCATTTTGTGGCACAGGTTCTGTACATATTTTTGTTTCAGAAGGCTTTTTGGCAGGAACTATTTTGATGGAGTTTCTTTTTAATCTTATTGGGCTTTCCTTAGATCATGACTGTTGTTTTAACTGGTATATTTTGTATTATGTGTGTTGCTTTGACTTGTTTTATAGTTTTATTAAAATTTTAAGGACGGCAAACTGCCTTGAAGAACAGAATGACAGGATATAAATGTTTCAAGAAATACAAACACATAAATAGTCCCAGGTGTTGTGACATTTATTCTGGGATATCATACTTTGATTTTTTTTTAACCTGAAGACAAATGTCCTCTGTTAAACCTTCATTCTTTTGCTGCTAAATCAAAGAAAAAAACCGTACTCTAAATAAAAAGATGATAATCATGAATACATTTCTGTTGTATCAGTTGGGATTAAACAAAGGGTCTCAAAAACTCATATTTTAGAACTGCTTCTTTTAAAAACTATTCAGAAAAAGGACTGGAGGAACTCTTGCATCATTTGTTAGCCAACAAAATCAGTGAGGTATATTTTCCAACACGCCTTCCCACCTCAAATCTACTTTCGTTCCTTCCAGTAGATGCAGAACAGGACTGAGGAATAAAACTATCAATTTTGCTTTCAAGCTACAATGAAAATGGCTTGACAGGGTTCAGGGAGAGAAGGTGTGGCAGCTTGCCAATATTAAGCCTAAGCAAACTGCTGAAGAAATGGAAATGGTTTAACAGGCTGAACTTGTGTCCCCTGGATTAAGCTGAAACCTTGCCGGCATCATGCTGGCAATACTGAATGGCGCTGTAATTCTGCCAGCTTGAACTAGCAAATGACAGAACCATACATACGCTCAGAAGCTGAATGGGGATATCACCCCCTTTCCCCAAAAATATTAACAAAAAAGCTGAAACTGCCTCATGCTGCAAGAGCAAAGAAGCAGAGAACACAAAATTGCCAGCTTCCTGGAAGAGTACATTTGTGAAGGCTGCTGTTATGAAATTGCTGCACCAGAAGAATAGGTGAATTGTTTCAATTCCCTCCACTTCGCCTGTGGATTAACTGACTTTACATTATTTCCCAGGGATGCACAGTATTTTATTTATTGCCATAATCAGTAAGATCCCAGTGCCATAAATAACTCTGCTCACACTAGGTGATTTTGCTTTATGGACCCCCATTAATGGTTTAAATTAGATTTCATAGGAAGCAGCTATTGCTTTATGTCTTCTATGAACATACTTGGGAAATGACAATGATTTGGATTACCTTTTGTCTGAATGTTAGTCCTCCATCTGTAAAGTTGTTTTTGTATGGAAAATGCCAAAGATCTTAAAGGTATTGACTCATAAATACACCCTATTTGCAGTTATTACATGTTCACATGTACAAGGAAGGGGCAAAGGCATTGTTGATGTGCTTATGGGAATGTACTTTCTGTCAGGGTACAAATGGGCTCATTTATTCAATTGAGTATTCAAGGATCATTTATGCAAGGCACGGGGAAATGGAACTAGAACAACCCAATCCTATAATGGCTGCTGCAGAAGCAGAAGCAGCAACATGAAAACAGATGTGTGTTTCTGCAGTCAGAAGTGATATTTCATGTTATGCGAATTGTGCAGAGTCATGCAAATATCTCCTACTTGCCCAATTAACTGCCTCCAAAGCCCAAGGCCACTCATTGCTAGATGTTGCTGGCATAGTACTGTTCTGAAGCTAAGGAAGCATGGCTTCTCCAACAGCTTTCAGAATACACATAAGGGACCATTAATGGCCAAGGTTTAATTTGTGAAAAAAGGAGATGCTGGCATTCAAGATCCATAAAGATCTAGTACAAATGTGTACTAAATGGAATCACCCTGGCTGCTCACTGCACATATTATTCAGCAAAACAGTTAAAAGAAACCTTATTGTGAAACTTTTCTGGCACCAGAACAACAGATCAAGTAGTTTAAGAGTTCCTTGCTTCTTCTTCTTCGGAGAGGAGTTCCTGGGGCTCAGTTCATTGCTGGAAATGGAAGATATTTCAGATCAAATTCAACCCGGACAATAACCTCACATCAGTTCTCCCAATGTACTCCCTTCTGGGCAGGCACATGAGGTAGTGTTGAGTTCCCACACTGTTGCAAGGCAATGCAATATTCCCTTGTGCCCAGGCTAGGAAATGTGTACTTGAAGCTCTGTGTTGCTTCCTTGTGTACCAAAACAAAAGCTCCAAATTAACAAAACATTTTGACAGTGCAGTGGGCCTGTGAGAGACCACCACAGAATTCAAATTGGTACTGAGTGCACAGACCCAGATAAATCATAAGGACCTCTAGGCTGTGCAGAAATCACCATTTCCTCTCTTATCTTGCAAAGTGTTAACATGTCAGACGACACCTATTCTACAGATTGAGGAAAGGTAATTTTGTATTCTTTTGTAAAGCATGTACCCCCTCTGGTACTTTCACAGTGTGTGTCAGTCTATGAAAATATATAAAGCACAAATGACAAAGTAGCACATCTTGAAAAGGTGATGCAGGCATCACAAGTGACTTCACCCTGCAGCATCTAGAAAGGTATAATGATCCATAGATATGGCAAAGTATCATTTTATGCCTATTGTGATGATTGTAGGGTTTCTAGCCTACACTGGTATTACAAAAAAGTTCTGCCATTACACTGTCTTAGGAAATCCAGTTGTCTAATAAAGACAAAAAAATCACACTCTTTTAAGCTGAAAAAAGAATGTCTGCAAAGTCCTGGATCTACAGAAACCCAGAACTCTATCTGCTAGCTCTGACTAGGCAGGGAAGCAATAGGAAACAAACAAAGACATCTTTGGGGCAAAAAAACAATGAAAAATTGTCTGCAGGAACATATATGCAGTGCATATAACAATGATCTGGATTTCCAAATCTTAAAAAATTTAAAAATACAAGAGAAGTCTGATGTCATGGGGTGGAAGGGGGGCATTCTGAACTAATACCTTTCAAATTAATGATTACCTCTTAGAAGGACCTTATTCCAGATATGTAAGGAAACCAAGTGTGATAGTGAAGGTATAGGCCAATTCACAAGTCAACATTAGTTTGGACAAGTCAAAAAGCAATCAATAATGAAATAATTTTACTGAAACTGATAAAAGTTTTTAAATCCACAGAAGTAGACACTATCATTCAATAGAAACTGCCAAGTGTCTATCCAATGGCCAACTTTTGGTATTCGGGTGTTTCCTCTGTGGCTGCCAAAGTCTCACAAAGACTTTAGAAACTACAACAGACCATTGCTAGGATCAACTTCTGACTCAAAGTTCTGTTGCTTTTATTGCAATAAAGCAGGACAAAGTTCTGTAACCAACCAAACCAATGTCCAAAGAACACATTCCAAAATCATCTTTTATACTGTTTTCAAAACAAGCAGTCTAACTTTGCAACTACCCGATTGGTTACATTTTGCCACTACCTAATTGCCTGCAGGAGCTTGATCTCAGTATGGGCCACCACCCAGGTCAGCAGCAGGAACCCCCTATCTCTAATAGAGCAAAGAGTTTTTGTGCTAACTGGCAACCATATTGGGGGACTCAGGAATGATTCAGTAGAGCCTGGAGCAAGGCAGCAGAATCAAGATAAACAGCATCTTACATACTCCCTGTTTTCCCCGAAAGTACACTTGTTTGTTCAGAGCATGATCATATCTCCAATACGTACGTAACAATTCTCACTTCAGTCTTGTCTCTGTTCCTTCTAAACACTGACACTTACATCCTGGCAATTTGCTTACAGTCTAATGCTTGTACCCTGGCACATTAGCCTTACAATCTACATTTCCTACGAAGTTAGTTGAGAGTGTGGGGTGCCTAAAATAAAAGCGAACACATACACAAATAAATAACATTGTAATACATATTGGGCAAATCACAAAAGGATGGGGAGGTATAATGAGCTGGCTAAATATGCACACTAAAGGGACATAAAAACAATGACCATCCTGTGCTGATATTAATGCTATAATTATTCTAAAGAATAAAAAGGGCGATAGCAACTGATCATCATACACTGATTTAACACTGAGTCCACAAGAACTGGTCCTGGGACCTTCCAGAATCCTTCTGGTCCCAGAAATACCTTCCTACTACTAAATCCTGAAATAGCACTCCAAGAGAAATGCATACTTTGGGGTTTATTACCATAATTTCTTAGAGATAATGGGGGTCCTTTGAATTGCGTGCTTTTCTGAACCAGGATGCTCAGTCAGCAGTGATTCCGTGAAAGGCCTGAATACAGAAATTCTGTTATTACTGTTATCAATTAACAATCAATTGGTAGCAGCATACATCTGAACTGGGAAAAAATTCTGCATAGTGATGAAATTGCTTGAAACTGAGTTTTGAGCCATAAAACTAAGTTTAACTCTGATATAATCTACTCATTTACATTTTGCTGGTGACTACAAAGGAACTGTGATTGACAGTGATCAGAATAGAAATACCGATTTAAGCTCATCTTGTAAAATGTAAAGTGCAAAATGTAAAGTGACGCACATAGGGGCAAAAAATCCAAACTTCACATACACACCACGGGGGTCAGTGCTATCAGTCACAGACCAAGAAAGGAATTTGAGTGTCTTAGTTGATAGTTCCATGGGAATGTCAACTCAGTGCATGGCAGCTGTGAAAAAGGCAAACTCTATGCTGAGGATAATTAGGAAAGGAATTTATAATAAAACTGCAAAGATTGTCATGCCCTTATATAAAGCAGTGGTGCGATCGCACTTTCCTTGATTGCTGAGTTTTCTCAATAGTCTGTGGTGAGGAACTTTGTCAAAAGCCTTTTGGAAATCCAAGTAGACAATGTCCACTGGTTCCCTCGTATCCACATGCCTGTTTACACCCTCAAAGAACTCTATTAAGTTTGTAAAGCAGGACTTGCCTCTGCAAAAGCCATGCTGACTTTTCCTCAGCAGGTCTTGCTTTTCTACATGTTTTATAATTTTATCTTTACCAGTAATTATAGAGTCTACTAATTTACCTGGAACAGGAATTTTCCTCACCTCCTCTTGGGTGAAGACAGACGCAAAAATTCATTCAGCTTCTCTGCAATCTTCCTGTCATTCTTTAGCACGCCTTTTGTTCCTTTATCAACTAACGGGTCTACAGCTTCCCTAGCTGGCTTCCTACTTTTGATGTACTTGAAGAATTGTTTGTTGCTGGTCTCGATGTTCGCAGCCATGCGTTCCTCACAATCTTGATTTGCCTCCCTTACAGCTAACTTGCTTCTCTTTTGCGACCATTTGTGCTCCTTCTCGTATTCTCGATCAGTGGAGCTGGACTTCCATTTCTAAAAGACATCTTTTTTCTAATAATTTCCTCAACCTCCCTTGTTAACCATGGTGGCTTTCTTTTGGACTGGGTGCTGCCTTTTCTAACCTGCGGAACACATTACAGCTGATCTCTTATTACTGTGTTTTTAAATAACCTCCAAACATCTTGGACAGTTTTGATTCTCTTGATTTTCCCTTTCAGCTTTCTGCACACTATCCCCCTCATCATTGAGAAATTTCCCCTTCTGAAGGCAAATGTAACTACATTAGTAGTTGTCACTTGCTTGCATGCTTCTGCTAAAGTTCCTTCTGCTAAACGAGTTTAGGAGACATTTGGGTGATATTGTTGGAATGCTATGCTTTATTCTTCATGTATTCCTCTGTTTAAAAGGTTATGTTTTTGCAGAGGTTTTAAGTGGCAATCAGTGGAGCTCAGACGTCCCTTCAGTGGGCTACAGACATCCCTCCAGTGGAGCATGCTGGATTTCCCATGATCCTTCCCTTGTTATGTTTTGTATATGAGTGGAAACAGGGTGACACCAAGAATGTATATTGAAATGAACATACACTTGGTGGCTGGAAGCTACGATATATGGTTTTAACTTGGGCCCTTTCCACACCCGTGTGGAAATGCACAACCACCAGCATGAAGTATGCTGGTGGAGGCTTAGGGACCATTTGCACACTATCGTGCAGCCCTAACGTCCCTTGCAGCTGGAGAGGTGGCTCCATGCAGAGCCGCCTCTTGTGGTCCCCCTCCACTCACCTTCTTGTGCAGTGTCCCTCTGGAGGACTGTAGAGACCCACCCACGCTGCCCTGCAACCTCCAGAGGTTGCAGGGCAGTGTGGGCGGGTATCTTCAGTCCTCCAGAGGGATGCTGCACAAGAAGGTGAGTGGAGCCAACGGGGAAAGCAGTGGCTTCCTGGCGGTGCGGTTTGCACTGTGCCGCTGGGAAGACGTTGTTTATCAATCTCACTCATTGATCGAGGTTTTCAGGGGTGGCTTCATGCCACCCGGGGAAAGCCAGGACGGCGCTGCTGCACAGCAGCAATGCGTCCTGTGCAAATGCTCTCCCAGGGACGGTGTTTTTGCTGTCCCTGGGACACTGTATTTGGCCCATGCGGCAAGGGCCCTGGAGACATTCTTGCCTTGCTGTTCTGTGACTAATGAGTGTTGGCAGTGTCACTATGGATTCCTGTGCAGCTGTTGTGTTTTCACTTCCTGGGATTGGGTATATTTTTTGCCATTTGCTCTCTACAAAGATAATATAGGATACTTAGGGTTTTACCATAACATTATCTGGGGTTTAGAATTAAGTAGTTCATAATCTGCCTAAAGTAAGGAGAGAGTGCCAATGTTAATCATGATTACAACACATTGAAGAAGTTGGAGGTGTTTGTTATTCTATTGTTTCAATGGGAATTAAGTTACCAACTTCAGCTCCATTCAGATCAGGACCATTTCAGCAATTCAAGGAAAATTTGTTTTAGTTGTAGGACATTCCATCTTGAATCAATTTTTTCATGTCTAAAAGGTGTCATGAAAATGAGAGCCACGTTTGCACATCATTGTTCCCAAATGCTGTGACAACTTTGTCCAAACCACTTTATCATGCAGGGACACTTCTGGATGACATGATAATTGAGCCAGCATATGAATCAAGCTTTATATACATCCCTGATTCAATTTGGCACACAGGTAGGGGGGCCAAGGTTGGACGTGAAGGCTGAAGATCGGTCTTAGACTTCATTCAATCCAAAGTTCACTGTATAGGCCTAAATAACTATTCAACCAATTCAGCAACTGAAACTAGCAGAGAGGCTGTTTTTGAATGTATCACACATATGACTTTTCTGTGAATTTACTCTTTGCCTTTCTAGAGTCCCTCTGCAGTGTCAATTTATCAACTCAGACTCATTAAGAATACATCTGCTCACGGTCTCCTGGGGACTGATATGTCTCAGCATGCTACCTCATTCCTAGGTCCCTACCATAAGCTCTTGCAAAAGCAGCATGCAATTATTAGGACTTTATTCATTTCATACTTCACACTGTTTTGCTTTAGTGTTGCTGTGAGCTGTTCAGTGGGCTCCCATGTTTTGAAGTTAAGTGAACAGATGAAATAATTCATATAAATACAAATACAGTCACGGTACCCTGATACCCTAGATCACACCCTCTGAGTCATAATCTACCATCTTTAAAATGTCTCTTTATCATCTAGCTGATAGAAGGCTGTTCACAGGGAATGTCTGGCATTCTTGACAGAAAAAAAGGAAATGTTGGTTTATGCCTTCATTTTTTTCAGTCATATGGTTAGACAATTGCAATTCATTATTTGTGAGGTTACCAGAGGCTAGATTTCTTCAGCTCACTTTCATTTAGAATACAGCTGCTTCTAATCTCATGGGGCCTACTCTTTCACAGCAGGCTTCCCTTCATTTCTAAACCTCCCCACAGGCTCAGAACAGTTTTGATATTATGGTTTTGTTAATAAAACAAGAAACTTAGATTTACTGCTTTTTGTTTTGAGAAACTTTTATTAACTTCCACTTGTTTTCTCACTTAGCACGACTGGAAGATACAGCCAGTGCAGTCCCCTTAGTCCCCAGTAGTGCTCTTAAAAATCCAGTTTTCAGGAAATTGAGGTCAATTTTTTCCTATAATGCTTTTTCTTCATTATATATGTCACAATAAAAATCCACATAAATTTAGCATAAGACTGCACAAACATAAACCTATTTCAAATTTCCACTGTTGAGTTTGGTGCCATAGAAATTCATCCTGAAAAAAGTACATGAATAACTACCTTTTTTCAATTAAATTTAGCACAGTTGTTTCTCTTCACTGGCTCTTCTTCATAGTCATTCTGGCTACTGCTTCATCCTTTTCCTTAATTAGTTACATGGTTGATTCACCCACTTAGGAATGAGGTAGCATAGGATGGTGTTACGATACTACATCTGCAGTAATAACATCACCAGTGGTCAGTAAATAAAATCACAACCAGCCAGATTTAACCATCTGATGGGGACAGGTATGAGCAACTGATAGCAAGGGTAAGGGACAGCAATTGAAAGGAATAAGAAAACAGTTCCAAAAGTTACAGATGAATAGACATGTTTGTCACAAAGAGTGCTATCAAAAGGAATGGTGTTTTAACTATTATATCTCCACCAGAGTAGTGTTGGAAAAATAATGCCAAATAACAATTTGTGGACAGTAAAAAAGGAAACTCTTTATTGCAATAAAGAGGAACACTCAAGGATGTTCCAAGATTAGCAGGGTAACAAGTCAGTTTATACACTAATAGTACATGTGTTGTTCCTTGATTGGTTCTAAGACAAGTTAACTTAATATCCTGAAGATATTAATCAAATAATGCGTATTTGTAACTGAATGGGAATTTCTAAACATACTCTCCTGAGAATTTCCTGAGAATTTTTGTGTACATGTCTATCTTATAGGGACATATATCCTGCCTAGGTGTTTTCCCAAGCTAGCTTTCTGTTTTTCAACTACAATCTGTTTTTCTTCCCACTGTCTCTTCTTGCTTTGTACAGTAAGAAGCAAATTTGCGTAATTCTCAGGCAGTTGGGTTTAGAAAGTTGAATTTTCAAACCTAAACAACATTCTTATAATCCAGTTAAGCGCCACTTCTCTATTTTGTTATCTCAATACATTTTGTGAAGACTAACAAAGCTACTTACTGTAACAAACACAATTAATTGAATAAATGTTTCAATATGTGACTTGAAGTCCAGAAATGTATTCTGTTGCTTCCAATAAGAGTCTGGCACTTTCCTTTCTTTTGCATTAAGTATCTGTTTTTCAGAATATTTTGAACTGAACTGTACTTTATGGCACCATGACATAGACTGTTGAACTGGTTGTAACTGTTGCGTCAGAAAAGCAAGAGTTAAGAACAATACAGCCAAAATGTTTTATTTGGGCAATACAAATACAATCAAATCAAAAAATATCACAGATTTTCATACATTAGTAAGAAGTTACTGTACACTTGAACAGTTGCCATTTTATACAGCTAACAAAGCTTTACCTTTAATAAATGTTTTTTCCTCTCACATAAAATATACACTTTTCACTGACGTATTTTACATCATACACCTCTCTTGGATAAGAAACATTTCACAAACAATGCACAACAGAGGCCATCTTCTCTAAACCCATACAAAATATTACATTGAAGCGAGAAACACTGTAATATCCTACTATAGGCTGCCGCCCTCATATTCTCTTGCTACTTAAAATACTACATGCATCATAAAATGCTGTACATTGATTGAATATTGAACATGTATTTGCTCAGTACTTTGCACAGAACTTTAGAATGTTACACATCTATTAGATTAATGGCACACTTTGCATCCAAATCTGTGCAATTCATACCATGGCCCAATACAAACTTTTGGCAGCGTAACACCAAGAATAATTTGTTTTGTACTTCTATATGCCTTGAAGGTGTGGAGTTCATTTTACTCTCAAGGTTAAAGGCTGAATTTTATTCACAGGTATCTATCCCAACCCAGGGATTATTCTATTTGTGCATATTAGGGGGTCTTGCACATAATAATGATTTGGATGCATCTTAAATCCTCAACATAGAATAGAAAGGCAGATTCAGCTCTGTGCCTCTGAGCACTGAAATCTTTGCCAGATAGCATCCAATTTGGACAAAAGAGGCATCATTTATGTATGAGGCAGCCAATTCACTGGATCTTATGCTCAAGGGTATGTCCATGACACTGCATCTACCAACTGTTTTGGGATAAGTTTCTTTTTTGCAAACTGTTACATACTGTGAAAAAAATACAGCCTTTATGGGGGTACATCATAGACCCACAGCATTGCCATGATTTTCATGACTAGCCATATAATAGGAAGGAGAAAAAGATGTACTAAATTACTAGCAAACCTCTTTATATGTTTGGGTTTCTATGCAAGAGATCATGTCTGTAAACCATCAATTTATTTGAACAGCAGATGATGGAAAGAAGTACCTTGAGCCTCAAAGAAGCCAGGATCCAGAAAGTCAGACAGCATCCTGATCCTATGCATGTTGATATAAATGGGACTTCCTTCCCAATAAGGATGCATAGAGTTGCATCATTTAGCTTAAGTGACATCCTCTTTACTTAAACCCAAATCTGCCTCCATGTATAAGATGTTTAGAGGGGAAGGAGTTTACAACCAGAAGGTCAAGCAGATGTAAGGAGGTGACCCTTGCCCTGTTCCCATGGCTTACCACTCTCATCAGCTTGGCAACTAACCTCCTTTCCCCTGCAGTTGGATTATGATGTTTCTTGGCAGAAATGAGATCAGTGGGGAGAAAATTGGGCAGGGAGGAGGGCTGGAGGAAGGTAAGCTGTAGAAGAGAAAGTGTCACCTCCCTTTAACATCACACCAATTTTGCTCTTAAAATCCTGACACTCTCCTATTGTGTTCTGTTCGAATAGCCCCTATTTTAGGTTTAGTCCAGTCCAATCAATGGGCTTAGGCCAGAGTAACTCTGCTTAGGTTTGCTCACTCAGACACTGGAATAAGTAGAATATTTTATAGTTGTCAAATTTAGAGAGGCAAGCTATGAAAAAGATATTTCCTTCCTATGTATTGTATAAAAAAGGAACATTATACGGAAATTAACCAGCAGTTTTTCATTATTGCACTAAAGACTGTTAAGGAATTTTTTTTAAGAAATAAAGATCAAAGAGACCTAATTCGGTATCAGTTTAAATATGTAGGTGCAATATGTATTACAGCTTCATTTCCACAGGATTCACTTGAATTGATATTTTGCTTGTAAAGAATTAGCTGTAACAACACAAGTCACTCTGTACAGTGGTGACATTCCTTTGATTTTTACAAGGACTTTGATGGAAAATACATCAGTGTATGTGATAACTGAGGCCCCCTTTTAGGAGTCCTCCTTGGTCTACTTCTGCATATCTAAAGTTATCAGCAATGTTGAAAGAGAGCGGGAAAGCCACAGTACCTTCTTGGCTTGGGCCAATATCAGTGTACTAAATATTTCTCAATAGATGTATTTTGTCTGAGCAAACAGTTTCTGCAAGTGTTAACCTTAAATTCAAATATCAAGACTCTTTTCTGACCTCTGTTTCTTATTTTGCAGAGATTCTTCCTTATCTTGCTGTCTTTTACCTAATAAAATCCTATGTATTCTAACTTTATTTCCAGGAAGAAATTTTCCCAGCTAAAAGTTCATGTACTTTTTTTTCCTGAAGTTACATTTGGAACCCCAAATGGTCTGCATTCAGAAAATCTTGCAACCTCATTCAAATAAAGCATTTCTTTCTTTACTATAGTTAAAAGAAAAAATTTCTGTCACCTCGAGAGGATATATCTAGAGAAGAATAAAAAAGAGAACTATACATGTGTAATGCCTTACTAAGAGCCTGACCTAGAGCCTAACAAACTCAATCAAGAATCAAAGCAGAAGAAATAGACTGTTCCATAATATGAAGGAATTGGAATGGAACAGAACAATTTGATAATTGCTGTTATAAAAATGAGGTGTCTTGTCTTGAGGGGGCTTTATGATGTGTGTGATTAATCAATGCTCCAACACAGAAGATGCAAGCTGCTGAAATTACCTCTAATGTACAACATCATCAAGAAATGACATAGGACTTCTTTTAGAGTGAAATTGTTAATTGGCTATAGATTCACTGTGGTGGTTTTGTCAGGCTATGAGGAATACAACATTCATAAACAGTAATGAGTCAATAAATGCAGCAATGTTGCTGGAAAGGACACTGACCCTGGTGGCTGTTTTTGTCAAAGTAAGCAATCTGGTTCTATTCAACCCTGTCTCAACACAATGTTGGAGACAGCACGTACAGGTTGGTAACTGATGTTCAAGTGGGATTTGATGCTGTTAGATCCATTTTTTTTATTACATACACACACCTTTCCATTCAAGGGTGCTGTTTTCATTTGCTGTAGTTTATATGTACTTCACATTATCCTTTGTTTGGCTCTTAGTCAGATGAAATGTGTTTATATTTTCTATGATTTGTTTCTTTGGACGGTGCAGTATAATTCTGTCAGATACATCATTCCTAACAGTATATCCAGCAGTCATTATGCTTTGTTATATAGATGTATATTTCAGGAATATAACAAGGTGAAGCCACACTGTATAAGATCCAAAGGACTGGGAGTGGCACTCCCCTTCATGGATCAGATATTTTCCACTATTCCCCATCCACCGCAGCCCCCTGAAAAGTGGCTTTTGGGGGCCAGGGACTTGTGAGGAACACTGAGGGGTGTGACTGTCAGAAAGGGGAATTGTCAAAAATCACTACTCTTATATGAGCAGAAATGGTCTTCTTCTCATGGAAGAAAGATTTTGGGTCTGATTCATTGCTTTGCTTTGCAAAAGTCCTTTTTGCCATCATATTATATTTGGTGCAATGTAGTGCCTATGTTTCTCTTCCTTACTGAGAAAACAAAGAGAATCAATATTTACCATGCACCACTGGAACATTTAGGTGAACAGAAATGGATGGATTCTGTTCGTACTCTCACCAAATGGATGAGAACAGAATGAGATACAGAATACTAACCCACAGTTAATATAACCTTTTGCTCACTAGCCGAGACTAGATTAAACTACTATTTGGGTCTCAGGGATGCTCTGCCAATAAAATATTGGCTGCACAAACTTATACAGTGTTGCTTGGGACAAAGATGAAGACATGGCATTTCATGATCATGTCCATGTTGATAGAAAAATAACTGAACCTGCTTTCTCACTGAAAGTGCAGATTTCTATATACACTATATACAGATCTACAGAATACAACACTGACTGAGTGTCCAGCATGTCTCAGTTATATGCTCCATAATTTCATAAAGCAGATTTCCATCTTCTATTGCCTTCGGTCTCCCAAGAAAAGATATTCAACTTTCATTAAATCTTGTTGAATTTTGTTTTGCCATTGATGCAATAAAATAAAAAACACACACACTTATTTTCATTATAGGTCATTATTTCATAGCTGAGACTCATCAACTCTGACAAGTTTCAAAAAGAAATCTCTCTTTATATACATAAGTGAAGACCTCTGGGTGCTTGTGAATGTGAGAGAAAAATATGTTGCTGGCTGATTGCAGAGGCAAAGGGTAAGAAATAACAGTAGGCTGGAAAAGGCTAGGGAGTATTCTTCTTCATTCTCCTTTATTAAAAAGGGGGAAACCAAGTCATTGAGAAAAGCTTTTGCTAAATTCTTATCCCTGCATGTTGAAAAGCTCTGCCATCCAAGCATATCCTATTTCTTTTAGGTTTCTTTCAAAATATGTTGATTTTTTTTTAAATTTTAAATATGGAACGCCTACAATATGTACTGAAGAAATAGTACATTCAAAAGTCTTCCCTTCACTATGCTCATGAGCATCACTGATAATCTACTGGTAACTATATCCTTGGTAAACACAAGAATTGTTTCTCTGCATGAACACTGTGGGTCAGATACAAAGGTTCTTCATGTTATGGAAAAAATTCCAGCTCATTAAAAGAGTCATGAAAAACCTTTGGCCCAGCCACTAGAAGTAACAGCAAAGTGTCCCTAAGAAAAGTCAAGGCATTATTGTCATCCTCTTGCATGATTACTTATTGTTCCACAAAGAATCAAAGCATGAACAGCAAAAATGATCCCCTAATGTTTGCTTTAAGTGTCGATGCAAGGTTTTATTCTTGAAACAAAGGGTGAATAATGTTGCATTTTCCTGTTGCTTCACCTTAATGATTTCCAATCTTATTTTGCTTTTCAGCAGTTATGCCATCCAGTGCTACTACTATGGAATGATTTCCCCAACATGTAAGAAGAAACCCTACTGTGTAACACTTGCCCAATTTCTGTGTGCGGCATTACACTGCAGGCAGGTTTCACTACTGACAGATTCTGTTTCGCAGTCTGACTAGTCCTGTCTCATAATTAAATAGCAAAGCTCATGCAGTGTAAAGGTCAAAAGCTTGGAACGTGTCAAGGGACATGTCATATGCATTTATGACTCAACTTACTTTACAGCAATGTCAGCATAAATATTGAGCCTGTCTGTTTAGCTAACAGTGATGACTACAGCTAATGATTTAAAAGTTAAGTATTAAAATGCACTGAAGTGTGGAAATCATTCCACAAAGCTTGCAAACACACAGCTATAGCTTTAAACTGACATTTGCATTAGCTTTACAATCAAGGTACAGCAAGCACTTTTTATCTTATAAAAAGTTTACTTGAGGGTAAGTCCCATTGATTGCATTCAGACGTACCTTACAAAATAAAGAAGCTTTGTACTGAAGAATATTTATGAGCAAGGTGTGAATTCTAGCTTAGTGCCTCAGGAAGTGAATAATAATTTTAGGAAGAGAATAGAGTTGTGTGTATGTACATGAGGTGGGGGAAAGAGGGGGAGCTGATCATATCTAGAAATCACTAGTATTAACTCTCACACTAGTGTACTTTCCCACTTTCCTGCTTCTGCAAGCTCCTGATATGCCCTGTGAAATCATATTACCAAGGGTCAGTGGATTCCCAGAAAGTGTGTGGGTTTGAATTGGGTGGGAGGGGGTGTCTTTTACTGGGGCAGAAAGAATAATTAAAAAATGCCTCTTCTCTTCCACAAGTGAAAGTGCCTTACATAACTGGAAAAGGAAGTTGAGATCTAAGCCACAGTGTTTGTCCCCAGAAAAGACCCTAGCTATCATAAATGACTTTGCATTGCCAGAGGTTGTAGATGTAGAACATCTTATTTCTAGTAACCTATTTAAAACAGATTTTTTGAAAAGTTAATGAGTTATATCTTCATCAAGTTTTCCTTTAAAGAATACTTGTCCACTAAGCATCCTAGAACAAAAAAGGAAGCATGCTATTGCACAGTTTGGCTTCCTGTGTCTCAAGACTAGAATATAGCAGGAAATTTATAGAGAACTGTTCTCAGTCTGGAAAGAAATTATGTGCTCTTTCCTAAGAACTGGGAGCTGTAACAAATTTTGAAAATTACATTAAATTACATTAAAATTGGATTCTAAATCCTTTTAATCCAAGCCATCAGATGGAGGAAAGATTTGTAACATTCAATTCCTTCTTATAAATTAATTCAACTAACTACCTAGTCACTACCAGATCAAACCACTATATTCTCTAAATGGGCTACATGAGAGGACAAGGTAGAAAACTATCAAAGATATTTTGCAGAATGTATGTAAAAACAAATTCAAGTGCAGCACCATTGACATCCAATAAGTAAAGTAATGGACTTGAAAGTAAGGAAGCTGAGTTCAAGATCCACTTAGCTTGTCATAATTTGCTCTAATTTAAGTCTCCATCTATAAAATGGGGGGGGGGAGTGACTTTTCATTTAGACTTGTGAAAATGAATGTGATACTAATCTTTTAAAAGACATACATATGGTAAATCAGAAGCACTAGTATTCAGAAAGGCTTTAAAACAAACAAATCTACTCATTTGGCATGGCAGAAATTATTGATGGCTAGCCCCCAACATGACTTTTTAAAAAGATTATGAGTGAGGTGTGGTTGCCCACAGTTGGTCTTCCAAGATAAATTTCAAAACAAACTCTATCTATCTATCTATCTATCTATCTATCTATCTATCTATCTATCTATCTATCTATCTATCTATCTATCTATCTATCTATCTATCTATCTATCTATCTATCTATCTATCTATCTATCTATCTATCTATCTATCTATCTATCTATCTATCTATCTATCTATCTATCTATCTATCTATCTATCTATCTATCCCTTGCTCCATCTCATTGACAGTTATCTTGAATGCAGCCCAGTAGCAATTTTATATGCTTTACCAAATTAGCCACTTATTCCAAAGAAGCCACTTTCTTGAAATCAGGAGATTTCTTGAAATCAGGAGATATTGACAACACAAGACATCCTGGAGAAATCTTTTTTTTAAATGCCGCCTCCTCATTTTTTGTTTGGACAGCATGAACAAAAAAAGGCATCAAAGGAGAAAGAGGCTTTCCCCCTCCATCCGCCATTTCCTCCCACCTGAGTTTAAAGCTTTCACGCCCAACATAGTATGGCACTGCAGGGATTCTCTGTGCCTGAAACTATTTGGTGAATGTTACCCTGGACATTTGCTTTGCAGTCTCCACTGCTAGACACCTTTTCAGTACAAAAAAGTACATGGTTGTATTCAGCTTGTCCTGCTGATTTCAGCAACATACAGTTTCCCTATGCAACTTCATTGTTACTTACATATGCTAAAATGGGTGGATTCCACTCCACGTACAAATCACACTTGCTAATTGCACCCTTTACACGTGTTAACCAATGCAAATGGTTCTTTCTACCATTCTGGACATTCCACAGGTATATATACTCCACTTTCCTGACTACCACCAGATCCTCAGAAGATGCCAGCCACAGATGGAGGTGAAGCGTCAGGAGAAAATGCTACTAGAACATGGCTGTACAGCCCAGAAACCCCGCAACACCCCAGTTATTCTAGCTGTGAATCCAACTGTGATTCCAGTTGCGACAATACATAAAACTATATATTGCCAGAATTGGCAGGACAAGGTCAATACAACCATGTACTTTTCGGGCTGAAAAGGTGCCCAGCCATGGAGCCTGCAGAGGAAGTATTGCAGGGAACCCGTAAGCAAAAAACTGTAGGCACGGAGAATCCCTGCAGCACCATGAAATGTCGGGCATGAGCAGTGGAGGAATCTGATAAGATAGATTTAATGGGTGGGTGGTAAATAAGACAGCAAGCAGGAGATGACTTGCAGATGACTTCAGAAAAAAGTCCACATTTTTGCAACTTTTAAAAAAGACTGCTTGAGCTGAAATAAGGCAACTTGAAAACATCTTGAGGAAAAAGGGGTGTCGAGTTCCTCCCCAAGACTCCCTTTTTTATCCTCAGGACATCTTATTTGCACTGTGCAGAATGGGCCACTGTTGAAGCAGAGAGTCTGGAGCTGAGAGAACAGCATAACCAGCCTCTTCTGTTATTACCGAGAACTATTTATTGGCCAAATGATCTGTTAGATTCAGGGCAAAAAGATCCAGAACATGTTTAAGAATGTGCAACGAAATAACAGAACAGTTATTTTCTGTGACCCCCTCTCCCACCCATAATCTAAACTAGTGTAGAAAAGGAAAAGTTTTATAATTTTACAATTTGACTGAGGCCTGTGTAAGGATGGGACTTTAAGCTGGATAATAACAAGTATCAGAATGTGACTGTACTATCACCATTGACTATACAGAAAGGGTCTTCGGATGGGAGATGAACAGGAATGTTGGGAATAAATCAGGGAAATTTATTGCACAATTATGTCAGCCACATGCAGTCTTGCACTGGGAAAACAGTTGTTGTGTTGAAGGAGAAATGGAACAGAAGATGCACAGCTACAATATAACAGAACAAGCTTGGTATTTTTTTGTTCTGATTATCACCTGTACATTTCAATATTTTATTTCTCTCATTCGATGAAAGAAAATTTTCTATCTGATATGCATTTGGTACATTTTTTTGATAAAGATATACCAGAAGGACATGCAATTAAGTTTGGCATACTCAAGAAGTAAAGCATAAGTTCATAATTGTGGGTAAGCAACCTTGAAATACTGTTGAAGGCTTTCACGGCCAGATTCAACTGGTTGTGGTGGGTTTTCGGGCTGTGTGGCCGTGGTCTGGTAGATCTTGTACCTAATGTTTCACCTGCATATGTGGCTGGCACAGATGCTAGCCACAGATGCAGGCGAAACATTGGGAACAAGATCTACCAGACCACGGCCACACAGCCCAGAAAACTCACAACAATCAGCCTTGAAATAGTCTGAAAGTGTCATTATTTGGGTATTAGGTTTGAATCTTAGCAATATGAAATTGCTATTTGTGAATGGCTGCTAAGCAACTTTTCTTCCTGGAAGTTATTGAGTCAGATCACTAGCCAGGCTCCACTGCTCTACATTAAGTTGGCTAAGGCTGATTCCACGCAGCAAATATATAACAGATTGCAGTAGTGATAAAGGAATCCCTTTCCCTGTTTTCCCGTTCATGTGCTTTCTGTGCAGGCAGCACAATCCAGAAACAATTCAGGTTGCTTTCACATCTTTGCATGGAGACACTTCTCTATTTAAAATTTTTTTTTTGGCAACACATGTGTAGCTATGCAAGCATTCAGAAATGACTCTCCACAACCATGCCAATCATCCCAGGACATGACCGGCTGCACCTGCGTAGCTATGCAACCCACAAAATTAAGAAAAGGGAAAGGGGCAGTGATGGGATTCAAATAATTTAATAACCGGTTCCGGTGGTAGGATTCAAATAATTTAACAACTAGTTGTTACAAGCACCATTTTAACAACTGGTTCTGCTGAAGCGGTGCGAACCTGCTGAATCCCACAGGGGGCCTCCCTGCAATGGCCAGACAATGGCAGATGGATTCTCCCTGATGGCATGGTGGAAGGGAGGGACTTAAAGCGCCCCCTGCTTGGCTGTTTGCGTGGGAGTGGCTCCAACCCGGGATTTTTCAAAAGGTTTGCTAGTTTAGCAATTTTCAAAAAAACTGGGTTGGGGGAAATAAAATGGGGCAGGCTTGATTTGGGGGCAGGACCTATGGCAAGTCCCCCCCCCCCACATGGACTGTATGTCGCCCTACATGCATTCCATGCAGAATTGACCTAAGTTATTTTGTCTGAGGATCAGTGGAAGAGGCTGTATAAGTAAAACTTTCTGTGCTTTAATGAAACATATACAAGCCCCTCATCTATTTTACAGCATTCCAAACAACAATCCAGTTAAGAACCAGAAATTATGGAATTATTGCAGGCACATGGATTTTCTTTGCTAATTTGGATGGATAATTCTTTGCTAAGAAACTCTGGAAATCTTGTAATTCAAATCTGCACAGCAATTTCTTCACTGTCTCTTCATACTCTGGTATGTGAGGCTAAAGTAGGTTTTTATGTGAGTTCAGAAGACCCTCTATAATTCCAAAGCCACCATCATTCCAAGTTCATTAAGTAAAAATACATTCTTTACTCTTAATTGAAGTTATTGGTTAAAGGGAGGGGAAATTAGCAAAAAAACCCCTGTCTTAACTATACAGCAACAGAATATAACTCTTTATAATGCTGAATTAACGGATAAGAATATTAATCTTAAAATTACTCTGCCACTCCTGGCATTTTCCATGTAAGTCTTTCCTCCCCCATTCAACAGAGTACCTTCATTTAAGTACCCCCTCTACCTATGAAAAAGATTACTCATTAGAACTCATATATTTGGTGATGACCTTTTGCTTATATTTTAGGAGAGTCTGATTGGCTTTTTTGGGCTATTCTAGACTAATATAGCAACAGGCACCCTCCTGCTGAACACTAGCTGTAAAATCTGACCTTCAGTCTCTTGCATACCTGGAGAGGCAAACTTCTGAGCATTAACAGAGTAAAATTATAATTTATCATTCAAAGTGGTAATTTTTACATGGATACCTTGGGAGTAATTAGGAATAATTTCCCACATTTGGATATCTAACTACACAGAGTTCCTTGTGAGCTTTAAGATATCATTCTTCCAGTTACTTTGAACAATGAAAACCACAGCTTAGTTTAAATGGATGAGTGTTGATTAAAAAAATACAATGATGTAGCGCTCCTTCAGTCAATATGTTTTAATGTGCCTTAATTTTTAACATGACCAACAGGAGGGTATCCAGTGCCTGTTTCTTGCATGGCTCCAGTCTCAGACAGAATTTATAAGTGGTAAAAATATTTGTAAAAATAGATTGATACTGCAATACAAACAGTGTAGGTTGAACACAATCAAAAATAATGTTATGTTTGTGTTGGGTTATGTGTCAATGTTGCTTCTGACTCATAGTAACATTATGAATTAATGACCTCCAAAATGTACTATCATTAACAGACTTGTCTAGGTTTTGAAAACTGAGGGCTGCGGCTTCCATTTTATGTATAGATTTCAAATGTGCATCCATGGCTTAGGAGCACTTAAGACTGTGCCACTTTTCTTCTTTTTAATTATAGTGTATTGTTTGGACCAACTTCTGTTATGGCCATAATCTTGTAACCGATAATAAGAAATGAAGGCTGTTTTTGCATGGCACAATTACACCAGGGTTGAACCGGGATCATATATACCTGGGTTTTTTTATCCCAGCTTCTCCTTTTGGATGGCTCTGTGCTTCTGCCCAGGAGCCAAGTTAGGTGCAGTAGGAAATGCTCCAGTTTGCTCCACATGAGCTGGATTTATGTATTTACTTCGGAAGCATGTCTGAGCATGCCCAGTGTCCCATGTTCTGATTAGCTATTGTTTTGATGGCAGCCGCAAGCACCTGTGAGCTTGCCCAGCATCCTGCGTTTGGATCAGCTGTTGTTTTTGAGTAGCAGCTTGAATGAACATCAGGTGGGGGGGCAGGAAAAATAAAGTTGGTTTGCTCCTGATTGGTATTTTTTGTATGTGCTGTGGGAATGGAAGAAATTGATCTGCGTTTTTCATGGTTTAAAGTAAGAGTTTGCTGTCAGAGGAAGAAAACTAGTGAATAGGTCTGCTGAATGATTTAAAATAAAATTGTACTGAGGAAAATATACCAAGTAATTGTTCTGATTGACTGTTGCTTTTGAGTGGCAGCTGCAAGCACCTGTGAGCTTGCCCAGTGTCCTACATTCTGATTGGCTATTGTTTTTGAGTGGCAGCTTGAATGAACATTCTGTTGAAGCATCTGCATCAGGACCTCCAGGCCTTTCTTGGAATTAAATGATCTCTAGATAACAGAGATTAGTTCTCCTGAAAAAGTGCTTCTTTTGATAGTAGGATCTATGGCACGTTGAGGTCTCTTACCTCCTTAAACACACCCTCTCCAGGCTTCACCTCCAAAATTCCCAGGTATTTTCCCACCTAGAGTTAGCAAATCTAACTTGTGTTATATGGGAGCATTGGAAATCCAGTCAAGCACAGTGTGTGATTCTCTTTATGCTATGAGAGAAGATGAGTGATGCATCATGGAAAACTGCAAGAAGGATACCCAGGATGGACAACTGACAAGCGTCAGAGAATGAGCATTTAGGACCTGGCTAGAGGTGGACTTCAAAAGAGTAAGGGTTAAAAAAATAGAGTTCAAATTATGTCAGAAGTGTGCATTAATGGTGAAGAAACCAATGAGAAAGCCAGAGAGAATGGAGAATTAATAAATTCTGCCTTTGTATGAAGTCTTATCGCCTACTTACTCCTGTAATTCAAATCAAGTAGGAAAGAATAGTTTTATATCTAGCTCATGTCTTCCATCCAGTAGCACTTATGGAACAGAAAGAACAGTCCCACTTCCTGCACATAGCCTCTTTTCTATACTTTGGTATTTTTACCATAGTATAGAAAATAGGTTATGTGGGGAAAGAGGGACATAATAAGGTTTGTAGCTCTCCAATTTGGAGGTAAAGCCTCAGGGGGTCAGGGTTTGGGAAGGGGAGGAACATCAATGTGAGGCACAGAGTTGAGGTCACCCTCTAGAGCAGTCATTTTCTCCCTAGTCTGGAAATCAGTTGCGTTGGAATATTCCTGGAGATTTTGGAGAAGAGCCTGAGAAGGATGGAGTCTGGGGAGATGAGGAAATGTAGCAGAGATGTGATGCAATAGAGCTCACCCTGCACAACTGTTAGGCCCCTTCCGCACATGCAAAATAATGCATTTTCAAACCACTTTCACAACTGTTTGCAAGTGGATTTTGCCATACCGCACAGCTTCAAAGAGCATTGAAAGCAGTTTGAAAGTGCATTATTCTGCATATGCAGAATGAGCCTTATTTTCTCCAAGGCCAATCTGAAGAGCAGCTGTAATTCTGAGAGGTCTCTAGGCCACAGACCTGTGATATTAATTTTCCTGAAAGGGGGGGGGGAGCTACTTAGTGTCCACTTTCATACTCCAAGTTGATTCTGAAGCCTTGTTTATATTTCAAATTTCTAGCCCTTATGTTTAGTAAACCTTCCAAAGATACACAGAACCTTAGCTTTGTACAGGTTCTGAATATCAATGTTAGGAAGTCCTGGCTCCTTTCCAACTATTATGATAAGTAAAGCAGTTGGAAACTACTTGAAGTCTATAATAGAGCTATTTGTAAAGACTGTTGTGTAATAGCACTGAAGATTTGAAAGATCAACACAGAATAGTTTTCAGGATCCAGTTTTATCTCAAATTTTTTATAATACTGGATAATAGTAAATATATAACCTTTTACTCTAAGTAAATATTGCATGGGCATAGCTACCTAAAATGGCTCCTGGGGCAAGCACTGAAAATGACCCCCCTTGCTTCCTAACTGGATTCTGGTGCCCCAGCGCAGCTTCCATAACCCTTCTGGGGCAGCAGAGTCTTGGCATGGGGTGGGGGGAGTTAAAAGTCTCAACTTGGCTCTTGATTTAGGTATGTCTGAATGGGGAGAAGTTAACTAAAAAAACTATAGCCCCCTCCCACCACCACCACAGCCTGCTTCAATGTTTAAAAATTTAGTTGTAATGTGAGCAGAGGCAGATCACAGAAAGGCAAACTTCCAGGAGAAGACCCATCCCTCGCCCTATCCCCATCCTCAGTCTTTTCCTAATCTGCTTGCTTTACCTTGTACTAAATTAAAGGAAATTAAAGCATCCTTCAGGTGGCAGCAAGGGGTAGCCAGGGTGCCCCCAGTCAACTGGCACCCAGGACAACAACCCTGGCTTGCTCCACCCTCCTTGTTATGCTCCTGTAAAGGTGACCGTGTGACAATTCCAGAACACATGATTGGAGCAAAACTGGGTACCAATTATTCTACTTATAGCAAGACAATTTTATTTGTTTCTGAGCTTCATTGTTCATGGCAAAAACAAGAAAGGAACTTTGCCACAAACACACAACTGCACTAGCTCACTGATAAATCATCTAAAAGACCACCATCCATTATTCATCCAGAAAATGCTATATTTTCCCTTAGCTATATTTAGCTGAGGAATATATTGTTATCAATCAGTTTGTAATGTCACAATAGCCTTTTAATTCCACACTGCATGGTAGGCATTATTTATTGTTTTAATATGTCTCATCATATGATAATGCACCAAACCTTCTGCACAGGACCACTAATGAAAATATATCCATGGAATGAGGAACAGATGGCTCACTAGCAAGACATTTTTTCCCCCCAGGGCAATGCTTTTTGCCGCTCATCAAAATCCCAGTATATTAATGCAGTAATTAAAATATAAGCTTGAGGTATTAACACAAAGGGCATTTTGCAAGCAATATTTCTGTCTCTGCCTTCCTCTACATTGTCAGCCAAAGTGTGACTTTAGAAAAATGCGATATATTTTTTGGCAGCAAGTATCATACATTGAAAACATTTGTTCTTCCACATTACTGTGCGCAATACCCAGGCCTCAGCACAAATGCATCCAGATTTTGCATTGCAACAGCTACTGTGAAATCATTATCATGAAAATCCTTGCAGGAGAAATCTGCAGTACGAAAAAAAACTATATAAACTTTCTAGTGAATCAAATGGGAGGCTAAGTCCAAACTTGAACTGAAGGCAGCTGTACGAGAAAGAGGCATATCCCTGGTTTGCTGTGTTAATACAGTTTAATTGAACATCCTGAATTTGTAATGAGAAGCAATCCATCTTATAACTGTTGATCTAACGGTGCTGTACAAACACTGAAAGTCAATCAGTCCACTGGGTGTGTAATATGAATGTCAATCCTAAGAAGCTGTATTCATTTGGCCTCCTGGCAGGATGATAGGGTTGGTGGAATTAACATCAGCTCTGCAGAGATTTTTCTTGCTGAAACAATGAAGCCAAAATCCTGCCTGTGAGTTAGGAAAGCAGGAATGGATGAGGGAAGCGGATTTAGAGTCTTTCCACTACAGGAAGGTGAAATGACCTTGCATATGCTATGGACTTTGCAAAGCATATTGCTGCTCTCTGAGCCAGAAAATCTGATGGCAGAACTCCTCATCTAGAACCTAAGCCTGTGCAAATAGATTCAGAAGTAAGTTGCACTGGATTCATTCAGAAACTATGTACAGCCCTCAGGGTGCAAGATACACATAAAAAACCAACCAACCAGGGGGAACAAGGCTTTATTTGTTCTAAAAGATACTGAATGCTGTCTATAGAAAAAGTATTTTATGAGCCATTAAGGTGGATGATAATACTTTCTAATGAGGCTACCCTAACAATCAGACACTTCAGTTATTGTCCCAGTTGTCAAGGCCAGGATTCAGGTCCAAGCTAGCCAGTCTTGGAAAGTGGCCAGTTCTTCTATCTGCTATGAAGGCTACTAGATGACACTGAGTTTATCTTATGAGTTTGTCAGTAGAGAAAAGGACCACATTCTGTTCCTTGGAGCAAGAGTGGAATAAAATTAGACAGCCAAACAGGAAGTGCTTATCCATGAGAAGATCCAAGGCTGCACAAGAATGGTGCAACCACATGGAAAGAGCCAATCACACAGGCCTTTTTTGGAATAATAGCTTGTAGTTTCTGGTAAGCTAAAATGATGTCTGATTTTATGAAAAAGACCCAAGTAATTGACCTGGTTGATACTGGTAAGCTACAACATCCAGAGCACAGCATCTTTTCATGGAAAAGATGCAGTTACATATAGAGGCACTTATCTTTGATGCATTCATATGATTACATTTGACCAATGGTAACTTAATGAAAGATCTAGAAATAATTTTCACATCAGTTTCAAGTGTCCCAAGGGAAATACAGAGATAGTGCTTATTGTATAATGAAACTTCCTGGGCAGAAACAGATGGGCAGTATTTTCTAAATTATGCCAAGGAAGATGGGGGTAGCCCTTCATTTTCTTCTCAGCATGGTGTAAGGCAATTATTTGCATCCCCACTAAAGTCTCTGTGTGTACAATGTTGCTCCAAAGCATTTGGTTACAGAAGTTAGGACTGCTGAAGTCAGGACTTGCAATTGTTAAAGCTAATGCCAGAATAGACAGATGTACTATTGTGGCATGAGAACTCCTCACAGATGAAACCAAAGTTACCTTGTGATCTTGCTTGTGCTGTGTGGAGATGTGAGAAAAACAGTCAGTTTAGCCAAAAAAAGAATAGCTCACTGTGCTAGGGCTATTGGACCATTGCATGCTCATAGATAAAGATCCCTCAACATCCAATATAAATCCTATGAATACAAAAATCAGGATTTGCTGTTAACATATCTAGTAATTAGACTCTGTCTACATGCACCATACATTCCCCCCTTCTATTACTCACATTTACTCCAGGTGCAGCATAGTGCAACTCTATTCTAGTCTGACAATGGCCTCCTCCACACAGCACATGTATAGTGGGTTGTAGTCAGGATAAAGTAACCTGTCTTCCTGTTTTCCCATTCACATGTATCAATGCAGGCAGCGATTGGAGCCCACAGAAACAATCCAGGTTGCTGTCGTGCCTTCACACAGAAATGTCTCTCTCTTTTTTTACTTCCCACTGATGCGCAGCTATGCAGGCATGCACAAATGAATCCCCACAGCCATGCTGATGTCTCACAATACAACCATCTGCAGGTAGCTATGCAGATGTAAGCTGAGAAATAAAGAAAAGGGAAAATGGAGACAAATAAAACCCTTCCTGTCTGGCCATTCACTTGCAAGTGGCTGCAACCCAGGATTTTTGAAAAGACTCACTAATAGTGCAATTCTAAAAAAAAAATTGGTTTGGGAGAAATAACATGGTGCAGACTCATTTTAGAGGTGGGATCTGTGCTAAGCCCCCCATGTTTATTGGCCTGTGCAGAAAGGGCCAATAACTCTTTGTTACATTATGTTATGGAGAACAACTGTCTCACAGTCAATTCCTCTTTCCATTCTCAAGAAGAGGAACACTGAATTTATGACAGTACACCAGTAATGCCACAACTAACCCACTCTCGAACTCCCTGTATTTTCCATTCTCTAGCCCTGCCCCCTCAGCATTCATGCAGTGAGCTGTAACACACAAATCAGTCTTGAAAATTGTTATAATCCACAAAGGGCAATTCTGATAGATATTATTCAAATTTGGAGTGGTTTAAAATGGGGAGAGGACTGGTCTTCAACTGGCCAGCCATTAAAGTTATAAATGGATGTCAAGTTGACATAGAGACTCTGTTGAAAGAATAGTAATCAGCTGTGCAGTTTTGAATCCTGTAATTTCTGGGAGTAATACAGCAAGAAATATTTTGCTATGGGCTCAAAAGCTAATTCTGAGCTGCCCTGGCCTTTCCTCTAGTTGATGTTGGCCTACATGCCCACTCCACGATAATTTGCTAATCCAAGGTAAAAGAATGAAAGCTCATCTGAACTTTAGGGAGACACCACTACTCCTATTTAAATAAAGGGACTGTTTTTCAAACTGATAATAATCTTATTTCAGCAACAGGCAAAAATACTGATAATTTATTGAAGAGACAAATTTCATCTCTTTTGTATCTTGGAGTGAAGATATAATAAAACATTTCAACAACAAAGAAACATGCTCTTTAAATTAGCATTTGGCAGGATACATTCAGCAGCAATCCGATGATCAGATAGCAGCTATGGTGGTATCCATTAAAGAGATCATTAAATGAATAAAATAAAATAAAATGCCAACAAAATCACAAATATTGCTTCTATTACTATACCACAGAAATAACAATGTTTTTCAACAAAACTTATATTGTTAATTTAGGAGCACTCATATTACAGACATAGGAATTTCTCTTTTGGCAAATATACTAGTGTCCATTTTTAAACAAATGAACAGCTTTATGTTCCTTTCAAAAAACATAAGGTCACTTTCACTGCTCTGCGAAAATGTCTGTTTCTAGGATATTAGTGCTGATGCATGCCTATTTGCCCTGTGATGAAAGACTTGCTTGAGTAAAACTCTTCTAAACCATTGTGTTAAAACAAGCAAGCTCAGGGCCAGTTCACACAGGATCCTATGAACCAGACCCTAAATGTGCCTGTGGCTGACTGTAGCAGCTGTCAATTCCTATATTGCTAATGGGAGTTCTACCCTTCTCAGCAGTGATGCTTTGTGACCTCCAGCATTGTTTCCCTACTTCCATCCATACAAAGCTGAGAGGAAGAACTCACAGGAAAGAAGCAACTTCCTTGATTTTCCTCTACACAAGTGTGGCAGTCCTGACAAAGGTAAGTAGGCCAGTGATGGCAGCACCTGAGATGGATGGAATAGGGGCTGACTGGGTGCTTGCAGAAACAATTATCTGACAGAAACAATTATCTGGTGCAGCCATAGGGATATGGTAATTTCTTTCCATTGTGTGAACTATACTTCATGGAGTCAGACTGGATGCCAGTGACCATAATGGGAGAGAGGAGCTGTGGTTCAATGGGAAAGCATCTGCTGGGCATGCAGAGTATTCCAAGTTCATCTCCAGTGAAAAGGATTAGGTTGTAGATGATGTGAAAGACCTCCACCTGAGACCATGGAGAGCCACTGTCATTCTGTGTAAATTAACCTTGCTGGAAAAATGGCCTATTCAGTATAAGTCTCCTTCATGTGACTATTGCCAAAATCCCACTCTGCTTGAAAGCTATTCTTGGTAGCAATACTCTCAAAAACACAGCATCTTAGAGGGGACATATACATACATGCTAAACACTACTTCTGAACATTTGTTTTCTAGTCAAACAATGAGCTGAACTCTTCCTATCAACCTTTGAATGTAGCTCATTACATGTGGCCATTCTGCACATTGACTGAGTGTGCAGAGAGAGAGAAACAGAAGGCATAAGGGTTCTGGCTCCATGACTGCAAGCTCAGGAAAATTATGCTTGGAGGCAGTGTCTATGCACACACCCTCACAGTTATAAGCCACATTTGGAAAGCAATATCCTAGGAGAGAGTATATGTGTAGACCAGGGGTCCCCAAACTTTTTAAACAGGGGGCCAGTTCACTGTCCCTCAGACTGTTGGAGGGTCAGACTAAAAAAAACTATGAACAAATTCCTATGCACAAATGATTGTAAAATGTTTGATTTCACCTTTCAGCCTTTCTGTCATGGTCTATTTTTAGAACAGTGACCAAAGTATGTCAAATACAGGGTGGGCTCCAAATATTGTTGGGGAGGCTGTGGAATACCTTTCCCTGTAAAAAAAAAAAGCAGAACTTTCCCAATGAAACATTCCATCTAACCCAGGATCAGGTATCTTCCTGGGTTCTTTTCTCCCTAGCAGCCAGCGAACGATTCGCCAGCCTGGCTGATGCCAATGGGAGTGAGGCGGAACAGAAAGCCTGAGAGCAACACATGGAGTAGTCAAGAGGGAAGGGCGGAGCAGGCATTGCCACATGTAAGGTTTCCAACTCTGGGTCAGAAAATTCATGGAGATTTGGGGGTGCCATCATGTAACTGCAATCAACAGCCGTTGGGGCCGGTTCCTCCTCTCCCTCGAGCCCCCCACTGCACATGAATGGAGCCATCGCCGCCATGCCTGGCGGGCCAGATAAATGCCTTCAGGGGGCCACATTTGGCTCCCGGGCCGTAGTTTGGGGACCCCTGGTGTAGACACAGCCCCTGCATTTCAGCTCATGAACTGGTAATCCAAGAAAGGTGAGGGTGTACAGTTGTGCTGCTCTTCCTTTCTGCACATTCAGTCAGTGTGTGTGTGGGGGGGGGGGCGGCGGGGGGGGGGTTGCATGTAGAGGGCATGTATGTTTCTTCTACCAAGTCCTCTTTATATGTGAATTCACTGCACTTGTCTTAACAGTAAGTCTTATAGCAGGATTGGTTGAAGCGCACCTGAATAGCTCTTCTAGACTTGTCAATATTAAGATTTAAATGCTACGGTAGGTAGAAACCACAGTTGGCATCAAGTACTCCCATCACTACTCTGGAGGTTTTAATCTTGCTAGGTAGTTGCAAAACTCTTTCTTTTAATGGGCTAAATAGTTGCTCTTAAGTATGGTATCAGGCTGCATCCATATATGGTTAGATATTGCACTGTTACTGCATTATAACAATTTGCAACTGAGCTTTTCAGTGTGGACAAGACACTTGTGAATTATTTCTATAGTGCAATGATAGCATAATATCCAGCAATGTATAGATGCAGCCTCTGAGAGAGGAACACAGAGCACAGGAAAGGAGTCATTTTGTTCAGCATCTCTGCAAGAATCATCCTGTTGTTTTTTCCATAGGCATTTCCCCCCTATGAACGTAACTCAAAGTCAAAAGGGAAATGAACATTGCAGTTTAATCAAGTCAGGATTTTATTCTCTTCATTCTTGTGATGAATTATACACCCTGCTGCCATTTTAAAAGATAAGCATGCCAACAACTAGATATAGAAACTGAAATTTGAGCTATTTCTTGTCTATTTTTATAAAGAGCAGAATTTAATAATGATATAATGCTTGGTAGCTGTAAACAGGGATGCCCAAAACTGTTGCGGGAAAATAGAGAAACAGTTCACAGTTGGGATTTTTCTACTCTTTTTGTCCTGACCAGGGTTCTGCTTTGGAAGGTAGAAAAGGGTATTATCATCACAAAGGTATTTTCATGCAAATAATAATAAAAAACCTTTAATAATAATCAAGCAAAGCCTTTTAATAAAATTACTGGGTCCAAAATGTGCAGATATTATTGTATGCAATATATATCACTTATTGCTCTGCATTTTATAAATGTGTTCAAGAAAAAATATCCTCATAGAATGTGTTAACATTTGACCAGAGTAGGCTTTTTAATTCAACATGCATGCATTGACAGAGCATATATTATTCTTCCTACATAGCAGTTGCTTCCATTAAAATCACCTACATATATTAAGTTATTTGGTTGACAACTAAGAACAAACATGCCTTTTTTTGTGCGAAATAATGCTGCAATTTTGACAGTCCATTTTTTCCCAAACAACGAAAAATACAAGACATAAAGCAAGAACTTGACTTGTAAATGATAGCATCTAAGGGAAAGATTTGCCATGGGAGAATTAATTTTATACCATTACCCCTTCCTCCTTTAATTTCTGTTATCTGGTTCCTTTTCATGTAAATGGTACACTCACAAGTCAAGAAGGCTATATAATACTGCATGGTTTATAAACATTTCTGTCAGTCTCTTCTCTTCCTTTGAACAACAGCAACATTTAACCAGTGGACTGGGGAACAGAATGATTTATTACTGTATGTGTACAGTGTACAAACACCATGCTGCTGCTATAATGTTGTTTATGCCATTGATGCTTTGCACCTTCAAAGTTTAATAATGTAGTCATCACTAGTATGTCAACACTATAACATAATGCATAATGTTAATATAGGCTTCTATGATATTGATAACTGCACAATATATATGCATAATTAATCATTCATAAATTTTCACCTTATTGTTAAATGTATTTGTTTCAATGACTGTCTGAATTTTGGAATTGTAATGCTCTTAGTGTGACATAAAGACAGGGGTCCATCAGCTGTTTTCCTTTCAGTGTTGTCACTAGAAGTCTTTCAGTGCCTCTTTTGTGTTTTATATTCATCTAGAATTGGTTGGAAACACAAAACCAGAGCTAACCAAATGCCTGGCATGATTATCATCTATATGATGAGATATTGCACGGTTTGGACAGTTTTATTTTTGCAACTATTGCTGTGATTGCTAGACAGAGTCTCTGTGCTAAAGCCCTCAGCTATAACTGAGAAACAAACGTTTTAAATCACAAAAACTGTCCCTGTCTTCTTGAAGCTATAAGGCATTTCATGGTGTAGGCTATTACAACCAACTGAAAAATCTTTACATTGCAGCTATAATATCAGATGTGGATGACTATAGGAAGAGAAAGCAGCATAGGGAGGGATGGTGGAGGAATTGTGGAAGGCGTTCCACCACCATTTAGCGCAGAATCATATAGGAAGGCTCTCTGCAAGGTAACATCTCTTCACTGCAGCAATAATATTTATATGGCTCACCATGCCAGCACAGTTTTACATCATGACCACAAGCTCAGTGGTTTATGGATATCCTTTATGAAGAGCTATATCCTTACTTGGCATCTGTAAATTGAACTTATGCGGTTGAATGATATTCAAGAAGACAATAGACAAGCGATAGTAATATTGTTATTGAAATTGGAGACACTGTTACTGGTAACTAAGGCCCTTTCCGCACGGGTGGTTAATGGCGCCCTGGGGACGGCAAAAACGCTGTCCCCAGGGAGCCATTCGCACAGGGGGCGCAGCTGCTGCGCCGCCGTGCCGCACTGCCCGACCGGCGCAAAGCCAGTGTTTCCCAACCTCGCTTGGCAAGTGAGGTTGTTGGGAAACGCCGGCTTCCAGGCGCCTTCCCTCCCCCCCCGACTGGGCGACTCACCTGTCCTGCGGCCCTGGAGCGGTCGTGCAGGGCAGGGGGGCATGTCCCCTGGCCTCGGCGACATGCCGGAGGGCCGCAGGACAGGTGAGTCGCTCTGACGACGGCGCAGCTCTGCGTCGTCGTCCCTGCCGTTTCTGGGACCGTCCATGCGAACGGTCCCAGAGGGGTCAGGTTGGCGTGGATTGCGCCGACCCAACCCCTTCCGCCTCCATGCAGAAACGGCCTAAGAGTTCTTTTGTGTAGCATGCTTCTGTTTATGTAGCATGCTTCAAAGACAGGATTCCTATAAAAGTATGTTATGGCTCATTCCGCACATGCAGAATAATGCACTCTCAAACTGCTTTCAGTGCTCTTTTAAGCTGTGCGGAATAGCAAAATCCCCTTGCAAACAGTTGTGAAAGTGGTTTGAAAACATATTATTTTGCGTGTGCGGTAGGGGCCTATGTTTGTGGTCTGTACTTAAATGCGCTCATTATATGTATTCTGCTTAACCAAATAATGTTTTCTGCCCTAACTGATACAAACTGTTACAATGCTTTTGTTTTGCAGAAGGAAACTAGAAAAAAAGAACTAAAAGTTATACAGGTCCTCGTGGGATTGAGTGTCATTAAATACTGACCCTGATCAATCAAGGAACATTGCAGTTTATGGCATTTAATATTGAGAAGTGGGTGTCTTTCTGCTTTTCAGTTGTTTGACAAAGGAAATAGTTTCATCAATGTTACTGAGATTCATCAGTTCTATAACTTAGTTCAAAGGAGCTCCATAGAGATGATATGAAGCTGGATGCTTTCCTACGATGACATGAGATCTCCTTTTAAAATGCCTTGCTCGATATGACAAGATTTCTCAACAACTGACATGAAATGCTGCATAGGCAGACAGAGGGAAACTGATCGACAGAGCTAGGCTGAGTTTTCAAAGCCATGTATGCTCTGCTTATATGTCAAGAGCCACAGGCAGAACTCAGGAGAATTCAAAGAAGATTTCACCAGAAAGAGATCACTCCTAAATCTTTCTGAGTAAGGCTGTTTCCGCACGGCCGTGGAGGCGCCTCCACGCCGGCAGAATTCTCGCCGGCGTGGAGGCGAAGGCCGTTCGCATGGAAGCATGCGGGCGGCCTCCAGACAGGCCGGCAGACGGCTCCGCACGGAGCCGCCTCTTCTTCCCCGTCACTCACCGTGTCCCGTCGATGGCCTGTTGGCCGTCGCAGTTCGCCCATGCTGCCCTCCGACCTCCAGGGGTCGGAGGACAGCGTGGGCGGCTTCGACAGTAGGCCGCACGACGGGACACGTGAGTGGAACTGGAAACAGCGTATTCCCCGGCGGTGCTGTTTGCAATCACCGCCGAACACGCTGTTGAAGGAAAACAACCCTTTAAAGGGTTGTTTTCAGGGCCGCTCATGTCGCCCTGGGGAGAGGGAGTGAGTTATTACATGCGCCAGCCTGCGTTGCAGCAGCGCCGCCTGTGCGAATGGCTCCCTGGGGACGGTGTTTATCCCGTCCCCAGGGCGCCATTAATGGGCCCTGCAGAAATGGCCTAAGAGAAGTTTTGCAGAAATATGCAGTTGCTCCATTTCTTTGATTCATCATCATACCCTAGGAAGGAAATTAAACTTGTCTTAGCAGTCTTTTCAAGTGACGTACAGAAGAATTTAGCAGGTGACATTCTAACTCACCTGAACTTGTTTGCAAATTAACCCAATTCTTGGCTCTGTGGGTTACAAGAAGCAAAAGGGCCTAAATAGCTAGATCCACTGAATTCATCAGCTCCTTGCTTCTGCAAAGGGGAAAAAAAAAATCTTAACTTAGTGATATAGGAATATCATGAAACAGATCTCTGGGAGCAGATATGGGATAAAGAACAGACAGTATGAATGTTGCACCATTCCTGCTATCTCACAGCTGCTAATGACAGCATGGCCTTGAGCAGGCTAGAAGCAGTTTAAAAGAATTTGCTTCCTTTCTATTTGCACCCCAGCAGCTACAGGAGGAAGAGTATTAGGTTGCCTGCCTGAGATGTAAGAAGGAGCCAAATGCATGCAGATTTAAAACATTGAAATCATTAACTGGCTATTGCCAGATCTGGAATTTTGCAAAGCCAAAACATTGAACATATATCTTCCGCCTTTGCAAACCTTTTCCACCATTCACTTAAAACACCAAAGCGCACCTCATATAATGAAATACAATTAAACTTTATAGATCTAAAATTGTTTCAATAGGACCATCAATTGCATCAGCTCAAACTAATAGCAGAGTTTTAAGGCATGTACAAAGGCTTGTCTTGTAATTATCACTAGGGAACATTTTTCCTATGCTCTAATTTGAATGGATATTGGTTTAATTCATCAGAATCCTCAATTATTAAAATGCAGGTAAAGCATTACACTATTATTCACACACAATGAGAGTGAACCAAGAAAAACAAAATTATTCCAGTTCTAAAGCAATGGCGGCCCTTGTCATTGTTCCCCTAATAGCATTCTACGGGAAGCAGAAACTGATTCATATACTACTGTTTGTATGTTAATCACATCAAAGGATACATTTATTAACTTTAATGCTGTAAATATACTGACTGTGTACTTGGTATATTTAATGCGATAGATGCAGTGAAACATTAAAAACAATCTGTAGCTGATCTAATTAGATGGCACTATAATGTAGAACTGTGTATATGAAAAACACACACCTTCGAAAATGGCAGAATTCAGTGGTAAGCAAAAAAAAGAAAGAGTTGAACCTCATTTATCAGATACGTTTGACTACTTTGCCTGTGCTCTGATAAGCAGTTCATCTCTGCTGCAGCAACTCTTTCCCTTCCAAATCTCTAGGTAGCTTCAAAGAGCTGACATTTTTTTAAAAGAAGCCAACTCTATGTTGAGTAACCTTTAACATTTCTTAACGGTAGTTCCAAACATACACATGTGTAAGTTTAGCTTATCTCATGTGGTGGCCCAAGTACTGTAAATAAACCAGTTGTGATTCAAGAACAAAAGAAACATTAAAGAGTGTAAGTAGGTCTACTCAGTTGTAGATTAAATAAACGTTCCCACTGATACATTCAGTGTTTGGTGTGAGCAAAAGCTTTCCTAAAGTTCTACCACTAGTGAGGATGTTTTAGAACCCTTGCCACTTGAGGAGAACATAGCCAACAGCAATGATACAGTGAGAAATTATGCCTGGGTACAGATTTTGTGGTGTCTTGAGAAGGAGATGGCAATGAGGCTTTTTCTTGTAATTGTCTCCTGTTCCTGTTGCCAAATGCAGCAACATTCATACATTCCTTTATCTGCCAGTACTGGTAGGACTAAAAATGTGAAGAGACAGGATTTGGCTCATTTGAGCTAATTCTTTTCTAGTAGGGTATTTAAGGGCACAGTGAATTTGTTAGTCCAAAGGAATTTCAATAATGTCAATACTTCATTTATTCACAATATCAGTGGAGTTTTGCTAAGAAGTGGGATCAAATTCTGAGAAATGAAGATACAGTCTCTGTCTTCTGGATCTAGCTTTTTAAATCATTAGCTTCCTTGGTCCATGCAAAATGACAAAAAAAACCACCCTTATTTACCTGCAAGGTCTAGCAACAAAGGCCGTCTCAAGACGTGTCAAAGGGCTTCCACGCCGGGCAGGAATTCACTGGCGCGGGAGGCTGAGGCCGCTCGGTGATGCAGTAAGCATGTGGACGGCCTCTGGAGAGGCCGGTAGAGGGCAGGTGGCTCAAGATGGAGCCGCTTTTCCTTTTTTTCTTGATGTGGGCTTCAGTAGCCTGCTGTTCTCCTCAGCCTTCACGCTGCCCTCCGACCTCCAGGGTCGGAGGGCAGCGAGGGAGGGACTTAGGAGGCCAGCAGGACGGTGACACGAGAGGTACATGGGAAAGGGAAGGGGAAACAGCGCGGTTCCCGGCGCTGGTTCTCGCGACCGGCCACCGGAAGACGCTCTCAACAACAACCCTTTAAAGGGTTGTTGTTTAGGGCGGCCTGATGCCGCCATGGGGGAGGGGGAGCGCAGCAGTGCCGCCTGTGCAAACGGCGGCCTGGGGGTGGCGTTTTTACCGCCCCCAGGCCGTCATTTTTGGCCCGTGCGGAAAGGGCCAAAGAATTTCTAGAAAAAAACAGCAGCCCTTTGTAGCTACCCAGAATCATTATCTTTTTTTTAGATCTCAGCTATCCTCTACCTCCACTTTGAACTTGATTGAGCACCTTCATGTTCCTTCACTGTTCCTTGGGATCTTAATAGAGTTTATCCATTGGCAATAATTTAGGTCTGCTTTTGTCCAAGAGACAAATACTCTCTCAGAGAAACTACACCTTCATGCAGTATGTCTATGATCAAGCTTCTGATGACTTCTATATGCATGTAGTGATTGCGGCTACATAACATCTGCATACATCAATGATTTCTGGGCTATCAGATTCATATCAGGATAAAATACATTTACGGGTATGTGGCTTCTTATATGAGCTGTATAATCAATACACCTGAACAGCAAGAGACCATCAAATGATCCTGGATTCTTTATCGTTCCTTGTGTTTGTTCAGGTTAATGGATCATGCTCAGTGTCCTGGATAAATAGGGTGATTGGCAACTTTTGGAGAAAGCCCAAAGAGGGAAATATCAGATTTAGTATTGCTACGTTTAGGGTAATTGCAGGATGTAAGGAGTATAGTAATATCCTTTGCAGTTTACATTCTTTATTAAAGTGTGGTTTAGTTAAGCTCAATCTCCTGATTTCCTTTTGGATAACGAAGTTGAATTTCATACTGAAGTTGTTAAGAAAATGTAGTTCAGACACAGCAATATCTAAAACCCTGAGGTATAAGAAATAATCCATATATATACTCACTGCAAACAGCACAAAGACTTGCTTCTTTATTAGTTTACCATCAAAGAAACAAAATGGTGATTAAAACTGTCTCTAACTTAAATGGAAATTTAGCTGAGAATCTGTTGTTATTGACAATGGCAAAAAATTGTTCTTGGTAAAGTATTTAACACTTTGGACACAGAACAACTACAGAGCAGAATAAACTTGGGTTTCATACCGGCAAAAATATGGAAGATGTATTGCTAAAATACCTCTTCAAGCTAGAGATAGAATTAAAAATATTCCTATGTCTGTATGCTTTCATTTACATGGCAAATTGAAAGTCAAGAGGACAAATGATCTGTTATCAACTAAACCACACTTGGGGGATAAGGTAGTTTTCCCTCACCCAATCCCAGTTCAAACAAGAATCCTGTGAAACAGTATTTAGCTTTTCAAAAATCTATGGAAGACCTTAATCATGGATCTCCCAACTCCATATAGTCTGACCACCAGAGTTGCCTGTGATGTGAGGAAACGGCCTCCATTGACCAGACTGCTATGAATATTTTAAATACTTCACAACTGCTTAGGCCTTGAAAGAATATTTGCAAATACTACAGTTATTTTGACTGAAGCAACAGTCAGTCAAGAAGGAAAACTTCACAGTACCTTGAGATGGAAGTGGTTCTTTGTGCTGTTGTGAGGGCAGGGGAAAGATATGGAATATTTTAAGTCTGGAAGATGATAGCCACAGAGCAGAGAAATCAAATAGGTGAACAATTTTATCTGGGAAAATCTTTAGCCATAGGTGATTCACTGAAAGACAAATTTGGTGAAGGGCTTTTGAAATAATGCATAATTTGGCAGGGTGCTATGTGGGAGAAACATTTGCTCTGGGAAGTGAGATTCTACAGCCTGTCTATGATTTCTGCCTATGAATTGTCATTAATCTCACTTTTTCGTTGAGAGTGTTGGATCATTTTGAAAGGTACATTCAGTTGAAATGAAAAGAGAACCTTCTGTCACTTCTTTCAGTCTAGTGGTTGCCGTTAGGCATGAAGAAACACACACTGCTGTGCAAGGAAGATTTTAAAGAGACTGCTGTGGTTCTTTAACCCTTTGTGTGTATGTGTGTGTGTGTGTGTGTAGGCCAGGGGTAGGGAACCTGCGGCTCTCCAGATGTTCAGGAACTACAATTCCCATCAGCCTCTGTCAGCATGGCCAATTGGCCATGGTGGTAGGGGCTGATGGGAATTGTAGTTCCTGAACATCTGGAGAGCCGCAGGTTCCCTACCCCTGGTGTAGGCAAACAGGTGTATCAATTGGCACAGATCCATGGATGTCACTGAAGGTAATGTCAATGAAGCACAGTGTACAAGCTGAACTATTATTAAAAAAGACAGACTCTGGCTTGCAAACAGGTCATTTTGGGAACAGGCTTGGTCTCAGCCTTTATTTTGAACATAATGCAAAAACACCCTGGAAGCAAAGAATACAATGTATAGTCTATTTCACTGGAGCAACATCTTGGACAATTTTTCCAAGGGTACCAAATGATGCCATTAAAAAACAGGAGCTCAAAGAAAAGGAAGACAGCTGCTGACAGAGACTCAGTGCTCAGATGGGTGCACTTTTGCCACACACTTTAAGCACAGAAAGATTTGCTCAGAAATAAGAAAAGCAATCTTGGTAGTGTGATTGCCTGTGCACATCTCAAAAAAAGACAACCCAGATAACATTTCTGGCAACCCATGTACTTACTTATGCTTTCCTGATTAGACTGTAAATTATCTCTGATCTAAAGATTAATGCCTTTTCCTCCCCTTGTTTTGTCAGTAGCACATCTTCACATTCACTCCTCTCTCAACTTCCTCCAGCCACCATCAGCAGTTCGTGCTGATGGCACACATTATTTAACACTAGTTGCAGAATGATACCGAGGGAAGCTCTGAAAGCATCTCCAGCACATTAGCAAAAACAAGTCAAATTATATTTATCCGCAAGCCACACTGAATGGAGCATACACCAAAGAACAGAGCTGTTCAGGCTCTACCTTTATTACTGCAGCTCAGCTTGGTTGTAATACACAGGAAACCACCAGTGGCCTTTAAACAAGAAAAGTGTCAAGAAGAAAGAGAAAAGCTCTTGGACAGAAACAATGGCAAAGGCTATTATTTTGTTCTTCTTGAGCCCTCAACATGGAACCATGCCAGGGACAGTAGCAACATAAGTTTATTATTCTCAGCTCAAGAGCTGTCAGATGGCTCCCAATGGACTGCAATACCCTACTTCATTACTTATTTTGGAAATGGCTTTAAACTCTGGTAATGGATTTAATGCCGTGTAGTTTTCCAAAAGATGGGAATTAGACATTTATGGTACTATTAACTGAGGGCTGGTTATTTCTTTTTTTTCTTTTGATGCACACCACTGTGCACTTTCCTAAACATGTGAAATATTTATTTAGGATTATGTTAGGCAAGCAGAAAAACTGCTTAAACAGATTCAGTACAGCAAAGTATAGTTGGCTTGCCTGCAGCTTGTACAAAACCGACTCCAACATTTCTCATATATTTATAAATTTAAATTCTACCAAAGGAAGGCAACGATTTTAAATGCTGAAAAGCTGCATCCATTTAAAAGCAATCCCAGCAAGCAAGATTATGAGGGTTCACAGTACAATTATGATTTGTAATAAAAATTCATGTACCCAACAGTATATGTTCCTCTTAAATGCAGTATCAGAAATGGGACAAAAACAGTCAATCCTTATTCGTTAGGTCATAGCTTTTTTCCCTAAAGCATAATAATTGGAGAATGCAGTTCTGATATTGATGCTTGAGTGGCTGAATCAGATATCTTACATTTATCTTTGAGCCTAACTACAAAGACATGATGCAAGTCAGCATAGGGATTTTCTGACCACATTTGCAGTCTCATGTTTGATCAAGGCACTCACATTCCAAAGCACTCTATTGCTTGCTTCTGTGGAAGAACATCACCATGAGGGGAGGAGGAGATTCAGCCTTCCTTCCAACACTGTTTTCCAGAGAGGAAATGGCAGCAGGTTGGCTGGACTCCACATATCCTGGGATCATGTGTTTGAGGACAAGTGGAGCCTGACAATGGGGCAACCACCTTGCCCCATGGCAGTGACTGTTCTTACTTGGGAAAATGACATGGGAGGGCAGGCTGAAGCCCCTCCTCCTGGATAACGCTCCCTACCCACAGTGAGCAACACAACTCGTCAGATGGTGAATCATCTAATCATACTTGTGAATGCAAGACAGGGGACCCCCAACTCAACTCACATGTCTTGCATAGTTAGGCTCTTGGTTCATTGTTTCTTACATAAACTATGTTACCCCTTGAGACAGCAATTGCCATTAACTAATGGGATTTTCTTCTTAGTTCTGTTAGCAATACAATGGCAGAGACTGTATTCGGGTGTCATAATAAACCATCGATAGCATCCAGCAATCTCTCAGCAGAAAGTGATGGTTGTCACAGATCTTCCCAGCATTTCTCATCACCCAGATGTCCTTTCTAATCCCAGGAAAGTTTATTTTTTATGACCACGGGATTTATATGGTGATGGAGTAACAGTGAAGTGAGTTGGGAGGCTGAAATGGGAGAAATCACTATGTCCTGCCTTCTCCATGAACAGAGCTTTAGTAAGGAAACAGGAAGAACAATTTCACTCCACGCTGATTCCAAGAACTCAGGAATAATTTTTTTGGCAGCAGAAATGGTTGTTGGGGGTGGGGAGGGGAGAAGATACTTACACATTTTTGCATGATGCTTGTACTCCAACCCCATGATTTCTAAAAAGTGTGATTTGTGCAACAAAATCTAGTTAGACAAAATTTAGTAAAACCCAAAGTTGTCTGCTTCTTGTCTCTCTCTAATCTCCCAGCAGGGAGGACATCCTGCCAGATATTCATGTGGACATTACTCCTCAAGAAATATATTTTTAAACACACAACACACACACACACAAACACACACACCAATTAGAGCAAATTGTGGTTAACAAACAATCTACAGATTGTAGGTGGAAATCTTGGCTTGGTGCCAGTCAAGTCCTGGCTCATTGGGCAGTCTGTATTCAGACTTTACAACTAACTGAGGTTGTAGCAAACTATATTTGATAATTTACAATTTATTGTGACATGTGAAAGCAGCCAGAATGTGATCTGAGTGATCTGAGGCACTAAATATTATAATTAGGCACGGCAAAAGAGTCTTCATGCTTTCATGTAACTTAGAAATATCACATTCTGACAAAAAAATTGTCCACATTTTTTTAAAAAACCTCAAGCAATAAATAAAATTCAATAAAATATAAATAATAAAATTAAAAACGGAAAGCAGCATAATTAAAAAACCCAAACCCTTAAGAATAGTACAGTCATACCTCAGTTTTTGTCAGTAATCTGTCTGGATTACCTCGGCGAAAATTGAAACCGCCGAAAACTGAGGCTACGCCATTTGCACAGACGCAATGCAAATGGCATAGCAACTTACGCAAAAGTTGCCTCAGACCAAATCTGAGGCGGCCAACGACAACCGAAGGCAACAAGCAGCTGGATCCCATTGACAAAAACCGAAACCAATGATTTCTGAAGGCGACGAAAACCGAGGTATGACTGTAGATGCTTTTTTTTTTTTAAAAAAAAAGCCTTAAGAAAAAGAAGAAAAAATCATATATTAATTGAAATGATCACTGGAAGAAAGGATTCTTAACTGTCCTTCTAAAAATATTAAGCACACAGCAGCCGGCAAGGTATTCCAGTGGAAGCATGGAACTACCTAGAAGACCCTGCATTTTGTGCCAGCCTGCCTGATCTTAGATAGCGCAGGAATTGGAAGTCCCAGGCAGATGATGCTGAAGCAGCAAGAGGGCTTATACAGGAAAATATATTCTTGGTAATTTCCTAGATCTTTGCCATTTAGATCTTTACCAATGAAATACCAAACTTTAGATTATTCTTCGAAATGACTGACTGACACTGTGTCTAGGCCTCTTAAAGGAGATTAAAGGTCTTTACTTTACTTTATTTGATTTATTTGTTTTATTGTCCTCTTGTGACATTTAATTTTTTTTGGTTTTTGTGGTTTCCCTACTGTGTTTTATGGCTTTTTAAAGTTGGGCTTTAGATGTTTCACATTGATTAGAGTTACCAGGCTCCAGGTCAGACTTGGAATTAAAGTTCATCTCTGGACTCAAGGGATCAATACTCCTGGAGAAAATAGATGCTATGGAGGATGGAATTTGTGGTATTGTACCCTACTGATGTCCCCTTCCTCCCCAGACTCCTGATGTCCAGGAGTTTCCCAACCAGGATCTGTCAACCCTACTCCTCCATCCCTCACTGATGGCCTGGGGACAGACCTGGCAACACTAACACTGATTTAGAAAAGCCATAAAAACTAATGTAATTGGAGGTCAGTGAAGATCTTTCACCAATGGTATAGTGTAGACTCCCCACCGCCCACTCCATGTCAAATGAGCCCAGATTTACTCATGCTAGAGAATAAGGTAGCAAAATGCTGAGATGGCTGAAAAGCAGAGTTCTGGGTAAATGGTAGAGCACAACTCAATGTGATGACATCACTTTCAGAACATCCTAGAAGTTGCATCATCACACTGAGAATGCTGATTTTGCCTCCCTTATTTTGTCCATCCTTTTCCTCCCACTGCCCACCTGAGTAATGGCAGGAAGGGATGGGGGAGATTTCCTGCTGCCAGTGGGAATGATGTGACAACTTTAAATCCACCCCTGTAGTCCAATCTGTTACCTCCTCCTGCTTGTATAAGCCAGGCTCACATGACAAGGGCATGTAAATGTTACAGCAGGGAGAAGACTACTAGTTATGTGGTTGGCTGTTCATAAAGCATGCTAGCTGCATAAAGATCATATAGACAACTCTTTAATGCATAACTGGAAATGGGGATTAGTTCAGTAGACATTTGGACTATGCCAACTATGGTCCATTTGGTCTGATTTAGTAGAAAGTAGCCCAGGGATTGGCACAGCTGCTATACGATGAACAGGTTTCAGGTGTTCTCATGGAGCACCTGATATTTACAAAAGTATCTCCGATGCCCTGAAGCATCGGTACTTATTTTCTGATAAAAAAACAGTTTTCCTACTTTGGGAACTTGTGATCTTGTTCTTTTCAAAGTAAATGAAAAAAATAAAATATTTTTAGAGGTGACTTTAACCACAGGCATTTTTATTCAGTCTTCTTTTCTTTCACTGAGACCCCTGTGCTGGGTTTCTACAGTTTATTTTCTTTCTTTGATTATATCTGGCCTTATCTATTTCATTTTTGCCCTTGCTGTACTTCAAGTTAAATCATCAGTTGCATTATTTCAACATCTTTAAAATATCACTGCAATATTAAATCTTTGCAATGTATTTTACCCTGGTTATCAAATGTAATACATCAACAAAATGAAATACATCCATTCCTTCTAAATGGCTGTTCCTGAGGCCAATAGGCAATATGCTTACACAGAAAATAGCATTCATTTCCTTTTGTTTAAGTCCATTTTAGAATCAGAATTATGTAAAACTAAAATTAGAATCCTGAAAATTAAGTTTCAAATCACAAGCAAGAATCTTACAGGGCCTGCTTACAGTCCCTTGTATTCACATGTGATTATTTCAAATGTGTGGCACCAATTAATTTCATACTGTTGCAGTATTTCAGTGGCCAAGTACATGTTTTGCATGCAGATGGTCCCTCTTTCAAGTGCTAGTTTCTCTAGTTAAAAGAATCTCAGGTGGGAAAGTTCCATGCTGAAGATCTTGGAGAAATGCTGCCATTCTTTGTAGAATTGTGACTTAGATGGGCTGCTATTCTGATTCATCCTATGACTCCATATGTTCACATAAGAATTTATGTGTGTGTCTGTGTGTTATTCATTTACCAACTGGATGATGAATCTGATGGTGGATGGCTTTTCAAGTAATAAACTGTCTTGAGTTGCTTTCAATTTTCATTAAAGGTGACCTCCTTACCATGCCAAATCTCTACTAATATTATCTGCTCAGGAACCTTGTTTCAGCTCCCTGAAATTTTTTTATTGCTGTTCAAATTTTCAAGAATTTAACAGGCTTGTGGCTAGAAGGTTGGACCAGGTGAAGGGAAGCCAATCCTGCTGACTTCATGCTTGCTGTGTGAGGTTTGGGAAGAAGCAGGATGCTGCAACCCAGGCCTGCAGTAGATTTTTGTACACTGGCCTGGAGAGTGTCTGGAGTTCTGGGTGAGCTGGTGAGTGGAGTTGCTATGCAGGCCACCCCACCCCTCCCTTACTTAGCTGGGCAATGGAGCTCTCCTACCCACTCACTCTTGTGTCTTAGTTGTTACATGTTGCATTTTCATTTTGTTTCCTGTCACAGCTGAGATGGTGGTTAGACATTGTAACACCTCTCCCATTTTGGGGACTCCCTTATGGGAGTCTTGTGCATGTCCAGCTCAGGGGCTGTTGGCTGGCTGCCATCACCAGGTGGCAAGGGAACCATGCAGTGGCTTGCACCCATGTGGGATCCTGGGACTTGCCACTCTGCTTTTCTCCTCTCAACAGGCAAGCTAGGGAGACTGGGTATATTGGGCAGCAGGCAGGTTGCCTGATGCTAGATCCATCTCCATGTGCTCCTATGTTTGTCAAAGCTGTGACCTATTTTCCTCAATCTGTTCATGTGTTGGTGTGATTGTGATCTCCTTTTCCCCTGGGTCTGCAATGTAATGCTACCATTTTTACTCCATTCTCAGCTTCTCTATTTGCTACCAGGTTGCCTCTGAATTGCCAAGCAATGCAGCTACTTTTTAATTTAAACAACTTGGCATAATTTACACAAACCAATTGATTCCTAATGAACTGTAATAGGGAGCTGTCATTTTTCACTACTTGTAGCTCTCAATCAGCATTTTTCAGGTTGGTCACACACCTCACACTTCCATACAGTTGGCTGTGGATACTGGGCAAAGAGGCTAAGGGCTTTTTTGTCCTGATTAGAAATTAGAATTGTCTTGGTTCTCATCCAGTATAAATATGTTTCATAAAGAAAAGACTGAAACTGATACACTTTCAGGAAGGATGAGTACCTGGAGAAGGAGATATCTCACACAAATCAAAAGGTCACAACTGTGGCATATGTCTTTAAATTCATATTTTATTTTGAGAATTTTCTGGAGCTCATTAAGAAGTACTTAAAATTTAGACTATGAAATATTCAGGAACACTTTCTTTTTAATTCAGATTGTCTGAAATTTTAATATCTACTTAATTTTTAATGTCAACCTTCAGTTTCAGTGACCTTTATTAGGCATTTACAACATGAGAATGAAAAAAAAGTGAATCCAATAGTAAACAGTGTAAATAGTATAAACAAGAGCCAGGGAAATCTACTCCAGAACACAACAAAAATTTGGCTATAGGTTCAGTTATCTCAACCTCAGGGTTATTAAGCAAAAAAATTAATAATCATTTTTGCATTAGTAGAAAGAGCCAAAAACCTAACTGAGGTTAAGGCAGAAAAATCAGGTCTAAAGCTATTATATTTGGGGGCAAAAGAGCAAGATGTGTTCAAGGGAGTCGGTATAAGAGGGGCAGAAAGAACAATGCCAATTATACCAAGGGATGTTTGAAAACTGACCTTGAAGGAATGGCGATGGAAAAGAATTACATCTTGCTCTTGTAAATGCCCATCTGAGTTTGTGATTAAGAAGTTGGTCCAGATAATTAGCAGCACATAAATTCTGGGAAATAATCCCAAAGTACAGAGGTGAACAAGAACTCTGTGTCTTTCTCAAAAGTTATTGATATTCGTGCTCAATTAATTTATTTGTAATTGAAGATAGATCAGTGGCAGTAAGCATGAGCAAGTAGTCCCAGAAGAGACCAAAGGAGGAAATCTTAGCCTTGATTAGTAGCTACCAGTCAGTAGTCTGAAGTTCACGCATCGCAAGCTGGATCAAACTATGTGAGCTGAAATGGAAGCAGAGGCATACCAGAATTTGAAAGCGGTGGCCCAAGCCCTAGTTTCCAAAAGGCGCTGTCCTGCCTCAAGGGAAAATATAGCACAAGGGACACAGCGGGGAACTCCAAAGATTGTATAAAAAAACCTGGACTGTAACCGTTCAAGCATGGTTTTCCATGCATGAATCCATATATAGGGACCCCGTACATTAGATGTTGAACACTTTCATATTAAATGCTGGAATAAACCTTCTGCCATTAAGTGTAAAAAACTTCAGAAAAAGCAGCAGCAACACTGTTACTACCCTTCAAGGCCTTGTCTCTATGTTTGGACCAGCCAGGCTTGTGCTGGAAAACAACCACTAAATATTTAAATGATTTAACTTGATCAATATCAGGGCACTGAGTAGACCAATTCATGGGGCTACAAACATTTGCAAATACCAGAATTTTGGATTTTGTTGGATTAATTAATAGCTGATTGGATACACAGTAATCATTACATTTGAGTAATAAATTCTTAAGCCCGACCCTTGAACAGGAAAGCAGAACTGCATCATCAGCATATAAGAGAATTGGAACAGGGACATTAATCAAATGGGGACCATGGGAATATATGCTGTTCAAGGTTGGAGCAAAATCATTCAAACAAAAGATTAAACAGTATAGGGGCTAACACACAGCCCTGCTTAACTCCCCGGGAAAAAATGATACTGGGGGTTAAGTGGCCTGATGGATTTTTTCTCACTTGGCTGGTGGGATTTTTATACAGGGACATTATTAACATAATGAACCTGGGGTCGATTCCAAGTTTCACCAGTTTAGACCACAAAAGGCCCCTGTCTACACAGTCAGATTCCCCTTTTAGGTCTATGAAGGCTACATAAAGATTGGCTTTACCCTTCTGTACATATTTGGAAATGAGCATGCTCAAAGTCAGGCAGTAGTCTAAGGTGGACTTCCCCCTCATGAATCCAATCTGTTCAATACCAATAATGTTTTTTTGCCAAAATCCAAGAAAGAAGATGATTTAATAGGAACTTGGCATACAGCTTGCCAAAGATCGCCAAAATGCTGATTGGTCTGTTGTTAACTAGCAGGTTGTGGTCACCTTTTTAAAACAAAGGGATTATAGTGTCCCAAAGGATGGAACCAGGCCCGAATTATTCACCATAGTGAACAGAGCAGCTAATAGAGGAGACCATCAATAGGCGAATGATTTATAAATTTCAGCTGGGATGCCCTCAGGACCAGGTGCCTTGTTAGATTTAAGATTATTGATTAATAGCCTTATTTCATCTTCAATAACTGGGAGCCAGCAACTTGGTCAAGGGAGCCACTTGTGTCAGAAAAGATACAACCATTAGTCCCAATTTTAGTTGCTGGAAGAGATGTTGTGTTACTGTAATTAACCAAAGTGGACATAAGATCAGTCTCCATGTAATCTGAGCTGTGGGAGAGGTATTAATTTCAACTTCAGTGGCCTGTACTTATTGTGCCCATGATAAACTACCAGTTTGGAAAGGGTTATAGACAGTGGTGGGATTCAAATAATTTAACAACTGGTTGTTTACAAGAACCATTTTAATAACCGGATCTGCCGAAGTCGTGTGAACCTGCTGAATCCCACCACTGGTTATAGATGTCTCTGAAAGCATGAGGATCCAGTTCAAGTTCTCCATCATAGGCTAGGAAGAGAGGAGGTTGAGTAGTTGCTGAAGGAGGGCTTCTATTATCCTGGACAATGGATGGGGAGAGACTTTCACACTCCTGGGGTAAAGAAAAAGGAGCACGCTCAGATATCACTTGGTTCGTAGAGAGAAGGCCCTTTAGAGTTTTGCTTGATGCCAGGTGCTCTGAAAGGAAATGTAATCTCTGTATAATTCCATCTTGTTCTTCAGGGGAAAGAAGTTCAAAGGGGCTTTTAACATTTGCCTCTATTATGTCAGAATTTAAAAATATGAGAACATAAGAAAGAGCCTGCTGGATCAGAAAATGGAGATATTTTGTGACTCCACTCCTGATTAACCCAGGCAAAATGGCACCTGGTTGATACCGTGAGCAGAAAATGTGCTTGGGGGAACGTTTCGGGAAGGGTGAACTGCAACGGTTGGCAGCTCAGCAGAGTTGAAAACTGACAGGACATCAGGTGGGAAGATCAAGGGTGGGTGGCAGGGTGGGGAGATCAGGTGGCTGGGAGGGAAAAATAAAGTAGTGGTGTTTGCACGGTAGCGAGTTCACCATGGTATCTTTGAAAAGAATCACCAAATTGGTGATTTTTGAAAATCCTGGGATGAGGGAAATATCTCAGGGCAGACCTGTTTTAGGACAGGGAATCATGAGAACTTCTTGGCCAAACTGGGATATTTCCCTTGCTCACCCTGGGATATTTAGACCAAGCAGAAGCTACCTTTGAAAGCTAGATGGCACTTAGAACTGCAAGCAACATTTCCATGAGATTTGTTGCAGATTAAATTGGAGTGTGCAGGAGCATGGCCAAACTGGGGAGAAAACAAGCTCTGTTGCTTGCTGTGTTCACAGGAACCAAAATAGAAGGATTGGGGTAAAGGAAGACTCTTCACCTCAATGAATTCTTTCAGATGATCAATTGTCTTGCATATGATCTTTAAACTACTGAAAATTTCTTGCAAAGATACTGCAATAAGGTTGCAGAGTGACAACAGTTCAGGATTGGTGTTTTCTGACTGTTTACTCGCCAGGTAGTGTGCCTGCTCATTTGTCTTGATTTCAGAGGCAGAGGCAGAGTTGGTAATAACATTTTCATTGGAGGATAAAGTTAACATTCCAAGGAACTGACTAGTCAGGATCAAAGCAGTTGGAGAGAGGCACAGCAAATTTACAAGAGTGAGTAACATGAGAACTTTTCACAGTAAAAAAGTCATTAATTTTAAGTTGTTTGTATACTGGAGGGGAGCTCTCTTCCACAACCTGAGGACATTTACTGGCTGTCATTAATCCTGCTTTTCAGGTTTAAGCAGGAAAAGAGAGCAAAGCAAGTCTGGAGAGGTATTGTTTAACAGCAGTCTCTTGATTATTTTGTTGCTTTATTGCTACGTTTGACCATTTGTAAATCCCAGAGTCACATGAATACAGAAAAAAAACTAATAAAAATACCAATAAAATACAGCCCAACAGGGTTAAAATGTAAAACATAAATTAAAAATGGAGGTTAAAAGAAATTAAAAACTGAGGAGAGAGATGCAACCTTACTGATAATCCCCTGCAGCTGTTTCTCCCAATGTCAACCTTGACATGCATAAGGAAATGCAAAATCTGTTCTTTTCACAAATATGCAAAGATGTAGATTTCATAACAGAGTTTCTGATTCCCATACACCTCGCCTACAATTATTAGCATATTCATGTCAGCCTTTGATTTCCTTTCTAAGGATTTTTTTAAGGTGTAGGTTACATGCAATATTTTCAACTAGTCCCATTCTGGTCAGTTCTGCACAGCCTAATTAAGACATCCTGGGGATGCTAAAAAGGTGTTCTGGGAAGGCACTCCTCTCAGCTTTCTTCCCTAGATGTCCTTATGATGCATTATTTTAGGTCAAGAGTCTGAGGAGCAAACATCCTGGCGCAACCTTCAGCAAATGGTGGCAGGGAGAGGTCCTTCAGCTGCATGCAAAATATTGGGCACAAACAGAGGGTGAAACTGCCCAGAAAGCAAAACAATTGGGCCTCTTTTCCCCTCTGATGCCTTTGTTGTCTGGAAAGCACACCAGAAGGTACCTCTTTTTAAGATGTCCCTCAGACATCTTATTTTGGGCATGCAGACTGAAATAAGGTAGTCCTTTCTTTTTAAGACATCTCACAGACATCTTTTTTGTGCTGTGCGGAATGGACCATTCTGTCTCTTCTGTGATATATTGTGGCTGTAGTTATGGAAATTTGTCTAGAACTTCTAGAAGTTCTAGACAAATATACTGCTCTTGTAAACCTAGGTATGTTAAATTATTTTCTTTTTTTCTCTCTAATTAACAAGAAGCTCCTTTTGTTTTTAAAAAAATCTTCAGCAGACTCTATTTTGGAACTTCTGCATCCTTGCTTTCTTTCATGTTGGACCTGAATTGCATTGTATTCAGCCTGCCTGACGTTTTCAGTTAAATCCAGCACATGTAGATACGTAGAAGTTAAATTATAATGTCTATGCTAAACATACACACATTATTCTTGTGTCTTCCGTCTACTTTAGTGAAACCAATACAAAATATAGAGTAGTCAGCAATCTATATCAACACCATTCAAAACAGGGCTACCAAGCAATCAGAAAAAGTCCTGCTCCATTTTTGGTAATTTTTAGAAGTTGCCAAAGAAGCGAGCGACTGATTTTTCATTCCAGAGGAGTAGCTGCAAAATTAAACAGGTGTCAAGTAACACCATAAAGATTAACAAAATTTATTTTAGCATAAGCTTTTGAGGGGCAGAATTTATGTTTGGGTAAATTTTGCTAGTCTTTAAAATACTAGGGAATTTCTGTTTGATGCTTCATTGTAGTTGGTGCTCCATCAATTCAATACTTTTAGAAATCATGTAAAATACTTTATTCACGTGGCTGTGTGTAAAGAAAAAAAGCTAATTACGAGGAAATAGTTATTGCTGCTTTTATGTGCATGACATTTAAAATGGGTACCCAGCTGACAGGAGAGAGACAAGCAAAAATGCCTGTTGGTGGGGGGATGGAAGGGAAATTGGCACCACCATGGTGATGTCATTTCTAGTATGACTCAGAATTGATGTAGCATCCATTCAAAATTCTATGGCTAGATCCCTCTGTGATGATATCACTTTTGGATCATGCTGGAAATGATGTCACTTCAGTGATGGTGATATCAGAGAGGTACCCCAGTACCAATAGGTCTGCCACTGGTTGCCAGCATTGGGCTGACAATCCTAGAAAAGGGCATATTTGATAATCTAGTGTTTGGTACACCTTCTCTAAAAAGCTACCGTATATACTGGTGTATAAGTCGACTCGTGTATAAGCCGAGGCACCAAAAACTGGGAAAACTTATTGACTTGTGTATAAGCCTAGGGTGGTAACTCCAAAGCAGGTGGGGGCAGGGAAGAGCCGGAGGCGCCCGCTCCCCACCGGATCGCTCCCACCCCCCACTGCCTCCTGGATCCCCACAGCAGCCTTGGCTCCCCGCTCCCCACTGGATCGCTCCCCCCGGATCCCCACAGCAGCCCCAGCCCTTGGCTGCTCTGGCGTTTCCTTGCTTGCAAGCAAGGAAACGCCAGACAGAGCATTCACCAGCTTTTGGGGTTTCCTTGCTTACAAGCAAGGAAACCCAAAAAGCAGAGGACTGCTTTTTGCAAAGCAGGCAGGGGCAGGGAAGAGCCAGGGCCATCCAGGACTCCGGGCAAAAGCCTGTGGGGGGGGGGCAGCAGGCTCCTGCCCACCGCTGCCCGTCCTTCCCCTAAGTCACTCTCCTTTTCCCTGTCCCCTTAAGCCATCTTTGGAGCATTGCCCTTTTAAGAGAATGATAGAGACACCCTGCCCAAGCGGCAGTTTCCCTGAAGCCAAGCCTTCAGAGCCGGCAGGGGAAAGGAAAAGACGAGTTGGTGAGTGAGGGGAATGATGGGCAGTGGCGGCGGGTAGCTCGCGTATAAGCCGAGGAGGGCTTTTTCGGCACAAAAACTGTGCTGAAAGAGTCGGCTTATACGCAAGTATATACGGTAAAACATTTTGAGATTTTTAATGGGACATTATTATATACACTGTGTCCATGCTATTCAATTTTTCTTCTTTCTTATAACACTTGAGCTCAGGAACATTCAATAAAATTGCTTGGCAATATGTTCATACAGGCAAAAAGAAGTAGTATTTTACACTATGATTAAATCATGCAAGTTGTGGAAGAGCGAGCTGTTCTAGTTTCTCACTAACTCCATGGAAACCTTCACGTTCAGATGCAAGATATCTTTTAATAGCAGACGATGGGATAAACAACGGTGGAAGGCTGTGGCCTTTGTGCACAGCTTGTGTCCCAGGAGCATCTGGCTAGTCACTATTGGAAACAGGAAGTACTCTTGGCCTGTTTTATATTCTTAAGAATATATTCCTAAATCCTCTGAATTCTCTGTGTGCTTGTTCATCACCTTGTTCATCTCTGACATTTTCTCTCAGGCCTTCTGCATTTTCTGCTCCATGAACCACTGTATTCTTGTCTCTTGTGCCCTTTCCTTGCTATTTCTCTTTCTTTTTACCCAACCTGGTACTGAATCATTGTGTACATCTGTATGCCTTCTGTCATGGAACCACAGTTTAACTTGGGCAACCTACCTCTCAGCTTTGGTCCTATATTATAAAAGGGGATTTAGTGATGAAGGAGTTGTTCCTCTGGTGCTTATAAGTGTTCTGGCATGTATGTGCTGGCAGACTTGGATATATGTGTGAGAATACAGGGCTTTTTCATGGATGTCACTTCATCTGTGGAATACAGCATTGCTGGAGGACTGCATACTGAGAAGCAACATCTGTGTGTAGCATGCCACTCTAGAGTTACCCAAAATCTATGGTATTGTGCAGGGATATCAACGCCAGATACTCAGCAGGAAGTGACATCATGGCATCATGTGACATTATTTCAGACACACCCCTTCCCCATCAAGTGGAAGCAGAGGACACAGTTTCAGGGTGAGATGTCCCCCACCATGCCAGGCATTCTGAAAAATAGCTCTTTGAGTTGAGAAGTCTTGATTAAAGATAATGTGACCCTTCAAAAACAAACAAAAAACTGTGATATTGTGCTCTTTATCCTGCAGTTTAACATTACACACAAGCATCTGGTTGGAACATTAATTCCTTAAAATTCCTTACAAAATGAGAACTATGCAAAAATAGGCTATGCATTCAACATCATGTGCCATCAGTAAACTGAAGAAGCCTGAATGTGCTGCAAAGCTATATCTATTTAGATCTTATGATGGAGGTGAGGTGGGGGGAAGACTAAAAGTACCAACCCTGTTTAGCTGATGAAGCTATACCATGCTGCCTTTCTCCCTCTTTCAGTACACTACTAACTCTAAATTTCTGTGATATTTTTGGGGAAATAGTTATATGTATGATGACTGAAAGTTACATGGTATTTTAAATTTTTTACAATATTTATACCCTACCTTTCCATCCTCATAAGAGCTATTTAAATGGCTAATAAATTAAAAAATAAAACCATACCCCATGCTTAGCATCCACAGTTGCTTTTCAGTTCCATAATACACACAGAAAAAAATATCAATTATCTTCATATCTAGGATATAACTTTGTACTGAGTTTTCTGTTCCATGTTCAGTTTTATTTAGTACAAAAACTTCAAACTAAGGAACCGGTACAACCTTCCCTAAGGATGGACTGATCCACTATCTCATCTTCAACCCAAAGAGCTGTTTACTATATGCATACTTCTCTGTGCACATGCCAGTCTCCTCTTTTGAGTAATCTGAGTAGTATCTCCTAATTTTCTTAAAGGTCTTGAGATGTAAGAGAATCCCTGAGAAGTCATGAAGCAAATGAAAGAGCTTCTTACCACTGTGAATTTGCATTGCATTTGAGAAAGTTTTATTTTGATAAACTTCAGAAATGTTGCTTCTTGAATAGTTCACAAAATAATAGTTCCTTATGAGTGATCCTTGTATCATCACTGATTAACAGCATACCAGGACTTGCCTTGCACTTGAGGAGGGCGAGGACTAGTTTAAATGGGTCGTATAAACCCAAATTCTTGTGTTGTGTGACTTGTATGTGTGAAAGCAAGAGTCACAAACAGCAATGTACCTTCTTCCATAAAAATAATCTCTCTTTGTTTTTAAATACTGTGACTTTGTTTCCATTTCATTTCTTAATGTTTGCCAGAGAGGTTATGACATTTCAGCAGGTATTCTTTGAGAAATGGTCTGGGCATTTATACTTTCATAGTAACTACTCCCCCCACCCCTTCCTTAAAAGGTAGATAAGGAAACAAAAGAGCTATTGCTGTTTCCAATCTCAAGCCAATGGGGGAAAAATACATACAGGTTTAGACATTTGTTTTCTTTCTTGAAAAAGAAAATCTCATATCCCCTGTATATTGTTGATAGATTAGGAGAACAGAAATAATGGAGAAAGGCAGCACAAAAACCCAGGTTGTTTTGCAATAGCCAAGGCTGGAAATGTTCGTGACTGTATATGAGTCATACTTTTAAGATGCAGTTTGAAAGGCCCACAAACTCATCTTGAGAATATTGGCTTTCTCATACTACACACACACGCACATGTGCACGCACGCACGCACGCACGCTCGCATGCACATGCACACAAACACACACACAGGCCCACCCACCCTGGGGGAAAGGGATGGGAGGGTGAGAGGACCCATCATCTGGTCATGACCCACCTACCCTAGGGGGAGGGGAGCGAGAACTTTAAAGACTTTGCAGATGTGAATGCCACTTCAGATGATCAACATATGGATCATAGTTGCAAACAAAACTGAAAATAGAATTTCGGCTTCTCATGAATGCACCAAAAATGTATGTAATAAAGATTCATTACCAAAAAACAAAAGAATCAGGGGTTGCATTTTGCCACTATGCTCAGCTAAGTACATCGCCTTGTTCTGGCAGAAGCAGCCTTTCTGTGGTGGAAGATACTGCCTCCAGAAGAAGGATGCTTTCATTGGAGGAAGGCCATTTGAGTCCAGAGGTGGAATAGAACACCATATTTTTGGGCCTATAATTGATGTAAGAATTGGAACATTTTAAAAGTGTCCTTTTTGAACAATGTGTTCATTTTCAGCATTTCTATGCAGCAACTCCGTATATTACTATTACCTTCTCCCAAGACCAATATCTGTCCCTGAACTGCTGAAATAACACCTCTTCATGGCCCAACTAACAGAGGCAATATACTGTTGAGATACAGAGATTTCTGCTAGTGCAGCTGACATAAGCCTGTTTCACTTCTCAGGGATCCCATGCCATCTATTTCTTCTGTTCATTTTGGCCACTGCAGCCTGAGTCTGATTCCCTAACTCCTTCTCCAGCTACTAAGACTCACAGAATGGCATGAAAGGGTTTAGAAGAGGTGCAGTGAAGCTTGTGTTTGCCTCATAAGGAATAGGAATGCTGAGAGGGGTGGAAACTAGCCAGAAATGCCAATGGTGCTTGCTGTGATGGGGTATCAGTAGGCAGAAATTCTTTTAGAAATTCTTTCTTCATGTTCAGAATAGGAGTTGCATTCCGGATCCTGTGATCATATACTTCAGTTAAACAGGGTTCATATTTGCACTCCTGCTGTGCAGAAACAGGATTTGGAATTTTTGTCTCACTACAAATGTTACTTGTGTTAGCAAAAACCTGGGGATCCATACCCATTACAGAAGTTAATTAATTTAGCATAGCTATTAAATGGTCTCTGTATGTTTCTTGATTATGAATTGTGAATTTTATGTAATTACATTTTACCCTGTAATTCCTGCATCTAATGTTGTAGCTCTGTTTGGGACTGCAATGTAAATCTCCATTTAGGTCACATTTTTAAAACATGTAACATTTGCTCAAGGCCATTGTGTTGAACAAGTAGTTTGATTTAAGTCAAATATTCATTAATGGATCTTCATTGAAAAACCAGATCCATTCTCTTGTATTTGGAGAAATCTTATAAATGCACACTGCTATAGTCAAAGTATAGTAACGAGATAAAACTACATCATCTTGAGGAACACTAACTTCTCATTCAGAGAAAATTAAAATAATCTAAACTTTTTAAAAAAACACTGCAATTGACTAGTCAATTGGCCAGGGTGTATTTAAGTGACTGAATGGTTTTAAAACTGGAGACAGAATCTATTTATCTGTTTTGTCAAGACCCCAAATAGGATTGAGAAACGCCCTGGGTAAGTTAGTTTCTTATTGCAATCAAGAAAAACTGTCAATAAATTTTCAAAAAACAAAGATTCTAGTGGCAGGAAAACGGCCTAGGAGCAGAGACTGGCTTATTTCAGGGAATAAAATTGAACAAGTGGATAGCTTTAAATATTTAGGGGTAGTTCTCCAGGCCTCTGGTGCAAAATTACATCTCCATAAAGCAGTTGCATATACTGGTGAAAGAACAGCAAATAGTATGTTGAAATTCTATAGAACCAGAGGTGGCTCTTATGCACCGGCAGCCCTTTACCTATTTAAAGCCCAAACAATCTGTTGCTTCACCACTGAACATTTGCAGGTTTCACATACGCTATTACCTTTCATAGGTTTCCACTTACATAGGTTTCTACTGCCACCTCTCTTGGTGCTGCAGAAGACAAACATACAGATATGTGGGATATTATTAGAGGAGGAGATCTTTGAAATTTTCCTGGGGAAGAACTGGGCCTTGATTAAGCAGGAATCCTGGTTATTAGTGACAGGAAGACACAGGACCAAACCAGACACTTTTTTTTAACACAAGTTTGTCCCAGGTTCCTGTACCCATAGTGCAGCTGCAAGTCCCAATGACAACTCCTGTGTACAAAAACAAAGCAGAACCAATGATGATGAAGACCATTATGCAGGGCGAGAAGGGGCTCTTGCCTTCCTCCCAGAGGTGGGATCTAGCAGGTTCTCACAGGTTCCTGAGAGTAGGTTACTAATTATTTGTGTGTGCCGAGAGGGGGTTACTAATTGGTGATTTTGCCACGTGATTTTTGCCTTAGTTACACCTCTCCTCTCAGCAGTAGCGCGCAGAACTTGAAGCAGTTTAGCAGGAGGTGCACCGGTTTGCGTGGCAGCCTGCGCCTGTGTGCATTCGTTTCCCGCCCAAGGACCGGCGCAGTGGCTGCGTCCTTGCCACAGCCCTGCCCAGGAATGCCCCACCCCCGGAATGCTGGGCCATGCCCCTGTCGTGCCCCACCCCGCCCCACTGGCGCTACGCCACAGTTTGAATCCCACCACCATGGGAACCTGTTACTAAAATTTTTGGATCCCACCACTGCTTCCTCCCCCCTCCCCACACATCATTTTCAGCAGCCAAAATGCTCCGGGGCTGTGGAGGCAGGTATCATTTACCCTGTCAGGAGGGTGAAAGTGCAAACTTTCCTGAGGGAAATAATACATGCACATTTTGAACACCAGACAGTTTAAGGTTGGTGAGAAAAGGGGCTTTGTTTTGGTTTTCCTCATCTTTGTTTTGACTTTTCTAATCTTCCTTCTCTCCATTTGGATCCCTGGGATGCCAGCACATATTTCATTTACAGATAGATGTTGTTTTCAAAGCTAAAATGTTTCCCACTTCTATTGTGGGTTGTATTTGCATGTTGGATGGCAATCAAGACACTGATGTTAAAAACTCACAGCACAAGGTCAACAAATGAATATGCATTTCTCAGTAGTACAGTATCTGATCTGGGATAGGGGTACCCTTGCCATTCAAATTATCAAAAGGTTTAGATAAAAGAAGTTCACATAAAGAAATACTGTTCATTGTAAAAGCTGTATGATTACTTCCTAAAAACTGGGTAGACTACCTACAATGAAGAACATTTTCCAAATATGTATTACTGGAATATAAACATATGTTCAGATAAAAGAACATTTTAGAAGTATAACTCTTTCTCAGAGCACATTCAATGCACACATTGAGCTCCAGGAAAAAGGGTTTTGTAGAAACATACAAACAATACAGGCTCTTCCATGGGGAAATCGAATCCTATGATCTTTCCATGTAAATTCCTTTATAGTTTTTAATTATTCTTTTCAAAATATGTGCTTTCACAAAGATATCTTAGAAGAGTAGGAGGAGTCCTTTTGTGGAGTAGGAAGACAAAAACAACAGAACAAGGAGACTAAGGAAATGCAGACTGTTGTTTGAGGTTTTCAGTTCTCAACTCTAAATGAAGTCTTGGCTCTTATAGGCACAGTAGCTCTGCTCCTGGTAGATAAGATCAAAACCTAAGAGTCCACTGAAGCCTTAACTTAATTCCAAGCAATGTATATTAGCAACAATCCTTGGTACAGCAAGGGACAACTCAAATACTGTGTGTATGTGTGTGTTGTGAGGAAAAGAAATTGAGACATAGAGGACCTAAAAATGTTATTAAATGAAGAAAATAAAGTAACTGGCCCAGATTAGATGCATGTGCAGCAGCTGATCTGTATACACACGGAAACCAGTGTAGTGTAGAGAGACCCAGTAAAAGGAAGTGGTACTAAAAGGGATTGTCTCACTTTGATCAAGGAGATTCAGGTTCAAATACCTGATGAGTCATTAAGTTCACTTACAATATCATTCCATGTAGAATTACGCAACAGGCATAGCTTGTTTAACTCTGCATCGGTTTGTACTGTTAGGCTGAGGAAAGGTGACAGGCCCAAACACACCTTATAAAGTTGTTGTGCAAACAAAATGGAAGAGGGAAGAAGTGTCTATGCTGCCTTGAGTTCCTTGGAAGAAAGGTGGGGAAGCTTCAGAGTGATAATCGTAATAGCACCAATAATTCTGGGGGCAGGTAAATGTGGAGTTGTTAGCTGAGATTTCAGCTCCATACTGAAATAAATGGTCAGCATTGTTGCAAATTATCTGATCAGGACAATACGAGCATGAGTCATGGTTGTATTTGCTGATCAGATCAGAAACCACCTGCACACCCCCTGCTCACACATTCTGTTTCTCATCCAGCTAGGATAGTGATGGCGAACCTTTTCAAGACCGAGTGCCTAAATTGCAACCCAAAACCCACTTATTTATCGCAAAGTGCCAACATGGCAATTTAACCCAAATACTGTGGTTTTAGTTTAGAAAAGATGGTTTGCTCCGAGGCGCACATTACTCGGGAGTAAGCTTGGTGAAGCAACCATGCAACGCTTAGAACGGGTGAATGATGACCCTAGGAGGGTTTACTCAGAAGCAAAGCCAGCTTAGATGTGTGTGTGTGTGTGTGTGTGTGTGATTTTCTGCTCCCCCCACATGATGAACTCTGTGCGCACGTGCCCACAGAGAGGGCTCTGAGTGCCACCTCTGGCACACGTGCCATAGGTTCGCCATGACTGAGCTAGGACATACACATGGGAGCCTGCCTCCATGCATGCATTTCCCTAGCTAGATCACCTTTGTGGTTTGCCTTTGAAAAAACCTGCCTGTGGTTTAAGCACGCGTCTGCCTGATTAATTGTATCAAAAGATACTGCTTATGCAAATATCTCTGAACAAATGATCAGATGAATGTTTCAGCTGTGTTTTTGTTTAAAAATTCTAAATTATCCAGAATTCCACATGGCTGGGTTTCAAGCTTATTTTCCAGATCATTGAGAGCAATGAGAGAATTTTGTAATAGACACTGGCTAAAGCAGCTTAAAATCAGTGATGCTGGTTTCTAAAGGAGTATTTCTCAAAAAGCCATTGACCATATTTTCCATGGGTCATCGCTCAGCTATTTGTTCCACTGTATGTCAGGATACAAAATACATAATACTGTTGGCTTTTCTGTGGTGCACACAGGGCAGAAAAGTCAGTTGTATGTTCTTCAGCTTTACATTATATTTAAAAGATATGGATTTTTAATGGTTAGTACTTGAAGTACTTTAGGCTATTCCATGCACTATGGCTCATATCCTAAGCATTACCAGTGCAAGGAGTTGTTAGAAGCAGATTTTTCCCTGGCTCCCCTTTCTGCCAGCAGCTGCCTGTGAGCCTCAAAAATGTATGTGGATGAGAAGTTCTGCAACATGGACAGCTGTACCCAGGAGGAGAAAATGGGCAAAATTAATTGTCTCGCCTACTCTGCAAGAAGTGCTTCCAGTGGTACTAGATGATCAGGCACCGGGGGGTGGTGGTGGTGGTATTTTGCTCACTATCCCTTCTCACTGCAACTTCCTGTATTATGTGGTTTTTCACCCAAACCATGGCATCACTTTGTTAAGGCGTACAGGAAATTTCCATCTCTGCGACAACTCCCACCGAAGATGAATAGGATCAGTCTTGTATAATTAGCTCACTATCCTTATAAGTACACCTATGCAGCACAAGGAGGCTTTAAGTGGACTCTGTAATGTGTGTCCAATAAAGTAAAGCAAACTTTATACCTCATAGAAGAAGGTTTTATGGAAAACCTGAAGATTTATGTATAAATTTTGACTCCAGCAATGAATTCTAGAGCTCATCACATTTCACATTTATGAAATTTGTTTTTTTGGCACTGCCTTAGTTGATTCAGATAGAGTACCAGGCAGGTTTGGCATCATGTGTCTATGCTTCAGTGCTCACACTTCCTTTTTCAATCACATACTGGGGTTCAACTGGTGACTTTTGCTTTAATGCAACCACAGTTTCCCACTGCAGTGGCTGCCTCCAAATGCGGATTACATATCACATTTTCATGTTGGCCTGAAGTAGAAAAGCTAGATTCCAGTAGCACCATGATTACCACAAGATTTTCAGGGTATAAGCTTTTGACAGTCAAAGCTCTCTTTGTCAGATATCTGATGAAGACAGCTTAGACTCTTGGCTGAAAAATGATGTTTTATATTGAAGAGGAAGTAACAAGCTGGATCACAGAATCACAGAATGCAAGGAAATGAGGGAGTAAAAGGGTTGGGGAGTATGAGAACACAAGACTTATTCACTTACAGCCATTCTATGTACATGTGACTCCTCTAGCATGCCCAGGAGAAACTTAGTTCTCGGTTTAAAAATACAAAACTGCTGAACCCCCAGCTTATTGTGAACACAGTGGATTCTACTAATATGATTATCATAATGGTACCTTTTCCAACATCATCCCATGAGCTCTGAGCTTTAACCTTCATTATACTGCATGCTTTTAAATTGCTAGGAGGAAGTACAGCTATTGAAGGTCTCCCCCCAAAGCTAACTTTTTTGGTAAATGGCAAAAGGTCAGAATTAATGAAGAAAAACAAAAAGAATCATAGTTCCACTTGAGAAATAACCCAATGCCTATAGCAATTTCTGTTGAAATGAAAGGAGAAAAAAATCCAGTCCCGCTAACATTTTAAAGCTTTCATAAACTGATGAAGCATGTTACCTCCTGTAGTTCTTACCAACTTGAAATTTCTGCAAGGAATTGTCTCATTAGCATTAAGTGTAAGCAGGCCAGCTAGCCAACTTTTCATGGTGGCTTCCTGGAATGTTTTGCCTCTTATGCCTGTATTTCACTGATGAAGTATCACTACCTTAAGTGATCCCCAAAGATGTTAATGTTAAGCACATGTAGAATGTTAAGATTTGAATTTCATCAAAGATGAAAATGTTAAGCACGTATAGAAGATTTTGTAACTTCCAGGCTAAATCAGTCTTTTCTTAAATACTAGTGAGGGGCATGGAAGGGAGGAAAAAAGTATGAAGAAAAGAAAAGTTTTGTCCATTCCTTCCAGCAGAATGGGAAACAAATATAGAAAGGCAAAATCCATGGTGTTATGTTAAATCCCTAGGAATTCTTTCAACTTGAAATGAATGCTTCAGAGGCAGCTGTTAGGTCAATGGGAGCCCCGTCATAAATGCAATGGGTTTGAAGAACAAAAATATATGTTATTATACACAGAATAAAGGATTTTCTGGTTCTGGTTGAAAATTATTATTTATGGGTGTACATTAAGGGAAAATAGACTTTTTTTCCTGCACAGCCAAAGATAAGTCCTTTTAAGTACCATTGATTTCAGTAAGGGAGACTTGAACACATACTTAACTTCCTTACTGAAATCACACCCAAATACTTTGCTTTGGCTGAATTGAACCCCATAATAATATAGAAAAGAATAACACACCTTCAGAACTAATTCCTGGTACTGCAGTGCTCTGGGCTGGCTCATCACTTGGATCCCTTCTACCATGATTCTGATTTCTTTTGACTAACAAAAAAATATTTCTAGCATTTCAGAATCAAAGTATGTATTCTTTTCCATACTTCAAAAAAGTATGAAGGAGTTCATTTTTTGTAGGGAAAAGAAAATTATTAACAGCTGATGAAGGGTATGATTGCTGGGTTGCAATATCAGTTTTCTGCCACAGAGCTGTCACTGGTAGAAGGACAGTTTTGGGGAGGGTGATCAGTTTACCTTGACTGACCATCTTGTGCTACAGTGAAGTATGAAATAGGTACAACAAAGTCAAGACTCACCCCAGCATCTCAGGGTGAAAAATATAACTTCCTACATCATCCTTGATATGGATGAAAGCTCTGGCATTTGCAGTGTGTTTAAAAATCTTAATTTATTGCCAGCATGCTCAGATAGTGTTATTTCTAGTTTTTGCAAGCCAATGCCAATATGTTAGTTTTATAACAGACAATTTTTTAAACTGGGAAGGGACCTAAATACAAGTTATAAGGCAATCACAAAGGAAAGTGTTAAAGAAGAAAAATGAAATGGCATATGCTTAATAATCAGTGCTAAACACAACAGAAAGGAATGGCTGGAAGAAAAATTCCACACACCAAATCGAAATTACTTTTCAAACCGAGAGCAGTTCTTATTCGGAATCTCTTCAATATCTTTTTCTGCTCTACTTGTTATCATTGTCTCAACATGGCTATTTTAGGCCTATCCAGAAGGCAGCATAAATTTCCTGCTTTTTCTCTAATATTTGATATACAGAACAAGAGAAAAAGAGATTAAATTGTTAACAGGAACAAACCCAATTAAAGTGCATTTAATGCTGTTATTCATGTGAAATAATGAATATACTTAACCTAATCAAACCAAACATGAAGTATTCTTCCTGAGTATAAACATAATTGTATACAAACTCCTTCCCCCAGATGGATACAGCAGTAAACGTAATGCAAAGTGAAGTTTAAATGCAGTTCTAAGCATGTTTTGTTCATTTTCTACTTGTCATGCAAGCTAATTCAAGGTTTTTATGAATGTAAAGGGCATATTTCCCTACAGACCCACAAGAATACTTACTGGATCATTGGGGCTATGAAGTTACAGTAACTATATCTTTTCACAGCTAGGAACCCCCAAGCACATTGGTCCTGAAAGATATGCACAAGAAGACTTTTTAATGTGTCTGTGAAGGTCCTGCTATGCCCTTGTACTGCTGTATTTGTTAACACACCCTCAAACATCCAAGGAGAGCAGCAGTGGCGTAGTGGCTAAGAGCAGGTGCACTCTGATCTGGAGGAACTGGGTTTGATTCCCAGCTCTGCTGCTTGAGTTGTGGAGGCTTCTCTGGGGAATTCAGATTAGCCTGGGCACTCCCACACACGCCAGCTGGGTGACCTTGGGCTAGTTGCAGCTTTTTGGAGCTCTCTCAGCCCCACCCACCTCACTGGGTGTTTGTTGTGAGGGGGGAAAGGCAAGGAAATTGTAAGCCCCTTTGAGTCTCCTTCAGGAGAGAAAAGGGGGATATAAATCCAAACTCATCTTCTTCTTCTTCAAGGAGCACTTTTGGACACGCTCAAGGCCTTATGATTAGTAACTGAAGATTCTTATACACATATTTCTTTGAACTGTAGACCCTACACTATATCACAAGTGCCTTTTGCAACGTGACGCAAAACATTCTTGGGCTCACAGAATGAACTGAGTGGACCTTTGGATTTTGGACACTATAAAATTGTACTCAGAAGTCCTGGGCAATCCACTTTGCTTTGTGGTAACCATATGAGACTATAGAAGAAAGAAATAAGAGGGAAATATTGAGTTCAAGGAAGAGTAGAATTTCCTCATAAATTTTTATTGTTATGGATGATAGAGGGCCTTTTGTCCTCAGGTCCTTGCCCTAGCATTCCTCTGCAGGAAGTAAAATGGGAGAGAAGTTGTGAAGAAAGATCACAGTTCTTATTGGCTCTCTGGAATTTTTTAAAATATATCAATCTAGTCACCTCAGTACCCTGTCACCATGCTATAGAGAAGGTGTATGGAAACATGTAATCAAGGCTCTAGATCAAGAAGGTCAAGCAACACGTAGGCTAAAAGCAGGGTTAAAACCTTGCTTGTATGATACATGAGGTGGAAATAATTGTATGCTTTGCCCACCTAGATTATTCTCATAAGAAAGCAGGAGCTGCATCTCAACACCATCAGGTTCTGTACACAATTTGGAAATATACTTTCACTGGCTTCTGTCTCAGAAAGTTATATTCTCATCACATTTTTCTCATACAATCAGCATTCTATTTTAGTGACTTTGGTGCTGATGATGAAGCTAATACAGTAATTGGTTTATATCTACTATAGTTTCCTCATCAAGATTTCAAGTCAGATTTTCATTGAAGGGAATAATTTGCTTGAAACTGATGCAGGCACTACAAATTGGACATGTTAGAACAATGCAAGAAGGGAATGGTGGTAATGTGCTCCAGAGAGAAAATGGAAGCAGACAACTATGCTTTTAAAAAGTCAGCAGAAGAACCAAGCAAATAAATGTTAGTTTTGAGTCAAAGAAAGAAGAGATTGTATTTGAAATGGGAACAGAGTGATCACCAATGAACTCTTTTACAAATGTGATTGAAATATATTTGCCTTGATTCCCTGTTCACAGTAGTCTCTTTAGTAAGTACAGTAAATACAGGATTTAGTCTACTATGATGTCCACCAAGCTTGCAAAATTTGTTACTTACCAAATCAAACACAATGCCTCACCTACATATTGTGGCTCACCAGGTGCTTCACAACTCCTCCCTCCTGGCTGTTTAGACATCAAATTCTCAGAAGGTTTATTAAGCTCTTGGTGAGCTGCCATATGTAGTTAATTGGCTGTAGTCATCATAGTGCTTCAATAGTTGCACAAGCATGGTTTACACCAACTGATTATCTAGTAGCAAGGATTAACAGTTTCATCTAGCATTTCATGTCCTTCAGATACAAACTATGATCATACCTATTCTAGTGGACTCCAGAGGATCTGGGTTGCAACATTAATAATATTCTTAGTAATATTAATCTGTCCACCTGGAATCTCAAGTTAGAGTTCCACCATGGCTTCGAATTTTGACACAGTCTATTTGGTGAAATAATACTTTAAATTATTGAATACCCTTTTGGAATGAAAATTATTTTTTCCAAAATAAAGTCTTCCACTGTAAGTTATGGAATATGGACTATTTTCCTCAGACTGAAAGAGGGTGATCCAGTCCCTGAAAGTAAGTGCATACTAAAGCATTAAGGCATATTATTATCCATGTAAATACATATTTTGGTATACACATTCTTAAGTGCACACAGTTGTGTGGGGTAGATGGGTATTTTGGTCAGAATAATGTTGAGTGTTGACTTGAAAATGTGCAAAGTAACTTTACTGTTTGTAATTTTAATATCTAAAATGGAGTATAATTTTAAAGTGGCAAGAACAGAGAAAGCTCTCTGCTTTGGTTGAATTTTGAATAATTATTTTCAGAGTTAGCTCCCTAAAACTTGGTATTTGTATTAGATGTATTGAAATATCCCTAACTCTAATCTAGCATCACAACCTGCACATTAGAATTGCAACCTCATTTCCATCATTTGGCAAAAGTGTAAGGGTACAGTCCTGATTTGCTATACATATTGTCACAACCTGTAACTACTCAGTGTTAGGAATAATTTGTGCATAATAAATCCTCAGTTGTATCTCTTGGAGCTAATCCATTTATTTTTCATATTTTGTCATGACTGGGAGAAATATAATTGTGACTGATTAAAAATATGAACAGCAATGATATCAACTAGATGAGCACAGATTATCATGTCAGAAATTGAAGAAAGCAAACATACCCCACAATGTAAGGACTAATAAACTCTGTAAATGTTATTGTAATTTGCAACAATCAACACAATCCACATCATGTCCTGATAAATCCCAAATTGTACAATGATTATTTAGGGAAAAAAGTTAACCAACATAGTATGGGAGTAATCCTATGAATACACTGACACTTGCTATTTTTTTTTTTAAAAATGGGGCTACACAGTGCAGAACTGTATGCATGTGCCTGTCTTGACAGGATTAGGCCCATAACTGACCACAATTTCAAAAGAAGCTTCTGTGTGGCTAATCCTGTAAGCACCTACTGCAAAGGTCCCAGTATCACTGTAAATACTTAATAGGACTGAGTCAAATTTTGTGCAGATGATTTTTCTCTTCTGAACTTACAGGCAGACGTTTGCACACCACTTTCATTTGCAACCAAGGGATTAGGCTGTTGAAAAGAAATTGCACCCAATAATTGCAAGCAAACGTTCAGAGGCTAAATTGAACACTGGGTTTATATGTTACCAGTGTTACTGTGGTAGGAGTTCCCCACACAAACAAACAAACAAACAAACAAACAAACAAAAATACTAATTTGTTCACAGGTATTTCCATGTTCAGTAATTAAAAAATCACCCTGTTTTGCTGCTGGAATCAACAGACTCCATGTGCTGGGGGAGATCATGAAGGCAATTAACTTGACTATAGAATTGGGATGAGCAAGCAAATTAAAACAGCTCTGGATGATTGTGAGAAGATGATGTCGGAGTGCATGGCGGTACTTTGTTTGGAACCATCTTCGACTTGCTCCTTTCTCCTTGAAAGAATACTGCCGCACAGACATGGTTTCTGCAGCACTACCCTTTCAATCAACACATTCTAGAACTTTAAAGCTGCAATACAAGAAAAATGGATGGCTTCACACATTTTGATGCATAGGGAGAATGGGAAGCACAAGGGACTCTGTGTATCTTTGCAAGATTCTATAAGGGATAAATCTGTGTCCTCTTTAGAAGAAGCACAGAAGAAGCACAAACATCCCTCAACTGAAAATAATCTGTGCTTTCTGCTCTCCCAGCATGTCTGAATAGCTAGTCACCCAAACTGTCAGAATATTCTACCAGACCAATCAAGCTTTTTCAAAAATGCCTTTATGTCACTGATAGATTCATAGGATGGGGAGATGAAATAATAATTTTTAAATCTGTGAATACAAACTGTATAATTAAACAATATTGTCCTGTCATCTTCAAGTCTCAAAACAGAAAATTTTAATAGTTTTAAGAGCCATTTACTACTTAAATTTGATTTTTTTTACTTATGAAGAAGAATATCAAGGACCTAAAGAAATGTTTAAGCCTTTGAAGCTGGATATGGGTAAACTGAACTGGCGATAATAGTGCAGAGCTCTAAAAGCAGGCCCTGTTAAAGACCCTGTGTGACAATTCTGCAATAGTAATGGTAAAATTGCTGATGAGCTATTTTTCAAGTGAAGTCTCCTTCTTTCCCTCCCTCCAGCTGTCACAAGGTGACACCTGGGTACAGTGCAATGCTAAGTGTGTTTTACTTAGAAATAAGACTTATTGAGATCAAGGAAACTTACTCCCTGTTTAGGATTGCAGCCTTAATTATTTAGTATGCCCCATTTTTTCATCTGAATGCCAGCTTAAATTGAGTTACATTTTAACCACAGCAGCATCTAAATTTCCCTTCTGCTTGTGAGGATTTGTTACTTACACTAACTCATTCTGAGAACTTCTCTCTTTTAGACATGCACATACTGCACTTTGTGCATAGCTCCTAACAACTTCAGTTAAAGAGGCAAGCTGTCTCATTCTGAACCAGTGAGAACAAATACCTCCACAGTCAAGCAGCAAAGGGGAATTTCCCACCATTTGTTCTTGCATAGGAACCATACTAAATCCAAATGAAAATCTTTTGCATGCACTTCAGTATTTACTTATTTAACATGGGGTACACTTATAATCCTGTCTCTGTGGTTTTTAGAAGTTAATTTGTGATCTTTGTTAACTGGTAGTGCAACATACAGTGGAGGCAAAACATCATCTACAACTGTGCAGATGCTATTTTCATTTGCTTTACTTTAGAGAATGCCTACTACAACCATATAAATACACCATGTTATGCATGCAAAATGAAGGGTTTTTTCCCCTGAGGCTTTTTATTTAAGTGTAATTTGTTAATTGTTAAGTGTTAATTTTCACTGAAGCAGGAACTGTAGGATTAGGAACAATGGTGTTTCTGAGGAAAAATGAAACCATTTTCCATACACATGAATACAATATTAACAAAATTTTGACAACTAGATATGTAGTGTGCAACAAATGAAAGGGGAACCGTTTTTCACAAGTTGCATCTAGTACTAGCGATTCATAAGAAAGTAGCTCTCTTCTATTCACTAGGCTGAATAGAATATTTAAACTTTCCCTCAGTAAAGAACAGTTGTATCCATTCACATTTTCCCATAAACCCTAATCATAAAGGTGTAGTAGAATGATGTCACATCATTTGCAGGACTTCTATCCACTTACCCCTTTCTAAGAAATTATATGGTTGGCATATAACAGAGCAGGCATTTCAGGAAGTTTTTAACCCACGTGACTGATTGGGAGACAAAGCAATGGTTTGTTTGTTTTTTGCAAATTAACTTTGGGTAAAATTGTTAAATGGCTGTAATATGTTAGAATCTGATTTGTGTAATGGTGTTTATTTACTGAAGTCAGGATTATTTGTGTGTATGTGTTGTCAGAGTGTGCATTCAATGAAAATTCTGATGTTACTACAGATTTTGCAAGCTTAAGCCCTATGTTCTGTGAGTTAACCAATCCAAATAGTGTATAAATTCAACAGGAAGAACAACCCTGGTATGTCGAATTAGCTGCTAATTACCTTAAAATAAAATAAAGGGCAGTCACTTTGTCTGGAGCCTTTCAAGAATTCTAACTTGGAATGATGAAAGGAAAACAGTTACATTCACAAAGAATTCTCAGAGAGAGAGAGAAAGAGAGAGAGGGAGAGATTTGTACAGGCTTGGGATATCTGTTGTACATGACAGACTGCTAAAAAGTACTGTGTACTTATTTTGCTGTGCTCACTGTTTGGATTAGTTCCTTTAACCCATTGGTATTAGACATTTTATAGGCAATACCACCTTTGTCCATAAGAAGACATTCTACATGAGCTTAGCATCCACCCAAAAACATCCTCAGTTTGTTGGAGAGGAAGAGAAAAAGCAGTATCTTATAAAGGCACATCCATGCTAAACTGACAGGAAAATAAAAATCAAAGCAGAAATGCATACTGCAGTCATATTACAAGGCTCATTCTTGAAATCTGAATCATGCTAGAAGAAAATCTAGAAATGCATTCTATTTTTTGAAGAAGTGAGTCAAAGGCAATATTATTTAGCTTTTTTGTAAAAAAAAATTACGCGTAAATGCAGATAGAATCTTATTTAGAGGGAAATGAATGCTTGTATTGCAGCCTTAAAGATCACATTTTAACTGCAACATTTGGGTTCTTTTTATGTAAACTACAGTCTGCAAATCAGCAGACTATGACTGAATGCTTTTGTAATGTTATAGATTACAAACATAAACTTACAATTAATATTCTCTAAAAGTAATTTCAGAGCTTTCACATTTTTTAAAAAAAGGACAATGTGTACTGCTTCACAAGGTAATGCAGCTAATAAAAAAGAGAGAGTAGAATTAAAGTATTTACATAATGAGCAATTCTACAGAAGGTGATCATCCCCATATAAGCACTGCTGATTATATCCCACGCCGCTTTTTAACACACTCTACCAGATTGGATCCAGTCATCAGCATTTTCAAAGAATCCTTAAAAGCCTTTCATGGTTCTTTACATTTATTGTAGAACGATGTTCTTCAGGTACAGTATACTGGTGTAAGAGGAGAGTGTCAACACAAGGTACCAGCACGACAATAGAACTTCAGCGCCTCCAGTGATTCCAAGCTGGGTTGTACTTGGAGCTGGAAAGAGAAGAACACAGATCTTTAAGCCAATGGTTCTGTTGTTCCACCTCTTCTCCCTTTTAAACTGTAAATTAGAATTATTATATCAACATATGTCAAAACCAGCAAACAGCAGAAAAGCACATTTGAAACAAAGAATGCATAGGAAAAAGTATATAGCTAAAATAGCCTTTGAAGTAATACAAAAATGAACTGCTCCAGGCAAAATTCCATAACATAGGTAGTCTCTTGAAGGGCTGGTTCACACATTGCTTTTCTAATGAGGGAACACATGTACTTCAATACTTCTTTATACCATCTTTCAGACATTAATTGGGGAGATGGCAAAATTTGCAAAAAGGCAGTACTGTGGTTGCAAACTCCACTTTGACCTATGTACATTTACTGGTACATTTATATAGACCTTATTTGCACATGGTTATGGGGGATGAAGAACCCAGTCCTCTCAGGTTTTCTAATAATACAAGAAAGAGTCCTATGGACATAGGTTCCATGTAAGCATTCCAATGAAAACTCATCAATTGTAGCCAGAGTTTACTGCTGTAATTCCAGTATTTCAAGAGGTGCAATTGCCTCACCCCCCAGCCTGCCATGCAAAAGTCTACATAATCTTACCTGGGATATATTGCCCATGAATCTGGTGTTTTGTTTTATGTATGTATGTATGTATGTATGTATGTATGTATGTATGTATGTATGTATGTATGTATGTATGTATGTACTGCTATAGTCTATAGTCTATAGTTGTCCTGTGTTTGTGTGGAGGTGATCAGTCACTGTCTTGATTCTAGAGTTTTTCAACACTGGCAGCCAAATTCTGTTCATTTTCATGGTTTCTTCCTTCCTGTTGAAATTGTCCATGTGCTTGTGAATTTCAATGGCTTCTCTGTGTAGTCTGACGTAGTGGTTGTCAGAGTGGTCCAGAATTTCTCTGTTTAACAGAAACCATGAAAATGAACAGAATTTGGCTGCCAGTGTTGAAAAACTCTAGAATCAAGACAGTGACTGATCACCTCCACACAAACACAGGACAACTTTAGACTATAGCAATCAAAGGGAACAAAGACCAGGATACTTCTATTCAGATCCATTCACCTATTGACCTTGCTAGCTTCATTGTTACTCCCATGCTACAGACTTCTCTGTGACTCACATGCCAGGCTACTCTATTCAGATGGCCTCACCTTTTGACCTCACAGTATATATACTCCACTTGCTTTCCATTCCTAACATCAGAGCCTCTGAAGATGCCAGCCACAGATGGAGGTGAAACGTCAGGAGAGAATGCTGCTAGAACACGGCCATACAGCCCAGAAACCACACAGCACCCCAGTCCATGTTATCATTACATCACCTTTCCTATCATACCATCTGATCTGACCCTTTGTGTTGAGAGATGATTAGTGTTGTGTATTAACTTCATTGACTATGAACTGTATCTAATCTGGACTGATTGCTAACATGTTTAGTCACATTTCTTAAGTTTTGATCAATTGCTTCTTGTGTAGCTACTGCTATGGTCATATGAGTTATTATGGGACCCCTGAGATGTTTCCAAATGTCTTATAATGCTTTTGCGGTAACACTTCAATAGTTGACATAATTCCAAAAGGCAGGTAAAGAAATGTGTATTACATCCATAGTGTGCTAAAATTTAAAAGGTTAGTAAGTTCCTTAACTAGTCTGATATGCAGTAGCTATTTTTCACATCCAGAATAGTAACCAGCCCATCAACACTGCACCAAATCAAATCAATTTATTAATTGCAGTCATTGACCAGAACAAATACAATAGATAAATATATAATACATAAAACACCTCTACAAAACACAGCTACAGAGTTACCCTGGGCTGCTGTTGTGACTGGGGAGTGGGAGAGCGGAGGAGCCAGACCCAGTGCACTGCATGTGCAGCCCTAGCTGGGTGGCCATGTGATGGGGATCCATCATGTGACAGGGGCCTGGAACCCATATAAGGCCATTCCGGTAAGGCACTAGCCTATTTTGAGGAAACTGGGCAAGCAGAACCCTCCCACCCTGTTGTTTGGGGCTAGTTGTATTTATCATGTTGTATTAAAATGTTTCATTGCAGCCTGGTGGTTTTGGGCACATCCTTTTTGGGGAGGCAGAGCTTGTCCACCAGACCTCCCCTCAGCTGGGGTCCTCAATAAGGGGTCTGTGAATGGGGCAGGCTCAGTAATGCAAGCTGTGGAGGCTCTGCTTGGGGACCCACAACCCCTGGCAGTAAGGAGTGTCACCTAATGGGCCCATACTCAGATGGCATCTAGTAAGTTGTGTCCCAATTCCCCAACACTGGGCTTGGGGACGGTGCCGGCTTCAGCAGGCTTGCTGCTTGGTGGCTAGGTTAGGCCCCGGGTTCAGAAGGCTTGCTGCCCAGTGACTAGGATATGCCCCTTATGCTTGCCCAGCTTCCTTCATTTGTTTAATAAAACGGGCTGTGGCTGAGTTCATTCCAATGGAGCTGTGTTTGTTGTGTTATTGAATTGAGCCCTCCACACATCAACATATAAAACATTAAAACATCTCTACAAAATATTAAAATGCTACTACAAATTGTTAAAAGATTTAAATACAATAAGCAGTACCACAACAGTGAGGAGAGATCTATTTTTACTCAATGATTATTATGTCAGAGTATCTTCTTTCAGTTATTTCTAAACCTAATTGCTACCCAAGTATACTTGGCAACATTATACATTCGTATTTGATAGTAATATTTTCAGTCTACATTTCCTCTGATTGAGAGGGCAATCAATGAGAACTCGTGACAGTGGGCCCTTCCATACATGATTGTTCTGCAGTTTCTGCACTTTCTATGCTCCCATCTTGGCAGATACAGGTACAATCGTTGACTGGGGACCTGGTGTATTTCCCTTCAATAAATGTCGAGGGTAGAGCATTATAACATAGAAGAGTAAAAGCTCTCCTATACCCAGAAACAGTAAGGTTAGAAAGGTAGGGCATCACAGTAAGCTTGTAAAGCAAGGATTTATCCAAACAAGGATCTAATATTTATTTATATTTAAATTTTTAGACCACCCTCCCCTGAAGGGCTCAGGGCAGTGAACTACATAAAAATACAATAAGTTAATCATAATACATCTCATTAAAAACATCATAGTTAAAACAGTAAAACCACAATATCCTGTTAAAGTCATGCTGCCTTTCGACCCCCATGACCCTTAATTCAACAAATGCCTTAGCCCTAATATAATCCATAACTAAGATCGTTTGATGAGACAGATGGTACTAAACTAACTTCTGTGTTACTGCTTTTTACCAAGGCACAAAAATGTGTCTAAAAGAATTAAGTGGGCTAGCTCCTTCTGGCAACAAAAGAAGTTTACCCAGAACACTAAGGTAGCAACCCGTAGTTTTGTCTGGACTGTATCCATTCCCGTCTCTACACGCACTGTTGCATTTGAGATGTTATTTGGTAGTTGTAACATTGTTCTCAAGAATTAAGATGGTATTCACTCCAGACTATGGGAGTTACCAGTAATGCTTACTGGGGCCCCATATAGCAGCTGGGCAAGGGGCTTGGCATTGAGTAACTTAATAGCAGCCTGGAATGCAAGATCCACCTTTAGGCCAGAAAAATTTCTGTATAGAACCTGCACTTAAATGCGCATTCATTGAGATATGTTTCATACAGGAATTCCAAGAATGTGAGGCTTAAAAGACCTTAAATTGTTGTCCAAAGTTACTTGATTAAGCCAGCATGATGTAGTGATCAACAGCAGGTGGACTCTTATCTGGAGAACAGGATTTGATTCCTGACTCCACCTGAGCGGTGGACTCTTATCTGGTGAACTGTATTTGTTTTTCTGCTCCTCCACATGAAACCTGTTGGGTGACCTTGGGTTACTCACAGTTCTTCAGAACTGTCTCAGCCCCACCTACCTCACAAGGTCAGAGTCTGCACAGGCCACTACAGTGGAATCCCCGGGGTCATTCACATGCTGAGGTACAAGCAGCCCCAGAGTGATCGCGGCCCACGGTGGCACCTCCACATGGAGGCACCTCCATTTCCCCCCCACTTACCTTCTCTCTGCAGGGCTCTGCAGGGACAGGGAGATACCTCCACACTGCCCTCTGACGTCCAGGGTCAGAGTAGAAAGAATGTGTAGGATCCAAGTAATGGTTTCTAATGGAACATACTTTTAGCTTTCAAATCAATTTCAAAAATACAATTTCTCTTTCTATCTTATTCAGTTGGCTGATCTATAATATCCTGTTTTACAATGCTTGCCAGTTATTACAGGTGTTTCTATTTTGGGAAGTCACATCCACTCTGGTTCAGTAATCTCTCAATAAATTGTAAGGATATTGACTATCTGACCAAAGATATCCATAGAGCAAGTTGTTTTGGTAATCAAATTACAAGATAAGTGACAGCTGCATTTAATTCAAGAAACCCACAATTCCCATCAAGGGTAAAGGTAAAGAGAAGTAGAAATGCAAATAAAGGTCTGACCTCAATTTTACACGAGCCCTGGATACAGAGCACATGCAATACCAGTGAATTAAATGAGGATGAAGTTGTTGAAGCAAATTAAATGAAGTCAAAGTTGTCAAAATGAATTAAACAATGTTGAAGTTACTGATGCAAATTATTCCAAACCAAAGTTTTCAAGTGGCCTAAGTCAGCAAGTGTTCAACCAATGAAACTTGTAGATGTAAAACAACCATTTATTAGACATGTGCCTGCAACAAGCAACCCAATTCACACTGCAGATTGCAACAGACTTAAATGCTCTCATCTTATCTAAAGTGGGGAAGTGGTGTGTGTGAAACTGATAGTGCCAAAGTGGATATTTAAGGATTGTTGTGAGAAGTGCTGAAACTCCACTGAGTCACTGGGGTAAATGGGGGTCTACTAGGGAACAGTGCACCTAAACCACCCTTTGGGAAAAGAGATTTCCCCACCCTGAGATCACCTCTTCAAGAACAGAGAGTGACCACCAGCCTTTAGTGCTGAATATCTCACTTTACAGCAAATACCAGTACCCAACCCCAATTAATTCATGTAATATTTTGGATAAACCCCCCTCAGAGGGTAAGAATTAAATTCTGAGTTAAGTAATGAATTGCCATCTAGACTCAAAACCCAACAAGCCACTACCTTAAGGTCTGAAACTGTGGCAATGCATTCCTTCTCACAGTCTACTTAAGTTAACAAAGAGCTTGTTCATCTTTTACAGATGAAGTTAACTTTTGAACCTAAGTTTAATTGTTCAAATTCATTTTTCACAGGCTTGGCCAGCCTTAAGTGGTTTGGCAATGATTGCCTGCTTAAGCAATTGACAACTGAGAAACTTATATTGGACTTACAGAGTCAGGTGCTTGCCAACTTCCACCTATCTATTTTTAGCTTAAAAAGGAATATAGGATCTGTATTGTCGAAGGCTTTCACGGCCGGAATCACTTGGGTGCTGTGTGGTTTCCGGGCTGTATGGCCGTGTTCTAGCAGCATTCTCTCCTGACGTTTCGCCTGCATCTGTGGCTGGCATCTTCAGATCCTCTGAAGATGCCAGCCACAAACTCTGACGAAACGTCAGGAGAGAATGCTATATGGCTCCTGGCCTGTACTCCCCTGTACAATCTAGGATCTTCTGAATTATTAAAAAAACAGTCCACAACCCAGACATGGGCATCACTCTTAAGTACCTCCCTCAATAATTATTCTAATCATGAGAAGATCTTTATGCTTTCACCCTAAAGCCCCAAACCTCAGGTCTGGGAGAAGTATTTTAGATCCATCTTTGTTGAGAAAGAGGAAGAATTTGAATTTATATCCCATCTTTCTCTCCTGTAACTTACAGTTACTCACTGTAAGGAGAACAATCAAAATTTAGTTTCAGAACATTCTATAGAAGAATTATTTAACAGAGCTCCTAATGGTACCCTACATGGGGCTTGTTTCAGTTGAGGAAGCATCCGAGCTGATTATGCAGCTTAGGTCTGGGAGGTCATCTGGAAATGATTTTATACCGGCTGAATTGTTGAAAGCAAATCTGCCTTGGTGGGCACGTTTAACCATTGATCTACCATAATTAACACTTCAGGTAGAATTCTGACCTGCTGGTAGCAGGCAATCGTGGCTCCCATTTTCAAGAAAAGCTCCCCTACTAACCCTGGAATTTATAGACCAATAAGCTTGTTTTCCCTTTTGAGTAAGTTATATGCCTGCCTCCTTTATGATAAACTTATCTTCCACTTCAATGAGAATTCTATCATATCTGATGCCCAAACTTCATTTAAGGCTAATAATTAAACATTAGATCATTGTTTGGTCCTGGCTCTTCTTGCTGAAAAATACTCTGGGCAGCTGCAGGGAAAGTTATTTGTGGCCGTTATGGATCTAAAGGCAGCTTTCAATTCCATTAGTAGAACTATGCTTTTGGAAAAATCGGATGCTATTTTAAGTGACAAAAATTGATAAAGTCTCTATATAATGACTGTCAATGGCATACCTAAGAGGGACATGAGAGGGCTTGAGATCCGTGCGCCACTCACATGGGTGGTGCATTTGGCTCGCCTACCTGGTTCGCTGCTCTCCTGTCCCACTTATCTGCCCTACTTGCTTGCTGCCTGCCCACCAGCCCCTCTTGCTCAGCTGCCTTGCTCACCCATCCTGCTTGCTTCTCAGTATCTGCCTCAATTTGGGTGTGGAAGCGCAATTTGTGAAGAGGGTGCAATCAGTACTCACCTTAGGTAACATTTCCTCCAGGTATGTAACTGCAGTCAGTTGCAGGTAAGATATGATACCCAAGGGGAGCTCCCCAATGCAATCCCAATGACAAAAGGTGTTAGGCAAGGCTGTATTTTAGCCCCAACCCTTTTAAATAATGATCTCAAACAAATTCTGCAAGATCCAAATGGTCATTTGCTCAACCTTGGGAATAGGAAAACACCAATACTCCTTTATGCAGATGACACCATCCTACTCTCTTGCTCTAGGCTAGGGTTAAGGCATCTCCTAAAGCTGTTCTCAGATTATTGCTTGTTAACTATAGAAAATCAAAAGTAATGGCTTTTGAGAAGAAATTCTCAGCTCAGTGATGGACGATTAATGGACATGCCCTTGAACAGATTAGGACATTTTCCAGACAAAACTTTTCCTCTTTCCCTATCCTGGTCCTTTTATAGTAACAAAGGTAGACAAAAAGCAAATATTAGCTATAACACAATTGTTTAGTTCTATCTCACCAATGGCAATCATTACCTACCTGCTGCTATTAAAGTTTTCAATGAAAAGGTTGCTGCTCAAGTTTTAAATGCCTTTGCTATATGGATTCAACAGGTCAATGTGGTGTTAGATTGCAAGTTAAATTTCTGAGAGCCCTTCTATAAATCCCCAAATGTATTCCAAATTCTTAGAAACTGGGGAATATTTGCTGACATATAGAGCATGGCTCACAACCATAAAGTTATGGCTTAAGGTCATTCTATTTGCCAAGGGATCTGATTTACTTAAATATTTAGTCTGAGATGATTATTCTGCCCGCTGGACCAGAGCAATTCCACGTAAAGTAACCTTATTTGGTATTTTCCCTCCTCCTCCTCCTCCTCCTCCTCCTCCTCCTCCCCCCCCTTCTTGCTCTTTGGGTCCAGATATGGCTCTCCAATCAGTGACTCAAGACTTAAAGGTTGTCATTTTGGCAGAGTTACAGACTCGGCTCATCTCCCCCTGTTCTCCAATTTCCCTTGGCTTAAGTTAAAATAATTCATTTTGTTTAGCAAAGTATCTTTAGAATTTGATCTTTCCCTTCTTCACTAAGGCCAGATTTAACATGTGTCCCTCAGAGATGTTCCAAGGTAGACTTTCAGGCATCCCCTATTCTGCAAGAGTCTGTCCATGTAATGGCATGGATGGAGAAATCACTGATGCAGATTTTTCTTTTTTGTAAATTCTATCATAGAATATGTCAGTTGAGGACAATGCCATTGCTGGTTAAATGGGAAAGCCAACCACCCACACTACTAATTAAGATTTTCTTAGCTAAGTTTATTTCAGAGGCATTAAGGATCAGACATCTTATGCCTAGCTTGGATAATGATGCTGATCAGAAAGTATAAATTCTGACATTGTTCTATAAGTTTTGATCTTTTCAGTATTGTTTGTTTAATGTTGGTTTTATTTACTGCAATAAATTCATTGTAGTCACTGAGATCCCCTTGTTTTCCACTGCAAGCATGATGATGTCATTTCTGGGGAAACCCCAAAAGTGATGTCAGTGTCATGGGCTCCCCAGCAGCCATCCAGGCTTCCTCAGATGAGGAATACTGGCATGATGACCCAGCTTCATCATAGTCTCAGCTGGCTGAATCTCCACAACCACAGTTGGTTGAGTCTCATGAGCAGCCAAAAGTCACACAGGTGGAAGACAGTCCTGGCCCAAGCCAAGAGCAGGAGGAAGGGCAGACAGTTCTTCTGGCTCACCTGGTTCCGTGAGGCAGCTCAGACATTGTGGCCATCAGGCATTCCATGCCAAAAGATGCAGCGCCCATTTGGAGGCCCAGAGATGTAGAAGGGATGGTTGTGAGTCATCTCAGGATTCAGACTGAGCAGGAATGCAGACTTATAAGAGGCATCTGTGAACAGTAAGAGTTGCTGGAGCAACTTTGGGAAACAGCCTGATAGTTTCTGCAGCGTCTGCTCTCAGATTGAACATTTTGGATTTGTGGACCGGGACAGGATTGACTGACCTGCCCCTTGCTTGGCTTGTACGGCTTGAACTGTTGAGGACAATTTTTCCTCAGGACTTGAAGTAATCTCTCTCTCTCTCTCTCTCTCTCTCTCTCTCTCTCTCCCTCCCTCTCCCCCTCTCTCTCTGTGCCTGTTTCTATTAGCAAGCTGTAACTTGAAACTTCTGTGGACTCAGCAAGCCATGACAGTCAGTAGCTCTAGGAATCAGTGGAAACACTATGGGTTCAGCACAGAGTTTCTGATACTTCCTAGAGCTATTCTATTGCTTCCACATTTCATTATACTTGTGCTAATATTTCCACTTGTGAGGATGCCCCCCTTGCCCCCTACCTCTCCTGCAACCCTACTCGAGAAGATACTACTCAAGAACATTTTTTTCAAACTCTTATCTATTAAAGTTTTAGCAATTTTGAGACCATATTCAAAAAATGAAGTAATTTCATGCAACAAATCATTTATTCACCAAAATTGCAGCTCTATCTCTGTTTAAACAGTAAGGTTGAGTAGAAATGGTTGAGAAAGCTGTGGAAGGAGAGGACCTACACATTCCTCTTTTTGTAAACTGTATATATGCTCTAACTTCAGTTATAGTCACTGTTCCAGAAACTGAGGCTATTACATATGTGCTAGAAAGGAGCTAACTGAGAAGGAAGTGGGTTGGTTACATTAGAATCTTGCATGTTCTGTCCCAACCTTTGCCAGAAATCTTATACATCATCCAACAAGATCAGGTAATTTGCACCCTGTAGAACCAGCCAACTTGCTGCTTGCTTTTGATCTCTGCCAATCACATAGAGGTTCTCTAGATCCCTGTAATTATTTTGCTCTTAAAAGAGTCCAAATAAAGTAAAGAAATATGTTGCTTGGTCCCACATGGATGCGTATTTTAAGAAGGGAGGAGCATCTGCAACTGTTGATAACCCACCCAGTTCCCAAACTGGTTATCACAAACCAGACAGCACTTATGGGAGACTAACAATAAATGAAGCCTTCAAAAAAAAATCACACCCATCTTTCCCCAAGAACATCTGCCTTGCAATTTGTAAACAAATGGATATGCCTGTACAAAGCCCATCTACCTTAGTACTGTCTGCCCTGACTGGCCTCAGTTTTCCAGGGCCACCAGCACAGAAATATCTTTTTAAAACTGAGCTGAAATCTTTAGGGGGAGATGCTAGGACTTTCTGTATGCCATGGCCCCTCGAGTTTGCATTTCTGTGGGTTTGCCATCCTGTTATCACTGCTAAATGGTCTGATTCTGACTGACCAGGCTGGCAGGAGTAGCATTTTCCTGGGAATTTCCTCACAGCTGCTACAACAACATATGTTTGGGAAAAAAACTTTATTTTTCTAACAATATCAAATGCTATAGTCATAGTTGACACAAGCAAGATGCTGAATTTCTGACCATTTTCATTAAGTTTTTTTTATTGCTGCCCACACACCAAAGGAGAGCACAACCAGGCAGTTCAAAATGATCACCACCACTGATGCACATTTTGAGTAGAAAACAGTAATTGAATTTCTCACAGCTGAGAGGATCTTGCCAGCTGAGATTCACCACTGCATGATGAATGTATACAGCCCTCTCTACATGTTGTGAATGCTGGATATATTCTTTGAAAAGTGGGAGGGGGGAAATGAGCTTAAAGCAAGACCTTATGACAACCAGCAGGAAAAACTATTAACAAAAAAAGAATGTACAGATAGCAATTGAACTGGTCTGCAAAGACTGACACCTCACATGGCCTTAGTAGAAAGGAAATCTCTGGGCCATTTAATGTGCTATACCAGCCACCCTGGCCATTTGTACAGAGTGCCACATTGCTAACAAATCAGCCTCACACTCTCTTGAATGACACAGTCATGAGGTTATGGATTTGGGAAACTCAGTCTTTTGAAGGGGAACAAAGCAGTGTCTGCATGCAAAAGAAAAGAAAAAAAATAAGTTTTCTTTTTAATACCATTAGGAAAGAACAAATTTTTCCCATTTCCACATTGTGCCATGGACAGGAACACATCATGACATGCTTCTGTAGGTGTCAGTCATAGATGTGGGCAAAATTTTAGGAGCTAAAACTACCAGACCACAGTTACACAGCCTGGAAAACCCATAACAGTCAGTTGATTCCTGCCATAAAAAGCCTTTGGCAACATATCTTCCCATTTTCTTTCTTTTTTATTCTGGGCTTTCTTTCTACTCTGTATCCTACTCTTCATGAATTCCTGTTTAACTACAAATATTATTAAAATAAATTCTGGAATTGGATAATGCTTAATTTGCCATAGGTTTCCGTTCATATAACATTTTCTGTATTTCTGATACACGTAAGCTTATTGAAGAAACATTGCAAAAAAGCAACTTTGTTATGATGGCATCCAGATTCTTTTTATACTGTGCTTTATTGATGTATACAAGCTCCTCATAAATACCATAAAAAGAATCTCAACACAACCATACACAGATATATGCACTCACCCTGGGTGAGAGGTAGCTCAAAAATCTAATAAATACATAATTTTTGCAGTGCCTTATCAACATGCACCTGCATACTGGTGACCTAGATGGCTTACAGAAAAAGAAAAAATCTTGTGGTCTTCCCACTGCTAATGTGACTGCAGGTAAAGTGCAGATGCCAGACAGATGCATCTGATGTACTTACCCTGTAATCTCTGCTACACCCAAGAACTATAATCAGTAGACAGAGGCCTGAACATGCAAATTTTCACTAGTGATGTTTCTCTGGGAATGCTTGTAATAAATTCTACTTATCAAGGTATTAATGTAATTTGGAATTCATTCTAATTTAACAGGAAGAAGATAAAACTGTTAATTTAAAATCTAATTAGAATTTGAAAGATAACCAAATTAAGAAAATTAAGACAAATCATGCTAGGTCATCTCAAATAGCTTATTTGAAATAAAATTGAGCACAGTACCCAAGCAAACAAAGACTGCTGTATTCAAAAACATGTATTTGGAATTGCCTTATGGAACTTAGTGAACAAACATATTGGATCAGGGTAAAATATATATTTTTAAAAGATTGTAATGAAAATAGTTTTCATGAATTTCTTTATATGCTGCTTATTTTATTTATTTTATTATATTTCTACCTTACCCATCCCAGCTGAAGCCAGACTAGGGCAGCTTACAAGAGTTAAAACATAAAGCATTAAAAGTTCAATAATAAATAAATTAAAATTTTTACATATATGTATGCCTCGAGTTGGCTATTTACATATGGGGTCCTTGACCCCAGAACTGAGAATCTACACCACCTCACAGTCTGGTTTATTCCTTCTACTGTAAACTTTTTCTGGGCAGAGAAAAGGGATGGAGGGCTGCACAATAAAAGTGCCACCTGGAAACTAGAAATTCAACTTGAATTGGGCTATAAGTTTATTACTTAATATCAAAGCTTGGTACATCACAGCTCCATTACAGTGCCTACATAAACCAAATTATAGGCTTGATCCAGTCTACCCTGAGCACAGTACTCATACAAAAAAAAATAGCAGGGTCTTGTTTTCTTCAATTTTTCTGCAGCAGATTTATGTAGATGTGTGCAATTAGGCCATGACATGAAATAGTAGGCCTGTGGATACCTCCCAGAGCAATGTTCTCATACCCTCACCTCTGGGGGGAAAGTTGCTCTCCTCATTCCTTGGGAATCGACAGGTCAGATTATTGTGCCAACTATTTGTATATCTTGAGCGATCCCAAACAACGCAGAGCATACTCATTAGCTCGTTTCAATGCCTTGCCTAATGCTATGACATTTGGCAGATACAATAATATCCCCTATTAGAATAGGCTATGCCAGTGTAAAATGGCTGTTGAGACTGTCCAACATGTACTTTTAGAGTGTTCTATATATGATCTACCACGCTCCATGTATATTCATCCCTTGATAGAGAGGTTAAATGCCATCATCTGTTATGAACTTCCTACTCAATGGTTCTTGTGATCTTATATGTGAAAATGTTGCGAACTTTCTGAAGCATTACCTGGCTAAGCGTAATTACTCTCCATAAAATAATCATGGTAAATTTAGCTCTCTTTGTTTTCTGTATACAGGGTCTGTATGTAGATATCTAATGCATATTTTAATGTATTTTAATGGGTTCAGTTAATAGATAAACGGCCCCTTTTTGTTTTTTTTTAATAGTGTAATATGGTAATTCATAATGCCAATAAAGGCTTCTGTCTGAAACCTCACCTCTATTTCCAGTCAAGGGACATGAGCTCCTAACTTGTGCTCCTAAGCTAATTGGATGGGAAAACCTGGACAGGAATATATAAAGTCTATGCAGGTTGCACTGGTTTGAAGACCTTAGAAATCCTTGACAAAAATATTTAAGAATTTCCCTTAGCTTGCCAAAAGTATGTGTGCAAAAATGGTGATGCAGTTAGAATGGTGAGCCCTTTGCTAGTCTTGGGGACTCTGACTACCTCTGGAGCTGGAGCTTATCTTTTATGCAGTCTTTCCATTCTCAGCCTCTGTTTTGCGTGCAGAGGTGTGGCCCTTCCCGCTCAGGTAACCTAAATTCCCAACCATTGCATAAAATGCCAGTCAACAATATTGTGTGGGTGAGAAATATGCCACACCCAAAGAGTTTATTGACAGAAAGCATAGGAACGCAAAATGGCGCAGCATGGGGAGGTGATCCAGACTCTGGGCAGCCCGAGTGCTGTCCCCAGAGAAATGATTCCTCCAGCCTGATGCTGGAGGAATAAATCTTAATGAGGCATTCCAGACTGGCGAAGTGCCCATGACTGGAGGCCCCTCCAACACTCGCTGGGGGCGCAAGCTTCTTAGCCCCCCGCGGGGCGTCCTACCGTGTGCTTGCTCCACCCCTACCTCTTAAGGAGGTGTAACCAAGCGGGGAGCTCCCCCAGCTCCCCTTTCAGCAGATCACCCCCCATACACACCCTGCAATTGGCTGTGACACAGAAAGGTCCCTTAGAATGACTGCAGTACGGGGCCAGGTGGGTGGGCTACGTTGATGTCCTGAGGCAGAGTGGGCCCTAAGCCACGAGGCAGGGCCTTTAATAGGCTCTGCCCGGGCCACTCTGATGACGTGCTCTCGCAAAACGGGAGAGCACGCCGTCCAATTGGGACCCAGCTCCTGCAAATGTGCAAATCAGGCCTGATGCCTCCCAGCGCGCGCACATGCACACGCCAGCCCTCGAAGCTGCCAGCCTGCCCTCAGTGGGGCAGGCAGCCTTCGCTGGGGCCCCCTCCACTGCAATGGCGGCCGTGTCCCAGGCGTGGCCGCTGTTTATGTGCATAGAGCCTGTCAAGAAATTCAATTACTGTTAGAACTTTGGTCAAGTTACACAGGCTGCAAAAGGGAACCATTTAAAACAGGTCTGTGAATTTTTTTCTGTTTTCTTTAATTGGAAGGTCCTGTCCTGATTAGATTCTGTTTTACCTGTTTATTGTTGTGAGAATGAGCAGGGAGTATTAGCTACCCGTCCCAGTCTCTCAAAACTTTAGAGAGATGGCCATCTGTCAGGAGTGCTTTGATTGTGTGTTCCTGCATTGCAGGGGGTTGGATTTGATGGCCCTTAGGGTCTCTTCCAAATCTATGAATCTATGTTGTGTGTGCCAGGCTGGCCCAAGTCACTAATTGGCTGATGTGTAAGTATGACCAGAAGTTTGGCTCTGGAAAGTTCCACACAAATTTGGCTTTAATTGGTTGAATTAGATTCACTAGACTGTGATTGATGAATCTTTATAAAAAACTTACTATGGGGCTAGAGTTGCTCTTCTCTTCTCTTCTCTTCTCTTTGGAACCTACCTAAAATGCTGTAACTTCTCTGACATATGCTTGTAGGAAGAAATTAAGGCCAATGCAAAAAGGACTTCTAGAAATCTGCTAATATTTGCTGTATCCTGTTTTATATTTCAGCTAATTTTCTGCTATTTATACATATGTTGAAGGACTTTTCATGCTGACTTTTTTCTTTTTATAGATTTTTTTAAAAAAAATATTCGGTTTGCTGTGTGTCCACTTACTCTCAAGAACCCATGTGAGCCAGATGGCAAAAGCCTAGGCTGTTTTCTTGACAGAGCCCATATCCTTTTGGGGATGAAAACCAGGTTCTCTTAAGTGCACCACTGAGCGTACTACAAACTCAATCAACCTCTTTATATTTCTAGTTATGTCAGAACTGTGTTAACCAAGACCAATCCAGAACCATAGTATTAAGTAGATGGCATGCAACTTGGCATATATTCGTACCCATGCCTCCTGTAAGGATAGTTGAGGGAGCATTCTTAAGAAGGTCTACTCAGACATAAGTCCCATATTATGCATTGGAGCTTACGCCAAGGAAAACATGCTTAGGATTGTAACCCAAGAGTACTTTCCCCCTCAAATTACAGAGGTGGTTTTCGCACGGGGAAATAACAGCGCTCCAGGGATAGGGAAAAAACCGGTCCCTGAGGCACTGTTAGCACAGGAGGCACTCCCTTGAAGTGGCGCGAAGATGACGCTTCTGAAACTTGCTCGGGGGGGGGGCAAGTTTGTTGGAATACACCAGTTGCCACCTGTTGCTGAGTGAACAGCAGCAGGTGGCAGCCGGCGTATTCCTGTGGCGCTCCCGAACAGCTGCCTACCTTTTCCCTGCCTTTCATCGCTCCAAGGAGGGAAGGGGACACACCTCCTTGCCTCCGTCGCTCTGGCAAGGGGGCGTGTCCCCTTCCCTCCTCAGAGCGACGAAAAGCAGGGAAAAGGTAGGCAGCTGTTCGGGGGGCTGTGCGGCTGTGTGGAGCATGCTCCACCAGCTGAGCAGCCTTTGGGGCCATTCATGCGAACGGCCCCAGGGCTTGCATCGGCATCAATCATGCCAATGCAAGCCCGTGAGCCTGAATGTGCGGAAAGCGCCAGAGCTTCCTTTCCCACCCTTAGTCACTGCTATATCTTCTGTCCCCTGCCCTGTGTTTCCTGATGATTGAGGTATAGTTCTGTGGTACCACAAACACACAAAGGTGGGTAAGTGGCTTATAGTGTCAATGTGAATGGTAAGAGAAGTTAGAGGTTAGCACAGCAAGTATCTCTGATGATGGTGCTCTTAAACCAGGGGTCTGCAACCTGCGGCTCTCCAGATGTTCATGAACTACAATTCCCATCAGCCCATGTCAGCATGGCCAATTGAACTACAATTCCCATCAGCCCCTGCCAATTGGCCATGCTGGCAGGGGCTGATGGGAACTGTAGTTCACGAACATCTGGAGAGCCACAGGTTGCAGACCCCTGTCTCAAACGTTCTAAAGCAGGTTTGGCATCAGCATACCCTTAGGTGAGACATCTGCCAAGGTCCAGGACATTTTGTGGATCCCTCTGCTGATGACTCTTTACTCCCACATCTCTAATGATTCCTGTACTCACACCCTTTCATTGCTGGTTTGTGAGTACTTTGTTATCTCTGTGTCCCAGTTACATACACTTCCTAGCCCTGAGGGGAGGCTAATAGTGGGCATGGGGGTAGACATTCTCTATGCATCCCCCCCCCAAATCAGCCCTGTGTGGCTGGAATCAGCCCTGTGTGGCTACAGCAGAACAAACCATACAGAAAATAAGAGGTCTTCCAGCAAAGGACTATGTCCACTATAGCCTGCTACATTAATTATGATTTAAAAAATAAAAGACATTAATATTTTTAATTAAAGGGCGTTGAGTACAACACACAAGAGATGTAATACTATTAATGGAACAAATACGAAAAGGTTTGCCACATTTTGTTTGCTTTGTGGCTCTGCAGTCCCTTGAGTTGGAAATTTAATTGTGTTCTGAACAGCCGACCTAACATTTCCTCTCATTTGCTTGTAAGAGAAGTCAGACACACAGCTGTCATGCTCTTGTCAGTTTTCAATTTATTATGAGTTATTTGCTTCTTATTATGCACAGAATACGACATGAACAAAACATCCTAAACTCCTTGAGGAAAAGTTTCACCTAATGCAATAAATGTGCAAAATCTAAAATGAGGCCCCAATTCCAAAACTTTAATTTGCGTGAGCAGTGCTTTCAGCTGAGAACCATTTGTAGAACACATTAATCACCTGAATTCTCAATGATGCTGAAGCAAAATGGATTCTCTATTACATTTTGCTTCCTTTGATTACAGAGCAAAGTTAAATTAGAAATCAGTATGACAAACCAACCTTTCATTTATATAAAAAAATCAAGCTAGGAAGATCAAGCATACTGTAGGTGGTATTTCATCTTATCATATTAAAAACAGTTTCCCCAATGTAAGAGATAATCCGGACTGTTGTGACTTCTTAAACAAGCAGAAAATTATGCAAATCTGATTTATTTCCTACAAACTGCAAGCTTAATAAATCATATCCAGATTGTAGAAATGCTCCAGATCTACAATTCATTTGTTTTTTAAAAATGTGGACTTGTTTCAGAAAGATGGTGCAAGGTAAGTAAATGAAATATTCATGCGTCTTCTCATGCTGATAGCTCAGGCAAATCTGAAACAATACTGGCAGTAACGTGGGGGTGAGGAACTTCCACTGCCTGAAATTCACACACTGTTAACACCACAGCAGTCTCTCTAAATCACCAGGACTACTTTGGAGTACTGCTGACAACCAGCCTCACTTTTACTTTTATAGTTGATTGCCTACACTGGAGATTTTTTTAAAAAAAGCATTAAAGGCTTGTGTTCGGTGGCATCTCATGGAATATGGACACCTGTCACACAGTGTACCTTTTTTGCTCACCATGCTCATCAGCTATCATAAGCCTTTTTAAAAAGTCTCTTTTATACCCAGCCAAGGAGTACTGTCTGTTTAATTTGAGCCCATAGTCCCTTTCCAGGGTTTGGAACCTGTCTGCTGGCCCCACCTCACCGTGGGGAGCGGCTCTATCTGAAGCTGATCTCAGCTGCCTGGTCCTCTTTGACTAGATGCTTTCATCCTTTGAAGCTGTCCCTGCTCCATCTTCAAGTGAATCACCCATAGGTAAGTCTTCCCTTGGCCTACCCCTGGCAGCCTAAGGCTGTTTCCCCACTCGCCTTTTGTTGCGCGCTACTCACTCCAAGTAAGGCGGGGTCCAGCGGCACTCCCCACTACCGGAGCGGTGACAACGCAGCCGCCCCAATTCTGCCGCCTTCGTGACCCCTCAGCGTGCGTCATTTCTGCTCCTGTTCAGAATGGCGCCTTTTGCAAAACCCTGCGGAGAGCGCGGGCAGTGGGGAGCGTGACTTCGCGCTCAGAAACACCCACGGTTAACAAAGCCCAGTAAGCCTAGCTTTTCTTTTCAAAGTGGGGAAATGGCCTTAGAGTTCTTCCTCTTCTCTCCTAGCTGGGTCCACCTCTTTATCAGATCCAGCCTGGGGAACAGGAGGCTGCTCCCTGATGTTTTAACCTCAGCTGAAGTGGAAGAGGAACAGGGCCCATGCATGGCTCTCAAAACCCTCCTCTCTTATATCAGCATTGCAGATTTGGTGTCAGTGCATAGAAGAAGAAGAAGAAAAGTTGGATTTATATCCCCCCTTTCTCTCCTGCAAGGAGACTCAAAGGATTGTGGTGGGTTTTCTAGGCTGTGTGGCTGTGGTCTGGTGGATTTTGTTCCTAACATTTCACCTGCATCTGTGGCTGGCATCTTCAGAGGTGTATCACAGAGGGAAGTCTGTTACACACTGTGTCCAGACTCAAAGGGGCTTACAAACTCATTTCCCTTCCCCCTCACAACAAACACCTTGTGAGATAGGTGGGTCTGAGAGAGCTCAAAAAAACTGTGACTAGCCCAAGGTCACCCAGCTGGCATGTGTTGGAGTATACGGGCTAATCTGAATTCCCCAGATAAGCCTCCACAACTCAGGTGGCAGAGCAGGGAATCAAACCTGGTTCCTCCAGATTAGAGTAACCTGCTCTTAATCACTACACCACTGCTGCTCCCTGAGACTTCATCATGTACACTATTTGGTGATGGCTGGCTGATTTTGTATAATAGTATGCATCCTATATGTTTTGGATGTAACTGTGGCTGCGTTATTCCTGTGTCCATGCTGTTTCCATTTTGGTTCATGTTTTCTCCCTCACATCCTTCTTGATGCTTAGAACAAACTTCTTTCCATATTAAATGGGGCCAGAAAATGCTTTTTGGGCATTCCCCTGACAAAGGGTGGGAGAACAGAATGGGCGAATAGGATGCTCAGTGTCAAGGTCATCAAAGTGTCTCAGTATTTCAATCAGCATGCCTTTAGTTACCTAGGAAGCCTGCCATATCAGCATTTCTCCAAGATAGCTTTTCCCCTGCTTCACGTTACTCATGTATGTATGTATGTATGTATGTATGTATGTATGTATGTATGTATGTATGTATGTATGTATGTATGTATGTATGTATGTATACCATGTCCTACCCACAAAGGGCTCAGGGCTGCTTACAATGGCATAAAGCCTAAAATCATACATAAAATTCCTATAAATACCAATTAATAAAATAATCATAAAAGCCTGAGCCACACACCACAGCACTCCACTCTCCCAGGCTCCCTGCAGGCAGGCTTCAGTCCTATCCAGGGCCTAGGGAGAGCAGGAGCCAGTCTGCAGGGACACGGGTGGTGTGGCTCTGCAGTGGGTGGTGCTCTGCCCTCCTGGGCTCTCTTCAGGCCAGCTTCTGCCCTTCCACAAAGCCCTGCCCTCGCCTGGCCTCCCTGCTGGCTCCCGCAAGTGGGGCACAGGGAGCCGGGGTGTATGTGGAGAGGTGGTCATGCTTTTGTGTGCAATTTAGCCCTGGTACGCCACTAGTCAGGCTCCACAGGGCCCTGATGTTACTCACCAGCATGTTCCACCAGGCTGGAGCCAGGGCAACCCTTGTTCCAGCCAGCTGGATATTCTTCAGGCCTAGGACCACCAGTAGATTTCCCTCCGCTGAGTGGAGAGGTCTCTGGGGCTGATATTAGCAGATGTGGTCGTGCAAGTATGTGGGTCCAAGGCCGCTAATGGCCTTATAGGTTAACACCAAAAGTTTGAAGATGATCCTGTACTTGACAGGCAGCCAGTGCAGATATTCCAGGACCGGTGTTATATGGTCTGCCTCGCCAACTCCGGCGTTGGTGAGGCAGCGGACCAGAAATTCATGGTCTACTACATCAAATGCTGCAGCAAGATCTAATAATACCAGCAGTGCAGACCCACCTTGATCCAACTGGAGCCGAAGCTCATCCACAATGGCAAGTAGCACGATCACCATTCCACGACCAGCACGAAAACCAGACTGGTAGGTCTTTGTGATGACACATCTTTGTGTCATCCAGGAAAATCTGTAGCTGTTCTGCAACCGCTCTCACAATTACCTTACCCAGGAACGATAAATTTGAAATTGGGTGGTAATTGGCCAGGTCCAAAGGATCTAAAGATGGAATTTTTAAGAGTGGGAGGACTACTGTCTCTTTTAACTGCCTTGGAAATACTCCTTGCTCAAGGGAGAAGTTGAAAATTTTCAACAGGGTGTTCTGCAGTATTTCCTCACTAACCTTCACCAGCCAGGATGGGCATGGGTCAAGGGGACAAGTAGTGGATCGAGTAGCAGCCAGAATCCTGTTGACATCAGTGTGGTCAAGCAGTCTGAATTGGTCTAAACAAGGACCTGAAGATGGGCAAGGGGCCTCTAGTTCATTTACTGTATTAAATGTGGCAGGAAGGTCATGGCAGAGAGACGAGATTTTATCTGTGAAAAAGCTTGCAAAAGCCTCACAGCTAAATGCCAATTCCTGAGATTTGGGACCTGTATTCAATGTCTTAAGTGTTCGAATTACCCTAAACAATTTTGCCAGGTGTGAGCTTACAGTGGCAATGGTAGTGACAAAAATATTATTTTTGGCCCCTTCACTGCACTCTTGTAAGCTTTCATAAGCGTCCTAAACAAGTGTCTGTGGAGTTATTGGAATTTCCTGACAAAGCTCCATTGTTTTGATTAGTTATTGGAGTGTCTGTGGAGTTATTGGAATTTCCTGACAAAGCTCCAATCTTTTGATCAGACTAAGACTGCTCCCGAATACATTTCCTCTCTGTCTATATATCTCTCCTCCCTTACCTATTTGGAAGTCTCCCCAGGACCCACCCAATCTTTGATCAATGAGGTAATGTAACTGATCACCAACACCCATCTTTCTATACCTAGGAAGTTTTTTTTCATTTGAAAGTGGCTCCCACAAAAATGTGTGCTTCTGCTGATTTCAGCCCATATGAAATGTTATGTTTGCTTTCTTCTTTACATATATGCCTTGGTTCATGAGGACCAAAGTTACAGACCCTCAAATGTGTAGCCCCCATCTCCTATTAGCACCCATTGGAGTGTTTTTTTCCCAAAAAGGTGCATATACAAACAGGTCCAGGAAAATCCCGTGATAAGGGGGTGGGGGAGCGCCAGCAACGGGACTGATCTGTGTTCCGCGGTTCGGCTGTGAGCAGATCTCAAGGGAAATTGGATATTTCAGGTGACTATCCCAGGATTAATTGCCAGTGAGGATATCACGTTAAGTCACACATCTATCATTTGTATAATATAAGTGCCTACGGAACTGTGCAAACAGCCAGAAAAAACCTAAATCAAATCACAAAGATACTTGCCTCTCAAGCTAGACATGGAATTTTAGCCAGTCAGGCCCGTCCCAGATATGCATTGCCTGCTAGACCAACTTGCAGGATGGGGAATCTGCAAGGACTTGCATGGGGCATTTCACTTTACTCTGGATCCCCCTCCCAATGTAATTCCCCCTGGCAGCCCCCATATTCTCACCTTTTCCTACTTATTTCTCTCCTTTCCAACCACTACCTAACCACTACCTACCAACCTTTTATCAGACAACAGCAATGTTTATTTACTTCATTTATATTCAATCTTGCTCCACAATGGGGACCCAAAGCAGCTGGCAGCTCTTTCATTTTATTCTCAAAATGATCATGTGAGGCAGGTCAGCCTGGGACTATATAAGTGGCCCAAGTTCATCAAGTAAGCTTTCATAACAGAGTGGGGTTTGGTGAAGTGGAGCCTGGTTTCAATGACTCTCCCTTCAAAGGCCAAAATCAGGCCTGCCTCTTACTGATAGCACCCGCCCCCCCACTTCCCTCACCATAGCTACTACAAAGGGCATTCATTTCTAACAGATTCAGGGGCTGCTGCTTCTTTTTTTACCCACCCCCCCATGTTATTATTACTACTATTATTTTTAGATTTCAGATATTTCTTCAAACCTGATTCTTTTCTCAAGTTTGTAGAATGTTATGTTTTGTCTATTCATGTCTCCTGTTTCTGCATTTAAGTATCTACAGTCATGGTTATATTGAGAATTAGATATACAGAAGATATTTGTTATAGAAAAAATCTCAACTATGGAAAACCTACCTCAGTATAATAAAATCTGAGCACAAATGATGTTATGCTTACTCAAGATTGTTCATTTTGTAACTCTGCATATGTGAATATAATATTTTCAATTTGAGGAATGAAATATTACTGAAAGCTATTAAATTAAAAACAATGATGCTCTTTTTTTCTTTACAAACCACTTCCAAATTGGATTATATACAGATACATCATTTTGAAAACCTGAAAATATATTATAAATGAATACCAAACTTCTGTGCATTAAATATCTGCTAGAAATTTTCAGAAGATAATTCTTGTTAACTGAAAATTCTGAGTGGAATGAGAGCTTACTGTGGGTGTCAGTAGCCTGGAAAAAAACCCACTTTTTTCACTAAAGCATTCTTAAGGAAGCCTGGTTAGTAGGAAAATAAAGGAAAACAAAGTAAGTGACCGGCTGCTGGTTCATTTTGGAGGCTGCCAAATCTCTGAGGCATAATGCGTGGTGAGTGATCTATCGGAATGTGCTACCATCTGTTAAGTCCACCATACACACTCTCCATGCCTTGACCTGTATGACTCTCCAGCTGTTCCTTGCTTTGCTCTGTCTGTATATATAAAATAATATCCTTCCATCAAGTTTCACTGCCAAAAAAGAGACACCAATTGTGGCACTGACAGACATGACACTTGCTATTACTGTGGAAGATGTTTGTTTTCTAAACATGATTAGTAAAGTTTTAAGAACTTTTCTCAGCATTTAATTACAGTAACATCAGAATCTTCCAAAAATGTTTTAAAATGTTAAAGTTGGATGTTTATCTCTCATTCATATTATAACATAAATCAAAGCATTTTTTGTGGAGGATTCTGGGTAGGTAGTTTCTTGTAGTCTCAGCAATACAAATTGTCCTCTAGTCCATAAAACCTTATACTTGTTGAATTTGTAGGAGGAGTATTGCCAGGTTATTACTGCTGCTATTCTTCTACATCTATGTAACGTCTAAGATCTGTGGTGATAGAGAACACAAAAGTCACATGATCCTTTTGCAAATATTTTTCATAACTGCAGCGGCGAAGTTCCCAGGGGGCCGGGGTGCGCGCGATGCACCGGGCGCACAAATTTGGGTCACGTGGGGGGCGCAAAATCTCCTGGCCCCTCCACCTTTCCCCCGCGGCACCCCCCCACACTTACTTTAGAAAACCGAGCAGGCTGGAGAACAAGCCTTCCTGTTCTGGTGGGAACTACATTTCCCAGGAGACCCTGGGAAATGTAGTTCCCACCAGAACAGGAAGGCTCTCCAACCTGCTCAGTTTCATGAAAGTAGAGATAATGAAGAGAAGCGTCATTGAGAGCTCTTTCGAGGAGGAGCAGCGTGATTCCCCCCATAGTGGCCCCCCTGCAGCACCCCCACACTTACTTTAGGAAACCGAGCAGGCTGCAGAACAGGCCTTCCTGTTCCTGCAGAACAGGCCTTCCTGTTCCAGGAAGGCCTGTTCTCCAGCCTGCTCAGTTTCCTAAAGTGAATGAAAGTGGGGGGGGGGTGTGCCGCCACTGGGGGCGCCACGGGGGGCTGGCGTGATTCCTCCCAAAGTGGCCCCCCTGCGGCGCCCCCCCACTTACTTTAGGAAACCAAGCAGGCTGCAGAACAGGCCTTCCTGTTCTGGTGGGAACTACATTTTCCAGGAGACCCTGGGAAATGTAGCTCCCACCAGAACAGGAAGGCCTGTTCTCTAGCCTGCTCAGTTTTCTAAAGTAAGTGGGACACTGCTGCGGGGGGCGGGGGGCAAAAAAGCCAGAGTGCACACCAGGCGCACTCTGGCCCAGCTATGCCTCTGCATAACTGCTAGTTCAGAAATGCCAAACATTTTCTGTTTCAGAATCTTTCCTATACTATTTTTTCTATATTAGATGCTAAATACTGCCATTTAGTATAAATCATACAGTGGTGACTTCTGTACAGCTGGTGAAATAAATTTTAAAACCCAGTTTTTTTAACACATTTTAAACACATTTAATTTAAATACATACACACAGTTATTTGCTGTCAACACACAAGGTTGCCAACTCCAGGTTGGAAAATATCGGAGGATTTGGGAAGTGGATCCTGGGGAAGCTGATGTTTGGGTTGGAGAGAGGCCCAGCAAGGTCTAATGCCACAGAGTCCATCCTCCAAAGTATCTGAAGTATCTCACAACAACATCAAAAACAAGGTACAAAATTTCACAACTGTTACCTGAACTTTTTCAAGTAGCAATGGGGAAAGAACTCAGCTTGGCAGTTCGAGAGGTAGGCTAGGTGGGATCTTTTAGACAGCTATACCAGAATTGGCTTTTGAAACGTTCCACAGAGAATGCAAAAGAGACCAAATTGTAGTTTAAATGTTTTTATATAAATTTTGGTTGCAAACAATCACACAGTTAGACATGGAGAAGCATACACACAGTTCCTAAGTGATATAAGCAGGGAGGAAAAAGATAGGTTTGGATGATAAGTTGGGAGGGGGAACAGGGGACCTAAATTCAGCTGGAGAAGTTCTGGAAGAAGGCAGGGATTCCTATGCCAGCATGGAGAGTGGGGGCCATCTGAATCCAGCCTGGAGGGCTTGAGCCAGTATTGAAAACTTGAGCCAGCAGCAGCTGGAGCAAAAGCCAGCAGCATTAAAAACCAACTTCTAATAAGGAGCTGAAGCAAGCCAGTGAGCTCGCTAGGAGCTGGCTAGCTAGCCAGCTAGCGCTAGAGTAAAGAGCCAGCCTTAGCAGCGTGGAACTTGTGCTGTATTTTTATACCCCTGTGAGCAGTTTGGGGTGGGAGCTAGTAAGTTTCTATTCCAGTATTTTTAAAGTAAGGCCCTTTCCGCACGGGCGATTTATGGCGCCCTGGGGGCGGCAAAAACACCGTCCCCAGGGAGCCATTCGCACAGGGGGCACAGCTGCTGCGCCGCTGCGCCGCCCTTGTGCCGCCCGACCGGCGCAAAGCTGCCATTTCCAAACCTCGTGCGAACAGCAGCGGCTTCCAGGTGCCTTCCCCCCCGACCGGGCAACTCACCAGTCCTGCGGCCCTCCGGCGCGTCGTCGAGGCCTGGGGACACGCCCCCTTTCCCCTGCAACCCTGGAGCGGTCGCGCAGGGCAAGGGGGCGTGTCCCCTGGTCTCGGCGACGTGCCGGAGGGCCGCAGGACTGGTAAGTCGCTCTGATGATGGCGTAGCTCTGCGCAGTCGTCTCGGCTGATTCTGGGACCGTCCATGCGAACGGTCCAAGAGGGGTCGGGTCGGTGTGGATTACACCGACCCAACTCCTTCCGCCTCCGTGCGGAAACGGCCTAAGTTTCTATTCCTGGATTTTCTGGGTTTCCATGCTAGGATTGCAGGGCTGAGCTAATTAAGGGCTCATCTATTGTTTCTAAGTCCCGGGATAATAGAGTCAATTGTTCCTTGATTACCATATATACTCGTGTATAAGTCGAGTTTTTCAGCACATTTTTTGTGCTGAAAAAGCCCCCCTCAACTTATACATGAGTCAGGTGTATTTTATTTTAGGGTTTTTTACTTTGTCGGCTGTCAGAGCAGTTTTTAAGTGCCCCAATCCCCCATTGTTTCCAATGGGAGCTAATAGTAGATGGGGTTACATTTTGAGGGTCCATAACTTTGGACCCCTTGAACCAAACTTCACTAAACCTGGGTGGTATCATCAGGATAATCTCTTGCTGATACCAGCCAGGTTTGGTGATGTTTGGTTCAGGGGGTCCAAAGTTATGGATCCCCAAAATGGGTGCTCTCATCCCCCATTGTTTCCAATGGAAGCTTATAGCAGATGGGGCCACCTTTTGAGGGTCCATAACTTTGGATCGCCTGAACCAAACTTCACCAAACCTGGGTGGTATCATCAGGAGGGACTCCTAAAGATACTTTTAAATGTTGGTACTGCTAACATAAATATTCCTCTCCTGACAGGTTGTGTGAATGTTCCTTCTAAAATGACACCTGCCATGTGCAATTTTAAAAATATGTACACTAAAAATAATGAACTATTCTTTTAAAAAGCAGGGTAGTTTTGAGTCACAGTGAACAGGCATGTTCATTCCAGTTTTTATTGTAAGATCCATTGTTTAAAACCCTTCCTTACAAAAAATCCTAAGTTTTTTGTACTTTTAAAGTTATTGTTGGTACCATGTTGTTCTTGTTGACCCTCTTTTCCACTTACAGAGCTAGTTTACTGTTTCTCTTTGAAATAAATATTCAAAATCATTTAACCTACTGATGCCTCAATTAAAGTAATTTTATTGGTATCGATTTTTATTTTTGAAATTTACCAGTAGCTGCTACATTTCCCACCCTCGACTTATATGCAAGTCAATAAGTTTTCCCAGTTTTCTGTGGTAAAATTAGGTGCCACGACTTATATGCAGGTCGACATACACGAGTATATACAGTGCATCAAGGGAGCTCTGAATGGCTTTATGCAGAGTATCTTAAAAGACTCTGCCCAGGTATTCAAATTTGGCTGAGGCTTTGATTGGATCAGGAAGGGATTGATTGTTAGGGAGAACGTATCTAGAGGTAGAGGAAATGCAGGGAAGGAGCAATTGTTGAGGAAATGGTTTCTCAAAAGCACATCAGATATAACGTCTAGTACCAGGAAGTTCTCTGGGATCCATTGTACCACAATAGCTTAGCGGGGTGTGGTAATCAAGATATGTCCATGGTCCATGAGGCTTCCAGCTCCTATTGCCTGGAGTAACTAATTCACTGATTTAATCTTGCAAACAGACCTTTTGCCTTAGGCCTGCTTTTAGGGTGGACACTCTGCTACCTACACACACAAATATGAGAAATTGGCTTCTGTCAATACAGTTTTACAGAAATATGATATGGGATTGATATTTCAGCAATGTGGGGTGTGTGGGGTGTGAGGGGTGGGCTAACACAACTTTCAACATTATCTGTGCCTCCACTCCCTATCATGATTGTATACGTAGCATTACAGTGGCATAAAAGAAATAAAGCAGGAACAAATATGGGTAAAATTAAAGCAGATACAGGTAAAATTCACGCCGACATTCAAAATCAACTGGTCAGAAATGCATAACATTCTAATACGTTTTCTAGCTGATCTAGAATTATCACATTCATATGATTTAACAATTATTTCTACTAAAATGAATATTTTATGTAAGTTGCACCATAAAGAGGTATCCAATTACATAATCATATGTTTTTAGGCAAAGGGACTTGCTGTTTCAAGCTGTCCCAAGCACAGTGGGACTAGCTGGTAATTTCAAGATGGTAATGAAAGACAAATAATACATAATAAGCACCTATTTTGTTGATAAAAGCAATACTGAATGTCTGCTGGATAGATCATGCAGCTTTAGAATTACAATGCATTCAGAGGTGATGAAATACAGTGATTATATGCTGCGTTCACCAATGCTACCTCACATTATTGAGAGGGTATATGTAAAGATGAAATAAAATTCAAGTTGGTTGATTGGACATGGACCGCTAAGTCTACTAATACCATGTTTGCTGCTACAACAGAAAAAGAGAGTAAAATAGTATTAATGTGAATATGCCACACAATAATATTGAAGTAAGCTCTTCCTAACTGATCACAAATTTGAAGAAGATTTCATTTCAGAGTTATCACAGAATGACTCATTTATACTTGACTTTTTAATTTTAAAGATGTTAACTCTTTCTTTCATGGATGCATCAGTTTTGATAACTAAAGTAGCAGAACCTACAGTCTTGCCCTGACAAGGAAATTGTAGAACATACAACTCCCCTAGCACTGTGATTGATTACCTTATGCAGATTGCAATCGTTTATGCATAATTCTGATGAGAAAAAAACAAACCAACAACAGCAACCTTGAATTAAGCATTTTATTTGACATTTAAAAAAACAAAATTTATTAACTACAAAGCTGGTCTTTGTACTACAGGCCTGGTAGTGTGGCTAGGTTTATCCCTGCTTTTGCCAGCAGGTCATATTTTTGGTCATATCATAATTTTGGTCATATTGTAACAAGAAAAGAGTCTCTGGAGAAAACAGTAATGCCAGGAAAAGTTAAGGGCAGTAGAAAAAGAGGGAGACCTAACATTAGATGGATTGACTCTATGATGGAAACTGTGCCCCTCCGTTTGCAAGACCTGAGCAAGACTGTGAATGGTAGGATGTTTTGGAAGCCATTAATTCATAGGTTCTCAATAAATTGTCAGTGATTTGACAGCATTTTTCACAGACACACACACACACACACACACACACACACACACACACACACAGAGAGAGAGAGAGAGAGAGAGAGAGAGAGAGAGAGAGAGCTGTTCTAACACAACATGATGAGCTTGGAAGTTACTAGCCATTTATGCACTTGTGGTCTCCTTCACACTGAATGTACAGTCCCTTTAAGGTTTGATTCTCAGTTACACACATTTTCTCTTTTTTGGCAGTCCCCCCAGTTTCAAATCAGATAATTCCCATGGTTTCTGAAAGTTCTGAAAATGCAACTTTTCCTCTTCCTTCACAAGGAAAGTGAAAGCGATCAGCATGTATTTAACTTTCTTTGGGTTTTTTTCATTCCTTTCCCCCTTCCACATCACACCTTCTCTTCAGGCCACCATTTCAGAAGGATGAGGAGGAGAGATTTCTCTTTTATATTTACACTGAAGGTCTATCACTGGAGCAATAGAGCCAATGAAATTAACATGATCTAGCAAACTAATGCCAAAACAATGATGGCAGAAAAAAAATCAGGCAACCACCTCACCAAATGGAGGTTGTGCAGAAACGGTAAGAAAACAGTAAGGGCAGGTGAAATGGCAGATTGGCTCAGCTGTGGACACTTTGCAGGGGGAGAATCCCTGTATGAACAAAAAACTGCAGGAAAAATTCAATGCAAAGCAAACAGTTGTGCTGTATGCATAAATGGCCACTGCATTTGGGTAGAATATTTTAACTATATTCATTCTGAGGATATAGGCAGGATTCTTGGAGATCTAAGGCTTACCACATACTTGGTATGACCATTGCCCTTACTAATTGGTTTATTCTGCCAGGGATGTTGGTTGGTTGATTGAGTCTAGGTCGACTTCTCCTCCATAAATCTGTCCAAGCCCCTTTTAAAGTTATCCAGGCTTAGGGGCACTGCCTTGTCCTGTAGGGAGGACCCACACGCACCTAGAAGGGCTGCCAACAGAAACCACAGGACAGACTTCTAAACCATCAGGGACAGGAACTCCAGTTCCCAAGAACTCTGCTGGGTACCCCTTCCAAAAATTATAGTGGCTGTCTGGACTGCCCAAGGCAGGTTATGCTCACTGGCATCTGCATACATACGTAAGGTTCCTCTTAATGGGGATAGAATATACAGGAACAATTTAGTTTCCTGGATTATAAAATAAGATTGTTAATGTATACCACCAACCATTCTATTTGGACTAACTAAGCAGAAAAACTTGGGAAGAAGTTTGTATTCAGAAACTGAAAAAAGTATCTGAGAGCAGCAGAAAGCGAGAGACTCCGACTTGTCAAAAATGCTTGTTAAGAGTAAAGACTCAATGATAATGGCATTCTGTCCTAAAGATAAAATCTCTTAATATTGTTATACTTTATTTTAGTAGAGGATTTATTGCTTCAGAAAGCAGGACAACCATCTTTACAAAAACAGTGAATTAGAAAACGTTGACGACATAGGACACCTAATCTGTTTGGAAAGTGTCAAAATCAAATTACCAGTCTTAGAACAAATAAAATTTTGTCAAAAAAAAAAGAACTCAGAAATTTATGGCTTGAAGTCCCAGAACAGGATAATTGAAACAATGACCTTGAGAGAGCAACATCAGAAAGAGCACACAAAGATCTGAATTGTTGAAATTCCATTTGATAGCATTATACATGTTCTTTCAGGACTCATGCCAACAACCTCACTGTTCGTGTTAAAGTGGAAATAATTCATAAAAAGGAAGTATTGTTAACAAAAAAATCACAAGCAAGAAGATAAGAATACATGATAAAAGCTGATGAAAGATTTTTATAATAGGAAAAAGTAATATCTGCAAGATTTTAAATGATGCCCAGATCAATTCAACAGTGAACATATTCCCAGAATTTTGTGTAAAGGCAAGTGTTGAGCTATTATTATGAACAACTAAATGTTTAGATTTCAGGAAAACATATGTATAAAAGTGACAGTTATTCAGCCACTTAATTTCACTTTTGTTTGAATTACAAGTCTTGAATATAGCCATGCCATCAGAAACAAAGGCAATTAGTTCACTGTATGCATATCAGTTCTGTCAGTTCTGGGATCATAGCATCACACTAGATTGGCTAAAGTATCTGGATTTAAGTCATCATATGAACTGAAGTTAATGGAAAAACCAGCTTAAATCCAAGCATATTAAATGGGCCATGCATCAGACTGTACGATAGGACCAATGGACAGTTCTAGAAATAGGCTCTATAGGTTTGCAGAGATTTGTGTAGTAGAAAAACCATCACAGTCAATTCCTACTCCCCCACCCCCCAAGTTCCAGGAATGCTGCCTAAAGTGTTCTCTGAGTTAAAACAAATATTAAATAGTAAGTGACTGGATCCAGCCTGAAAATTTTTCCTACTACTCAAAACGTTCTCCACATCACATTGGAAATTAACATTGGCAATGATAGATTTACAGTTTATGGTTATCTAGATCTTAGTATACTATAATGAATGACTTACAAATGGAGAGTCAACTGAAGTCCATGATGTCCATTGGAGTCAAAGTAATTGGAAGAGTGTAACTCCAAACTAGATATGTTTGTTTGTTCCACTTTAAAGAGCAAAAACACTGATGTTCTGTTCCCCAAGCAAACTAAATTCAGGTGCCTTGCACTTGGCCAGGACAGAGTTTAAGACCCATAGACAAATGAGTAACAGTTCAAAAATGGTTAATAGTATTGAAAGTTTAGGACTCTGACTCCTCCCATGAAGTCTAACTAATATGAATACTTGCGATGCTGCAAACAATTGGAGATAGTTTTAATAACTTGCAGACACCAATTCTTTCTTAACTGCGCTGCTTGTGCTGCTTCTGAGATCTCCCGGTGCCCTCTATTTGGACTCTGTTTCCTTGAAATTCTGTTGAAACTTGCTTACTCAAAATACCATGGATCTTTAATACGTCTGAGATATTGCTGTCCCCAGCCTTCCCCAGACACCTGAAACTAAAACAAACTGAAAAAGGGGACTGGTAACTAATAAGATATGCTGTAGTGCTCCTTGCCTATAGAAGGCTTCTTAAAGGGATAGGGTCTAGCTAAGGTTCCCTCCCACAGAATACTGTACAGAACAACTAAGCCCATTATAACTAAGGGTATAACTGAGGCTTAAATAAAGAAAATGCCTAGGGGCATGACAATTAAGGTGTGATGATCTCTTGCTTATATGAGGCTGACTGATGCTGATTTTTTCCTCACCAATGATTCACTTGTCAGCAGTTTATCACCCAACATTCCTGTTGTTTCGTACAGGCTTTGACACTTAGGAGCTGAGGCAGCAAAGTAGTACTTCAAGAGAGTAAAATGTAGACTAAGGAAGGATTAAGACTTGTTGGCTTCATCTTCCTTCTCTATTGAGATGAACAGGGAAGAAATAATTTTATACCAACTGTTCAGTAATTCATTCTGCTAGTTTACAAATAACAATAATTCCTTCATTTTGATTACGTCTAAGCAGCAGATCATGATGTATTAGGAATCATAGCCTTTCCCTTACTTACATAGTATTATTTAAATTGCATTGAGAATGATCATGAGCTTTAGGAGGACAATTTCTGCTTTCAGATTTGAGGTTACTTGCTGCAATGCCACTTGTGTAAGTGGTATAAAAATGAAAACAATGAATAGCCAGACCCTCTCACTGTACGATCAGAATGTATTATGCCCATAAAGTTCTGCTGGTAAAGTGCTACATGCATCAAAAATATTCTTGAAAATTTCTACAGCTACACATTGGTCAGCTACTGTACACACCACACAGCAGATTTCACAGAATAAGATTTCATGGTTGACAAAGCAATTTTTCTTAACATCAACAAACCATCCATACTCCTATCCCAAAATTAATGTCCTAACATGCTGATCAGACAAAAGTTTGTTACCAAATTCCGATTAAACAACAGAAAATACTTTATGGATCTGGGGAAACAGGAAAGAAGTTCAGGAAATAAAAAGACACCTAAAACAGCAGTATAGACTAATTTAGTACAGATGTGTGGATCTTCTGCCCTTTAGAGAGGTTTCTTGAAATACAATTTTCTGCCTAGGAAAACAGAATGCTCTTGGAGGTGTATGCCCTAACCCAATAATATTGTTTGAGAATAATGGAAATTGGCAGTCCCAACATAGTCAGGGCTCCAGCTACACAATAGGAGCCACTAAGCTGTAACTGGTTTATATTACTCACTCAAAGAAAGGTTCATTGCATCATTTCAAATATTCTGACTTACATGAAACAAATACCATGAGGGTTGCCAATTTCAGACTGGGAAATTCTTGGAGATGTGTGTACATATGGAAGCCTATGGAAGATGGGTTTTGAGGTATCAGTTGAATGCGGCCTGTAAAGCTTCTATTGAATCCAGGAGACAAGATTTCTGCAGTGTAAAGATCAGCTCTAATTCTGGGATACTTCCTGGACTACCTGAAGACTTGCAATCCTACATACCGTACAGGACAAGATTGTTTTAAAAAGAGCACATATGTTTTGAAGATAACCGTATTATTTTAATTTATTCATTAAAACAAAATAAAGGGATTGTATGCAGTGGTAGGATTCAAATAATTTAACAACTGGCTCCGGTGGTGGGATTCAAATAATTTAACAACTGGTTGTTTACAAGCACCATTTTAACAACCGGTTCTGCCAAAGTGGTGCGAACTTGCTGAATCCCACCACCGATTGTATGCAGTGGTGGGATCCAAAAATTTTAGTAACAGGTTCCCATGGTGGTGGGATTCAAACTGTGGCGTAGCACCAATGGGGCTGGGCAGGGCACAACGGGGGCGTGGCCAGGCATTCCGGGGGTGGGGCATCCCGGGGGCGGGGCTGTGGCAAGGACACTGTCGCTGCACCGGTCCTTGGGTGGGAAACTAATGAACGTAGGTGCAGGCTGCCACGCATGCCGGTGCACCTCCTTCTAGACTGCTTCAAGTTCTGCGTGCTACTGCTGAGAGGAGGGGCGTAACTAAGGCAAAAATCACGTGGCAAAATCACCAATTAGTAACCCCCTCTCGGCACACACAAATAATTAGTAACCTACTCTCAGGAACCTGTGAGAACCTGCTGGATCCCACCTCTGATTGTATGCTTAAGTAACAGAGTTCTTTCAATATCCAGGAGCCAACCTGAATGGCTGCAGTGACATGTACATTCTCCCCAGCAAGAGGCTGTTCAGCTGAATAACATGTGCCATAGTCATGAATGCACAATCAAATAATCTCTGACTCCATTATAATAATTATAAAACAACAGTCCATTGAATACAGTATTTGTGCCTTCAGCATCTAAATGCTAATTTCCCATTAGCCTCTCTTATTTTAGTGTGGGGTGAGAATTCTACCTAGCCCAGCTCAGTTACGATTTAAAAGATGAGTGAAGAAAAGAATACCCAAGACTAAGGTTTTAAGAGAAAAAAATTATTTTACTGCATAGATCCAATATCTAACTCAGGGTGAGCTCTCTCTCTCTCTCTCTCTCTCTCTCTCTCTCTCTCTCTCTCTCTCTGAGTCACACCCAACAAGACAAAAGACCTCTCTTCTTATATCTTCAAAAATGCACACATCATGATTTCCTTACATATATACCCTTCACCTTAAAATCAAATTTGCTAGTTTGACACAAAGGTAGAATTTTCCTCTGCTCTTTGGCTTGTTGTCCCTTCCATAAATAAGGTGATAAGGAGCCCCCCGGGGATCGGGCGGTATATAAATTGAAAAAATAAATAAATAAATAAAAATAAAACGAATTCCAGCCTTCCTGGTTTCAATCCAGATAACCAGTTTCCAACATTCCTGAAGGGGACTATGTCCAAAGAGAAACTTCTCCAGGATAACATGATTTCACATACATCTTATTTACTAAAAAGGTGAAAATGATTATAACAATGTGGTTTCCCTAGAATACATCCTATGCATACCTTTTATATTCACTATCATTTCAGAGTTCATTAAAATATAGAAAAACACATTTAAATTATGCCATCAGATTTATCTCTCCTCTAACCTTTGACATCTTCATTTCTGTGTTTATTAACTTAGTCCCTCTTATCTAGCTGAGGATGCCTTTAGGTCTATAAGACATGCTCGATGTCACGTCTTTTTAGTCCTATACCGGGATGTTATAAATTCCTTAGTGATAAGATCTTCCCTGCTTTGTAACTTTGCTTAGTTACTTTTACAACTGAGAGACTCCTTGATTTTCAGTTTATATAGATCTCTTATTCTTTTATATCAAATATAACATTCAACCCTATTTTCCTGTTCCCATAATTAGCAGGTAATTTTAATGCCAGGAGAGAATCCAATGATGAAGCACTCTTTAAATTCAGTCCTTGAGTTGGAGAAGGTCTAACAGACTGCACAGGTGCAACTGTCAGACTCTCTAAAGATCAAGAGGCAGATTCGGCCCAAGGATTGTGAATGATGTAGAAATCTTTGATAATTTTGGAGAATGAATATGCTTTTGTGTCCTCAAATGAAATCTGTGTAGTGGATGCTATTCAGTAATCTCTGTATCATCACTGGCAAATTTGAAGTTGGCAAACATCCAGACAGTGCTTCTGTTTGTCTCTGCTTCATCTACATGGGCAAACCACCTTAAATTCAGACATGTAGATAGTGAACAGGAGAATGAAGTTGACCAACAAGGTAGAGTGAGAAATCACCCCTTTGACAATCCTCCAAGCCCATACATTTACATGCAGTCATAATTGGTCTACTGAATGAAAAAGATCATTCTGAAGAATTGGTATTACTTCTTCAACACAGTATTTCCTAAATTAATATAGCACACAAACCAACCAGGTATTCTAGCTCAAGTTCCTAGTTTGACAAAGAGTGTTCAAATCTTAAGCAGTGAAGTCTTGCACCTGTATTCCCGTCTATTGGATATGTACAAAAACATATTCTGGCTTATGATATTAGTGGCTATACACAAAGGTTCAGTGCTGCTGCTGAACAGGAAGGAAAATTTGATTCCTCTGTCAAGATGAAGATTCTGAGCTGTTAAGTGGCAAGCAGCATCCAGCACAAATAACGGCATCCCCAGCCTGTGCTGGGCACTGCCAGCCACTCAGCAGTATCTGTATGGTGTTCCAATAGCAGTCCTGATGACCACCCCCTCCCACACACACATCCTGATGTCTTCCAGTAATGGCACAAGATCTCTTTCCCCATTCAATGGCTTGCAGTGGTTGGTAGTCCTTCAGTGAATGCTATCATGAATGATCCCTGGCCACAATTTCTGATTGATATATTTATTTGGTATTCATAATATGCAGTATAAATATATTTCAGAACCCACAATGTCTGAAATTCCTATAAATATAAGCTGTCATTCATTTATGCTATTCTTTTATTTCTGAAGATAACTAAATACTTTACATTATATGTCTTATGTATTTGAAAAACATGCTGAAGCCTAGAGCAGGTGGTATTATACCAACAAATTCTTGCTAAAAGAGGGCATACATGTCAAATTGTATTTGCTGCAATTAGAAGGGGTAGTTTCTGATGGATTTTTGGCTCCTGACAAGTTAAGAACCTTTATATAATTAAATTGGATTGACCTAGTCTGTCAGTAGAAAACAAGTATTAAACAATATTCTCATAAGCTATAACACACAGAAATGTCCTTCCTTTGGCATAAATGGCTGTCTGGGAGATATTTTAGTGGTGGCCTTGGGAAAAGGTTGAATGGAACATTTGTAACCAAACCAAGGTTAATCTGAATTTGTATATTATCAATTCAAGACTGATTTTTAAGATATTAAAATGGATTTCAAAGATCTCCAATTATTTAGTAGTTCATACACAATTTTTTTTAAAAAAACCAATGTTCTGTTTCAGTCAAAATACTCTAGGAAACAGTTGTAACTGATAGATCACTAACAACATTGCTTGATTCAAAATAGGTCTTAATATTACCCATTCCATATTCCCCATCCCAACAGTTCTAGAGGTAGGGTAATAGGGATTCATTTCTCTCTGGATACTTACAGCATTTTTGTTGTAACTGTATATTTATGAGTTTACACATAAGCATGAAGAAGCCGATCAAAATCCTGGCAGATGGCTCTAGCTCACAATGTAGTATGTTTCCCCAAAAGCAAACAGTATTAACTTAGTAATAATATTCCCTTCATCCAAAAAACATTCCAGGCAGTCTATTAATTTTAACAGCCATTGAAGAAACATCTCCCACTATCTTTAGCTTTCAGCCAGACATAGGGTTATGAAAAAGGCCATCTTCTCACTTGGCATCACACAACATTCTCATTACAATATATTTATTAAGAACTGTCATTTTAGCAGATTACTTGTACAATGAATCCTTACACTCCTTTGAAAGTCAGACCACTTTACCCTGTCAAAGCATGTTTAAATGAAAAGAGTGTTATATGGTACTATGTTTTCTAAGATAAAATGGAAGAATTACAACTTCCCATCTGTTCTATTTATTTCAATCCATGATGCTGTCAACTCTACATCAAGCCTTCAACAATTGAAAGCAACAATGAGTAAAATTGAGAGTTAGCCTATTTTATTTCAAGTGGTATATTGGTAAGAATAAAGGTGGCTAGTGGGAGCTATAGTCCAACAGGAAGAAAGGCTAGGAGGGAAGAAACAACATAATACCATATAATTCCATAAGAGCTTTGTATGCCTCAGAGGCATGGGTCTTAACATCAATAATCCTCGGGCCATTTCGGTGGCATCTACAATATAATGATGAGTGATATGATGTTATGTTCAAGCCTAAATTTGAAAATGCCATGACTAATTCTCAGAGTCTTAGCAGGGCCATCCCAAGGGGTTTCAGTGTCCTACATTAGCCAGCCCATGAACACTTCCTGCCAGCTGGTCCCACAAGTTAGTCCAGCTATCCTAGCCAGTTGAAGCACACTTTGAGTCATTGGCCTGGCCACTACTGACACCAGATGGACATGCTCCAGAATGCCAGCTGGCTTGGACACATTCCCATACATCCAGGTCAGCCACATTCCAAACCGATGGACTGCCTGTATTCCAAGCCACCAGACTGGTCTGGAAACTACTTCCACTGACTGTACACACTCCAAGCTACCAGCTGGCTTAGATTTGTTGCTTCTTTGCAGGCAGGGGTGGGGGGTGGGGAGCAGGGAAGACACGAGGACACTGTAGATAATTACCTGGGTCCACCTAGTGGACAGGCAGCCCCTGAGTTTAAGCTTGGGCCTTTGAATAATTTTATCCTTGACCACTGAAGAGTGGTTTATATAAGCTTTTAATTAGCACTTTTGTAACCATGGACAATCAACAGTATTACTTCATAAGATTTTGAGCTTTCCACTCATCAATTTCTAAACTGAGGGAAATATCTAAGAAAACATTCACAGAGGTTTCTCAGTGGATGTCAGGATGGTAATTTTCCATCAAAAGATACGCTTTATACTAGTACATATTACAACGCCTACAGTGCTTCCAAACAGAAGAAATGTGTTCATGAAAAGGTATAATGGAGGCTCATCTACTTGCTACTTCATGTTAACTAATTGTATGAGGCTTGAGTGTTGTGGGTTTTCCAGGTTGTATGGTCATGGTCCAGTAGCATTTTCTCGTGATGTTTTGCTGGCATCTGTAATGGGCATCTTCAGAGGATCTCTGTATGAGGCTTGTTTCATCACGGCAGATCAATTGTTGTAGTTTAGAATCTACCTCCTCAAAAAGAAAATGTTTTTCTTGAAGGAACTTTCTTTTGGACATAGCTTTCCTGAACTGAAAATGAGTGATTAGTTGGAAGCCAAAGGAATGAGGGTATGCAGGTTGGGTGGGGCTGGTGTGCTGTCACAGCAACACACTACACTGAGGAGGCTCAAAGCTGGGGCTGTGCTGACAACAGTTTAGCGAGGAATAATTCAAGAGATACCAAGTCCTTGGGGGAATCCGAAGCAATGTCAATCATGCCAGGAGTCAAAAGTAAGGAATGTATACAGCAACAAGGAGAAGGCGAGAATCAAGGTCAGAAGCTGGTTCCTAATCAGTCAGCATCTGGAGACAGCAGTTGTGTGCAGGCAAGGTCAGAAAGGACATATTTTGCAAGCACAACTGCAGTACCTGCAAAATACCTTTTATTCCTCAGAGCTACTTGCTTGGGACTGCTCCTGCAAAAACTCTGGGTAATACCTATCCTGAAGTCTTGCTGAGCAGTATCTCTCCTTTAAGGCCAGTTTCAATCTCCATCTGCAACACTGACTTTCATCTGGAGACCCAGAGCTACTAGTATCTTCCTTAGCCCTGCTAATTAGCTCTGAGCCAGAAGCCTGTGCGAGTTCAGTCTCTACTAATTCAGCTGGTGTCTCTCTGCGAGGCTCTGTTAACCCCTCCTCAGCTGTCAGCTGCAGCCAGAGGTGGAGCTACCAGGGGGCCAGTGTGTGGCCGTTGCACCAGGCACTTGCCTGGGGGTGTGAAAAATCGCCCCCCATGGTGCCCCACCCCCACACCCCTGCGGCGCCCCCCCACACACTTACCTCAAACAGTGCAGGCTGGAGAAGCGGCCTGTTCCCTTCAGGTTGAAAATGGCCCGGTAGGAACTACAGTTCCCAGGAGACCTTGCAAGCCCCAGGGTTTCATGGGAAGTGTAGTTACCACAAGGCCATTTTCAGCCTGAAGGGAACAGGCCACTTCTCCAGCCTGCACTAAGGTAAGGAGGGATAGGGCGCCATGGAGGGGGGATGGAAAACACAGAGTGCGCACTGGGTGTACTCTGGCCCAGCTATGCTCTGGCTGCAGTGGGGGGGCATGACAGAGGGAAGGGGAAAGGAAGAGGGAGGACACGTAAATGGCAACTGTTATCCTCAACAGTAGACCTGGCTGAACAATTCTGTCTTAAGGCTTTGCAAAATTGCAATAAATCCTTCATGGGCCTGGTTTCACTCAACTGGGGCAGGGCCTTTTTGAGGACAGCCAGAAAACTTCAGGTCAGAGACCACCAATAAGTTGTTATGTACTGAGCACAAGGCTCATTGGAGGATGTATGGTGAGAACCTAATGGGAAGCCTCCTAAAATTATGTCTGCCTCCTATGCCAATGTTAGTAAGGACTGAGGCTGAAATGTAGCTCTGTAGAGGAAGTAAAATCGCATTTAGTAGAAGTGATAGCTTGTCATGGCTATGATTGCTAACAATTGTCCAGTTTGAGATTACTGGCTTCCATTTTAAAAGGAAACACTCAGTTTTCAAAGCCAGCAATTTTTCACTTCATGTGTATACTACTAATTGTCACCAAAACAACAAGGCCTAGCACTCTTATCTTGCCTCATTAATGGTGAGCCAATCACCTAACTATTTGTTAATACTTTACTACATTTACCATTGAATTAATCATTTGAATTAGTCTATTAATTAGTAAATTAAATTTGCATAGTGCCTGATATTTGAATTTACATAAATTATTTAATTAGCAGTGAGACAAGGAAATGATAAAAGACAAGGAACTGATAAATATAATACATATCAATATAATCTTCAACATGCTACTGCAGTCCTATTCAGACTTTTATGTTTGTTTCGAATTTGCATTGACATAATACCTCTGAACATGAAGGTTCCTTTCAAAACTAGCAATGGTTAATAAAGTATTCTCAGAACCAACACTACCTTGCTAATTGCACCCTTTACTTGTTAACAGACAATGGTTCTTTCCCCCACGCTGGATACTCCAATAGGTATATATACTCCACTTGCTTTCCTACTATCAGATCCTCTGAAGATGCCAGCCACAGGTGCAGGCAAAACGTCAGAAGGGGAAGCTGTTAGAACACGGCCATACAGCTCGGAAACCACACAGCACCCCTATGCAGACCTTATTTCAGTTGTTGGAGGGCTTGGATGGTGAGCATAAATATTGGCCTTATTTCTGATTGTGTGTATAAAGTGCCATCAAGTCACAGGCGACTTATGGTGATCCAGTAGCGGGGCTTTCAGGACAAGCGAAAATTAGAGGTGGTTTGCCATTGCCTTCCTCTGCAGAGTCTTCCTTGGTGGTCAATTTTTCCAAGAACTGCTGAGGTTCCAAGATTTGATGAAATCAGGCTATGCCCTCCCAATTTGCTGATTACACAAGGAATTTCAGTAACTTATCAATTATGCAGCTAAACAATATACACCAATCTTCTGAAGCTACTTTTTAAAGTTAAATGGTATATTAGGAGATGGAAACACAAGTCCCTTATATAATATGTAGTTTAGTCCAAATGCAAATGTAACCCCATCACCAGAGATCTTTGTAGAAATTCTTGTTTAGTTCCAGTTTTAATTTTCCACTACTGCAACTCTAACTGCCCCCTAAAATGCTGCTGCAGGGGGTGGGGGAGCAGCATATCTTCCAAAACAACATAATGGGCAGAATTAGAGATCTGAATGTTGGAAGTCACAAAATCCTTCCCTTTTGTATGCAGAAATATTCTGTTGAATCCAAGCCGTCTTCTATGTTTTGAATTCAAGTGACCTCATTTCCTACATATAAGCCTGTTTTACTCATTACACACTGAATTGCTTCTAAGTTAGAAAGTATATCTTCAGTTTACATGCTAAATGCTGTGTTGTACTCTATGCTACTAGAACATATATTCAAATCAAATCAAGTTTATTTATTTAGATCAAACAATTACAGTACCATCTGAATTAAAAAAAAAACTTTAAAATTCTTAACTGATATAAAATACAGTTAAAACATTAATCTTTCTGTATTTCAGCAGAGTATAACTAAGGTAGGAAAACATTCTGATGGCAGTTGACAGAGTTTATTTAGATAGAATCGCTAGACCTTTCAGTTCTTTTTTCAGATGTCTTCAATTTATAAAGATGTATTGCTTCTAGGTCAGAAAATATATCTTCAGTTTACATGCTAAATGCTGCATTATGCTCTATGCTACTAGAACATATATTATTATTTTATGTGAAAAATTTAACTCAAATTCCTATAATAAAAAGGGAAAGCCGGAAATCCATTTCAAGTGATAGCAACTGCTCTTTCTTTTTCAAAAATAACAGGAACATATCTGTAGATTGCATGGCTCGGGTAAGCCCGCACACTCTATATATATGGTGGAGACTGAGGGAACATTTGTGCTTCCTCACTTCTCACCCAGCATGCCTTCTTCATATGAGCACATGGAGGCTTAATGTCTGAATAGCTGAACTCATATAGGGCCACTCCCCACTTACCTCCTCTGTGTGCAACCGCGCAGCGACCCCACTAGAAAAGCCTCCGTGGCTTTTGACCACGGAGACATTTGTCTCCCACTGCTCAGGCTCCCGGAGCGCGAAGCCTTCAAAGCGATGCTCTTCGCCCCTCTCCTCTGGCACTCGGGGGTCCTGCGGTTGCTCCGCACGTCGGGCAGCAGGCAAGGCGGGCCGGACCGCAGCCGCAGGCACTGGTGGTGTGCCAGTCCCGGCCGGGGGGGAGGGACTTGGCCGCCGGACTGGGTGACACGGGAGGCTCCCGGCAAAGAGCCACCTTTTTTGTCGCCGTCCTCCTCCTCCTCTCCCGCCACTAAGCTCAGCTCGGCGCTGAGTCTGGCCGCGGCGGCTTCCTCCCGGGCCAGCAGCAGCAGCTGCACCTTCAGCTCCAGCAGCGCCCGGAATTTGCCGCTCTCCCACCTCCTTGCTGCGGGGTTTTTGAAAATGCTGCTCTTTCTTGAGGACCTAATTTGCCGCGCGGCAAGGAGGTGGGAGAGCGGCAAATTCCGAGCAGCTGCGCAGTGGGCGCTGGTGACATGGGGAACGTCAAGGATCCCCGTGTCTTTCAAAGAGGTGACCCCGGGGCTTATGGTGAGTGGGGAGCGGGCCATATAGATTGTATCATCAATTCCTGTATGCACAGATGCCTGATTCAAATGTTAAGTTCCTGCACAGATGTTCAGACTTGGTGCAAGTATACTGGATGGAGAAGTAGACACAATCTTTCCTCCCCCTTCCCACACACATGAGGGGAGCAGGTCAGTTTTATGTTGTCTAACGTAACATTAGGAAGCAGCAAAAACCTTTACTTAAATTGAGATTTACCAATTTAAGGGTATTTAGCTCAAATGTACTCCAGGTTAAAAGTGTTCTTGGTGTCACTTTTTGAATATGCTCTATGTTATTTGTTGTACAGTTTGATAGGAGCCTGCATTGCTCCAACTATGTATGTTCACTAATACATATTTGCTGTGTAGAGGTAGTATTTTGAGAACCAAAAGTTTGGTTCTCTGAGTCTGGCTGACATAGGAGAAGGATGCTGTTCAAGGACTTTAGTGGAAGATATGACCTTTACCAATTTATCATTGCACTAATTCACTTCTATTGTAAAGACCTCAGCCATGGTGGTCTTTTCTATCTTTAGGTGACTCTTGCTAGTCTACTGCACAACTTCCATTTATTTCTACAGAGTCTGCAAGTAAGTACCATCTCCCAGTAGTATCAACATTCTAAAAGGAGGTGCTGAGGAAGGAATCCTTGAGCAATACTCAGCCTCACACACTCTCATAAGATCTGGAGTACATTTGAGCAACCGACCAGAGTTCTAGTTTGAGAAATATGCCTAGAACAAAAATGTCACATTATAACAATAGATATAAGGTGATAAATTAAAATGGAGACAAACATATTTCATCCCTAATATGCATAGCACATATTGTTGGATGTTCATGCATATACTGTTGGCACTCTGTTTCTTCAAAAATAATTCCATCATTTGTTAATGTCATGTTGGAGAACAAGAAGGATAATTTTACTGTGTGCAGATATTTTAACTGGGGTACTAATTACTCTAATTTGATAGAATTTTTGTCGCATTTGCATCCCTGACAATTATTTATGACTTACTAAAGGTAATTAGTGCTCGGGAGTTGCATTAGAATATTGTAAATAGCTTTAAAGGCATTAGCTGAACTTCTAATTTTTAAGAGAGATGAATTTATTATAGCTTACATGTAAAAGGTTTATACATTTGACCTTTAGAAAACATTCCTTTGTATATTCTAAAAGAGAGGCTGTTAGAATAATTTCTCCTTAAACTAAAGTTTTACATTGTAAAAAAGCTCTAAAATTAAACAGCATATTAAAGACTATGCTTTCAGTGAGAACTGCTGATAGTTCTTCTCATGTATCAAAACCATTCAGTTGGGTGGTAGCAATCAAATAGAATGATGTTGCACTTTTATAAATGGCAGTCTTTTGCACTGAACATTGCCGTTCCAGGACTGTTTAACCACCACTCTTGTTAATTCAGCAAAGGATTTTAAGCTGAAAATGCTTTTGGCTTTCCTACCAGTTACCTTCTAATTCTCTCCTGTGAAATTGTTGGTAGTGGTTTTAAAGTGTATCTGGAATGCAGACCCAGAATGGTCTATCAGTCATTATTTTGCCTCAAGGAACTCTGAGAGCCCTTGCTATATGGGTTCTAAGGAACAATACATTCTCATCAAATAGTCCCCAGAACTCTTTGATGAAACCAAGGCCCAGTTCACATATTTACTCATACTGAATATTGTATTTCTGTAATGAAGAAGAGCATATCTCCATATATAATTGAGCAAGCCTAGAAGGTGGAGACAACTCGCTTCCAATTAATCACCATGCACAACTCTTCCATGCACAACTCATTTCCAGCCCATTGCCACACACATGGCTTACACAGAACTTGGAAAAACCAACACAAACAAAACAGTGAAATTTGATGTTTACTTGCTGTATGCATAGCAGACTGCTTAGCTTCTGAGATCTAATGAGACTGGGCTAGCTTGAACCATCCAAGTCAGGGCATCCCAGGAAACCCCAAGGTATAACAAGTTGGGGGGTATTTAAAGCTGTAGGGAGGTGAGAAAGTACCCTTCTACAATGCTTTTAGAGAATACTGGGACTAAAAGGAGAAAGGGGGGGGGGTCCACTAGGCTACATTTAAACCCAAAACCTCTTCTCAGTAAAATAGATTAAAAATCAATTGCCAGAGTGAACTATGGGGAAAGAGAAAGAGTGCCTCTGAACATACATGAAGGAATTTTCTTGACAGTCTCTCACTGGTGAAGAATTCTACACAGCTGAAAGTTCAGAACACCAGTTATGACTTCCACAAAACCACCAATCCCTGAACCTTTTCATTCAGAAACTGAATCGAGGAAGTGAAAGAAAGGGAGAGAGAGGAGACTTAACTGCTGGGATCTCTTGGCTCTTCTTTCTCTGGCTGGGCTTCTGCTCACTGCAGTGGTGAAAGAATCTGGCAGTCCCAACAGCCTTTTCCCCTCCTGCCATGGTGACAGCCTTTCTCAATCCCAACCCTCTTCATCCCTTCCAAAGGAGGAGGCAGTTGCAGGAGTAGCCTGCAGGCTTTTCCCACTGCCAGGGAAACATTGTGTGGGGTTGGCTGGCTGTAGCAGCTGCTACTGGGGAAATGGCATTTCATTAGGGCTACGCCACAAATGGGATCAGTGCAAGGGAGGCAGTCTCCAATCTGGATGTTGGGGAGATCATTAAAGGAGGCAGCAAGACACAGCCTGCAGTGAGTGCGGGAAGTGAAGAAAACAAAGGCATCAGAAAGGAGTGAGTGAGAAAACTTCCTGCTGATGAGAGGGAAGGCCTATTTGTGCAAGGTTGATGCATGTTAATAAAGGAGCTTGTACTTTGCACTTCTGGTGGCCAGGTGAGCTTCTGTGGGCACCATAGACCACTGCCCCACTCAGAGGATGCTGCACACTGCTCTGCTGCAGGGTCCCCAGTGGCCAGCTAGCCCACATATTCCAGTCCTGGGATTTTAGTGTTAGCCTGTTTTAATATTGTTTTATAAATTATTCCAGATGTTATGCCACGTGTGCTTTTGCTCTCCTTTGACAAAAAGTGCCTTGCAATAATTAAATAACAATTTTCAGAAGTTTTGACGTTCTGGGAATACGGGAGAATTCACTTGCCTGAATCCAGGGCACTGTTAATCATCAGTTCCACCAGTGTACAGCGCACCTCTCTCACAGGATTATTGTAAGAATAAAAAAGCAGAGCAGAACTGTGAATGTTGCTCTAAGCTAATTTAAGGAAGGGTAGGAAGGATGAGAGAGATGGCATGGTGTAATGGTTAAAAGTTGGACTAGGATCTGTGAAACCTAGGTTCAAATTCCCACTTTGCCAAGGAAACTTGCTGGGTGACCTTGGGCCAGTCACATATTCTCAGTCTCAACCCTGGCAAGTATTTGGTTGGGAGACCTCCAAGGAATACTAGGGGTGCAATGCTGAAGCAGGCAATGGCATACCACCTCCAAACTTTTTTTGCCTTGAAAACCCTATGGTGTCATGATTAGTCAGTTGTGAATTAAAGCAAGCAAACAAACAGATGAATGGATAAACAGCATTTAAAATTATTGTATGGAAACTCCATAATATCATGCCAAACATTTTGCACAAAACAGAGGTGGGGGTGCATGTTGGTCACCTTTGAGACAGAGAGACCTTGCCTCAAAGGTTCTACCTTGCCACCCTCTCAGTTTCACCTTACATGATATCTGTTAGAGATGGGAATGATTGCTCATCAACAAAAAGAAAATATCATTGGTGGTTCAAAAATGTTTAAGAATCATTTCTTCCCCTCACACATTCATTATCTGCAAGGAAGTTCATGCCAGTGTGTGTCCAAGCTAAAAACTACATCATTTTGTTCTGTAAATCAGGGTGATGATGTTCTTTGTTATAGGTTACAATCAAAATAGAAGGACATTGAATAAGTCATACACATAAAACAGATCTACAGCTTACAGGCAGATGAAAATTCTTCTAATATATATATTTTATGAAACTATCAGCACATTATGGGCTTGATGACATAAATAATAAAGCATGTTATCTGGACAATTTTGCATTTACTATAATAGTTAGTAAAAGCAATGGCCATCCTTATTCTTCTGCAATAAAGCCTACCCAGCCTTTTCATGAAATATGACTGTAATTTCCACTGGCCTGTATATGTAATAAAAAGCCATAACTCATCAAATTTGAACTATTTGCTCTTAGCATACAAGAGTATTTTTCCTTAAGACTCCCTATGACATTAACTATTCATGAGAATAGAGTGAGTTCAAACACTGCTCAAGTAAAAGTATTACTATTATTCAACTTGACTGAAATCTTTTCTCAATGAGATGGATACCACAGCCCACTGAGAAGCCTATTAAAAATACGCTGTAGAGATATGCAGAATACATCCAGGTACCGTAGCTGGTAGTGATCGATTTCTCTGAACACCCTTGTCCCTCCTCTGAAATTGATTCATGATAATGGCCTCCATTTGGGTCAAACAGTATTTAACCGCTTGTAAATTTTAATTAAATGATTTGTCACTTTGAACATATAGTTTGTCATCTTGCAGCTAAGCAATGTGTCTTTATCAGAAAATGACTCAAGGGAAAGACATTCATCTACTCTGTCATTTCAATACCCATTAAGATAATTTGGTTGTCGCATAGAAACAAAGTTGGGGACTTGTAAAATGGGCTGTTCCACTGTAAAGGAGTTGTACCACAGTATAAAGTTTATGTCTATAATTTGTTCTTTAATTGCATCCTAATAATTAGTTTAGTATGGTCATTTCTCATTAGCACTTGCTTTGTTTCAATGTAGAACAAGCTGTTCTCTAGCTGTTCTTTGCAGGTCCAGTATCAAACTTTTGGGAGGCCTGCAAGCGGCTGGACCTCAAGTAGTGATGCTCATAAGTAGCATATTTGTATGCAGAGTTAAGTTTTAATACAGTTTTGATCAAAAGAATATGAAAAGAGATGTTATTGCTTCAAAGCTTAGGCTCAGGCATAGATGGATCAATTGATAATGAAGAAGGCTCTCCAGATCGAAAGCTTCCTCACTGAAGAGAAATCAGAGATGCTACATTATCCATGGGAAACAGGTAACACTAGTTAAAAAGACCAGGTAGTAGTGATGTGAAAGACTTCTGACTGAGACCCTGAAGAACTGCTGCCAGTCTGAGTGGAGAACATTAATCTTGATGGACCAATTGCCTGGTTCAGTATAAGGCTGATTTAGGCATTTATGTGAGGGAAGTAGGTCCCCAATATAGAAACTGTTTGAGGTGTGGTTGAAAGCAGGCTTTATTAAGTTGGATATTTTCTCTGATTTGTCACTCCTTTTTGTTTTTAATGTAATAAGTTGTTTCAACTTTTTGGAAATGTTTGATAAATACATTTAGAAGACTGGCTTATTGCCAGAATAGTGGTAAAGATTTGTGAGATAAGATAAATGTGGTGACCTAGATGTTTTTTAAAAAAATGTATGGTCCTATTATTGTATTTTAGCATTCAACTTTAGAAGTTCTTAAATTGTACTATTGTATGTTTTTATTACTGTAGACCCACTGAGAAAGCTTTTAGACATGAAATGCATCAGGATCATCGAATAAATATTGTTCATATATCTGAAGATTCTTTGTGCACCTTTTATTTTGTTTACAACATTGCTGGTGCAGCCCATTTGCACAGCTCTTGAATCCCCACTGTGCCATGAAGGTTGCTGGATGACTTTAGGCTTATCATTCTCTTGCAGCCGTACCTCAGTGAGAAATGTGATGTTGTGAAGATAATAGGAAAGAGAGAATCATGTATGTCTCCCTGAGCTCCTTGGAGGAACAGTAAGATAAAAACATAGTTGATAGATTTAAATATACATAACTGAGATCCATGGGTTGAATCCAACAGAATGCTTCCACAGCTTTCCACAACTAAGCAGTACTTATGTAGTTCAAGTTCATGTTGATTAGTTGATACCAAATTATATTGCACAATATCCAATATGTTATTCTTTTCTTTTTATCTTGCTTATTTACTTATTTGGCAGATTTCTGGAATCCCCCCTTTCTTTTACAGTGATCTCCCACTATTTTTTAAAGTTTAAACACACACACTTTAAGCCATTTTATACTATCGATAAGTTACATGTGATGTTTACACAGTGGATACACTACAAACCAAATTATAAGTTAGGAATTTAGTGACCAATTGCACCTCAGAATTCTAATTAATAATGGGTGTAACATTTTTCATTATTTTCTCCCCCCTACACCTGGTTGTTAAAAAGAAAAGGCTCAATGATCACATATTTGTCTCAGGAAACAGACAATTCCAAAAAATAGTGCAACAAATAATTTATACAATTTTTTTAAAAAAATAATATGAAGCAAATCTTAAACATCCGCACAGTTATGCTTAAATCATGAATGGTTTCTCTTACAATATAGAAAAGTAGCTATTTAGATTATGTGACAAGTGACCTTTCTTTCCTTGGGGCCAACACAGAGGTGAGGAAACTATATATATCTCTAAAAGCATGACGGCGAACATGAGTTAAGCTATCATTATGACAAAGAGCCAAAATTCAGCAAAATCAATGTTGACAGGTGTGGAGAACCTTAGACTTCAGAGAAATTCTCTTGTGTATAGAGCATATAAGGCTCTGTTTTAGCACTCTAGTTTAACATGTCCTTCAGAAACAAGATTGAATAAAAAAGGCAACCCTGAACAGAAAAAAAATACTCCCATTTGGTCTTAAAGAGAGCTTAGATATGGTATACTCTTCCAGAATTCTTCCATAAAGAACTATTACTACAGAGAAAGAAATTTGCCTTATTACTATTTCATTAACAAAGAGGAACATTCCAAGTTATCTCCCCAGCTCAAAATTATGACAAAACTATGTCAGACATATGCCATCCTGATGATGTACTTCCCAATGCAAACACTCATTCACCATAATGATTCAGGTTATGTAGTGACAGTAAACTATGTATCCAAGTTGACATAGTCAGGTATCTGCTGAGAACCAAGCAGAAGACCCCTCTTCCAGGAGGGTTATACATGAATTATTATCTATTCAGACATGTCCACAAAGGAGCAGTGTACTTGAGGGCAAAATGGAGGATATCTGGAGCACTCACTCCTAGCACTGAATGACAGCTTCACATAGCCCCATTCCCTAGTAGGATTCACTGCAATCATGTTCCAATAACATCATACAAGCATAACAGAGCTATATGCTCTGTGCCATCTTATTTACCCTTCTGAATACAATGTGACTGTTCCTCACGCATGCAGAAAAGCAGACAGCGAAGTTACTTTAATAATAGTATTATTATTAGCATTAATAATAGCATTTAGTACTAAAAAACAAAATATACAAGAAGGGTTTTTTAAACTGTTATTGCCTTCCCCATTGTAAGAATGCACAGTATATATGGCCACAGTGGCACAAAGAATAGATTAAAATAGTTCAGAACACAAAAGGCCTGCATTTTATACCTGGCAGGAACTGACTTGCATCTCAGGGGAGGAAATGATTTTCATTTAGTGGTGACATAAATGCAGTGGTTCCAGGTTTTTAGTTGTTCTTCTGCTTTGTCACTTTCCATCTTTTTATTTCTGATGAAATTACACAACTGCACTGTTATGTTTTCCTGCAAAGAAATGTCCATTTTATTTCAGCTGAGGAGGTTTTTCTTCCCCAAAAGCGACTGTGCGCTTCTTTGTGTGCAATGCGTTGAAATGGCTTGTTTCTTGACATATACCTATGGAAGTCATCTTTTCCCCTTGTTCTCCCTCTCCACTTTCAACAATAAATACTCAAAGGATTAGATCTCCTTTCTGTGACATGTTGCTAATTGTCTCCCTGGTGGCATTCAAGGCTCGGTGTGCATATTCCCTCTCTCTACCTGCAGCTGATGCATCTCCAGCTCTGTTTTTGCCTCCAGCTGTGCTATATGCTTCAGCTTCCAATATGCAGCAACTTAAGGCAGTCTCACCCTCTTCAGAAACAACTGCTGATATTGAGGAAAAAGGAACAAATGCCTTCTGGCAGTTGAGGAATTGTGTATTGAGCTACAAGAACAGACACATGGAAACATGGGGTATGCAATCTCATTAGAAGGCTGGTGCTAAATTCTGCATGCTCTTGGCATCTCTCTAAATGATATTATGTTTAAGGCACAATGTACTGGCTTTTATTCTTTAAACATTTGATTATCATTGGCTGAAATCCTATATCGAATCTTAGTGTTTTCTCAGGCCTTCTGACAGGCTAAATCCTGGCATTTTTATCTGTTGCAAAAGTTCCTTACAAATTATTCTACATATTTGTGTAATTTTGGAGCTGTCAGTGGGATGTGAACACCTTATTTAGTATGGTAGAGATGAACTGGCTTTAATGCAAGATTAATATTTCCATGTTAACCATCTAACAGATGTTTGGTTGGGGTGTCTATCCTCCCTGGAACAGTATCTTTTTTTTTTAACTGGAACCATATAGTAAATGTTAAGCAGGTACCAAAAACAGCAACAGTGCATTTAATCTTCCCCCTCTAAGGGATAAATCACTAACAGATCACTAATGTCATGGGCCTCATCCATTGGAAGAAGGCTTCAAATTTTTGGCATGCAAACTACAGTGCTGACATTTCTCTCTATCACTTAATCATGTGAATCAGGAAAAAACAAATGTATACTTACAGAATATCAGACACAGTAAGGTTTGCTTCATATTTGTAGAATAAAGAGGTGGCAAGTGTTTGAATGGACTTTAGTTTACAGGTGCTGCATTCAGATCAGAATGTTGCTTTATAAAGAATAAAGAGAACAGCAAGCAAAATTGTCCTACCATCTTTCTTCACTTGCTTTGCTGGTTGTAGGGTGATTGGAAGATAGCTGAACATTCTAAAATGGGACCCTTTTATTGTTTTTCCACTAAAGTGCTGCAGTTCACTCTTCCATTCTGTACCACTTCATTACCACCACACCACACTTCATTACCACCAAACAGAGGAGGAGGAGCAGTGGCATAGTGGTTAAGAGCAGATGTACTCTAGTCTGGAGGGAACAGAGGAGGTGTGATTCTGACCATCATAAAGTTTACAGAGGCCGTTTCCGCATGGGCGGAAAATGACGGCCTGGAGACGGTAAAAACGCCGTCTCAAGGCTGCCATTATTCGCCACTTGCGGCGCCCAGCTGCAAGCGCTTGGTCAGCGCCGCCCCCGCACCGCCCGGCTGGCCCGCTTGGCCGGCTGATGATATTCCGAGAGCAGCTAAGAAGCGTTCTTTTCGGAATCACCGCCCGCCCATTAGTGAAAGCACCCGCTGAGGCAGAGCCCTTGAGCGGCAGCTGGCTTCCACCAAAGCGCCTCCCCGACCCGGCACTCACCTTGTCCCTGGGCCTCCGGCGTGTCGCTGAGGCCACAGGGACGCGCCACCTGCACCCGCTCGAGCAGGTCGCTTGGGGAGACCTGGGGGCGTGTCCCAGGCCTCAAACACCGGCGTGCCTTGGCTGGCACCGAATGCTTCCAGGCTCTTGAGCGGCGGCTCCCTTTCGCGCCCGGCTGCCCTCCTCTTCCAGGGACCGTCCATTTTGCGGACCGGTCCCAGCGTCCCGGGTCAGTGCGGCGAGAAATGCACGCTGGCCCGTTCAGCTGCCATGTGGAAGCGGCCGGGATAGTCAAACCACATTTACAGTGAACTAAATTGTTTTCCATCAAAGTATGAGCTCATTCATTTGCTGTGTACTCTGTTGAAGGAAGAGATAGTGTGGATGAGAAGGATAACAGAAAGGTAATTTCTACTTGGAAAACATCAGTGAAACAAAAGGATAAGCTTCCACCAACTTCTTGATCCAAGTAAGCCGTCTTGATCTAAGTCCAGGTTTTCCCCGCTGAGTGGTGGGTTTTAAGAGCTCAAATTTACACATCGGGAGGGCAGTCCTACTATGGATCTCAGGCATAACCTGTAGTTTGGCTGTGACTATTGCATAGATTCAGCTGACTTCATGGGGTCTGGAAGTCAATCTAAAGGAGGGAGGACTGAATTGTCTAGCATGTAATGTCTCCTGTTTTGTTCAACAAGGCTGGTGTAGCACTACAAACAGTGCCATGCTGCTGCATCATTACTAATACTGTTCTCTGGACTGTGTTATCCCCCTTCCTCAAGATTTTATAGCTAAATGTACTGGACAGCTATATGACCATACAGATTCTGAAAAAGTCAACAAATCTATTTTCAAGTCTACACTTCTAGCTCTTGACAGTTGTACCACTTTTCTAATAGAAACTTGCTTTGAAACCAGGATGAAACCACTTTTCTTTATTTGGAAAAGTGACATTTCACAGCACTTTCTAAAATTCATACCAGTCTAGGTGAATTATAGGTTCACTCTCTTTTTTGTGCCATGTTATATTTATGTGCTGTAGTCAGACAAACTTTAAATCATTCATACTCTCCAGTTCATGAAAAAATAGCAGACTTCAGCGTCAAGCGTTCTCTTCATCTTGCCAGTATGCAATTAGTTTTTGCCATTGATTTTACCTTCTATTTGTCATTAGCATCATTTTCTCTGTGCCCTTGACTATTCAGTATACTGCCTTTCATGTAAATGAAAAATAACTGTCCTGCAGTTAGAAAGTATGCAAGTATCTTCAAGTAATGGATATGCATTCCTCCCTTCATGTCCTTTATACAGTGGTGGGATTCAGCCTATTCGCACCAGTTTGGTAGAACAGGCAATTAATTTTTTGTCTAGTTCGGAGAACTGCTTGTAATCCCACTACTAAGTCCTTTTGGAACTGGTTGTTAAATTATTTTAATCCCACCACTGACCATATACATATTTCTTTTACAGCCAGTGCAATGTCCTGAAGTGGACAGACAATAATTCTGAACAAAACAACATAAGTAAAATTATTCTCACCATTTTTGAACAGGCCCTGCTCAGATAATGTCTCAAGACCATTTCATAAGTTATGATTTCATGCTCAGTGATTTGGTGCTTGCAGTACTAAAGGTTATATGTGACATGAAGTCATAGATTTTTTGTTTTATATATTTAAAGTTTCTCGAGTAGAAATAGTAAAACCGTGGCCATTCCTTTATCCCTCCTGCCCTCAAATTTTTCAATGCCAAAGTCGCCTCGAGATTGCTTTACGGAGTCCCAGCTTGCCCGGATTCAGAGCCTATCAACCACTCCTTGATTCCCTTCCAATCCAAATTTTTCATAAGATAACTCCCAAATTGCGTGCTCTATACGGCCCTTTGTCATGAGTTAGGTCCAAAATTCCTTGGAATCAGCCCGGCTTGGCTGAGGGGCACTAGATTCTGGCTCTTGGCGAATCCATTTTCTCTCGGACTATGTAATTCAATGGTCCTACATCTGCTCTCCTGACACCCATTTCAAACCCTGGTTTTCCACAATCGGAAGAAAAAAATGAAGCTTCTAGTGGACTGTCCATGGTGGATTCACTTTGCTCTTTGTCCTATTCAGAAGCCTATATAGAAAGATTAAAAGGTCAACTATTGGATAGAGTTCTCTACCTAGTCACCGCAGCCAAGAAGAACTGTAATGTTCCCCAACATTTTCTCTGCCGTTTGAACAGAGCCACATAGCACACTACCTGTTTTAATAAACCCTGCTCAAAGGAGAGCCACTAATGCCATCAGGTTTAATGTTATACCTTTGCCTTGTTACATGGCAGATTTAACAAGCAAGAAAAGGCTAAGGATTGTACCCATGGAATGATGGCTCGGATTGAATCTCTGGCCCACCAATTCACTACCACTGTCTATTTCAGATTCAAAGAAGTTAGATCCAAATTATGTGAATCTTTACTCCTTTACATTTACCGATCTACGATTTATTTTAGATTACACTACTTGCTGGACAATCCTGATCCTTCTCTCTGTACATTGATAGTGGCGGGTCCTTTCTCCTGGAAATTACTAAATGCCAGTAGATTTCCCTCAATGTTTATTTCCTGTACTGTATATGTTTTTAATCAGTTTTTTTACTATTGTTGTACTATTGTCTATGCCAATAAAGGCTTGCTTGAAATAGTAAAACCAATAGGACTACTGTGCAATAATTGAGTTGTTGTGGATTATAGCCAAATTATCCAAATACTAAATTTCTCTGTCCTCTCAAAAAAGTAGTTTCAAGCATTCTTCAGCAGCAGACTCAGAGAAAATAGTCTGGTTTGGATGTCAGTATTTACTGATTAATTACTCTACAAACAGAGGCGTTTCCATACTGGCCGCTGATGGTAGAGAGTTGGGTGGTACATTACGCCAGCCCAACCCTCTGGAAGACTCGATGGCACGAATGGTCCCAGAGCAACTCAGGAAAAGGCGGCACTTTGCGGAGTGCTGTTGCCCCAGTCGACCCTGCCATTTCTGTGCAGCCGTCTGGCGCCTTGTGTAGGAGCCTGGGGACTGCACTTCCCCTGCGTGAGCTGCTCCAGCGTCCACAGGGCGGGGGGCATGTCTGAGCCTCGATGACACGCTTGAGAGGGCCACAGAAATGAAATGGAAGTGAGCTGAGTGGAAAGGGGAAGGATGGCAGGCCACTGCCGTTTACCCGCACGGCAGCGGCTGGAAACCACCGATTTTCAAAAACCTTGCTGGGGTGAATTGTGGTCGAAAAGCGGCTTTGTGCCGGCTTAGGAGCGAGGCTTGGCGGCTGCACAGCAGCCGCACCCCCCGTGCAAACAGCTCCCTGGGGGGGCGTTTTTGCCATCCCCGGGGCGCTGTTAATGGCCCATGTGGAAAGGGCCTGAGATGTAGGAAGAGATTCTTACCATAGCCATAGCCACGGAGCACGTTGGTCATTTTCTGCTTGAAAGAATAGATGATTTGGGGGACTAGGAGAGAAAAATAAATGCTAACTTTCTGGGCAGAGGGAAGGAAGAAACAGCCCCACTAGTAGAGATGATGAAGTGGGGTCTAATGAGGGAATGGGGATTTTCCCTCCCTTGCAAGTCCTTGAGTCTTGTAAATATACAAGTCTTGTAAATATATAATACACAAATATTTAAAATCTACAATTACAGCTCATATAATCATACTCCTTATAAAATACAATTGTTCCATTAATACAAACCTTTCCATATACAATTCCTCATGAGGAAAATGCCCCAGGAAGTGGTATGTAATATATATATAAGTAGTCACGGCCTATGATCTTCACAGGTTACTCTGAAGCATTGTCTTTAAAAATTGCTACCAATGATTTAAAGGTCAAATGTAATAAAGACAAAAATACCTGACAAAATTATTAGAGATTTCAATTTTGCAATACCTGATCAGTTAGATGTAAAACTTGTGACTTCTACCTGATGTAGCATTTGTGACTTTAATGAACAATGAATACTAAATTCACAGGACTCTTTACCCCAGAACTGTGCTGAGCACTCTCTGTCCTTTCTACGTGTCAATACACTACATTCTAAAAATTTATTATCTGATCATCAAAGTCTATTCAGATCATTTTTCAACTTATTGTATTCTGTTCTCTTTTAGTAGAAGCCAGTGCAATATTATCCAGTATTTAATCTTGGAAAAGCACATGCTAAAAGTTGTGCTCTATAATGTAGTACAAAATGATATGGAGAAAATAATGGGGAAGAACTCTTTTGAGCTTGGGAGCATTTTGACAATTGAATAATCATTTTTGACCTAAGGCTTTTTAAAACTGTTTTTAATTACAATGCCTAGTTGAACAGTACAGTAGATTAAAAATGTGGAGAAGGAAATAAAGTAGATATAAATAGCTGGTGTTAAACAGGCGACAACTTGTACTAGAAATACAGCATAATATACGGAGGGGCTTGCTGTAAAGCTACTTGATTGTTGTTTCAGGTGTTACTAGACCTTGCAACATGAATTTATCCATACTTAGAGGTCTCACAATGCAAGCTTCATGCCAGCCATCTGTGTCAGCCTCTGAGGCTGAAAGTCCTCAGAGACCAAAATCACTACCAAATTGAAAATCTTTGCCCAGATCAAATTTAATGTCAAAAGGAGGAGCGGGGAGAAAAATAAGCAATTATAATCACAGAACAGCCCCCTCAAACTCATATCTGCTATTGAACCACTGCAATGTTTTAGAAATAAATATAAAGCCAATCCTGAGTAATGGTGGCTGGTTTCTAAGAAACACCAAGACAACCAAAATATTGCATTTTTATCTGAAAGCCATATGCTCTGCTCTAATTATAGGAATATCTGAGATTATTATAATTGAAAAAAATGATAATGTTTACCTATCTTTTTCCAGATTGCTTATTTGCAGCATGTGACACCTGTTTCTGTTGATCAATTTTCTAATTTCCTTTCCACGTACACTTATGAATATCAATAAGAATGCATAGAGAAAAAAGTTTTTAATTTTTTTAAAGTTCTGAGTTAAGAAGGTTGATCATAACCACTTCATGGAACTATTTTAACGGTGATGAATAACAGAATATTCAGGCCAGCAGCAAGAAAAGTGGAAAATTATGCACTTTTAGGTCATATTTCTCACAAGGTTGTGAAGTCAGTTATACAAATTGAAGTATACATTTGGGTGCTGTGTGGTTTCTGGGCTGTATGGCCGTGTTCTAGCAGCATTCTTTCCTGACGTTTAAGCCTGCATCTGTGGCTGGCATCTTCAGAGGATCATGGGAGCCACAGATGCAAGTGCGAAATATCAGGAAAATCTTGCTGTCTAGAACTAACTCCATATCAACCCAGAAACTCCACAACCTGAAAATATTCTTTCGATGAAAGTGTATCACCCATTGTCCAGCACTGCCATGGAACATGGTCAAAGTTGCTGTACAAGAGCTGCACTTAATAGTCTCTCCTTTCTGATTTTTGGTGAAAGAGTGTTTTACATTCAAGGCAAGCAAGTAAAATTGTAACTTGGGAAGAATTTATTCACATAACTGTTCATAAGTCAAGATGTAGGATTTCTAAGCCATTGTGATAATCATGTTGAAGTTGTTTAAGAAGCATACATTTAACTGCTGTATTGCATAAAATGATGTGAGAATATCACTTCTATGATTAAAAATTATAACTTGGGAATTAGTCAAAGAATTGGTGAATGAATGGTGACGAATTGCATAGCTTTTGAATTTCTGAATAAAATTGCCTAACCACAGAGATGACCATATGTCATTTTCAGTTGATACTAGGCTTGAGCAAATAAAACAAAATCAGTAAAATTTGGATTTGGGTTTTTCTGACCTTAAAATTATTTTAAAACCCAAAAAACCTGAATATTTGATTTGGGAAAATATTCAGGTTTCCTGAAAAAAAACTCAAACACATTCAGCTCTGTTTGAGCCTGTGTGTGTGTGTGTGTGGGGATTGCATGGGAGGCGGGTGGATCTTGCGTGCTGTGCTGAGCTAGGTCAGCCCGACATACAACATCCCTATCTCCCTCTCCCATGGTCTTCCAGCCCAGTGGAACTGGAAGATATGGGAGGTGGGAAGATCATGTGTGTTAGGCCAAGCTCAGACCAAGCTCAGTCCACCCACGTAGGATCTATCTCTTTCTTCCTCCTCTGCTGGCTTCCAAGAGCTGGGCTAGAACAATGGGACACAAAAGATCTCTGTGATCTCCCCTCCCATGAGAGGCTAACCTAGTTCACCCTCCCTCCACATAGGATCTATCTCTTTCTCCCTCCCCTGCTGGCTTCCAGGGGGTGGGAAAGAAATCCAAAAAAAGTCAAATGTTATTCAGTTTTTTCAGTTTCAGGTGTATTCAGCTTTTCAAATACACCTGGGGGTTTTGTGAGTAAAAAAAATAAAAGAACTGATGTGGCTTTTTGGGGGGAGGGGTTGTGTGATTTGGGTTTACAAAATCACCAAGCCTAGTTGATGCAGACTACCACATACTCTTGTCTAAAACCATATTCATTAAAAATAATGACTCAGAAGGGAAATGCTATGCTGTTTTGTGGAATGTCACATTTGAAGGCAATCCTAAACTGAAATACAGAACAAATATTTTTTCACAATGTATAAAAATCTTTAATCTATTTTCAGATTCTCTTACTGTCATAGACTCACATATATACTAAAACACTCTGGCCCTTTCATCCATTAGCTACACTATTTCTGATGAGTATGCATCTTGGCAAGTGAACACTGACATTTACCCAGAGAACTCACAGCACCTCCTTTCTTACTTATCTGTGTATTTAGGCTGGATGACTGAGCCAAGAGAACAACAAAAATGAAAAGGGATTAGAACCCAGATCTCCCTTACCAAAGTCCATAACTGTAACAATTGCAACACTGGTTCACATTAGTTGAGGGTTAGCTACAAGCTCAAAGGCCAGAAGGAAAAATCTTGCTTTTTAAAACAAGCTGTATGTTCAGAGGCAGAGCAAGGGGAAACTCTGCCCAGGGTGTGCGCGCACCCTGCGCCCCTGCCGCAGTGCTGCCAGCCCTCGCCCTAGAATGCCACACCACAGCCCCTCCACGGACTGGTCACGCCTCCGCCGTGGCATTGCACCCCACCCTGCCCAATTTGTGCTATGCCACTGTGTATGTTAGCAATATATTGGAAGTGAAGTTAAGAAACAGTTCCCTAGTGACATGGCAGTAAAAGGAAGAAACATTCCTAGTATATACCACAATTATGGAAATAAGTAATAACTAAATAAATAGAATCCTCTGTATATTATCAAACTTCAAAATATAGCAGAATTCTTTGTGTCCTTATCAAGTCCTTATGGTATCCAGAAGTATATTTACAAAAACCAGAAGAAATGGGGAAAAAATAGCTCAATCAAAATAATGCATAAGGTGCTTGAAATGGCTGGGTATTCTAATTTTTATTTGGAACACTGGCTTTCATGTGCTGGATTAAAAACAACATAAAAAGCATCTCAAAATAGATTTCTGACTGGAACTCCTCAGATTTGTAGCAAAGCTGATTCATATTTTAATTGTCCATGAGGAGATTTGCATTTTGCCTACAGTTTTAGAAAATAGGGAATTCAGGATGACCTGCTTCCAATCCTGTCATTTTATCTCATTTTTGTACTAGAAGCTGTGATTTTTCTGTGTCCAAACAACTCTTTTGGAATCATGCAGTCCATACTGTGAATCTCCTGTTGTATTGAAACATTTACCTTTATCTCACAGTTTGTTTTCGATATTATCCTGGATATTTTATAACCTTTTTTGAAACTTGCATTTGCTACTATCATTCCCATCTATGATGTAGTAACAATGAATAATTTTTTCAAAGAAACATTTTCCCTACCACACAACTGCTTTTATAATTCCTCTAAATATTTCAATTTAATTACTTTTGCATATGACTCCTCAGCTCTTAAAACAGAAAGTGTTACCGCTGCTGCTCAGGTAACAATAGAGATTTCAGCTCAGCAACGTAATGAGGCGCAAGAAGCCGGCGTTCTTCAAAGCAAAATATTTTATTCGGAGGTGATGGTCACAGCTCAGGCAGGAGAATTGCACCTTGCAACCAAGTGCAAGAACTTTTATTCCCAAACTTCAAAGGGGCAAAGGGGCAGGTGGAAAGGGGAAGTCAGGGGGCGAGTCCCTTACCAAGCACCAGTAAGAAAACAACAATACAAAAGGGAGATACAATTACAACTTTGAATGGGATTATGAAATCCCGCTGTCAAATGTAGTCCTGCAAGATCTCGCAATGGTGCTGAAAGGAAAGCCGATAAGGGCCATTCAGGAAATTTAGGTGGGCTCGCTACCGCACCCAGCTATCTTCTTTATCAGATGGCTGTTTCCTTCAGTAATGCCCTGAGGCTCCCGCGCCTCATCTCTGCAACAAAGAAAAGTTCAAACTGTCCAATGGTGGTCCCTGCACATCTTCCAACGGCTGGGGACCTCTGGGTGCTGCCATTAGATTTGATTTGCAAATCCAAAGGGGGTCTTTGTCTTTGCTAAGGAGTCAGCTGGGTGTTGGTCTCCAGAGCCAACTTCCTTGTCCCTTAATATCAGCCTCTACAGGCTGCTGGTTTTGCTGGCAAACACAAATCTTAAAATAACATTTTTAAACTTAAACATTAGGGAACACAGTACAATACAAACACATAAGAATCTCCTAATTTAACAATAACAAAATCTTAAGCTAACTGGGGACCCTAGTCAAACTAAAATTCTAAACAGTGGGCAAATTATGAATTCAACTCTAAAGGGGCTCTCATTATACTTAAGAAGGGCAGAGGCAAGAAGGAAACCATACAACATTGACATAATCACACATTCACGATCTTTGCAAGCCTTATAGAGGCGTCTGAACTACACCAGTCTCTGCATCTTGACATGGAACCAGTGTAGTCAGGCAACCTGACTCAGGAAAATATTTTGTTTATTTTCCTGGGCGGTAACAAAAGTGCTACAACTCAAACAAGTACATAATGAAACACATTATTTGCTCTTTCGTTCAGACCATGCTATCCTTCCAATGCCTATTTACTTCTACTGAAATATTTCACTCTTTTCTAGTGGCGCAAAAACATTCTCCATCGCTGAAATGAAATGGAAGAAAAAGCTCCATATGTACATCCATCTCTACAAACAACCTTTCCCGGTGACACTGAATGTGTAAAAAACAGCATTCTGGATTACAGGTGATGAACCACATATTTTGCATATTGTACATTCTCACACTGTTTTCTCCAGTCACTTTCAGCAGAAAAGGAGAGCAGCAGCAGCACTGGGGATGGAATCAGATTGCTCCTTATGGCCGCCAGGATTTTTCTTGCCTCCACTTTGGGGGCTTCAGATCAGTTATAAGATGCATGGCCCTCACTTGAGCCCTGCACAGGAAAGTGGGCCTGGTGTGGGGCTTGCAGGAAGAGGCAGGCAATCTGGCTTTCTCTCTCATGCCTTTCAGGGTGTGGGGTCCTTTTACAGGGTCCCTTTTTCCTCTCAGTCTGCCCCAGGGGTGCAATTATGGTTATGCTCACATGCAAGGATTTCTTTGTCTCAAGTGTACAAGACTCCAGGCAATTAAGGTTAAACTATTTCAGCAGAGGTTACAATCTGCACAAGTTACATATTTTCATGCTGATTTTTATCTATTTCCCACTTATCATTCATTCTGTATAAAAATAAAAAGGGATGCTTCAGCCTGGGGGGAGGGCTTTGCATTACTGTTTCCATTTCATTCTTTGTATTATTATTTCTATTCCAGCTCAGTCAATTTTGTCTGGCTGATCCTGAGTAACTCTACCGGAGCATATGAATAAACTGACAAGATTAAATATATAAAACATTTTTAAAGCGATTCTTCTCATTCTCTGATGAAAATTTCAACTTCAGCTGAAATGGTTTTAAGACATACTGAGAGAACATCAGTGTTAGTCAGCATTCTTAGAATTCAATAAGTTTTACCTTCAGCAAAAGTGTGAAATCGTGGGTGTTTTCCCAAAAAAAATCTCAAGCTGGATTCGATGAAATTTTTCTCCCTGTCCTTGCAGACTACTGTGCCCAATGAAAAGCTGCTTTTGCACTTTGGAGAAGTTTGGGAATAAAGTGGGGAAGCTATTGAAGGAAGGTGCAGCTTGATGAGAAAAAGAGCTGAAATCATACCAACTTTTGGACAAGCTCTTTGGCAAATGGAATAAGAGTTCACCCAAGAAGACAGGGTTGGGTTTGCCCCCTGAAATACTTCCTACTCGATTGTTAAGTGTCCCCCAACACTGAGGAATAATTTGTGAACGCATGAAGCTGTAGTAGGATTGACAACCCCCAGGTGGTAGCTGGATATTTACCTCTATTACACTGGATCTCCAGGAGACAGAGATCAGATCCCGTGGAGAAAATGACCACTTTAGAAAGTGCACTCTGTGGCATTATATCCCATTGAAGACCCCCTCTTCCCCAAACTCCACTTATATCTGGTTCCACCCCCACCCACCCCAACATCTCCAGAAATTTCCCTAGGCTGCAGGGGAAAGGGGCAGAGATCTGTTTCATGAATTCCTTCCATTTACAATTGATAGGATCCAACCCACAGACGCCTTTCCACTGATTCGTTTTGCTAGTTTATAATTGTTTGTGCTTGTGATTGCATACTTAATTACTGTATTACTTATCTTCTGTAGCTTTTTAATGTTTATATGCCACCTTGAACTTCATGGATATGTGGTGCATACTTAGTTGGAAATAAAATAATAATATTAATGCAATGAAGAAAGACTTCCCCTGAACATGAATGACTTTTTACATCACCTTGTTTAATGATTCAACATGCAAGTGTGAGATATAAGAGAAATGAAGACTTATTTTCCCAATTACTTACTGAAGACAGATTTCAGCTTAGCAAGTCTTGGTTTGCAGAGAAAAAAAGGAAAAATCCATGGTTGGAAACCCTAAGAAAATATCATACGAAAGTTTTGCACAAGTTATTTTCTTAATGATAACACCAAAAGCAGTTTCTCCTCCATAAAAGAAATGGTGAAACTGAATAATTATATAAGGCTCATTCCACACACGCAAAATAATGCACCTTCAAGCTGCTTTCACAACTGTTTTTGCCATTCCGCACAGCTTCAAAGAGCCCTGAAAGCAGCTTGAAAGTGCATTATTCTGCGTGTGCGGAATGAGCCTAAGAGACTTATTGACCAAAAGGATCAGTATGAAAACATCTTTCATCCCTACAAGTTCTTAGGTTGCAAAATGTAGGCAATAATTAATCAAGAAAAATGGACAAGTATTATAGACTGTAAGGTTAATGTGGTTCCCCTGTGGTTCTTCAGCCTCAAAATGTTTATTATTTTAGTGCCCATGAATGTTTTAAATATTGCAAATAAATAACAATGGCAAGAAATTAGTGGATGAACTGGAAGCTCAAATTGACTTCATTAAAATTGGAATACTTACTAATTTAGTAATGGAAGGAAAAACAAATACTTCTCATAGAGAAACCTAATTTAAATAAAAACATTTGATCAACTGAATCAATGAAGAAAGTCACAAATTATTTTCTACTACACTGTTAACAGGATTTTCCTTTCCAATGCCTTATTTCAACCCCTCTCTCCAACAATAAATATTTTCAAAATGAAGATCCTTCTAATCAATTTCAGGGTTGGAACACTGGTAAATTATAACTAGATACCACTAGTAGCCAGTTTTCAAATCTGTAAGTTCATTTCATTACCTGTGGAATCAATACCATATCTAATTCCTAGCCAGTTCATAGAGCATGGATCAATAGATCTGCAAAATGGAGTTAAGGACAGATAGGGGTATTTCTCTACAAACATTTGTGCAGAAACATATGAAACCTAAACAAAAACATTATGGGAGTAAAACTTGCTCAAATAATAGGAAAAAACCCCACTGTTAGCTCTAAGGCCTGTTCTGGAGAAGCAGCTGCACACCGGCATAATTTATACTGGTGGAGCCTCAGGACCACTAGTAAGGTCCCATGTGGGTGGCCCTGAAGCCACCATGACCTGCAGAGGCACCTCCGCTTAGAGGCTCCCCCTTTTCAGCTTCCCCACTTAACCTTCTGTCCCTGTGGGGTTGAAGGTAAGCAGGGGGATGCTTCCTTGTCCGTAGGGACAGAAGGTAAGTGAGGGGAAAACCGGAGGAGTCTAACAGTGGCACCTCCACCCTAGTGCCGTTTGCATGGCGCTGGCTGGGAAATGCTGTTTCCCAAAAAACCTTGCTCATTGAGTGAGTTTTAAAACAGCGTTTCCCCACCGGTTGCGGGGAAAAAGCACAGCGCTCCAGGGACGTTATTTTTACCAATCCCGAGAGCACTGGTGTTGGCCCATGCAGAACGGGCCTAAGAAAAGAATAGCTGCTGAGATTCACTACCCACCTTACTTAAGCTAGAGCTTGTGTATGTACCAAATAAATATGACTGGCTGGATCCCTGGGAGGAGCAATTCAGCAAGATGAAGGATCCCAAAACTCTGGCAATCCCTTCCCCCTGGAATTCTGCCCATCTCTTCTGTGGCCTTAGTGTCCCAATGTTGTGAAATATTTTATCTAATTTGGAAGATATGTAACTTAATGTATATCTAGAATGATAAGCAATCACTCTAGACTTAGGCACACTCCACACGGGCAAATACACATGGGTTTAGAATGGGAAAGAAACCATGGGGGAGGGGATTTGCACAGATCCTGCCCTGGGTTATTTCCCCCAAGTCTGCCCTGGGTTATTTTCCCCAACCCGGGTTTTCTGAGAATTGCACTATTTGCAAGACTTTTGAACAATCCCAGGTTGCAGCCGCTTGCGAGCGAATGGCATTTTATTTGGCTGTGATTTCCTTTTTTAAATTTTGTGGCTTACATCTGTGTAGCCACGCAGGTACAGATGGTTGAATCGTAGTATTGTGAAACGTCAGCATGGCTGTGGGGGGTTCATTTGTGCATGCTTGTGTAGCAATGCATTGGTGGGAAGTAAATAATTAAAACATAGACGCGCCTCAATGCAAAGGCGCAACAGCAACCCGCATTGTTTCCATGGGCTTCAATCGCTGCCTTTGCACGGATGCATGTGAACATGAAAACAGGAAAGCAAGTTGCTTTATCCTGACTGGAGTGTGGGGGAGTGGGGTTCACAAGATCTCTTGGGAAGTTAGTTCCCAGCAGGCTGCTTTTCCTACACCAGGAAGTGTAGTTCCCAGCAGGCTGCTTTAAACTAAGGTAAAGAGGTGTGTGTGGGGGGAAGGGGGTTTGTGGGGAATGGAGAGGGGTCGGGGGTGATTTTTCGCCCCCATGTGACCCCAATGGCATGCGCCTGGAGCATGGTGCCCCACCCCGCCCCGCCCCGTGGTAGCTCTGCCTATGGGCACAGCTGATTAGTTGATCAGGAACTCTCTTGAGAAGCTCTTGGGACTAAGACTAGAGTCTTTAGTCCCAATTTTGACACTTTTATGATACTTTTCCTTAAAATGCTTCCTTGTTCTTAAGAAGCAGTTTTCCTAGAACATCTACGATCATTCACTCTCTATTTTGTCTTACTAGTAGTTCTTCTTCTTCTTGGGCTATATTGAGGGGGTTAGCACTGACATTTTCTTCACCAAATAGCTAAATTTTGGGCATTTTCAGGAGTAAGATTGACAGCACACATGTCTTCAGCAATGCTGTCCATCCACTGTTTCTTTGGCCTTCCATGTGGGTGGTGGCCTCCAGTGTCAAAGTTTAAGGCTTTTTTTTTGCAACAGAAGTCTCCTCCAGTCGCTTAATGTGCTCATACCACCTGAGCCATGCTTTCCTCATTTTCTTTGTTATTGGTGTAATTCCAAGTCTTTGTCATATGTCTTCGTTTGTAACTCAATCAAAAAGAGTCAGGCCAAGCATCTACCGAAGCATCTTCATTTCCATCACATGTTCATGTTTCCGAGTTGTTGGCCAGCATTCTTTCTAGTTGTGTGAATAAAGAAAGATTATCCCTCCCCTGCACTGTTGATACTAGAGGGGGAAAAACTAACATATGGAAACTAACATGTTTTTAAGTAGTGTCTACTAACTATGCAAACCAAAGGGAAGCTTCTTCTATTCTGGAACGCACTATATAGAAAACACTGTCATTATGATGCAGCCAACCCTGCCTTTATCTATGGCAGTTTATGTTACATTGGCATTTCCACATGCCTACAAAGCAGCAAAAGTAGCTTTACTTTTTTTACCAACACATGCCAGCTGGGTGACCTTGGTCTAGTCACAGTTCTTCAGAGCTCTCTCAGCCCCACCCACCTCACAGGGTGTTTGTTGTGAATGGGGAAGGGAAAGGAAGCCCCTTTTAGTCTCCTACAGGAGAGAAAGGGGAGATATAAATTCAAACGCTACTTCTACTACTTTATTATACTATTTTGCCCAACTTGTTTCCTAGTGCAGGCACATTCAAGTCACCAGTATAGGCAAGTCAGCTCAAAATTCAGTGAGCCAGCATGGTATAGTGGTTAAAAGCGGAATACTCTAATATGGAGAACTGGGTTTGATTTCCCACATGAGTGGCAGACTCTAATCTGGTGAACCATGTTTGTTTTCCCACTCCTACTCATGAAGACTGCTGGGTGACTTGGAACTAGTCACAGTTTCTCTCAGAACTCTCTCAGCCCCACCTACCTCACAAGGTGTCTGCTGTGGGGAAGGGAAAGGTAGGTGATTGATTGTAAGCTGCTTTGAGTCTCCTTAAAGGTGGAGAAAATAGGAGTATAAAAACCAATTCTTTTTCTTTTAAAGGAAGAAGAAATATTTGTAACATACAAAGACACATTTTGCTTTTAACCAAAACATATGTTTTCCTTTTATTGTTTTAAAACAACCAGTTAATTAAGAAAAAGCATTCACAGGAATGTGAACAACTTAAGTTCCAAATATAGTTCTGCCTTCTGGATTGTTAGTTTGGAAGACATTTGAGCATGCTTGTCTTCTTGTGAAAGCCATTTGAGCATACTTGTCTTTAAACATTTTACAAAGTGCTGCCATGAAACTGATTTCAGTTTTATGAGATATCTTCAGTGAAGCTACAAAACTGTTCTTGGTGCAAACATGATAAATACATTGTGTTATATCACACATCTGTTGTAATTAAGCATTGTTAATAAAATAAAAGTCTGGATGCTGGCAATACTTTTTCAGAAGCCCGAAGAATGTATGATAGCTCTGTTTGTAATGCAAGAGTATTTTCATTACAGTTGCGTATGGCCCTAGGGACATGGGGTAACCCATGTCCCCAGACGCCCGTCTTTTGTCATGTGGGGGTACTGAACGGCCTCCCATGTGACCAAATGGTTTGCGCCCTTGGCCGGAGGCGAAGAGCTGAGCTGGATGCGGAGCCTGCAGCTGGCTCCCAGTCCCCAGGAGCTGGCTGCAGACCGTGGCACCCTGCTTAGTTCCTCGCCACCAGCCGGAGGCACAAAGCTGACCCAGACACTGGAGCTCCCAGTCCTGCCTTCCCTGGCTGTGGAGGGAAAGACTGGGAGCCCCTGCAGCCACAGCAGCTGGCTCAGCTGTGAGAAGCTGAGCTGGCCACCGGAGCTCCCAGTCCTGTCTTCCCCAGCTGGGAGGGAAGAACTGTGAGCTCCAGCAGCCCCCGCGGCTGGCTCAGCTTCAAGAATCAAGTGTTGTCTCCATCCTCCCACCCCCATATGCCTCTGCTCATCTACCACCACATTAATTTTAAAGCTTCTAACTGCATGCAAGAGATATAACCCTTGACATAAGGAGAAACACATACGAAGCATGTACAGTTCACAGGACTACAATCCCCAGCATGTTTCTGCTGACAGACATTGCTGGTGTTTCTGAATGCATTAAGGCAGGGTATGGTAATCTGTGTGATCCAATGATGCTGAAGACTGAACTTAAGACTTTATTCATGCAAAGCATATACCCTCTACCATGGTTTCTTCTCTGGTTTTCTATCTTTACTGGCGTTCCTCCTGGCCAATCAACAATACAAGAATTACATTTTATATACTGTTCTTATTTATGCTCCCATCACTTTCTTTACTTGCAAGCTATCTGTTTTCATTCATCTTTTCCTTTTCTCATCTACACATTTTTGCCATGTTAGTCATTTAGTCATTGTTACAAACTTTCTGTTCAATCATCACATCCTTAATTTGGCTTGTGCATCAATAATTTTTGGACAGAATTTCTAGCTTTAAGGTCCACTATAAAATTCAGCATAGAAAGACATACTCTTTGTCTCTCCTGCACTGCCAACACATTTGAAGTATCCATAGTGCCAGCTTTTCAAAATGTCAACCATTTATGTTCGTGGTTTTTCAAATGATATTTTCAGGGTTTGTTAAGGAAGTCTCCCCTCCAATTATTTTTGATGTTGACTGAAAGCAAACAATAGCTAATTAGTAGTTTGCTTGGCAAGAAGCAATTTTCACTGTGAACAGTCAGTTACACAAAATATGAACTAATGGCAAGGTGGAAGTTTTGCCACTGATGTCTGCAAAAGAAAATGAAAACCAGAATGGAGGTGTTTACAAAAAAAAGCAAAAAATCCCCAGTATGTTCATTTCTAATGTTGTAATTCCACCCTCCCGTTATCTGATTACCTGTTTCCTATGAAAGCCACCTAATACAATGTGGGGTAGGTTTGTCCATAAACATTTTCATTTGAGAAAGCACTTTATAAATCTTCGTTATTTGCACTCCAATTTTATTTTCTAACACGGAATAAACAGCTATTAAAGTAGAAGATATACAATCCTAGATTGCTACTCAAAGTCTAGAAATGTAGTTGTGTCTCTGACACACAAAACAACAGAAGCATTAAACTTGAACAACTTATATTACTAGTAAGGCAAAATCGAATGAAAAGATGTTCATTTAATGTTACTTGTTAAATTTAATGTTAAAGCTAAGTGCTGACAAGTCAGTTAACCCAGTTAAACCCTCTGCTAACATTCTAAGCTTGTGACCTGATGGTGCACAAGAGATGAAAAGGACTGTGGGGCCAAGCCCCACCCCCAGAGTGATGAAATTCCACTCATTGTCATGTTTATGCACCACAAGCATGTGACTTCTGTTGGCCTATATCCCAATGTCCTTTTATAATTTTACTGCACTAGAAAATGTCATGCAATAACCTATATTTGGTGAATTTCATGTATTTCAGGTTATACCATTGCTTTGTGATGGCTGATGCATCGTTAGTAGAGCTCAGAGTTCTATCAATGTATGTGGTTTCACCAAATGATAAGCAGCAGAGAAAGATGTGTGTGCACATCCGTGGAATATTAATGCTGATTCAAGTCAAAGGCTTCCCATTTGGACTGAGCTGAATCCATATTTCCAAAATATAAGGTTAACTGTATCCCACAGTCTGAAGTTCCTCATGTTTCCAATTGGGGTAACAGTTTGTTCTCCAGCCAGAGCTCCTATATCTTTAATAATGACCTAAGAGCCAAGAACTCGATGTTTTCACTGAAATTGTATCTTATTCCCCCCAAAGTAGCACCTGCTTTTTCTGCACTTGTTAAAGACCTAACGGTCCAGTCAGTGGCATACGGACCTAGGGACAAGGGGTACCCTCTGTCCCTGCGTGCCACTAATCTGGTCACATGGGGGAGAGCAAAAACAGCCCCCCATGTGACCAGAATAATGGCAAGGCTGCCTTGTTGTCTTTGGGTGACCTTGGCCCCGCCCATGTTGTCATCAACATGGGTGGGGCCGAGGAAATTCGAGGACACTTCCCCCAAGCCTCGCCCCCCAGCTCCCAGCTCCTGGTTCCTGGCTCCTAGCCGGCAGTCCCTTCTGCCCTCGCTTCTGGGAAAAGCAGAAGCAACTGAGGCTCTGTCCTTGTCTTCTTTGCTTTTATAAGCACGAGGGCATGGATGGGGCAGAGCCCCACCCCCATGCTTATAAAAGCAAAGGAGATGAGGACGGAGCCTCAGTTGCTTCTGCTCTCCCCAGAGGGGAGGGTAGAAGGGACTGCCAGCTGCTGACTGCTGGCTGGTAGCTGGGAAGGGGGTGGGGGTGGGGCCCCCCACCCCCTGAGCCTTACCCCCCTGAGTGTAGCAGGGGTGCGTGAACCCGGAGAACGGCTGTCTCCATGCATAATTTTCCCACCACATGCCTCTGGGTCCAGTCAGAAAAAAGGAGGCAACCATATCTGAAAGTTATTCACCTCAACACACCTATTAAAATCTAAATAATTATGGCCAAAAGTTGGAGACCAGGTGCACTACAAGAGATCAGACGATATAGCAGATCCTTTCTGATCAACAAACAAACCTAGCCAGACATGCTCCAGGGATGCCTTGCCCTACTCACCAACCAAACCAGCAGGAAAATTCTTTCTTCACTTCATTGTGCCCCAAACTCAAATACCAGTAAGGCTGAGATGAATAGGTGAAAGAAGAAGAGCCTTTTGGGGAGCTAAGGTCACAAAGAGGCACAAAGACAAAGAAACATCTAATGCTTGCCAGCCAAGTCCAGAAGAAGCCAACAAACAAACAGCACATCATGGTACACCTACCTCCACTATGACGTACACAAGGCAAAAGAAACAGGTAGAAAATGGGAACCTTCCCAATGCTTCAATGGAGGAAACGTCATAGCTCAGTGAAAGAGCACATACTTGGCATGCAGACAGTTCCCGGATTCAATTCCCAACACCCCCAGTTATAGGATCTCAGGTAGCCAATGCTGGGAAAGACTTTTTTGCCTGAGATTTCAGATAGCTACACCTGTCAGAACAAAGAATGCTGGTGTAGATGGGCTATACTTATGGTATATGCTCACATATGTTTACCTCCCACCCTTCCCACAATAAATAAAAGAAATAAGGGTACCTTGTTGTTGTTGATGATTAAGGACTGCTGAAAATTTGAGGAAGGAGAAGGAGATGCACAAGAACAAATTAATTGAGTGTGTTCATCATTGGATAAAAAAAAATAAAAAATGAAATGAATTTCCTTAGAGCTGCACTGTTAGACCCACTTCATATATGATGCTATGGATGAAGTTTTTCCTCTTGTTAACATTCCCCATCACATTCAAATGCACTTATTGTACATTCATCCATTTGCCAGTAGCATTAGTGCACCAATGTTAGCCCGGGTAAGTATGCTTCTGGTGTTATTGCTACATGATAATGTGCTGAAACACTTATTAAATGCATTAAATGCATCAGAAGATAGATAAGAGATTAACCTGCAGTCTATATCACTGCCTGATTGCTGAGAATTTCTCACCCCTCCCCCCCCCCCCCCCCGATTCTAGCAGAGGATGTTGCAGAAAGGTAGGAAAGTACTTCTTTCTCTCTCAGCTGCTATTCAGTGCTGATTTTCCCTTATTATTCCATTCACATGTAGCATTAGCATACTAGCACTTAGTGGCCTGCAAAGGTATGCCATTGATATACTAAAACTATAATGAACAAGTAACAGACATGGCAAATAAAATGGACCATAGCAGAACACATATCAAATTTGTAGTCCAGATATCAGATTTTAAGGTCCAACAGAGAATGCTGGAGAGTCCTGGTCATTATGCTCCCCTCTTCCAATCTTTAAGCCTTTCAAGTAGATATGAAGAAAGAAAGAAAGAAAGAAAGAAAGAAAGAAAGAAAGAAAGAAAGAAAGAAAGAAAGAAAGAAAGAAAGAAAGAAAGAAAGAAAGAAAGAAAGAAAGAAAGAAAGAAAGAAAGAAAGAAGATGAGAAATGTTGTCATCAACTCTTAGGTCCTTTCCACACAGGAGCTGTGGGGGGTGGGTTGGCATAAACCATGCCGACGCACACACACCCAGGACCGTTTGCACCAACGGTCCTGGTAGGGCTGCAGGCAGTGGCGCAGCCTTCGCACTGGGGGTGGCAAGGTGCGATGCGGCAGCACTGGCCATGCGAACCCCTCCCCAGGGACACAGTTTTTAGTGTCCCTGGGGCGCTGTATTCCGCCCGTGCGGAAACAGCCTTACTTTCCTATTTGTGTGCCTCCACCCACTTTAGCATTCTCTACTTTTTTCAAGGGAACCTTAAGAGTTCTCTTTAATTGACTGACCTTTGGCTGGTTTTCAAGTGTAGAAGGTGTAGCAAGAAGCTAGGCTATCACAGAAGAAGGAAGGACTCATGACTATTGGTGAACCACTCCTAAACTGCCAATGCCCTTCAGTGCTTAAAAGGAAGCTCTTTCCCCCAAATTTCTGTGATGTGTTCTGAGTCTCCATTTCTCAGTACTATACAATTCAGGTCTGCAGTGCCTTTGGATAAACAGGCCAACCTATTGATGATGTTTAGGCTGCACATAAAATGCAGATTTCTAAAACTGTACGGAAAGTATACAGACACACAAAGCATCTTATCTATGAAATTTGTTCTGGGAGCATGCAATTCAAATTCACATTGTTAACAAAAATGAACATCAACTGGCAACCTCAATACAAAGACACTTTCAGCAACTATTTTGGTAAAATGCAAATTTATTGCCATATTTGATAACAACGGCAAACATGAAATGATGACAACACAGCATGACCTAGCAAAGCTATATATCAAATATTTCAGTGCAAGTCAAAGAACTGCCAAGCACCTGAATGCCAAACAAATTCTAAGTATGACTTCATTATAATTACTTCAAGGTTAATTCATAACACAGCTAACCTACAGTGTGTATTCCATAGAAAATGCATGAACATCTATGTGGAGGCAAAGGAAAAACAATCTTTACCAGAAAAGCATGTTTTCAATGGTGGCAAATTTCCACACAAAAATTGCAACATTACAAAAACATGTAATGAATCATTGCATTCAGAGGTATGGCTGCCTAGGACAGGCTAGGTCAGGCTTGTGTGAATGTGGAACAGAATGTTAGGAAATTCAGAATGTTAGGAATATGTGTTGTTCAGTATGGATCTGTTTTCCTCAATTCTTATTTAGGAAGTGGGCTTTTGTAAAGTTGTTAACAAACATAATATCACTTGCCTATTCTGCCTAATTTATCATAGTTTCCTAACACTGAGACAATCTCTAAAAGTGTAGGTCTACAGGAATTAAAGGAAATAAATAAATAATAGATTATTCCTCCAAAGACCAATGAATGGCTTTAGCTTCAAATGACCAGAGAAAATGAAGGTACAGAAATGCTACACTTCTCTCAGAAGGTTTGGTACTATAAGTAGAAATCCATAACACTTCCTTACCTAACTTGCATCATCCTTCTTGTAGGTTTCCCATGTAAAAGACAGTCACATAAAATATACTGCCTCAACAATATGTCCCTATATTTTGTCATAGACTTTGTGAAATGATATTCACAAAAGAAGAGCTAAAACAACATGCCTTGCTTCCAGCAAAACAAGCAATAATCAATTTGCCACAGATAAAATCACAAAAGGAATAGAAAACAAAGGCATTTCATGACTAAACTGATGCTATGTACATCTGCTGTGTGATCTTTGAAACAGAGGGAAATGGAGACATGTTTTCTTGAAAGAAATCTTCCAAGACAAAACAGCATTCACCCAAAAAACATCACAGAAAGTGAGTGAACAAAGACAGGAAAAGGTCAGTGCAGCAGACCACAAGTCATACTGCCCAATAATAATCGGAAGTGCTAATATGACAACATGTATGTTGCCATTCCTGGGATAGAGATAGTGTGAGAAAGAGTACCCAATCATACTTCAGGGATGTATGTGGATACTGACCTGGGCTTGAGACAGGACTAGTAGTAGTAGGCTCAATAATTTCTACAAAAAGGGAAAAGGGAAAGAAAGAACATTTGGATATTAATTACATATGGAAGACAAATACAAAATGAGACAGTCAGTACTCATGGTCATACAGCAACAGACATCCATGAGGCTGAACACAACCCTGTTGGAACTATTCACATGTCTGGCAAAAATCATGCAGTAAGTCACAGCTCTGTTCAAAGGACACACATAAATGTCTTTAGACGTGCATCACTAAAATGCATAAGTCAGAATACAACATTTTGAGTGAAAAATTCCAGTCAAGTTGCCTTTGCTAATCTACTCTTGAAGTAGATGGTGGAATATTGAATCAGCATACAAATCAGCATGCTCATTTTTTACCATGACGGTGTGTGTAAAGAGCCATCAAATCACAGCCAACTTCTGGTGATCCCACAGGGTTTTTAAGGCAAATGACAAATAGAGGTGGTATGCCACTGTCTGCCTCCTTGGTTATCTCCCATCAAAGTACTAACCAGGGCCAATCCTGCTGAGATGAGATTGGCCAGGTCCATGCTATCCAGGCTAGCCTGGGCCATCTGTGACTACATATGCCATATCAGTTGCATCTTCCCACTTGAAATGGACCAAATACCTTTTAGTGTTTTATTAGCAAGGAGAAAAATGTTTGAAATGAACAAAAAGAAAATAATATGTACCTTTCCCCCATTGGTAGCCTTACTCCTGAAACCAAGCTGTAAAATGTATCAAAAGGGTTCCACAAGTCATATAATAACCTATGAATTTTAGGTCTTCTCCCTAAACAGAAACTGTTTCCTTTCACAGATTTTTAACAATAACAAAAAAAATGATGACAGATTTTATTAATATTGTGCAAGTAGAAACCCCAGCAACATTTTCAAAGAGAAATATAATTGTCTTCCAATGCAGTTGCTTGGAATAAGTTATACTGATTTAATAGAACTTACTTTCTGGGGAGTACACCTGAAACTTTGCCACAGCATTTTCATTGTTGTGTTACCCCCTCCCACTTACTGCCCAGTGAAGCATACTCAATCCAAAACCAAATCTATATACACCTCAAAGAAAGAAATGACCATTTCTTTCAAATACCATTGTGTTTGAAATGATGAAAAAGCATACCAAAATCATGCACTTTGAGCACTCATTTTTTGTAAAACATATTCTTTGAGATCTCAAAAAATTACCATCAACTTCTCCTATAAATTAGCACATTTTAAAAATGGAAAATGGTTTTGGATTGGCACTTCTTTGATAATTATGCTGCTTGAGGACTTTGACCTGCAATGCACTAACTTCACAATTCCTTTGAGAAACTAAAACGTGTGCCCTTTGAAAGGCTATTATTTCATATCATATGCTGTCAATCATAACCAAGGATTGAAGTTACAGTATTAATTCTCCCTCCATTTTGCTCACACAGCTTACAGGTGCTCTTATGCTGTCTTTAAACACCCTAGCATTAGCTAAGATCAGAATTCAACCATCACTGTATTATAAGGTAAAAACCAGCAAAGAGGTATTTAATCTTCATGAACATGTAGCACACATTAAGTTGGGGGGGGGGGGGGGTTTAAACCTACCGCTTTCCACATTAGAATTGTATACGAATGCTGATACAACTATTAGTCTACAACTCAAGACAAGAGAAACCCCAGTATATTAAAACATGCTTGAAGTACTCAGAAGTTCCTAAGATACCAAAAAAACACCTTCATAGAAGATATTCTGGCTATGAACACTGCAACTCTTACACCCAAGGGATCATAACTTCCATGTGGTGATGACTGCATCAAATCCAAAACAGAAACTAATATCCACTATATTAACCTGGGTTTCAGAGATTTGCAAATTCTTCCTGGTACAATCCAGGGCCCACTGAATTAAGTGGCATGTGCTTGTGAATAAAGATGCATAAAGCTGCATGAAATTTCTGACTTTTCAGGAACACTCACCCTTTTATTACATTGCCATGCTTTTGGTTCCTAATGGAATTTTCTGGGTAACCCATTGTAGATGCCTGGATGTTTTGCTAAGATATCGATCTTGTTTGTTTCCAGGTAACAATTACACAAATTCATTGACTTGAAAGGAATCTTGTGGCTATTAAAGTTAACTCTTGCCCCCATCTGCCAGAGGAAAGAAACCTATCCCAAACAATGGGTGACTCTGTACAGGCCAAATATAATGGGTTCAGGAATGTGAATAAGGCATTATGGGGGAAATGTTCCCACGGAACTCACCCCCCAAATGCTTCTAACACATTGTATTTGGCTGAACCTGGGTTAAATTAAAGTTGCTAAATTAGCAATTTTTCCCCTTTAACCCGGGTTTCAGACGCTTTCTGATTGCCTGTGCAAATTATGGCCAGCAGGAAGCATTCTATTTCCCACCCTCACCCCCATTCACCATTATGGTGGATACTCCAGGCAGCTGCTATTAGAATGGATTCTCTAGAGGGCTGCCATTTTGTGCCAGTAAGTGTATGGGGAATTCTCGGGTGGGGGGGGGGGGGTAATCTCGGATGGGAAGATTCTCAGATGTGTGGTTCACAAGGAAACACAGGATTTCTTTTGTAGGGTGGTGAGAACTGCAAAGGATTGTGAAGAGCTCCAAGCGGACCTTTATAAATTAGGTGACTGGACTAAGAAATGGCAAATGCAGTTCAATGTAGCAAAATGTAAAGTGATGCACATAGGGGCAAAAAGTCCAAACTTCACTTACACACTACAGGGGTCAGTGCTATCAGTCACAGACCGGGAAAGGGATTTGGGCGTCTTAGTTGACAGTTCCATGGGAATGTCAACTCAATGCATGGCAGCTGTGAAAAAGGCAAATGCTATGCTGGGGATAATTAGGAAAGGAATTGATAATAAAACTGCAAAGATTGTCATGCCTTATATAAAGCAGTGGTGTGACCGCACTTGGAGTACTGTGTTCAGTTCTGGTTGCCACATCTCAAAAAGGATATTGAAGAGATAGAAAAAGTGCAAAGAAGGGCAATGAGGATGATTGAAGGATTGGAGCACCTTCCTTTTGAGGAAAGGCTGCAGCATTTGGTACTCTTTAGTTTGGAGAGAAGGCATCTGAGGGGGGATATGATTGAAGTCTATAAAATTATGCATGGGATAGAAAATGTTAACAGAACCCCCCCCCCCTCTTGCTCACAATACTAAAACCAGGGGCATACATTGAAAATGCTGGGGGGAAGAATTGGGACTAATAAAAGGAAACATTTCTTCATGCAACGTATGATTGCTGTTTGGAATATGCTTCCATGGGGGAGGGGGAGGTGATGGCCACTAACCTGGATAGTTCTAAAAGGAGATTTATGGAGGAGAAGTCAATGTATGGCTACAATCTTGATCCTCTTTGATCTCAGATTGCAAATGCCTTAACAGTCCAGGTGCTCGGGAGCAAAAGCTGCAGAAGGCCATTGCTCTCACATCCTGCATGTGAGCTTCCAAAGGTATCTGGTAGGTTACTGCGAGTAGCAGAGTGTAGGACTAGATGGACTCTGATCTGATCCAGCAGGCTCTTTCTTATGTTCTTATGTGAAAACTATGACCCATTCTGACATCAGGATCCCAGCGTCCCGGATGGGCCCTGCACTTGCCGGCAACACAGGCAACTTGGAACAGTATTTGTATTGCCTGTGGGGAAGTGACCATTCTCTATTAAATATCTATGTGATCTCACATCAGTTTATGGGGTCTCATTCTTGAATGACTAGAAGAGAGCTCAATAAATCTTTCAATCAATCCTCACATTTTAGGAATCAACTAAACCAATTCAGCTAAGTTTGTTAATAAACAGCTCTTAATATCCGCTAATGGAATTCTATTGCATCTTTAGGAAATATATCTCTACTGTTCCACTGTTGTTACCCTGTTGAAGCAACCTTATCCTGACTCAGCCCTTTTGCTCCCTATCATTTGCTTTAAGTGGCAGTGGCTCTCCAGGCTCATTTTTTCCAACAATTGCTAGCTATGGTCCTTTAACTGGTGATGCCAGCTATTGAACCTGTAGCCTTCCTGAATGCAAAGCATGTGCTCTGACAGAAGACTGTGATCTATGGCATGGGTTAGTGGTTGCACAGAACAGTAAAATGTTTGGGGGTGGGGACAAGTTCAACTATATCTGTATAAATCAGGTACAATGTGAAATTCATTTTTCTGTTTTGTCTGAACAGATTTCTGAAAAATGTCATTTTGTTCTTTTACATGAACACTGTGCTCAATCAACAAAGGCATGATTACACTGAGGAACAAAAGCAATTTTGTTACCAGAAGAAATCCAGATAATCTGAACTGTGTAGGCAGGAACTAGGGCTGAGTATTCTTGAAACACTATCTATTACTTACAGCTCTATCTTCTTGTAATTTGATTTGAGGTCTATCAAATCTGCCCAGCTTTTTTCAGTCACCTCTAGTTCCCCAGGAGGTGCAGTTATCTTTATTCTAAAAACATTATTCAGTAGTGATGACATGAATTATCTTTCTTGCTCTTTTGAGATCATTTTGTTTTTGTGACACTGAAGAAGTTAATTTTTTTTGCTGTGGTTTCCTATTGAAGTTATAAGGTCCATTAAATACAAAATGCAACTTCCCTCCAATATTCAGGAAAGCAATTCATTGTGGCATCATAATCTACACAAAGCAAAGAAAAATAATAATGAAAAATAAGAATATCCATAAGAATATCCAAGGAAAGAAAATTGCTTACCTGAAACTAAAATCCTTGAAAAACAAACTTGCTACACATTTTGATTTATATAATAGTTCACAACCATCCAGCAAGCATTATGACTGATCTTGAATTTCTATCCTTTTCAAATCCTGGTATTTCTATGAAATCTCAATTTTTGCTACCATGTCTCTCACCTCCTCTACAGTGAAGAAGTGGGATCAGCTTCCATCTGTGAGTCACATGAGGGCAAATTTTTTTAAAAAGCAGAATTTACCATATATTGTAATACTCATGAAAGAAGCATACTTCCAATAGAATGTGCATCTTTAGAATTGTATGATGTGGTATTATTTAAGTAAAACCATTCCAGATCATTACATAAAATGCACAAAAACATTCCAGATCATTACTTAAAATATTATTACTTAATGAGTTAACATGCCAATAGTATCCAATTAATTTGAACTGGGATCTTGAATTTCCACATAAACAACAGTTCAGATAGGGTAGCAGAAATTTATGGATATTTGGGGATAGAGCCTGTAGATAGAAGAGTTTGGGGAGGGAAGGGAGTTCAGCACAATGGTCTTTTCCACACAGCATAAATGTAATGTCTTAAGGCAGTTATAACAAGCATTTTGGGGAAGAAGTTTGTACAACTTTCTCCCCCAAAACATCTTCTAAACATTTAATTTCTCTCAACTTGGGTTTTTCAGAAATTGCTAAACAAACAAACTTTCCCCCCCTGAAGGCAGGTTGAAGATGTCTCCGGCTTGCCTGGTTGAACAAAAGCAGGCAGGGGACACTCCTGCCTTCCAGCTCTTATTTTCATTTTTGCTGCAGTTATACCTGCCATTTTCTGACCTCATCAGGAGCCTCCTTGCAACGGAGGTTTTCTCTGCTTGCGGCTCATCCGCACATGACTTCATTGAAAAAAGTACACATATAAAGTTTCTTTTGCCTGGCAATCCTATGGATGTGTCATTTTTTCCATTTTGGTTTGTTTGTTGGTTGGTTGGTTGGTTGGTTGGTTGGTTTGAGGACGATGTCTGCAAAGCTACAATGACACAACACAAGAATCTGCAACATGTGCATTTGAGTTGTCCAAACTTCACAGACATCTTCTTCAAACCAACCAACCAAACAGACAAAACAAAATGGAAAACAATACATGCATCAGATTGCCAGGCAAAAGAAACTTTATTTGTGTACTTTTTTCAGTGAAGTCATGTGCGGATGAGCTGCAAGCAGAGAAAACCTCCATTGCAAGCCTTCATCAAATGTTGGGCGGGATGGAAAATCACAAGCAAGATAAAATGGTGGGCACAACTATGAAACTGACAAGAGCTCTGTCAGCTGGCAGGTGGAAAAAACCCCATTTTGACTAGTAATCCTTGTTTTGTCTATGCAGAGCAGAAGCGTATCAAGGGGAAATGGGGCCTGGGGGCAACACCTCCTCCAGGCACCTCTACCTCCCATGCTCAGGGGTGGGGCTTGGGGCAGGGAGGGGGGTGGAGGAGGTGTTGCCAGGGCCTAGGGAGGGCAAAAGCCAGCCTGCATGGAGGGCAGGGGGCAGGGCTCAGCAGCCCAGGCCATACTCTTCTGATGCAGAACAAACACAAAAAGCCAAAATGGTTCTTTTAAAAATGTCTGCAGGACATTTTATTTCTGCTGTGCAGAAAAGACCAATGTGAGGCTATTCTAGGGGTTTCTTGGGTGTCAATCCTTAAACTCTGGAATCAGTTTGGGCAGGGTTCTTTAGCACATCTAACATCCATCTGCATTTTTTACAGTTGTGGAATCAGTTTATTTTTTTCCTCATGTGGCTTAAATAATGATTTTCAAGGAAGAGCACTATCATTATTGGTAGGGTTAACAAAGGCATCACAGCACCCTCATTTTTTTTTTTAAAAAAACGGTCTCAAATATTCAATAAAATGCTGCAATGTTTTAAAGATAGCTTAAGCAGGTTTTCTGAATTCCCAGTTTTTGTTTTATTAAAAAAGGAAGACTGTATTGTCTCTCCTCATGTAGATATAAGGTAAAAGGCATATCGCTACAGGGGAAGAGGCTAAATTAGGATTTATTGAAGTTTTTAACTGCTTAACTTCATCAACTAATTCTCCTTATTTTAGTGTGCTCCCTAAGATGCTGTCCAAAAATGAGAAACCCCTTTGCTTCTGGAATGTGGATACAGAACTATGATTCACTCTGATTTTGCTTACTGAGATATTTGGACCAGGTTTAACAACAATCTGAAAAATGGTCCATAATCTTTCTGAATAAATCAGACAAAATGTACCACAACTTACTGTAAGGTAGTTTTCTTCTTTTGGTCAAATGACTAAATAATCAGAATTCAGCTGAACCGAATTGTAAGGTTGCTTTTGTTTCCTAAACACAAGCCCTACAACAATCAGTAATACAAAGATTCTGAACTGATAACTTCCATGAAATAATCATTCAAGGAGAAAGGGTGTTAGTCTAATCCTTCTTAAAGAAAATATTAACACACAGTTAATATTGCAGCAAAAGATACAATACCGAAGAAGAAACAGTTGCACCTGCCTTGACACTAGGAAAACATGTTCCCTTTTACTTTTAAAGAATGAGGGATTTCAGTGAAAATCTGGAAAGATAACCATGATAACATTTATGCTTCAAGAGCTTTTTAAATCTTTGTAGAACTTTGTAGAATTTCTGGCATTAAAGCAGGTGAGTAGTATGCCCTGGTCCACTGGGATTCAAGGAAGGCACGAGGCCCTACTGAGCAATTAAAAGAGTAGCAGCCAATAGGGAGATGCAGCTGTCCAAGGCCGTTTCCGCACGGGCAAAATATGACGTCGTCGCAACGGAAAAAGAAGCGTCAGAGCGAGAGCGTTCGCACGCGCAGCGGCGGAGGTGCGCAGTCGCGCCGTCGCGAAAACGCTAAACCGGCGCGAAGACGGTGTATTCAGAAAACGCTTAAAACCACTCTTTTTCCCCATGTGACGCATCGACGCCGCACTCGTGCGAACAGCCGCCACGGAGCTGTCGTCAAAAATGGCGTCGGGCCTGCACGGCTTCGCAAGTGCGCAGGCGCAACATCGCGAGACGCCGCTTCCGCAGCGCTTCCGTGCGAACCGTCACATTTCTGCGGGGCTGCGGACGCCCGCAGCTCCGCCTGTCTGTGTGAACGCTTTTTTTGGGATGCGTCGCAATTTGCGACGTCATCGCGTCGCTGCTTTTGGCCGTGCGGAAACGGCCCAAGCTATATTCTAGTTGTGCCTCCTCCAAGCAAGCATTTGCTGTTGGCTGCAGAACTGGACTGTGGGGGCTCTCTGCTGCTGGCGTAAAAAAGTAGCCTATTGTGAGGGTAAGTGTAATAGAAATTGATTGGGAGGTCATTTAGTTCTACTGTGAGTGAACTGAAGTGTAAGTAAGCAGAGAATTTATTTAAAAGAAAAGTGCTGAAATGGAATGAAAACTTTTGGTGGAAAAAGGGGGGGGGTGTGCATGTTGCCTTTCCTTCCCTTAATTCCTTGATGTTTATTTACCAGGCTTGGTAAATTGGGGTGGAAAATTCCCATTATACCCCCCTTACCCGCCTCCTATGTGCTGTCATTGTGTGGGCAGGATAGCCCAAACAGATGTTGCAGACTCCTGGATTGCACAATGGTATCTGTTTTCCTGGTAATGCAGCTTTTTTCTTTATAAGAATGAAAAGGGCTACACAAGCGATGTTTAGCTTGGGGTCAAATAGTTGAATGCCTTCACTTAAAGAGCGCAAGGTCACGTCTTCCTTCAAGTGCCAGGAATTTCATGGGTTCACTTTGATGTGGCTGCTGGTCTGAACATAAAAGGGGCTGCAGTGGCTGCACAGGCTTGTAGAGGCAGTTGTTGTTTCCTCATAGCTTTTGGCCAGCATATTCCCATCCCAGCTTCAGTTTTGCCAGGAAGGCAACTGAAGCTGCCATTATGTTTTCTCTGAGGTACCAGAAGAAGTTGGCATCAGTTTGAGAAAGTTGGGAAGTTATGGTGGAAATTTTGGAAGATGGGAAAGTTGGGAATGCCTATCTAGTTGCAGATATTAAAAAGATGCGAGAGAGTGTAGCTGATGGTGGCCTCTAGATTCTTTAAGTGAGTATACTGTAGTTTTTCAAAACAAAATGTTTAATTCATTAACTAATGATACCATAGTAAACACAAATAATAAAAAAATTAGTACATTTATATGTGTATGCGTGTGTATGCAGTGGCGTAGCACACACAGAGTGGTGGGGTGACACCCCAGACACACCCCGGTGCGGGGGTGTGGCCGGGGCATAGAGGGGGTGTTCCAGGGTGGGGGCAGGCAGTGCTGCGGCAGGGGCGCAAGGCACGGGTGCGCCCCGAGTGCAGTTCCCCCTCGCTCTGCCCTGTATATATGTATATATGTGTATATGTAAAGAGAGAGAAAGGAGGGACCATGGCTCAGAGATAGCTCTGCTTAATCCCTGGTTGAATCCCTGGCACGTCTAGTTAAGTATCAGGTAGTAGTAATGTGAAAGACCACTACTTGAGATACTGGAGAGCCCTGCCAGTCAGAGTGGACAATCCTGATCTTAATGGATAAATGAGGTGATTTAGAATAAGGCAACTTCATGTGTGCTCAATTTACGTAGCTATGGTTCAATAGTACAACATCTGCGGTACGTGTAGAGCAATGGTTCTCAACCTTCCTAATGCCGTGACCCTTTAATACAGTTCCTCATATTGTGGTGACTCCCAACCCTAACATTTATCCATTTTACAGATGGAGAACACTGATGCAGAGAGTCTGAGGTAACCCCTGTGAAAGGGTCGTTCGACCCCCAAAGGGGTCCCGACCCACAGGTTGAGAACCACTGGTGTAGAGGGTCTCAGTACAATCTAAGGCAGTTCCCATTGAAGGGTTGAAGTAGGAGGTTATGTAGAACACCTCTGCCTGAGAATATTGACAGCTATTGCTGTCAATCAGAGTAGACAATTCTCAACTTGATAGACCAGTGGCCTAATTCTGTTTAAGGGCCTAGCCTCACATTCTGTTTGAAATAAATGAATAAAATAGGTATAAGTTAGGGCAATATTCAGAGAAAGATATTCTCAGCAGCAGACTGTTAGGATTCTCAGCAGCAGCTGCACTAGACCCAGTGATGCCTATTGGTTAGAGTTTTGGACTAGGCCCTTGGCTCAAATCTTACCTCCACCACAAGAATTGTTGGACCCTCTAGGGAGTGGAAGACCTGCCTTGATGTTGTCTAAGTATAATTTGTTGGCTATTTTGTTTCACATTTTGGAGCATGGCACTAAAGAGGGCAATTTGGTTAAATGCCCACCACCTAAGAGGACAACAACAGAGTTGTTGTCAGTTGAGGAAGATGAGGCTGGTGTAACTGAATTGGTTAACAAGTATAGATGCCTTGGGGAGAACTGACTGTCAACTTTTTGTTACTCCAAGCTAGTCAATCAGTGTGGCCCTATGGGCAGGTATGTTACTGGCAATCAATTAATGTCTCAAGCCCTTTAGAGAAGCCCATAAGGCACAAGATTTTTTTTTAATTCTCTAAATCTTGGATATGGTTCATACCATTTGGTATGTGCTACTATGGAATCAGTCAATAAACCATTATTTCATTGAGAGACAGAACACACAGTTTTCACGTATCTACTTTGTCAGCATTTCTATTCAACTTTCAGAATTCTTAGTCAAGTGTTTGTTTAAAATGTTGCCATTGATAAGATCAGGATCCAATTTACCCTGAAACTGGTTCCTCAAGCCCAAGTCTGGTGGTCACAGCCCATGCCAGGTCCAGTAACTATTAGTAAACTGAGTGACCTGAGCCAGTCATGAAAGCTGTACGATCAGGCTATTGCCAGGCAAGGGGGGTGGGATGGGGACAGAAATTCATTATGAATATTCTTCCACAGTGATATCCTTCACAGGATATTCCTTAAAATAGTATCCCCTTGGTTAAGATTTAAACAATGAGGGTTAAGAATTACATTCCTGAAAAAGTACCATTGACTACATGTTGTACTATAATAAACTCAATAGTACCAGAGAGTCCCCTTGCAAGGAACAGAACAGCAAAGCAATTTTGAAAGCAATGAATTCGTGGTGCAAAAGTGGTGTGTGAAGGGAATTCTCCAACTCTTTTTGGAATCAAAGCAAAGAAGAAGCAATCAACAGCTCTGCTACATCTACCAAAGTCCAAACCTGGGTGATTATAACTTTTATTAAGACCAGAGGTCCAGTGTGGGTTACTAATGCAGCACTGCAACTTCTGCTTTCAATGGGAAATTCTGGTTTGCATTACTGTAATTACTGCATTACTGAGCAGAGTCTGGTTGTGACCCCCATCCCCACTTTTTTTACATACAGAAAATAGTACCTTCCAAAGCTACTGCTTCATTTTACTCAGTTGTCATTATACAGTGTGTTTGTTTGTTTGCACAAGCCTAGCTGGTGGATGTGAGACTGACTCAAAACTCTAATATTGTAGTGAACAGACAAATGTTAATAGGTAGTGATATCAATTTACTGAGCAGAGCTGTTGCATACACAATTCTAGTCACAATTCTAGTTGCATACACAATTCTAGTCACAACATTTTATGCCACTTTTCTGTTCAACCAGGATCTACAAGGTGGTGAGCATAAAACCCTAAGACATCTAAGCGACTAAAAACACAGTTGAAAATTCAATTTAAACTCATAAACACATCGCTAGAAAGCGAGCGAATACCATTATTGGAGGTATGCCAGATAGAAAAAAGTCTTCAGCCTCCAATAGAGGGAGACAGATGAATTTTCCTGGTGAAAGAGTTCTAAAGTTTTGGTGCCATGATGGAGAGAGCTTTTCTTGAGTTGCCACTAAGGGTGTGTACCAAAAAAAGAATTTTCAGTATTTTTTGGATTTGAGTGTATGAGACTTGAAATGTTTTAATATTGAAAAAAAAGCTGAGTATCCATACCAGTATATATTTTTCCACATCTTATTTTTCTGGAAATCTGAATATTTTTGTCTTCACTATACTCTATAGGGAATCTTTGCAGGGCTTAAGGATATGTGTGATGCTATGCAGCACCAAATTTACACCCTAGCTGCTGGTGACTCTCCATAGAAGAGCCTTTGAGTTTGGTAAAGATTATGTCAAGGGGTCCAAGAGGGTGCCCCCATCAATCCTCCATTGTTTCCAATGTAAAAAAATGGGGCCCCATAAAGTTAGTCCTTTTAACTCATACTGCAAGTTTGGTGCCTCTACTTTAAAAAAAGAAAAGAAAACAGAGCCCGTCAGAGCACTGCAAAGATTCCCCATAGGCTTTAGTAGAGGCATTTAAAATTTAATCCCCCCACAATGTTTTTATGAGAAATCTTTGCCCTTTAACAGTAGCTGGCAAAAACAAAAAAAGCAGATTTTTTAATTTTTGGATTTGGCTTTTTCAGCTATTGTTAAATGGAGCAGCAGTGGCATAGGAGATTAAGAGCTTGTGTATCTAATCTGGAGGAACCAGGTTTGATTCCCAGCTCTGCCGCCTGAACTGTGGAGGTTTATCTGAAGAATTCAGATTAGTCTGTACACTCCCAAACACACCAGCTGGGTGACCTTGGGCTAGTCACAGCTTCTCGGAGCTCTCTCAGCCCCACGTACCTCACAGGGTGTTTGTTGTGAGGGGGGAAGGGCAAGGAGATTGTAAGCCCCTTTGACTCCTGCAGGAGAGAAAGGGGGGGTATAAATCCAAACTCTTCTTCTTTTTTCTGGTTTGGCATAGCCAAATGCACCCTAGTTGCCACCCATCTAGCTTCAGATGATGGGGGCAATTGAAGCAGGCCCACTGAAGGATTCAAGGTCACTGAGGATGACCAGAGTGGCAGGTTTGTATGGGAGAAGGTGGTCATTAAGGTATGTTGGTTCCAGGCCATACAAAACTTTAAAGGTAAATACCAGCACCTTCAATTAATCCCAGAAGCAAGTGGAAGCTCAGTCCAAATCTCCAAATGACCTCCCGCAGCAACTTGACATCGGTATTGAAAAGCATCAGGGACAAGATGAAACCTTGGGAAACCCTGTAGGCAAAGACCAATGGCAGAGCAGCAGTCCCTTAGCACCACCCTTTAAAAACCTACCCTTGAGGTAGGACAGAGAAGTGCTTCCCAGTCCTAGCCTTGAAGGGTGATCCAGAATGATAGCATGATCAATGTTATCAAAAACTGCTGAGAGGTCCAGAAGAATTAACAGCATCATGCTCTTGTCCATTTTTCAGAGCATGTCATTCACAAGGGCAACCAAGGTTGAGTCCCATAACCAGGTCTGAAAACAAATTGGTGTATCTAAACAATCTGCTTCTCTCAGTAATCTCTGAAGCTGGCCAGCCACTATTCATTCAATCACCTGGCTCAACAATGGTACATTAACCTATGCATTTTCAGAATATGATACAGACAAATTCGAAAGCACAGAGCACAGAAAACAACCTCTACACAAAGATTAGAAAGTGCATCATGTCTGCTGAGAATGATTGCTAGCATACTGCCAGATCCAATTCTCAAGACCATGTAACACAAGAGTTCAGATAATTCGTTTCAATTTTATACCTTCTTTGAGTGACTGAACTAATTTATATTATTGACAAGACTCACATATGTAGTGACAGAATGGCCCTGTCATGAGTCACAATAGAATAAATGCAATTCATAAACAGAACTGCATTTTTTTATTAAGTGTGTTCCTATGCCAATTTTTTTTCCAGCTGGGATTGTAGTACTTTGTGCTTCACTATCAAAAAAGGAAACTTTATTGAAGAGTTTACAACAATTTAAGAATTCCACGACAGAGAGTGGTAAGCTGCAGTACTGCAGTCAAAGTTCTGTTCACAACCAGTTCGATCCCGACAGAAGTTCTTTTCAGGTAGCCGGCTCAAGATTGACTCAGCATTCCATCCTTCGGAGGTCCATAAAATAAGAATCAAGTTTGCTGGGGGTAAAGTGTAGATGACTGGGGAAGGCAATGGAAAACCACCCCATAAACACAATCTGCCTAATAAATGTTGTAATATGATGTCACCCCATGGGTCAGTAATGATCTGGTGCTTGTACAGGGGACTACCTTTGTCTTTTTCTCACAACAAATTGGGAAAATATCTAAGCCAAACTAACTAAACTAGAGATGTACTTTTTATTGTTCATTTCTCAATGTCTTTATCTTTATGAATGGACAGAATGACTTGAGTTGAGTGGAGACAACCTGAAAGATTCTGGCCAATAAGCACTCCAAGTTATATTTTCTTTCTGAAAAATGTTCCTATCTAGATATATTTTCTGCAAAATTCCTACCTAACGATATTTGTGTAGGAATGATGGGCAGAGCTGCTATGAAGTAGAAAACATTTTTGATAGTACTATATTAAATACATTCAGCAAGGGGTTTTTCTTAACTGTGGGAACCACATACCTGTTGCCTGGTCACCATAGATCTAGTATCATATAATCACACTTTAAATCCCAAGTAATAAACAATGCACAAAATTAAATGCATCATTAAGGACCAGTGATTTTTAAAATCTATGTCAAGTTTTCAGATTGTTTAATTCAGTGATACTCACTTAGGCCGTTTCTGCACGGCCACCTCGCGCCCCCACGCCGGCGAGAGTTTCGCCGGCGTGGGGGCGGGAGCCTGCTCGCACGGAAGCGTGTGCGCAGCAGCGAGGCAACAGGGTGTCGGGCAGAAGGCAGGGCGGCTCTGCACGGAGCCGCCTCTGCATCCCCCGCCCCACATTACCGTGTCCCCTCTCATTCGCCTGCGGGGCGTCGCCAGCCCTGCTCCACGCTGCCCCTCCGACCCCTGGAGCAGTCGGGAGGACAGTGTGGGCGGGGCTGCGACGCCCCCCCACAGGCTTAACGCAGGGAGACACAGTAAGTGGGGCGGGGGAGGGAGGAAGCGTCTTCCCGGCGGCGCGGTTAGCGCACTGGGCGTCCGCAGGGAAGACGATCCCTCTCAACAACAACCCTTTAAAGGAGGTTGTTGTTTTAGAAGCGGCTTGACGCCGCCCTGGGGAGGAAAGGAGCCTCAGGGTCGCCCGCTGCTGCATTGCAGCAGCGGGGCCTGTGAGCACGGCGGCCTGGGGGCGCCTTTTGGCGCCAGACAGGTCAGCCGCTAAAAACGGCCGTGCAGATACGGCCTTAGTGACTCAGGGGTCACATGCAGCAGTTTAACAAGCTATGCATTCTGATCACTATTCCCCAATGTGGTACTTGTACTTTCAGGAAAATGAACCAAGTCATTGTCTAGTAAAAAATTGTGGTTGGCACTTGGTTCCCTGAGATGCAGCCCACATTCCAGGTTTGGAAGTAAAAGTGGCTGTTCTGGTTGATAGCAATTGCAAATGTGGCTCTCCCCAAGCTGGAGTGCCATTAGTTTAAGGAATCTACTAGTAGATGAACAGAGTAATCCTATGTAGAAAAGTGTAACACTACACAAGATACTACTGAAAGTTTTGAAAAAGGATCACAGCAGTGCTTACAGAGGAATCATGTGGCGGAAGCTGTAACAGACAAACAGCTCATAAAAGAAAAAAACAATGTAGATATGCAGACTAAGTTCTCTTTTTTCCCATCAATCTGTAGTCATGTGTAGAATCACATGTGAACTTAGGCAGATGTTCACAAGCACATTCCACATTTTTGTTTTAAATAGTTCAAAAAGTACTATGAAAAGTGGAAGAACTTTTTTATAGAAAAAGCCTACATATGGATGATAGCTTCTAAGTAAAATAAAGTAATAACAAAAATGAAAAATATAAATAATGATCTAAACAAATAAAAATCACTCATTAATATATAATTTCTCATTTTTCATACTGAAGTAATACCAACAAAGTGTGTTTTTTAAGCTGAGAACTAAACAGATTCCTTTGAAGCCATGTAAGAGTTCCCAAGAAGGAGGGGAAAAAAGTAGATGGATTAAAAATGGCAGGATTCTATGCTATATTTGTACAAGTGTTCTCACGGGATCATTCTTTCTGGTCCCTGATGGTTTTGATGATCCAGAAAAGATGATGGAATCTTTATAAACAGAAAATGGCTACGTGATCAATTTCAAAATGTAGGGTTTCTTTCAGATAAAATTGATCAGATATCAGTTAGAAAATGCCAGAGTGAAAAGCTTCATTTTATACCAGCCCTTAACAGTGCAATCCATGTAGGGTTGTGGCAGTTTTGCGGTGGCCAGGAATGGAGTCAGCAGGATTTCAGGTGACAGTGAATAGAAAAAAGAGGTAAAATTCCTACCAACCAGAAAACCCCATAGAGCCAAATTGCTTATGACAAATATAACAGCAGAGGGAAGACAGAGGCCCCCAAAAGGGAGGGAAGCCTGTTCCTTGGGGTGGATATTTGGACTTTGTTGGCCTAAGGCACTCCCCTCAACTCATGCACACATAGGCCTCTTAGACAGGACTCCTGTCAGAGCAAACTTAAACTATAGTTATAAAGCTACCACCAGAAACTGAACCAAATGGAACGTATAGAGAGGCTCTTTAAAGTTTAAAACACAAAGCTGAATTTTTATTGTAACACACTTCTCTTCTCAGGATGATGGCTCAGAGAGGCATTACTTTAGGCAGAAACTTAGTGGTTACAGAGCAAGCTGTTTCAGTAAGATGGCTTTTAGTACAGACTTTCGGATAAACTTTCCACACACAGTCCAGAACCTACTCCTTAAAAACCCACAAAAGGGAATTTTCATGGGCTTATGAGGGTCTCCATGCAAGGACGTAGGTAATGGAGGGTTCTCGGGTTCAACCCCCCCCCCATTGCATGTCTTTTGGCCTGCAGGGGGTGCATTTTTTAGGCTAGCAACACCAAAATTTCAGAGATTTGTTGGGAGATGCTCCTGATGATACTACCCAGGTTGGTGAGGTTTGTTTCAGGGGGTCCAAAGTTATGGACTCCCAAAGGAGGTTTCCAATGGGAGCTAATAGAAGATGGGGGCTACACCTTTGAGGGTCCATAACTTTGGACCCCCTGAACCAAACTTCTCCAAACCTGGGTGGCATCATTAGGAGAGTCTCCTTAAGATACCCTGAAAGTTTGGTGCTGCTAGTTTACCAATTGCACCCCTGACAGCAGGCACCCCCAAATTTCCCCAGATTCTCCTTTTAAATCCATCCTCTTTGGCATGGATTTAAAGGGAGAATCTGAGGTCCCCAGTTTAAACATTGAAAGTGATGCTGTTTTAGGGTGGGGGAGAATCCACCCCCAAACAGCATCACTTTCAATGTTGTTTTAACTGGGGATCCCAGATTCTCCCTTTAAAGTGGATTTAAAAGGAGAATTTGGGCTCTCTACTTTAAACACCATTGAAAGTGATGCTGTTTGGGGTAGATTCCAGCATCACAGCAGCCACCCATGGGGGGGGGGGTGACACAAAACTCAAGATTTTGCACCGGGCAGATTTTGCACCCAGAGGGGAGGGCAGAAGGGGCTGCTGGCTAAGAGCCCAGCTGGTAGGGGGGCAGGGGAGGACAGGGGAGACATTTGATTGAAAATGTCTCCTCAGTGGCTTTAAGTCCTGATGAGGAAAAAGACAAGCATCCATATTGTGTCTGTCTTTTTCTCTGCTACTGGGTAATGGAGCAAGTTACACTTTTTTGGACTAGGACAGTGATGGTGAACCTATGGCATGGGTGCCAGAGGTGGCACTCAGAGCCCTCTCTGTGGGCACACGCAAACAGAGTCGTCCCCCCACTAAGACCTAGTTTTGGGGGAAGCAGTGTAGGTAACCCTGTTAAGTGCTGTTAAACCCCACTGATTTTCATGCAAAGAACTGAAGCACAATCCTTTACTTGGGAATAAGCGTGGTTGCTGGCAATGGGGCTTGCTTCTGAGTAAACCCTCCTCCGGCTTTTATAGCAGACAGTGCACCCTATCTGTGGCTGCCAGCTATACCATTACAGCCCAGCCAATCAGGTTGAGCTCTGGCTGTTACTGTAGTGCTCTGGCTAACTGCACCTTTGCCAATTAACCCCATAAGAGCCTAATCCATCACATATGCTTTTCCATCTTGTTAGTCAGTCTCTGGTGTAGGGGGCATTCCTAGACTGAAAGCCCTTTAGAAGCTGATTAAAATTGGCCTCATCCATGGGAATACCCCTGGATACCCCCCATTGCTGGCACGGGGTCCTGCAGCAGAGGAGTGCCAATGCAGGAGCAACTTCTGTGTTCAGCGTGCAGAGCTCTGTGAATGCATACCCTGTCAGCGTACTCTTGCTCCACTTTCACAATAGTTTCAACCCCCTTTTTGGACTGCATTTTGTTGTCACATGTAAACTTTGTTTGCCACATGTTAACTTATCTGAGGCACTTAGACTCCTGTTGCCAGGAAGTGCTTCATGAGATATGCCTCCCATCAATCCCAGAATTAAAGTTATTAGATTTTATACACAAATCAGGTAACATTATGAAAATTAACAAACAGATGGAAAATTAATATGCAGATGAAAATGGCTTCATTTTATCTAGAACAAAGGTTGAAGCAATGGCTCAGCTGCTTTGCCACATCTTTGTAAAGTACTGCAAAAGCAGAACACTGATTTTAAAAATACCATATGTAGCAATATTCTAAACATTTTCGTATTTAGCATGTGACAAAATACTTTTAAAATTGACAGCTCGCCTTATTTGCAAGCATAAGCAATACCAGTACCAATTTTTTTAAATCCTAAGATTAGTTAGAGGAAACAGCTAGTTGAGGTGTTATTTTTACAGATATTTAGAATAGAACAAAAAGAAAGAGCGACAAAGTATTCATGGTTCCTTGTAGTTTATTCCTCCATTAATATGTATAAATAGAAAGTCCATGAATAATGTAAGACACATGAAAAATTGTTTGCGATGTTACTCTTAAAAATCCATCTGATTGGCACTACTACAACTCCCAGTAATTATACAGCCTTATTCTCAGAGGTCATTCTCTGAATCTGCATAACTAGTTAAGTATGGGAATAACGCAGGTTTTTAGAAAGGCAAACATATGAATTAGAATTGTGACAGATTCAGTGCTTGCTACAGGGATGTCTAACTTGAGAAAATTCTTTCATTTTATAACACAAATTAATCAGTGCTCAATTCCAATGAGACTTTTTCATATGCTAAAATAAGGTGACAAAAAAAAGGAGTTCACGGTTTTCCGTAAACTCCAGGTGGGTTTTTTTTGCTACCTCGTTTTAACATGCAGGTCTACACGGTGGAAAAGAGAGCTTTGTCTCTTATCAACTTCTAGATTCAAATTAGAAACAGTTACACACAACTGTTGTGCTCTCTTCAGAGAGAATCTGCTCCAGCAAATAAACCATGAAAAAGCTGCAAAATAAGATTCATAATCAGGTCTGGAAGAAACTATTATAGCAGTGATCAGCAAGGCCATCTGAGGGATGAGTTAGGACAGGTCACAGTTTCACTCAAGGTCCTTTCAGCCATAGGCATAGCTGCCATGGGGACATCCAGGGACAAATGCCCCGGGCACCCCGTGGGAGTCACTTGGGGTGGAAAAATCACCCCCCCCGCTTCTGGGAAGGAGGAGGGGGATGGCTGGGCCTCGGCACGACATGCGCACTCTGCCAAGGCCTACCCAGGCAGCATTCACATGTCACCCCAAGGTCCAGCCATGTCCCTCCTCCTTCCCAGAAATGGCTGGGCCTTGCCCCCTGCAGCACTCCCCCACGCCACCATGCCCCCCCACTTACCTGAGTTTGGGCTCACAAGGTCTCCTGGAAAGTGTAGTTCCCAGTAGGCTGCTTTTTCAGCTGGTACATGGGAGGGTTGTAGGGGGGCACTGTGGAGGCACCACGGGGGGAGGCTGGGCACCATTTTTCCCCTGGCACCATTTCCCCCCTACGTCACTGTTCTCAGCAGAAGCCATTAGTGGCAGAGAGGGCACCCTGTCTCCCAGCAGGATCCATTTGCATTTATGAAAAGTCCTTATATATTTTTGTTGAATATCGCAGCCTATTAGGATATTTAAATTGCTTACTCATGTTCAGATAAACCACTTTCAGAACATTAGTGTTTTAAAGTGGTTTATAAATAAATACAGTAAATAAAATAAAACAACATTTTCTTATTCATTGAGTGATTTGGATCTATGTTTTGAGGAGTGGTTTATGATAAGGGATGTCACATAATTAGAGAAAACTTAGGGTGTGAGTTCTCACTGATCAATTCAATCTTAATATATTTTCATATAAATAAAATGTTCCTTGGTTTTAGGTGATTTAATTTAGCAGCACCGTGACCGAGATGGCCCAGGCTAGCCTGATCTTGTCAGACTTCAGAAGTTGGCCCTGTTAGTATTTGTATGGGAGACCACCAAGGAAGCCCTGGATTGCCACACAGAGGAAAACAATGGCAAACCACCTCTAAACATCTGTTGCCTTCAAAACCCTATATATTGGCTGTAATTTGTTGGCACTTTCCACCACCTCTTCAGAAGTATGACAGGTAACATCTTAGAAGAGGAATTCCATTTTGCATTCAAACCAGAAGATATCAATTCTTCTTCTAAGATGGCACCTACCATACTTTTTAAAAAGAATTTTATTAAATAATTAAACAATCAATAGCTTAAAAAACCTCTAAAAACCTACTGCTTGATTAACTAGGTTCATCTTTTTAATTAACTAAAATATTTTTAACTTGGCTCGTCTAACCAATTAAATCAACTAAATATTGAATCCACAGCACAAATGGATACTAAAAAGAATGATAACAGTTTCAGACAGATCAAGGATAGATCATATTCAGCAAAATTCCTTCTTCCTTCCTCCGCTTCTGTTCCCCTGCTCCCATATACGTCATCTTAGGGAGGAATCTGGCCGTTCCCTCTCCCTGAGGAGGTCTAAAGGACTTGGGCTATGGGACGCCATTATTTTTTGCTCTGACCGCTGTTTTAAATTGTTTTATTTATTTTAATGGATTTTAGTAAATATTATCATTAGTGTGACCTGTTATATATTGTATACACTGACATTGTTGTGCACCGCCCAGAGCCCTTCGGGGATGGGGTGGTTTATAAATTGAAATAACAACAACAACAACAACAACAACAACAACAATAACAACAACAACAACAATAATAATAATAATAATAATAATAATAATAATAATAATAATAATAATAATAATAAATGCTAGCCCAACATATAACATGGCTCATAGTTGTTATACTTGATGCAAACATGCTTGTATGCTTTATGAGTCTTCATCATTATTCTTTATGGCAAATGGTTAACAGGTTTTGTCTGAAATAAATAGTTACTGTTATCTTGGATGAAATTAGGATGCTATATTATAGCAAGTCAATGTGATACAAAGGGTAGTACTACCTATATGGTGTGGCATTTTTGATCAGCCTTGGGCTTGTGTAGTCATTTTCCTATAGGATTCTGTTTTTCATTTGTCAAAAGAAAAAAAAGACACTCTTCTTTTCCATTTAAGTTTGATCTGAACTGTAGAGTATTTAAAACTGCTATGAGAATAACACAGCTTGATGTGTCATACCTAAAGGTCTACATTCTTAATGTGATGGCCTTGGAATTAAAATTTCACGTTCTATAGAAGCATTCTACCTGGCTCTTCTGCATTATGTGGAAAAAGGAATTTGAATACATTTTCTAATGAAGAAGCCTGAATCAAAAGAATCTAATTTTAGCATATGTACATGGTTTAAAATCTAATCCAAGGGATTATCTGAAAGCACAGTTCATTATCATTTTATTGTCCTCTAAACTAGTTGCACATTGAACGAATACCCAGACCATTAGACATCACAAAAGTGAAGTAAACATGCAACAAGCAAAGTGGGGGAAATAGCAGAAATCTCTAAGAAGATATAAACTTCTTCTTTATTTATAAAGCAGAAATAAATTCATTTATTTGTAGATACCAACAGACTACTAATAGGTAAATATAAAATATAATTTAATTCATTTATTTTCAAAACCTCTAGGCTGTCTGCACAAGTTATTCCTAAATGTAAATGGGGCCCACACAGCCACAACAAGAGAATCCCAATCTGGGTTTCTGCTGGAAATTATTAATAGCACACTTAAAATCATAGAAAGCAAAAGATTGCTTACTTGCCTGAGTCCATGGTTTAGTAAAGGAAATAGGTAGACTAGTTCACACTAACCTATGGTACCTTTTTGGCACACAATCACTGATTCAGTCTTGTGTGTGTTTATGTGAAGGCTAGGCTCATGCACTGTAGGCGCAGAGCCAGTCTAATGGATTGTTAATCCTTATAAATAATCTATAAGTAAAACTATCCCCCCCCACTAGTTCTTCCTTTCCTATAATGGGGTGTTGGCAACCATAAAGCTGCTGAACAAGAATCATGCAGACCTTTTGCCTGGCCTTTTGCATACTGTTCTTTCACTGTTGCTAACCAGAATTGTAACAACCCTGAAGAATGCCCCTTGTTCACACTTCTACATGAAAATGTAAGAAACTGTTGTTTTAGAGGTCTTATTGTTCTCCGCTGGCACCTTGAGTCTGCCCTTTTCTGATACAGAGCAAGAACATTGCTCTGAGAACATTGCTCTGAGCTCTGAGCCCTTCGGGGGAGGGCGGTTTATAAACCTAATAAATAATAAATAATAATAATAATAATAACATGGCAAAATGTTTAGGCTCTTTGTCTAGAAAAATAGGGCAGCAGAGAACAATACTGATAAGGTAAGGCTGGGTCTTAGTTGTCAAGATGTCAAAGGGTGAAATACTGACATCTTCCAATAAGGACACCAGCCTGTCCCAAATGTTTTGGGAAAAGGGAAGGATCTCCACCCTTTCAAATGATTGATTGATCATGATGGTACTTGGGGGTATATAAGAATACACCCCAAAGTACCATCATCATTTTGATGTAACCTGTCTTTATCCTATAAAAGAAGGAGACTGCAACCATTTTAGTGTGGCTCCTCTGATGCTAGCTTGCCCTTTGTTGGCCTGAATAAAATATTTCTTTAATTTTATTCAATTGTCAGCTTGAGCTTTTTGGGCTTAAATTTTCTTAACGCGTTACCCCGCGGTAACAGCACTACTTCCTGCATTGCTCTGCAGTCCAGCATGTGAATGGACCTTCTCCAATAATCTCCAATGATGATCTTGACACAATCTTTGTAAAGAACATCCACACTGGACTTTGGTTTGCATCCAACTGTATGCATTTGTCTTGCCTTCCACACAGTAGGGAATGATAGTCATCTTAGTTTTTCTTTAGATCATTTTACAGTGTCATCCCAAATAGAGTTACACTCTTCCAAACCCAGAGTTTTGAAGGGTGTACCTCTGCTGAGGATGTCCCACTTCATATGCCTTTTAAAGGGCTATACTGTAGTACATGGCATCTACAACTACACTCATAGTGATATTCTTTTTAATACTTTTTCCCATTGTGAGGGTTGAATTAGATGCATTAAAATTTACAATTACAAAAAATGTAATAAAAATGTGAATGCCTATGTTTAACAATATAGTTTAATTTAACATTCTCTATGACATCCTAATACTTCTTCACTGTATAGTGATCATATCTGAAAATAAAAGTCTTTTGTGAATGAGATGTTACACAAAACTAAATTACCTTTTCTCATGCTGCACCTCTGTTTCTGCTGCTATGACAATTTGCACACATGTTCTTTGCTAATTCCTTGTAATTACTGTGCCACTGATCCATGATGAATGGAAATCCAGTCAATGTCCCTCAAATGAGTTGTTACAAATTAGTAAAAATTGCATAGTAAAATGGACTTCATGGTAAAACTCATAAACCAAATAAATTTCTGAGAAAAACCAATTCATTAAACTGATATTATAGCTCAGCAAAAGAGAAAACATCTACATTCACTCAGTTTCAGCTTCCTGTAAAACATTTATGCTGTTATGAACTTTGCTCACAATTAAAGCAAAGTAGTGCAAATTGTATAGTGCAAATTGGTTCATAAAATAAAACTGAATCCAGTGCCACAGTAGGAAGAGAGTTGAATATCTGCTAATAAAATACAGAATCATCTTCCTTCTTATGATAAAGTAATGGCAAAATATATAAGTATTGGTCATAGGTCAGCGTTAACTTGCAATCGCTTTGTATTTGAGCTATTTATTGCTGAACCTCTTTGCAACAGCATGCAGCAAAGCACTTAGATTTTCTGCCTCACACCATGCAAAAAAAGTAGACAAACATACTTAATTTCATCCCTTGCAGTCTTTGGAGTCCCTAAAACAGGACATACTCTTTAGTCAAGATATGAAAACAGTTATGTACATTTTGAAAAGGCAATAAACATTGCTCTAGCAGTTTTATAGGATTTTTAATAGGATTTGCTTTTCTGTATGTAAGTTAACATTTAAATGGTTTACTTGTGTGTGCAGGCGTCAATGTATAAAAAAGAGTTTCTCACATCCAGAACTAGTTTTACAACATGTGTCCTGTAGAATGTGATAACATATTCTTATTTGTTACTGCACACCATTTTCACACTTGTTATTTATATTTAACAATATTTTTATGGTCCTAGGCATGGTTCATTATTATATAAGTACAAGTGGAAGTCCTTCAAAAACTTGGGGTTACTACTTTTTCTCTTGTATCCTCACATGATTTCTTCTCTCTTTCTACCTGGCAGTGCCCTTTTCCTGCTTCCTTCCCTCCTAGCCACTCACTAACCAAATTTTCTTTTGTCTGCCCTCTACCCCGTTAATTTGTTATTAATTTACTTCATTATTTTTGTTAATTGTTTACTTCATTTATACCCTACCTTTCTCTCCAATGGAGATCCAAAACATATTACACTATAGTCCTCTCTTCCATTTTGTTCACATAACAGCCTGGTAGAACTCCCTCTCAAGTGAAACTTGAGACCTGTGGGATTTGGTGCAGTTCTTCAGCCTGTAAGATTAAGATGTTCCAACTGGCCTATGGTTGAGGACTGCAATAGTTGTCATCTAGCTGGCCTCTCCCTTCCTCTCCCCTCTTCCTTTCTTTATTCCCCCCTTCCCATGGAAATTGTTTTTCCTTTCTCTTTATTAGAGTTCTTCCTTTCCTGCTGCCTCCCTAATTATATTGGCTCCACAATGTATGTTTAATGTAAGGTCTTAATGTAGTAATGTATAATTTTCATGGTAACTTATGATAGAAGCTACCCTGAGCCTGGCTTGATCAGGAAAGAGCGGAGTAGAAATTGAAAAATAAACAAATAAATAAATTCGACAAAAAGTGACTGGCCCAAGATAACCCATCAACCTTCCATGGCAATGTAGGGATCTAAACTTCTTTCTTTCTTTCTTTCTTTCTTTCTTTCTTTCTTTCTTTCTTTCTTTCTTTCTTTCTTTCTTTCTTTCTTTCTTTCTTTCTTTCTTTCTTTCTTTCTTTCTTTCTTTCTTTCTTTCTTTCTTTCTTAACTGGGGACCCAAAGCAGCTTACACTATTCTCCTCTCCTCTATTTTATCCTCAGAACAACCACATGAAATAGGCTAGGCTGAGAGTGTTGGACTGACTAAAGGTCACATAGCAAGCTTCCATAGAAGACTGGGGATCTGAACCAAGGTCTCTCAAATTCTCATCCAGCTCTCCAACCATTACACCACAGTTGCTTTCAGATATACTATTAGGTAACTATAGTCATATTTCCTATTTGGACATGAAAGTACTATTTGACTTGTCCAAACAAATGCTGATTTGTGGATTGACTTATACCTTCACTCTCAAATTTGGTTTCTTCCAATATCTGGAATAAGGTCCTTCTGAGTGGTAGTCATTGTTTGAAAAAGTATTAGTTCAGAATGCCTGCTTAATGACATCAAATTTGATGCTCAAACCACTATATCACATTACCTCTCAGTTTCCTCTCCTTTCCTACCCTTTTTTTCCTGGGAAAATTCTAGTCAACTTGCAAAAGTCATGTGATAGAAAGTGAGTTGCATAGTGGCCACTGCTGGACCCACCCAAGTCATTCAAGTTGTGTGGAAGCTGCTCTCAGGCATCACTTGATGTGTGGAATCAAGTTGTAATCACCACCACACCTGGGTAAGTTGTACAAATTGCATGATAGCAAGTTGACCAGTGAATACTGCTAGGCCTGACTCCAATGAGTCCTCCCTCCAGGATAAGAGGGAAGGGAGCAGGGGTTGACTGGGAGGCCAAAAGACTCATGGAATAATATTTTCCTCTATCCTTTTACTGGCAGAAACCAAGGTTAAAAGTTTGTCAATATTGTTATATTTACCTAATAACTTCCACAATGACTGCCAGGATAAGGTGACCAGATGGTCACCTTTGTGAACCGCGACGGGGATAGGCAGGAGCGCACAGCCTTCTGGGGTGCTGCCGTTGTATGTATGTATGTATGTATGTATGTATGTATGTATGTATGTATGTATGTATGTAAAAAACTTTTTAGTTTAGACAATTGGCCATTTAGTAAGCTTGCTCACTTCTCCTGTACAAAATCTGACATATGTCATTTGGTTGGTCTCCAAAATGTCATTTTGTTTGTTAGCTGAGAATCCATTTCTTGTATCCATTACTAATGACTTCTGTAAAAATGAAAGACCTTCAGATAAAAACTTCAAAACAATTTACCACAATTTAACTTTCCTAGCTTGGTAAGATTCACACTGTTTTCACAATAATCACTCTTCCAGCCCAAATCAGTGGTTTCACTCTTTATTTGGTATTGTGATCCTGGCAGGTTGGTGACCATGCTCCCTTCAGCTATGCAGAGTACAGTCTGAGTACAGGTACATACAAAGTATTGACTTGGCTTCAGACAGAAACATGTCAAATCTGACTGATTATGTGGTGTCAGAAAGGGGCCAAATCAGAGTGAGTGCAATGCTTCTTCCCTTCACTCTATTGCCATGGGAGCCAAGAAAGAAAGTGGTGCAAAGCAGCAACAGTGGGAGAATGGTTGCTATTCATGTTAAGTGAGATGAATCTTTTATTCATTTGCAGTTCCTACAAATCACCAAAGAGTATTTCTTTGCAAACAAGGCAGTAAAAGGAGGCATATTTTGATTTGACCCAAGATTTTTATCCTACTACTGTGCAGCAGTAGGTCACTTATGCCTGGACAGCAGTCAGGAGCATGTAATCCATGTTTGGCAGAGATTTCCATTCTGTTCTATTTTTCTTTCCTTCAGCATTTTAAATAAAGATGGGAATGCATTGTGAATTGCAGAGATCTCCAGTTTGAATTTGTTCATTGAATGCAGTTCAGAAAGTCAAAATATTACCAGGGATAGAATCAAGGGCACTAATTTTGTAAGACTGTTGCATTTACATTTCTTGACAAGATCAATAATGTCATATCTTCTTTGGAAGTTTCTATAGGAAGGCATTCTGAAGTAAACTGAGAAATCTGAGCCCAGCTGCTTGAAATAGTAAATGTAAAATGGAACTACGTTATCAAAAATTAAATTATATGTTCTCGCCTCTACATATCGCATGTGTAAATGCAAGTCATTGGCATCTATTTCTAGCATACTTGGGTTTTTTTTTATTTCAGATTGAAACAGCAGGCTATTATAAAGCCTCAGCTGTTACAGAAATCCTGTTGAATAAAAAATCATATGTTTTAATGTTCATTGATTTGATAACTTACACAGTAGACAATCAGAAATATTTTACTGGATCCCCATGTTTCAAAAATATATTAAAATTCTGAAACTCAGTTGCAATAGACCCCCACACCTTCTCAATTTCTTCAGGCAGGGAAACGACTAACTAACCTGACTTGTCAGATTTTCCCTACCTTTTCCCTTCAGGTACTGAGGTTCTACAGAAATTGTAGCATTTGGTATAATAAAGGCACTTTCCCTCAGCCCAACAACTGTCCCAGAAGATGAAGGATGCCTGTTGACTTAAACCTTTTCCAGTAAAACTCCTTTATAAGACACACAAAGTAAATTCTGAGACAGATTTTAAAGTTAAACAGAATGAAAGGTTTATTAACAGAGAGGAGATAGGATAGGGAGACAACTAACTTGGAGAGATGGAATGAATGAGGCAAATAGGGCAGGAGAAATATATATACACTAGAGCTAGGCTCAGAGATTCAGTGTTTAGTTTTTCAAGCGCAGACTTATTAATACTTATTCAATTTCAGTCCTCAGTTTCAGTTCAGCTTAGACTTTATACAGTTATTTCTTAGATGGTACAGTTTCTTAAACTTCAGATGTTCTGGTTATTGGCTTGTTCACTCATGCTGGATTCTAACAGCCTTAGTACATATTTTCAGTACCCTCATACAGTCCTCACAGTTAGAAACTCAACTGAAACATAGGCTGATTCCGCATGGGCCAAAAACAGCAGTGTGAAAACGGTGTGAAAACGGTGTAAGAGGGTTTAAAATGGTGTAAAAGGGTTTATACTGTCTTCACACCGTTTTCACACTGCTGTTTTTGTCCCATGCGGAATCAGCCATAAAGCACTGTTCTTAGGAAACATAAAGCAAAACTCAATACCCAGACTAACTGGTACCCAGGAATTCTTCCACTGTTAGAAGATATTGCTCACTGATTATATATATACAGACTGAGAGAACTGGTGGAGGAGTTTATTGATAGGTCATGGTAAAGGGATATATATATAGTTTATTGTTTATTGTTTATTGTTTATTGTTTATTGTTTATTGTTTATTGTTTATTGTTTATTGTTTATTGATAGGTCATTGAGTTTATTGATAGGTCATGGTAAAGGAAACACTAAAATACAGTTTATCAGTCAATTTTTAAAAAAACCTCCCAGTTTTATGGCAATACAAGTTATAAAGGGATATATATATACCCTGACCTATCAATAAACTCCTCCACCAGTTCTCTCAGTCTGTGTATACTTGCTTTAACACTCACAGCTTTAACACTCACAGCTCACAGGGCTGTCACTAGTAGAGCAAGCCAGATTTCAACACATTGACTGTCACTACTCTCCTCCATCTTTAGAATTTTGTAGAAGTTTTTAATGGAATTTAAGCTTTAGGCATTTTCTGGGATTGGGGGTTAAATGTGGTTTTACTCTATTTTGTAAATTTTTTAATTTTTGGAATTTTAAGCCATGAGAGGAGATGTGGAATGGTATAGTATAGCCTTATCTTATTACTATCTCAGAAGCAAAGTTGAGTCGGCATTTGGATGGCAGACTTTGCATAGGAAGGCAATGGCGAACCACCTCTACTTAATCTCTTGCCTTCAAAACTCTAAGGGATTGCCATAAATTGGCTGTCATTTAATGGCACTTAATATACACACACAAACCACAAAGAAAAGATGAGGTATAAATATTTTTATGATACATACCTCTATAGAAAAGGAAAAAGAAGCAATGCTGTGTAGACGTGACAGCATTTCAAATGACAATGTCTGTTTTCAATGCCTGTTTTCTCTTCTTACAGTACTCTAACACTGATTGAAAATGCCAATGACATTATAATGATTGCACAGTGGGGTCAAAAATTTATTTTGCAGAGAAATCCTGAAAAACTGCAATATCCTACAGCCTGATACTGAAGCTAAATAAAATAGCAGTCAGGGATCATTATTTGCTTTTAGGGTTAGCGTTTTGTGAAATGAATAGTACTAGAAAAGAAGGCCTGGTGGCTTTTTGTAAGCTATTGGCTGGCACAGAAGTGAAAGCATGAACATAAACCAAATTTCCCTGGAGAGCACCCTTCTTTTGTAGAGATGACAAAAGTATTAGTTCCGTGGCATCTGTGAGCTAAAACAGAGCAAAATCTGCCACACAACCAAACACTAAAATACAGTTTATCAGTCAATTTTTAAAAAAACCTCTCAGTTTTATGGCAATACAAGTTATAAAATATTCACAATGTCTCCATTCAATTTAGGAAGCAAAATGAACATTTTAAAACAATTCTATGAATGATTGAACCTTGTAAAACAAATCATCGCTGGAACTTTTTGTTACAATGGAGATGTAATACACACACATGCTCAACATAAGCAAAGATGGGAAAATTAATAACAGGAAGCACAAATGGAGTGGGGCAAGTGACATCAAATATATGAGATATTAGTAAGGTATAAAAGCATCATCTTTATTTTGTAGAACACTGAAGTGCCTGAAACAATACACACTCATAGTGAACCAAAACCTAGTATCACTCCATGTAAGTACCTGTGACAAATTCCTGCATTCCTATATTCCTGCATTCACAAGAAGATTCTGATTTTTTTAAAAAAGTGCCTTCTGTTAATTAATCTTTCTCATAGGTAGCCATCTCAACCCCTGAAGGGACAGCAATGGCAGCTTTCAGTCTATTCCTAACAGTCACATGGGGAGAACCAGCAGGTCCACATATTATCAAGGGGAAATAACATGTTTCTGCGCTTATACATGGATGGGCACCAACTGTCATCTGTGCTGATGAATAATGCAAGAAGTGCTAAGTGTTCAGTCTGTGACTGTTTCCATACTGTTTAAATGGACATTCAAACCAAATTAGTCTCTCTGAGCCTGATATCCAAATCTGGTTTGCAGTGACTCATTGGACAAGGAAAACTCTCACAGAAGCCATGTTAAATGGATTTCTGTTCACACAAATGACACAAATATGAACTGGATAAAAATGCAATGCACATTCTAATTCCAGTATCACAAAGTAAGAGCCTTTCAAAGATTTTAAATAATAAATTTAGTACTTGATCTTTATAGCAAGATTATATATAAATCTATGCATTAAAAGAAAAAAATAGGGATTCTGACATAATTGGATTGGCATTTTACCTACCTGTAGAATAATGAACTTTAAAAAGATACGTTATTATTAAGTTCAAATTAAGTGTACATGATATTCAGACAGTAATCTTTTCCAATAGTCTCCTCAATGCACATAAAATATGTCATAATACATACCATGATACCATTGAGACGTAGTTATAGTTTTCCACCTTAATTTGATGTTTGTTTATGGTTAAGTAAATGTCAAAGGTGCACTGATCATGTTTAGGAAGCATGCATTATGTCAAACAGAACAATATTTATTCCATATGATACTAAGTGCCCATTTGGCAATTTGAACCTCATATTAAAATTGTATTTACACACCACATTAAAACTGTAATTACATAGCATGAGATGCTGTGTTTTAATCACATGGGCTTAATTAAGGTATTTATTTTAAGCGGTACTTTTTTTGTTTACAATACAGTTTAAGATCATTTCAAAAATCAGCTGTGTGTATTGGTGCTGCCATCACCAGATGTACTACTCTAATGAATGTTCTTCTGCAGAAAGAGATAAGAAAAGCAGTATGGATTGGGGAAAAACTGGGGATGTCTTCCCTGGATATAACTTGTCTACTGTAATGGCTACTGAGTTAGCTAAGTAATAGGCCACCAGTTTATCATGCATAGTACAGATCTGTATCAATTGTTTCACAAATGACACCACTGTGTTTATGTCACCCAGAACTACCCAGAACTACCCAGTATATCACTATGGATACATAATCCATTAAGAAACTTCATGATATCATTGCCCTAGCAAGTACGTGAAGAATCTCTGATGGGAGCCTCTTCTGCTGACCCTCCAGTGTCACATCACCTTGCTTAGGATAAGTCTCCCCAAAAGTCTTAGAACAGATGAAAAAGGGGGTTTAGCTCTGCCCTCACCCTTTTTTGCCCAGGCCAGATGCCTCTTTTGTGCTCATAGGAAGCCTCTCCAGCCTCTTCTTCCAAGAGTAAAAACTTCCCTGAGAGAGCACAGTCTGATCCCTCTCAACACCTCTGGTTCAGTCTCTGCTCCCCTCCCTTGATCTACATCCGATCAGGCCCGTTGGAGAACCTTCCATCTTAAGGCCCTGCCCCTTCTCTGGCCAAGTCTGACCCACTGCCCACCCACTCATCAGCCTCCCTGCACCAGAATCTCTTCCCATACACCCAGAACCTCAGACAGCCAAGAAAGTTCTCCAACAGGCTACGCCAGCTCTTTTTCCATGTTGGAGTCACATGTCCCTCTCATGCTGCCGCTTAGCCTGCCACCCTTCCCAGCACTGTCGGATGTCTCAGAGCTGCCTGTCAGCCACCTTCCTTGCCAGCTGAATCCCAGAGCCAATCCTGCTTACTAGTGGAGAATGTGATGTAAGACTTTCCCTATTCTGTCACTAAACCTCCGTAACAGCCAGCAATAAGCTGTGTCCTTGGTACAAGTGGCTGGGACTGCCCAGGATTCAATTTCTGGCATGACTCAACAACCTAGGACCCTGGTGAAATTTTGGGAACACCCTTTACCTGACCAAAAAAAGTGCCAACAAGTTACACTTGCTGAGAAAGAAGATTCTCACATTCTGTAATGTGAGAATCTTCTTTCTGAGTGAGTTGGCATGTTTTTGTCCTTCTGCACAGTTGCTGTTTGAGAAGAAGACAATACCTACCATTTAATCCAGCACTGAAATAGATCTGCTTAACATTATATACTGACAGAAACTTTGTAAAATATAATTGAGCTCTCAAAAAATATGACCATGCATAATTCTCATTGCTTAAATAAGGCCGCAGTTCTCAGTTTCTGAGTTCACACCTGATAAACTGAAATGCATTTCATTCTACACTATGACCAAATAAGGCTATAGTTTTTAAGATATACAGCAAAATAATAATGACATCACATCAAATCTTTATGGATGAAGACCTTATTTAGGGATTGCTGGCATTGGTATTTATTACAGGAGGTCAAATCATGAATCTCTAATATCTCATCTAGCTTGAACCATAACAGTAGCAGGAATTCATAGTAATATTTTCATAAATGCAGAATATAAAACAAGTCGCTTCATCCATCATTCTTAGCATCAGTTCTTACAAGGCAGGAAAACTCCTAGTTCTGTGCCTGCCAATGCTCATCATATTAGTGGGCTGAAGCAAGCCAGCAAAACACAGGCAGTGGTGATGTTTGCTGCAATGTGATAATATAACTTCTGGTGTGACCCTGAAATGCCAGATTTGCATCAGGGCAACAGTATGGCACTCACTCCAAAATCCAAGTGATAGGGCTGTGCCAGAAGTGACATGACAATGTGACAATGAAGTTCATCACCACCATCCTGCAGGAATTAACCATCCACCTTGTGTTGGTTGGTTTTTATAGAACTAGATTTTTCTGGCCATAGAATGCAATAATTGTGTTTTTGATAACCTAAGCACCTGTGATCTGGGGACAGAAACATTCAAGATTATAGTTTCATTTAGTCATTACATTCATTTCTGCAAGGGTGATTTACCCTGAGTTCAATACTTTGGGAAAGTGTTCATCCCACCCCACACCCCGTTTCCTCACAGCACTGTGGTATATTAGTGTACCTCCTGGGCCTCCCCTGGCTTTCCCCATATTTTTCTCAAACCTGCTTTACTCTGAAGTTCTAGAAAAGACTACAGTAAAGCCTGGCAGGCTGCTGTCTGGGGATGCTGCCCCAGACTCCCTCTCCCCCACCACTCCTTTTCCTGGCCAGGAAGAGTTCTCACCACAGGGAGTCCACTGTACAGTGGCTAAGGCATGGCCACCATGGGCAGTGTCACCATGGGGCAAGCTATCACAGGAAGCTGGGATGCCCTGAACTCCAGAGAAGCTGGAGGAGGTTGGCAGGGAGAGGAGGAGACCAGCATGAATGCTGGGGTCAGCACCAGAGGTGGGCTGGGGGCAGGACCTCTTCAGAGTATGACCAGGATGAGAGATGGCCCAGGCAGCAGGCCTGGAGGCTGTAAGGAGTGGGAATGCCCTTCCATCAGCTGGGAAAGACAAGGAGGATCAGCCCAGTGTGTAGAAGCTGGGCACTTGAGCTCTTGTGAAGACTTCTGTGTGGGTGTGGGTGGTTTATGGGTGGTTGACAGGAAGGTGGATCTGGTGAGGGGAGAGGATTAGAGGCTGTATAGCCTGGAAGGCTGGGGAGGAGAAGGGCATGCTGACAGCAGGAGACTGGAAATTGAGAGGGAGAAGCCCACTTCTGAGGTCAAAGGGATGAGCAAGTGGAGGCAATACCAGGGGGTAGCAAAAATGGCTATTTGAATAGATAGGGAAATCTGGATTTTCTAGCCCATGTGGCAGCCTTTTCCATGACCCTGTCTCTAAGGCAGCCATTTCCTCCTCCTGTCATCAGGGAACTTTTTTTTAAATTGGCCCTTGGATATCACTAGCCTGACATTCCTGTGTAACAATAGGTACAGCAGGGTCTCTGAATTCTCAACTTTAATTTTTAAAAGTAAGTTTTTATTCCCTTCAAGAGATAAAAGGAAAATGGCATATTTTCATAAGGGAAGGAACTAGAGATTGCAGGGATAGCCCATAGGTGCTAGACTTTTTCTTCAGCTGCATCAGCAATGGGAAACCACAAAATCCAACCACCATGTGGGAACCACCTAAGTATTGCCAGGAAAGAGGAAAGGTAGTGTTGTTGACTTCTTAAAGAGCCCCTTGATTGCTGGACTGCCTTATTAGTGCTGGTTTGACTAGAGGCAAGAAAAAGAAAATACCAGGTAATATGATTTGCCAACTTCCCCCATCCCCTCCCACCCCAGAGGATTTTAGGAAACAATCTTGTACAATTTTTCTTGGTGCTGGAGATTTTGGAATACTGAACTTTCATTTCCCATTATAGCAATCTGAACATTGATTATGCAGCTCTGTTCACTGCTTGTTTTAGCAACTAGTGGGGCCCGGCCACGCGTTGCTGTGGCTTACTGTGGTGAAATGGGAAAGGAACAGTAGCAGCAAATCAATTGCAGAGGCCAGCAGTGCGTGCTCATGCAAACACGCAGCCTGATACTGTGCGATGTCACTGATCGCATTCCTTGCGGGGGGGGGGGAATGGAAAGACACCCCTCCCATACATCTAGGCTGACTGGTCATGATCCTTTACCTGGGAGTAAGTTTGGTTGGTGGCAATGGGTGTCACTTCTGAGGAAACCCTCTGAGGGGCGTGATGTAGCCATTCAAAGTATGTCACGGTTGCTGTACCGAGCTTACTCCTGAGTAATGCATGCCTGGTTTTCTTAACTGTAACCGCAGTATTCAGGGAATCTAGGGTGCCTGGCCCCTCCCTCCCATCCCTTGCATGTCGCCCCTCACTCTCTTCCCTCCCTCCCTTCTCTTCCCTTGCATGCCACCCCTCCCACTCCCTCCCTTCCCTTTCCCTCCGCTGGGGTGGGTGGGTCATATCAAGATGCGGGCCCCCTGGCTCCCCTCCCTTGCATGCCACCCCTCACTCTCTTCCCTCCCTCACTTCTCTTCCCTTGCATGCCTCCCCCCCGTCCCTTTCCTCTCCCTCCCTCTCTTCCCTTGCATGCCACCCCTCCCTCTTCCTCCCTTCCCTCTCCCTCATGTGTATGTGTGTGTATGTGTTTCACTTCCACTCGAGTTACTGCCTATGTACTGTTTCCACTGCTCATATCTGGCCATCTGAGCGAACATTCTAAGCAGCACAAACATTCTAAAAGTGACAGTTACACACAGGCAGCTGCATGTCCTTCACCAGGGAGCTCCAAGAAAAAAGGCGTTTTAACTGGGCCAGGTGTGAAATTTCAGGTATGTGAACATCTAAAAACACTCTCGCCTGGCTAACTATAGTGGCTGGGAATTTTCAGAGGAATTGGCCCAGCAGTTACTGAGGTATACTGTCATCAACAAAAACACTGTTAGCTTTTTATATATATAGATAATATTGGTTTCCCTGGTTTTGTGGTTGGAAACAAATAATGACTGTGTACAGGAAGGTTAGAGTTAGTTCCCATTTCAGGGAAATGTTTTGTTTTAACTTGACATTATGCTAATTCAGAAGCATATTTAAAGGAAGCTTTAAAGTCTTTCTATTGTCTCTCTCTTTAGCTTCCCTGCAAACAGAGCTTTTTTATCTCCAGTGGGTACCTTACTACTGCCTGTTCCATTGGGAGAACAAGTTTAATGAATCATAAAATGCTTGCTTTTGCTTATAGTAATGACTGCATTTTATTCCTTTCTGAGAAAACCTAAGCAAATATACTATTACAAAATGCTTGATGCGTACCCCTAGATGGCAGGATGGGACTATCCATTATATGCACCCCTATAGTAAAAGTGGTATTTTGCTCACATGGTTTCCAGCATATTCTGGAAACCCAGAAACAGACTCAACATTAATATCTTTGGAACAGGTTACAGGATGGATTTGAACACAAATAATTAGAATATTGCAATTTCCTATTTTACCCTTGGCATCATGAAACAATCTGTAGTATTTTGTTTTTCATTTTTGCTGCTGATGGTTTGTGCTGCAGTCTCTCACATATAGTCCATCAGTGCTCCAGGCAGCGTGATCACTAGCCTCATAAGGCACTGATCAACTAGAAGACTGAAAAAATAACCACATCTCTTCTAACATCCACCCCTCTTTCACCTTAGCACAGATATTATTTGCAGTTCTTTTTGTAATTTAAGCTGTTCTTCCAGCTATGTGTGATTCTCAGCGAGCTCTCATCCTCATCTAGGCATCCATCACCTGCTTAGTGCCAACAGTACTAGATCACTGAGTGAGAACTCAGTGACTAGATTTGTATCCTGCAATACTCAATGCCCCTGCTATTCTGCAGCAGTATAACTCCTCTGGGGGGAAAAACATGCCTCATGATCATTTTCAATGTTTTCTTCCTTCTTTTACAAAGGAAAACGTAAGGTAATTTTGTTTTGAATCTCTTTACTTGTTTGTGTACTCCATAGCATAGTTTTCCATATGCTTGGCATCCTGTTTAGTAACCCTATGCTAAACATACAATAAGATTTTTTGATCAGCAATTATTCATTTTGGCTAGGTATAAGTTGTATCTATTTGCATGATCAGTTATAATCTGCTTAGAACACTTAGGCTCACTGCAGACGATTTTTTTTATATGTTGAACTAGAAGTTGAAGTGAACTGGTCAAGAGCTTTTAACCAGTGGCAAAGCGCCAATGGGGATATCAGGGGGGCTTGTCCCAGGCGCACCCCTGCCAGGTCATGTGGGGGGCGCAAAAATGCCCCCCATGCATGGGCAGGGAAACCCCTCTGCCCCAGGGAGCAGGCTCTGTAGGGCAGAGGGGGAAAGGAAGTGGTGTCCCGCTTTGTGCCGCCGACGGTGCCAAGCGGGAACCCCCCTCTGCCCTATGGAGGAGGAGGCCTCCTCCTCTGTAGGGTAGAGGGGAGAATGGAAGTGTTGTCCCACTTTGTGCCTCTGGCTATTACTCTGTGGGAGCCAGCAGCCCTTAGCAGGGAAATCCCCCTCTGCCCCACCAGAGCATGGTGTCCCATGGAGCAGAGGGGGGATGGATGGCAGCCTCTGGTTTTCTGCACCCCCATGGGTGCCGCAGCCACCCCACTCACCATCATACAGGATAAAGTAAGTGGTGGTGCGGGGGCGGCAGGAAAACACGGGGGGGGGCAGGAAAACACGGAGGCTGTCCCGGGCGCAGCTTTGCCCAGCTACGCCTCTGCTTTTAACTCACTTTTTTTAATCCTGGGAAATGATTGGTACATATACAGTCACAAACACACACATAGGTAAAAAAATGTAAATAAGAACTCCTGACTCATTTTGTCAGTTATTCACATCCCTGTCCATATGGACATTGAAAGAACCCTGTTGGATCAGACCAACAGTCCATATAGTCCAGTTTACAACTCATTCAGGTATACCTGAATGAGTTTTCACATAGCTATTAGATAACGTGGGACACAGGAATTACTTGAACCTTTATTCAGTTGTCAAGCCAGACACACATGTGCACAGAAGGTTGTGTGTCTGGGTATACAACTTGGAAGTTGAACTTTTGTCCCAGGAATGAGTTCACACTGGAAGCAGCCCTGAGGTGTTGCTATTTTGCAATACCTTAGCACCTGATGATGAAAAAGACACAACTTTTCTAACTTTTTCTATAGGTGGCTAAATTATTTTCCAGGAATACAGTGTGAAGCAGCTCATTGGCAAGGATGCTACAACAGTGGGAATTCTGCCAAACCTAAGGTGTGTCATCTTTTCCACTTCTGGACTCTATTGTTTTAGAGCTATAGTAGGGCTTTATAACAGAATCATGATAAAATCACTTTGTCTTTATACACCAATTGTAGTTCTGCAAGGGAATAAATATAGCTGGCTAACAGGGGCTCTGTATCCTTAGTATTGGCAGCTTTTCTAATTACCCCATCCCAACCGCTCAATTATTTGTTGCATCTTCTAAATGCATCTCCAACACTTTATTTATTCATGCACATTTTAATTAAGAAATCAAAGTCTAATTTTAAAAATATGGTGAGCAATATTTTTCATCAGATTCCATTTATTGTAATACTTGATAAAATATGTCAGTGAATGGCTTATTGTTGGCTAATTGAATTATTAAAAAGAATTATGTATGAGGGTGATGTCGCAAACTGCCACAGTTCCCAGAACACAGACACACATACCGCCCTGCAATAAATCACTGATTTCTGTAGACAAAATCTTGCATATATCACTTATCTAACATGTGCTTATTACTTAACTGTGCATATCACAGTTGCTCATTCAAAATCTTTGCAGTATGAAACAGCAGCACACTATTGGCTCAGCAGTCTCCAAAAAATGCATATTTGAAGTCCTGTAGAAGGTTAGGGATGATCAAGTTTGAATTATTCTTCAATACCTTTCTGTATGTACCACCCACATGATTCAGATGACATTAGTGGGACATATGTGAAAGAACATTTCAGGCTTGGGAATAAAACAGAACTAACGTTCATATTTTACAACTTTGTACCATGAATTAATATTATTTATTAAAATAATGGATGTAGGACCCATTTACAGCAGTGGATACCCACTGAAGGCTTCACTTCTCTGTATGTCCCGTACTTTCACTATACAGGGCACATTGATGGAAACATTGTCATTAGTCAAGCCCTGGCTCCCTGAAGTTCCTTGTTTTATTCATTGGTGGCCTGGATGGTAGACTACAGACAAGCACTTCTAGGGGAGAAACCATTCCTCACAGGATCTTGTGGCTTAAATCCTGGCTACCTTCAGCACAAGTCCAACCCACATTCCAAAGCCATGTGTGAACCAGCCCTGTGACTCAGATCCATCTTGGCCTGACACAACATTCTTTTAATTATATTCATATTGCACTCTATTTAAGTCATCAGGAAAAAGGCTTAAGCCACATGGTGTGGCTTCAAAACAGGCTACATCAAATCAGACATACTGCAAAAGGGTCTACAGCACTATATTCAGCAAGAGTCATAATCCTTTTGAGCAGCCTGCACCAGGAACACTGCTACAGCTTTTTGTTTATGATAAAGGAAAACAACCCAAATATGAATATTTTTCACCCTTTTCTCTTGACTTACGGTTAAGAAGAAGGCTGGCATTGGTTGTGCCTAGCTTATTGGCAGCGACACATGTATAGTTGCCAAAGTGCTCCTCTGTCACATTGTTGACATTTAAAAGTGATCTTGAACTATAGCTTTTAATAGTAATCCCTTGTTGTCCATTGATCAGTCTGGAATGGGAAACAGAAAGGAAAAAAGTGCCTATTAGATGCCACAGGCCAAGCTGTTTGCATCTGGGTCTGATCACCTTGCAGTATGTGAATGAGGTTTTACCACCGGGCAAGAGAAAAAATGAGAGAATAACACAGTTAAGTAGTGCTGGCAGTGCCTTACTTGGAAAATATGTACTGCCACAATGTCTCGAAAGTTACCATTTTAAATACAAGTAAACAATTCTGTAAATACATCTGGGATCACATACAGTCATTTACACTTCTGAAGATCACTGTACCAAATCACACATTCACAAATTGCTTTAAAATTCAGAATACTAGTATGGGAGGATTGATGAGGGAAAGTGGTGGAGGACAAGACGTCTGAGTGATCCCATTGCCTCTGGGAATGTGCTGCTGATGGACTGCTGGTGTGTGGTCAAGTTGCTATACAAAACTAGGCCCAAAATTAGATTCAAGGCTTCTTTCTTTCACTCTCAAATGCCATGGAGCAAAGAAAGATGTAACTACATCAGGGAAAAAGCCAATGGTTAAAAATGCAGACAAGAGACAGGAAAGATTCAGGGAAGGGTGGAGCATGACAGCAAGCAGAGTCTCAGTACACCAAAGGAGCTTCCTTTCATAGGAGGTGTGACAGATATAAGCAGTATGCAGAAGCAGAAAAGCAAGACTGTAAAGAGTTAATCCCTCACAAAGCCTGAGTGTTTGAGTGACATACTGGGAGTGAGTAGAGTTAGGAAGGCAATCAGAGCTTCGGATAAGAAAATAAGGAGTTGAACTCTGAGCCCCAGAGTGGCCAAATGTGTATCGTGTTTGTGAATAAACCTGTGGTGTTGGCAAGGAGATAGTATGGTGGCTAAAGGACCAGATTCTATCCATAGAGGGGAATTATCTTCTAGGGAGGGAAGAATTTCAAGCCCAGGTTCTAATAAGAAAGTTATGTCATCTTCTGGACAGAATGGGTAGAACTGAGGGAACTAAGTGAGAGTTTGTGTCAGAGAGGGACCATTCTCAAGTGAGGAGGGAATTTTTACACTTTGCATATTTTTTTTACTTTACACATATACATACATATATAATGAAGATCAAAAGAAAATATTATAATAGAGAACATTTCTTGTCTTAGGTAGGAGGGAGGTATGGGAGAGTTTACCCCTCATGATTCTGCTTAGATCCAACATTGGAGGCTAGACTCAAAGAAGCTCACAGCTTTATGCAGGGTAGAAAGGGCATTAACATCCTTAAAACTGAATGTGTTATTAATTAGAAACTGGTTCCAATCATCATCATTACCGTCATCATCAAAAAATTAAACACCAGAGATAGTGATCTCAGCAAGAATCATACCATGGCACAGATGGGATTTAAATCTAATGTTCAGCCCACTATTCTATAAAATGATGTACTGGGTCAGATTAAGACTAATTATACACTGCTGCTCTGTCTCATGCTGAAGGGAGATTCTTTTCAAGATAGAGCTTTTGTTATGGACACCTTTGATACACTTTCACTCAATGCGCAGCAGATCCCATAATCTCCACTGTTTGTGAAAGTGGGCAAAGAGCAACCTTTTCCCCTGTTTCACGGGGAGGACAAAAGAAATGGTCCTGTATTATTCTTTGATTCAGATTTTTGGCTCTGACCTGCCTTCCTCATTCTATTTCTGCTCTCCCCGATGATCAGGAGGGCTTTAAAAAGCCTTTTAAAATTGAAAACTTAAGAATTTCAACTTCAAGAATTTGTACTATATTAGATCTATCAAAATAATCAAAGATACAGGAATATCACAATCCCAAGGAATATTGAAACAATAAGCCTCTCTCCTCCCACAGTGGTAGCAGCAGCAATTTAACGGGCTTTAACAAAACTAGCAGTCACAACTGTGTGTCTTTAAGAGTGAGTTGATGAGTGGAGTTAAGAGAACCAGGAAAAGCAAAGACCTGGGAGAGTTCTTCAGGCAAGCTGCCTAGTAGGCAGTGGAGTGCTTCCTTGCGTGTTAATAAACATGAGGTAACCCCACTACAACCCCACTGCACTGCAAAGAGTCCCAAGGTAAGTGTTCCATGCATAATAGGCCTAAATGTCCTCTTTTCCATCACAAAACACTTCTATCAATTTCTTAAGCTCCCATGCTCAAAGGACATACTACCATGACAAAGGATAGAAATACTTTCATCAACCCAAATGCCACTTTTGCAGACCTATCTTACACTTGTTTACTCAGAAGTAAGTCTTATTATTTTCATGAAGGCTTGTTACAAGATGAGTGTTTATACAATTGCTGGCTAAACCTGTATAATATCTTTGAACAAGATTTTAGCAACCTCTGTTCTCCATGGAATTCTCACTTTTTCTTATATCCTGGACTTAAGGAGTATATGCAAACTCAATTGCACTCCTATTCTTCAATATGGCAAAGCATCATGAAAAAAGTCATTTCCTCTTAACACAGGGCAAATGATCTAGGATAGTGGCCAATTGGCCATGCTGGCAGGGGCTGATGGGAATTGTAGTCCATAACATCTGGAGTGCCAAAGGTTCGCCACCATGGATCTAGGAGGAATAAAGCAATACTTTACTGCCTGCATTTTTTTTCCATTTCTTCCAGATGGCTTGTATCTCATCAATATATATATGTTAATCAAGCCAGCAGTTACCTAGAATTGTGCCAGTAGGAATTCTTTCTAGGACCCAAACTATGGCAGATTCCACATGAGGTTCCGATCCCCCCACCCCCGGTGCTATTGTTGCTCAGTTCATACTTGCAACACAGATTTCACATGGAACATGTTGATCGAATTGTTCCACTCTTATTAGCCATGGTTTCTGTGCCACACTAGATGTGGATTGCTTTGCTCCCCCCTTCCACTATTGTTATGCTGCCATCATGATTTTCTGCTCACTTCTAAAAATTTGGGTGCATAGGAGCTCAAGAATAGCACAATATTGTCTGTGTATGTGTAGCGCTGTCAAGTCACAGCTTACTCATGGTGATCCCAGAAAGGGCTTTCAAGGCAGTGGGAAACAGTTTGTCATTGCCTTCTTCTGTCACCTCCCTTTGTCACCTCCCTTACTAACCCTCCTTCACTTCTGAGATTGGGCTATACCATGCCACCTTCCCTGCTAGCATGATATAGCACATTAAAAAAAACCCACTGTGCATTTGCATAGTGCTGCTCTGGTATAATACAATACTTGAATACTTCGGTAATGCTAACTGCTGCAAGGTGTCTACATTGAAAACATTAACTGATCTGTTTCTTGAGGGAAGGAGAGATACAGCACTTCAGTGATTTTTCAAATGCTAATCTAGACAGCAGAGAAAATCACTTTGTCCTATGTAGTAACTGACATGGGTTTGTGTTTGTAACCCTGACCAGGGTAGCCTAGGCTAACTCCATCTTGTAAGATGTTGGTAGGGTTAGACCTGGTTAGTATTTGGATGGGAGACCACCACTGCATCTCTCACCTTGAAAATCCTATGGGATCACCAAAAGTCAGCTATGACTTGATGACAAAAACAAAACAACTCCCCCCCCCACACACACACACAAAATAGTAATGTTATGATACTGCTGTGGCCTGTCTCCCATCTCAGTTATATCAGAAAAGGGTCAACAGGCTCATCCCAGCAAAAGATATACTTTCCCTTCTAGACACATGAACAAGATCAACCCAATAATGTCACCTGGGGAATGTTTTTTTTAGGTTTAAAAGAAGAGCATGAATGGCATTGCTGAAGGAGGGGGGCTTCTGTGCTGAGCCAGCCCATATTAGAAAATTTAGTGCACTGAAGCCAGGCCTTAGAACCCAAGATAAATCTCTGATGATGGAAGCATTTTCCATCAGTGAAGTGAGATTTTCTCATCTCCCCCCTCCTGCTGCAGTCTGAAATGCACCAAATGCTGCTCCTGCAGGACAGGAGACTTCGCTCCCAGAACTGCATGTGGTGGGAGTTGGAGATATGCAGCAGAAGGGGTAACTGGCAAAAGAAGAAAAATGAAATGAGACAGCCATATTAACTCATCTTGATGTAACCTATATCAAGTGCAGTTCAAAAGCCCAAAGAAACTAAGCATGAAGTGACCTTGCCTATGGGGATTGAGAAACTTCTAGAAAAGATTAATCTACCCCTCTACATAACATCTTTGTTCTTACAACTTGGATTGATCCATTCTCTATTTTTTTTCTTGTTTAGACTTCCTCCCTTATGGACATTTAAAATACACCACCCCTTCTTGCCCTTTTCTAGTTGATTCTAGAGTTCAGCTATGGTGTCATCCTTATGCATTTAACTTAAAGGGCTTCAGATGTGAATTTCATTATTGCTGGAGGACTGACACAACCTCATTTAAGATTCCCTAGCACAACAAACCCTGGAAACAGATGAAATAGCAATTAATACCTGCCTTGGCCAATCCAAACATTTCTGTTTTGGAACCATTTGTTAGCAGGGCACCTATAACCACATTCAGATATAGGAAAAGCCTCGTTAAATGTGAAAATACTTAGCTATGCTTGATTACTCAGAGAATTGCTTATATTTCATCCTGAAAGCAGAACTCTTGCTTATATAAACAAGTTACCATTTAATTTTGATATATGGAGGCAGCACATCATAAATTCAGGAGAGAGATGCAATTTCCCCACCACCATTCAGCCTCAAAATCCACATCTATTATTATTAATGGTATAGCTGCATATTGATGATTTAATATTTTACATTACATTAATGCTCCTATTTTTTATTTAATCACTACACAGTTCTGCATATAAAACAGATTTTTGTATAAACATAAGTTTCCAAAGCAGTAGGTTGCATGTTAAAAAGAAATGAATGGTCCTTCTCAAAATCTAAAAAGAAATGTGCTATTTCTGCCCCTGGTAAATGAACATGTGCACCTTTAAGAATTTTAATTTTGAACAAGTTTTCCAGCCACGTAATCTGCTATGTGATTCACTTCAACTACTTCCATTTCAGTGACATCATTTTCATGACATCCTTTTTATTTAATTCATTAGGGCTGAGAGAACACTTTCCTGGGAGTAAGCAACAATGAATAAAATAGGACTCATGTTCAAGTGGGTTTGCTTATGGTTGCTCCCTACATGCATTTTATTTGCCAGAGCCAGAGTAATTGCTGCTAGAGCCATATTAGAGTGCTGTACTCTGGGATATCCAGGTTTGAATCCTCAGACTGCCATGAAAGCTTGTTGCGTGACCTTGGGACAGCCACACTAACTAACATATCTTCCATGGTTGTTATAAGGATAAAATAGAAAAAAGGAAAATAATTTAGATCTCCATTGGTAGAAAATTAGGGCATAAATGAGCAAAAAATTAAACCAATTTTAATTCATGGGGCACAACCATCTTAGAATACACAAACATGTGATGTGATACATTTACAGTGAATTTTAACCTACTAATTCAGGAGTTCTCCATAGCAACCAGCACATTTATGAATAACGATGAAACAAACACAATAGAGAATGATGATTTTATTTTATTTGCATTTGACACATTTTTTAAATAGTTATTAGTTGAATCTACTTCTAAAGGCTAATTAATATGGTCAGAAACATTCAGGCATTATTCAGCCAGAACTATTACAACAAGACAGCTCATACTTTAGTGCCAATTTACACATTGCTTGGAGTAAAGAGTTAGGGACTGTACATTGTACTCCTGTATAGTTTGTATTTTCTGTTGCTGTAAGTAGGCTCTTACTACGTAACTGTTGCATCATTTAATGTGTGGTGTTAATACTTATCTGCTTCACCATTTTTTTGATCTCTCATTTATTCCAGATTTCTTCAAGTTATGTGCTATTGCACTATCAATTGTATGTCCCATCCTGTTGTTTATATTGACCTATTTTCTATAATCCACCTTGAGTCCCAGTGAGCCTTTTTAGACTTCATCCTTTGTGGACATTTAAAATACACCACCACTTCTTGCCCTTCTCTACAAACAATGTAAATTTATTTACAACCAATGTAAATAAATAGATAAATAATGCACGAGGAAGCTGTAATTGTTTCTCCCTCAAAGTGCTAGTTTTCATTGAGAAGGTATTATTTTTAGCACAAGAAAGAGAATTCAAAAATTCACCTTCTCTTCCTATAACCAGTGGACATATTCTCATACTGCAGATTGGGTATAATGACTCTTTCTGCTCCTCAGACCACTGGGTACGTGCAATGAATTTGAACATCTGTTCTCTATTGTGTATATGAAATAATAATAATCTTGTTCAATAAAAGCATAGTTTCTCATTCCAAGTAGGCTTGGCGATTCGGTATTCCTGAATCGCAAAAAAAGCTGTATCGCGGCGAGATTCAGCTTTTTTGGCTTGTATTTGGGCTGAATGCAAGCTGCCTGAATACAAGCTGAGCCGAATACCTCAGAATGCAGGATGCTGAATAGAAATTCAGTATTTGGCATTCAGGGAATTTAAAATGTAAGGGAGCCTCAAAAGTGGCTATCCGCCTTGGACTCCCTTTAAACAAAGTTTCCCTAGCATCTGTTTCGAACTAGAGAATCCCCCCAGGGAATCCCCCCCAATACTTACCTTACATTGCTGTATGTGTTGGGGGCTCTCTGGTGTGATCTGGGGAGGGGACAGCCTGAAGCCCAGCAGCAGCAATGGTACTGTTTGAGCTGGCTGCCTCAGGCTGCAGTATCTCCCTCTTTAGTTTTGTAAACTTGTTACCAGGACAACAAATTGGAGTGAACTGGGTGTGACTCAGTCAATGATTCACCTTCCATCTCCAGGTCAGGATAGTTGGAGGTTAAGTTTAAAAGTTTAATATTTGAATATCTAAACAGAGTTAGATATGAAGGCAGGAAGCCAGCAGGGGTGTGGGGGCTTTCCAGTGTTTTGCACTGAGTGTTACATGTATGACTATCAACCACTAGGGCAGAAGTTGTGGGTGTGCCCTTGCTGCAGTGAGCTCCTAGCACTCCGGGAATGTGTGCGTTCTCTTGAAGCCAAGGTGGCAGACCTGGAGAAGCTGAGAGAGGCAGACAAGGCTTTCAGAGATCTAACAGCCGAGTCCCACTCCCAGGGTGACATCTCTTCAGATGTCATGGAGAATGAGGGTCTGGGGGACGGAGGGTGCCCATCTGAGGTGGTGGAAGATGGAACCCCTTCCTTAGCTGGTGATCAGCTATCCTTTCGCACCGAGGATACCCCTCGGGGAAATGGGGGGCTTCTCATAGTAGGCAATTCGATCATTAGGAATGTAGAGAGTTGGGTTTGTGAGAGGTGTGATGACCATATGGTGACTTGCCTGCCTGGTGCGAAAGTTGCGGATGTCACGCTTCATCTAGGTAGGCTGTTAGACAGTGCTGGGGTGGAATCAGCAGTTGTGGTCCACATTGGCAGCAATGACATTGGGAAATGAAGCCAGGAGGTTCTGGAGGCTAAATTTAGACTGCTAGATAACAAGTTGAAGTCCAGGATCCCCAAGGTGGCATTATCAGAAATCTTAACTGTTCCACGCACAGGGAAGCTGTTCCAGCTAGGCAAGCGGAGATACAAGGTCTCAGTGTGTGGATGAGAAGGTGGTGTAAGGCAGATTTGTTAGAAACTGGAGCACCTTTTGGGACAAGGCAGGTCTGTACAAAAGGGACAGGCTTCAACTTAACCAAAAAGGAACCAGGCTGCTGGCACTCAACATTTAAAAGGTGGCAGAACAGCTTTTAAACTGGTTCTGGAGGGTTTTCCGGGCTGTGTGGCCATGGTCTGGTGGATTTTGTTCCTAACATTTCGCCTGCATCTGTGGCTGGCATCTTCAGAGGTGTATCACAGAGGGAAGTTTGTTACACACTTTGTCCAGAGAGAAGAGAATGTTTGGGGTATATATTATCCATGTCCTAGGGTGGGGAACCAATCAGTAAGTGTTGGGGTGGAACTTGTTATGCAAAGATGTGGTTGATAGTATTGTATTGGGGCTTATCAGTCCAGGGAATGATTTACCTTTTCATGACCTGCAGCAGCAGCAGTATTGGTGAATGCAAATCCTGTGTTTAGGTGGAATCAATTGTTTCATAAACTTAGTATGCCCTTGGGGTTTGCTTTTGGTGTTTTTAAGTACTGGTAGCCAAGCTTTGTTAATTCTCAGAGTCTCTTCTTTCCTGTTGAAGTGGTCTTGTTATTTGTGAATTTCAATGGCCTCCCTGTGAAGTCTAACAAAGTAACCTTGTGAATTGTCCAGAATTTCAGTGTTTTCAAATAAAATGTTATGTCGAGTTTTGTTTAAGACATATTCTGCAACTGCAGATTTTTCAGGATGGTTAAGTTGACAGTGTATGAAAAAAATCTGCAGTTGCAGAACATGTACTGCAACATAAAGCTAGCAGCACCAAAATTTCAGGGTATCTTCCAGAGACTCTCCTGATGACACTGACCAAGTTTGGTTCAGGGGGTCCAATATTATGGACCCTCAAAGGGTATCCCCTATTAGCTCCCATTGGAAACAATGGGGGATGGGGGCATAACTTTGGACCCCCTGAACCAAACTTGGGTAGTATCATCAGGAGAGATACCCTGAAGTTTTGGTGCTGCTAGCTTTAAAAATGCACCCTGTGCAGGCCAAAAACGAAAAAAACATCACACACACAAAAACAAATCAGACAGACCCAAATTATTCAGGATACTTGAATATCTTTGGGTATACCAAATATGATATTCATCTTATTCAGGCATACAAATAATTTTATGCCCGAATAACCCGAATCCAAATTTTACTAAATATTTTTGGTATTGCTCAACACTATACCAGACAAAACAAAAACATTTTTACCCATTGGCAGAAGAAGGCAATAGAAGAGGACAGGAGAGTCTCTCTGGGGAGAGTTCCAGAATTTGGGTGGCATGACCAAGAAGTGTCACAACCTCAGACTTCTCCAGCAGACAAATTGGTACTTTGAAAGCAGAATTCTTATTTATTGATTACAAGCATAGAAATGTTGATGACTTCTTATTGACAGAACTGAATAAATAAAACAGGCAAAGCATTATATCCCCCACAGTGGCACTGTTATTCCCAACTCCTTCCCTACTCCACTTTTGGGTGGGAAGACACACTCACACACATTCCTCGGACAGTGAGAAACAGGCATCCAAAACCTACCCCCACTCCCAGCTAAAGAAGCTGTTAATGAGATACCAGCTGGAATCAGAGCAAACAATATCCCAGGCCGCTCTCTAAGAATCAGGCCGTCAAAGCCTTTGACAATACAGCAATTACTTATACTGTAAAATTCAATGGCCAGCTTGGAAATAAACAGTTTTATATTGCAGCTATTGAAGTACATGCAGTACCTATCACCTGTTTCTCACTGGGTCACTATCCACTCACCATAAGCCGCGGGGTCACCTCTTTAAAAGCCACGGGGGTCCTGGACGCTCCCCACATCTCCGGCGCTCACTGCGCGGCTGCCAGGGATTTACCTCTCTCCCGCCTCCTGGCTGCGCGGCAAATTAGCTCCGCTAAAAAGAGCAACTTTTTAAAAACCCCCGCGGGTGCCGCGGGGTTGTGGGGAACCTCGGCTGTTTGCGCGCGGCTGATTCGCTGTGACGCGCAGCTCACGGCCAATCAGGGAACAGGGAGCGCCATCTTGTTAAGTGGGGGTGTCCCCGTCTAAAAGTGCGCGTAGTGATGATGTAGACACGTGTCGACACCCAGTCGAAGTCACGTCTTCACGTCTCAACTTGTTCAAAGCCTGTGCCGAGCAAATGGAAAATGTCGGCGCTGAGCGAATGAGGAAGTACAAGAGGCGTGCGTGCGAGCTGGCTTCTGCTTTCACTTCCAAACACTGCTGATGACGTGTCTCCACAGAAAGCGCAGCCAACGATTTACTGCTGACGTCAGCATGTGCCGACGTCTTAATAGAGGGCTGTTAGCGCCTCTTTGATGACGTTCACACTCACGCTCGTGTGAACCTATCATAAACAACCTCTTCCCAGCCAATCACACTGGAGACCCGCCCTCGGCTGGCCGCCACTTTCACGTAACTCATGATGCACACGTTCGACGGCCAATCGGAGCGCTCCATTCCCCTCATTGCAACGGAACTCCCGCTCTTTGCTGCCCGCGTTATTTCAAGAATTGCAAACGTGTGGGGAACAAATGTCTCCGTGGTCAGAAGCCACGGAGGCTTTTCATTGCGGGGTCGCAGCGGCGTTGCAGTTTAGTGAGGAAAGTGGGTAGTGGCCCACTATGTCTAAGTGAGAAGGGAAAGTTTAGTGTGGTATATTGTCCATGTCCCAGGGTGGGGAACCAATCATTAACTGTTTGGGTGGGACTTGCTATGCAAAGATGTGGTTGAGTGCATTGTATTGCGGGTGGGGTTATCAGTCCATTTTTAAGTACTGGGAGCCAGGCCCTGCTAATCTTCAAAGTCTCTTCTTATTGAAGTTGTCTTGGTGTTTGTGAATTTCAATGGCCTCCCTGTGCAGTCTGACATAATAGGCTGCTGAATTGTCCAAAATTTCAGTGTTCTCAAATAAAATGTTATGTCCAGTTTTGTTTAACACATGTTCTGCAACTGCAGATTTTTCAGGATGGTTAAACCGACAGTGTCTTTCATGTTCCTTAATACGGGTCTGAATGCTGCGTTTTGTGGTTCCTATGTAGACCTCTCCACAGCTACAGGGTATGCGATATACTCCTGCAGAAGTGAGGGGGGTCTCTCTTGTCCTTTGCTGAGCGTAGCATCTGCTGTATTTTCCTGGTGGGTTTGAAAATGGTTTGTAGGTAATGCTTTTTCATCAGCTTCCCTATTTGATCTGTGATTCCCTTGATGTATGGTAGAAATATTTTTCCTGTGGTAGGCTGTTTCTCCTCAGTCCTCCTCAGCTTTTAAACTGATCCCTGGGGGAAAGCCAACCAGAGCTGAGGTGACTTTGGTTTGGAATACAGTATCTATGGGGATGCAGACAGAGAGGGAGGTTTTTCTAAATCAACCACATACAAGTGTGAAACATAGCAATGTGCATGTGATAAGTGATAGCATCTACAAAGGGCTAGGGGGCAAAACACATAAATCCCAAGTTAGGGACAGAAACAGGGTATACAGGTGTCTCTATGCTAATAGTAGAAGCATTCAACCTATATTGGGGGAGATGGAGTACAGGGTTTTGAAGGAGGACATTGATATAGTGGGACATGGTGGAATAAGGAGAACCAGTGGGATGCTGTTATCCCAGGTTACAGGCTCTACAGGAAGAATAGAACAGGGTGTATCGGGGGTGGGGTGGCCCTCTACATCAAAGAGAGCATAGTGTCTCATAAAAGACAATGAAAGGGGAGCTGATTCCTCTACAGAAGCACTGTGGATATCAATACCAGGGGTGAAGGATAGTCTAATATTAGGAATATATTATTTTTCGCTTGACCAAAGCACACAGGAGGATTCTGAGATGGAAAAAAGAAATTAGAGAGGCCAACAAAAGCAAAAATGTAGTGGTAATGGGTGATTTCAACTATCCCCACATAAACTGCAAAAATGCATGTTCAGGTCATAGTAAGGATAGAGCATTCCTGGATATGCTAAATGACTGTGGCTTAGAGCAGATGGTTGTGGAACCAACCAGGGAAGATGTGATCCTTGATCTAATTCTATATGGAACCCAGGACCTGGTATGGGAAGTCAGTGTTGTTGAGCTGATAGGGAACAGTGACCACAATGCTGTCAGATTCAATATGTATGCATGCAAGCAAGTGACAACTACTAATGTAGTTACATTTGCCTTCAGAAGGGGAAATTTTGCAAAGATGAGGGGGATAGTGTGCAGGAAGCTGAAAGGGAAAATCAAGAGAGTCAAAACTGTCCAAGATGTTTGGAGGTTATTTAAGAACACAGTAACAAAAGCTCAGCTAGAATGTGTTCTGCAGGTTAGAAAAGGCAGCACCCAGTCCAAAAGAAAGCCACCATGGTTAACAAGGGAGGTTGAGAAAACTATCAGAAAAAAGGTGTCTTTTAGAAAATGGAAGTCTAGCTTGACTGATGAAAAATACGAGAAGGAATACAAATGGTGGCAAAAGAAAAGCAAGTTAGCTGTAAGGGAGGCAAAAAAGAATTATGAGGAACGCATGACTACGAACATCAAGACCAGTAACAAACAGTTCTTCAAGTACATCAAAAGTAGGAAGTCAGCTAGGGAAGCAGTAGGCCCATTAGATGACGAAGGAACAAAAAGTGTGCTAAAGGATGACAGGGAGATTGCAGAGAAGCTGAATGAATTCTTTGCATCTGTCTTCACCCAAGAGGAAGTGAGGAAAATTCCTGCACCTGAACCAAACTTCTTAGGAGGCAAATCTGAGGAACTAGTGAAGATAGTGGTAGACAAGGAAGAAGTTCTGGCAGCCATTGATAAACTAAATGCTACCAAATTCCCTAGTCACACTGCATTCACCCAAGAGTTCTTAGAGAGCGCAAGCATGACATTGCTGATCTTCTCACTTTAATATGCAACTTATCACTGAAATAAGCCTCCATTCCTGAAGACTGGAAGATGGCCAATGTCACACCATTCTTTAAGAAACGGCCTAGAGGGCCCCCACGAAATTACAGGCCAGTCAGTTTGACATCTGTTCCTGGTAAATTAGTAGACTCTATCATTAAAGATAAAATTATAAAACATGTAGAAAAGCAAGACCTGCTGAGGAAGAGTCAGAATGGCTTTTGCAGAGCCAAGTCCTGCCTTACAAACTTACTAGAGTTCTTTGAGGGAGTAAATAGGGTGTAAATGTGGATAAGGGAGACGAGTGGACATTGTCTACTTGGATTTCCAAAAGGCTTTTGACAAAGTTCCTCACCAGAGACTATTGAGAAAGCTCAGCAATCAAGGAATAAGAGGAGAAGTTCTCCTATGGATTAAAAACTGGTTGAGAAACAGGAAGCAAAGGGTGGGTGTAAATGGGAAATTCTCACAATAGAGAGATGTAAGGAGTGTCCCCTAAGGATCTGTTTTGGGACCAGTGCTCGCTACCTATTCGTCAATGTCCTGGAAGTAGGGGTGGGTAGCGTGGTGGCCAAGTTTGCAGATGATATCAAATTATGTAGGGTGGTGAGAACCACAAAGGATTGCGAAGAGCTCCAAGCAGACCTTTATAAATTAGATGAGTGGGCAAAGAAATAGCAAATGGAATTCCATGTAGCAAAATGTAAAGTGATGCACATAGGGACAAAAGACCCAAACTTCACATACACGCTACAGGGGTCAGTGCAATCAGTCACAGACCAGGAAAAGGATTTGGGTGTCTTAGTTGATAGTTTCATGGGAATGTCAACTCAATGCATGGCAGCTGTAAAAAAGGCAAACTCTATGTTGGGGATTATTAGGAAATGAATTGATAATAAAACTGCAAAGATTGTCATGCCCTTATATAAAGCAGTATTGCGACCACACTTGGAGTACTGTGTTCAGCTCTGGTGGCCACATCTCAAAAAGGATATCGAAGAAATAGAAAAAGTGCAGAGAAGGGCAACGAGGATAATTGAAGGACTGGAGCACCTTCCTTAGGAGGAGATACTGCAGTGTTTGGGTCTCTGACAGATTCTCTGATCTGATGTGGCTCCATTATAGCCAGTGGGGAATTTCTGAGGGGTTTCTGTAGGGTGCACATTTTTCAAGGTAGAGGCGCCAAACTTTCAGGGTGGCTTCAGGAGACTCTCCTGGCAAGAATATCCAGGTTTGGTGAACTAGTGGCACCAAAATTGAAGAGTATCTTTAGGAGATTCTCTGGATGATACCACCCAGGTTTGGTGAAGTTTTGGTTCGGGGGGTGTAATGTTATGATCCCTCAAAGGGGTAGCCTATATCTCCTATTAGCTCCCTTTGGAAACAAAGGGGGATGGGGAACACCCTTTGGGGATCCATAAAATTGTATCCCCTGATCCAAACTTCACAAAACCTGGGGGGTATCATCAAGAGAGTCTCCTGAAGATACCCTGCAATTTTGGTGCCACTTGCTTAAAAAAACACTAAAAATACCTAAACAATCAAACTGACTTGAATTTTTTGGGATTTTTTTGGAAAATCCAAAAATATTCGGGTTTACTGAATCAGGTATTTGGCTTATTTGGCTTTAATGATAACTTTAAAGCCCAATGAAGCCAAATACGAAATTTACCAGTATTGCTCATGCCAAGATAAAACTCAAGAAATTCCCAGAAGCCATTAATTATACTTGCTTTGGCTCATCTCAGATTCTAATTTTAACAAAGGTGCTTTGTTCAGGTGATTTCACTTTCACTTCATCTAGGGGCTGCAGTGTTATTGATTATATTCTCATCCCCCCATCTCATGGACTATGTATTAGACTTTCAAATTCAACATTATTACTTGAGTGATCACCTTTCCCCTGAGCTTAATCCTAACCACTAGCACATCTACTTCTTTGCCTAATCCCTCTATTACGGATAATTCTGTACTTGTAATGAAATGGTCTGACACCCCAGCCATTAAAAATCCAGGATTTTCTTTCTTTAAAACCTATACTGGAGCTGCAATCTATATCTTGGACTTCTGATCTCTTTGAGGAATTTGTTAATAAAATCAGATGCATGTTTGGAACTATACTATTTCACACACTTTAAAAAATAACATGGTCACACTTACTGATGAATGCTACAGACTTAAGCACAAGCTGAGAGGAATTTATTTAATTTAAAGGAACACAAACTACACTGATCTTCTGCAAGATTACTTCCACATTCAGAGTTTGCTCCGTACCTAGACAATAAAATATCATAGCCATTAACAATAATTGAGATTCTCTGATTAGGGCAACAACCAAGAAAGACTTTAAGAAATTCTTGTCAGTCATCTCCAGTGATTTTTTCTCAACAGGCAATTTTTCTGCAAATATTCCAGCAACATATGTCATCAATATTTCACTGACATTTTTAATGCTGTGCCTTTAGATACATATTCCACTGAGGACCTACAACTCTAATATATATTAGATTTCAGTTTTTTCGGCAGACCTGGGGTATCGTTCAGGTTTGTAGAAAGATCTATCTTGTCTTTTTATAGCTCCAACCATAGGATTTACTTATCCTCATATTTGGCCCACATTGCTATTAGAACATAGAGAAGGGGGGAGGGGGTCTGCAAAACTCACAGGGGTGAAACACATCTTTCTCTCATTGGAGGGAGTCCCATCCTCCTTTTCCTTTTAGCTCCAGGACTCCTCTCCTCCCCCTCACTTGCCAGAGGCCCCTTCTGCATGGGCCAATTAAACCAGGGTGCAGCTGGGGTACATGAGCCTGGTGCAGGCCTGGGCCCTTCACACAGCTTCAGGTGGGCAGCCCCAAAACCAACACACCTGGGTGATGTGCCTTTGCATGGAGACACGTCTATTGTTAATGTACTTGCCTTTCCTGGCTGCGTAGCAATGCAGCCAGCCATGGACAACCCCCGCAGCCATCCGACATCCCTGGACATCCATGATCTCCTGTCCGGCCATGCAGGAGAGAGACGGGGGGGGGACAAAAGAAAAAAGGTGTGGACGAGAAACGTGCCTCCCGTGCAGGGCTGTTTGCTCAGTGCCGCCTCCAACCCGATCTTTGTGAAAAAAATTGCTGATAGCACGATTCTCATTTACTCTAGGTTGGGGGTGATAAACTGGGGCAGACCTGGTGCAAGGGCGGGAACTGTGTGAAGTTCTTACCCACAACGGGTTATATCCCGTTGTAATCCTGTGGGTGGGCCATCCTTCTCCCTCCCAGCCCCATTCACTTGCTTGCCTGGAGCCTCTCTGGGCAGGTGTGACCTTCTCTACCCCCAATTCCAGTCTGTTACCACTAATGTTACAACAGAGGCAGCAACAACAGGGAGATTTAAATCCCCTTTTTAAATTTCAGACTTTTCTGCAGACTCAGGGAATTTCCCAAGTCTGCAGAAGAACCTATTGGTGGGAAGTATGCCCCTTATCTGTGGATGATGTAAGTATCCATGGGCAGGAGACACAGTTGGGAATTAAATATATAGAACATTATCATGATTTGAAGCTTTCATGTACATCTTGTTTGTTTAATATGTTCTAATGAAATGAAGTGGCTGGATCCTACCACTCAGCTCAGGTAGGCGTGGAGGCTTCCTTTGGTGACAAGGTTCTGGTGGAAACCTTGAGTTTCCATCTAGTTGAGTGGAACAGCAGGGATCAAGCCCAACATTTTTTAGTCAAGGCTTTTAGGATGTTTCTCACATGATGTCTAATTTGAAAAAAAAAGCATATTAATATTTAAATCAATGCTATTCTGCTCATAAATATTATTTTTATAGAATTTTAACTGTGCAAACTTGCTTCACAGTCTTTGTTTGATTAATCCAAATGAGTCAGAAATACACAGATGACATGTCTTTCTGGACCAGATACCTGCATTACAATAAATAACTGGTTTTTGCAGATCTCAGTGTATATTAAGGTAGTTCTTTTGGAAATTATATTTGAAGGATAAGAAGAATTGGATTTATATCCCCCCCCCTTTCTCTCCTGTAAGGAGACTCATAGGGGCTGACAATCTCCTTTCCCTTCCCTCCCTCAACAAACACCCTGTGAGGTAGGTGGGGCTGAGAGAGCTCAGAAGAACTCTGACTAGCCCAAAGTCACCCAGCTGGTGTGTGTTGGAGTGCACAGGCTAATCTGAATTCCCCAAATAATCCTCCATAGCTCAAACGGCAGAGCGGGGAATCAAACCCGATTTTCCAGAATAGAGTACACCTGCTCTTAACCACTATGCAACTCCCAGCAATGCACGGAGGATTGGCTTGTTTCTGAGATAACAAGAAAAAACACCCCAAGTTTAAAAAAAATACTTTGCAGAGAACAGAAAGAAATACTCTACAAACTTACTTTCTTTCTCCTTTGTACCATTCAAAGGTTGGAGAAGGAACACCTGCACTTTCACATCTGATGAATCCAGCCCCTCCAAGCGTCACACCACTGGCTTTTATTTCCTGAATGGTTGGAGCAACTGTAAAGACACATAAACATTGGTTAGTGAATACATTTTAATGAAAATAATAATACTTGCTCATGTAACACTTCTTAGTTGTCAGAGTCATTCACATAAATCAATTTCTTTCAAACTTAAAAAGAAATCATGTAAGGTAAGACAGTATTATTCTCTATGGGTGAGCAAATATCTTCTAATTTGCTAGTTTTTAATATTTATTTACATTTTTGTCAGTGTTTTGATTCTTCAGTTTTCCTTGTTGGTTTTGTAGGTTTGTTTGCATTGTGTACATGTGTGACTTTTAAATTGTATTTATATGTATGAAGTATGCTATTTCTATGTATATTATATATATGCATGTGTGTGTATGCCTTTGTTTATGTATTATTGGTTTGTCACATAAGTCTGATTATTTGATGCCTAGACAACATTGAAAAATTATATATTTTATGGACAAAATTTGGAACAACACAGTCAATGACAAAGACACTGGAAATTGTAATGGCTTTTGTAATTTTTAATAAAAATAAAAAAAAAATAAAAAAAATAAAAAAAAATTGGAACAACACAAGAAATGAGATTAATTTGCCCAAGGGAAAAAGTACAATCAACTTACAGAGCACTTTTCTGGAGATAAAGAATTGTTTCCCATAATGCAGTATCCATAACTTAACTTGCATAACATAAGCATTGCAAGAGATCTATGCCAATGTGGCAAAAAATTCCAGAAGGCAGCTGCTGCTGGGAAAAGAAAAAAATTGGCCAGTAGTGAGGATTGTGGTATGATTTTGCCTGTAGCCTCATGAGATAATAGCCTAAGGTTTTTCGAGTCTTTTGGTAAGAGGTAGGAACTGGTCCTCAATAAAAGTTGCCCCACCCAGATATAGGACTTGCCAAACCAGGAGGGTATCTTTTTGGACAGATGAACAAACTGAGTTTTAACTGGTCACCTTTATCTATGCCAAGAAGAAGGATTATGTCAATCCTGACTGACTGTTGGCCTGCCCCCCTTCTTCTTAGGATGAATTTTGAATTTTGTTATTTGGTGTATTTGAGCTATTAATTACTTAATTATTTCATTTGTCACAACTGTGTAAGAATTTTCAATATGAAAATGGGAGGAGGGGGCAGACAGCAGTAGGGATGGAATTGGAAAGTGCCTGGGAGGGCCACTGCAGCTGAAAGATGGAGATAATTGGACACTTACCTAGGAAGAATGGAACTGTTGACTATAATTGCCAAAATGTGGTATACTATACCATTCCACAACATTTTATGATGTATGTTGTATCCCAAATACAAGTTCAGTAACTAATGACAACTGAATGTATTTCAATCTGTCTTCAATGGATTGAGTTTTAACCTGCTCTGCCTCAACCAACCAGCAACTGACTTCAAGCAATGCTGTAGAACCACAGGGGCAGAGGCTGCCCCCCGCCCATCAACAGAATGAGCTGGGTGTCACAGCCCAAAGCTCCGCACCAACTGAGCAAGGGGTCGCATGTAGGTATTGAATAAGAGCAGGGACAACAAGGCCCCCTGTGGTACCCTGCACTGAAGTGGGCATATTTGGGAGGCCTGGTCCCCACACCACACCTGCTGACCCCTATCCTGGAGAAACAAGGCAATCCACTGAAGGACAGTGCCCCGCAACCGGAAGCAGCCAGGCGGTGGGTCAAAAGGTTGTGGTCGACCACATCAAACGCTGCAGTAAGATCGAGCAATACTAGCAGCACCGATCCGCCTTGGTCCAGCTGCATGCGGAGCATATCTGTGATAGCGACAAGGATGGTCTCCATCCCATGTCCAGAATGGAAGCTGGACTGGAAGGAATCGAGTGCCGTTGTGTCCTCCAGAAAGCTCTGAAGCTGCTCCAACACCACTCTCTCAATTACTTTCCCCAGAAATGAAAGATTCAAAATGGGGTGGTAATTGGCCAGATCACCGGGATCTAAGGATGGTCTTTTCAAGAGTGAGTGGACCACTGCCTCCTTCACCCCACCAGGAAACACTCCTTGCTCAAGGGAGTCATTGATGATATTCAACAGGTGTGGTCATAACTCCTTCTGGCAAGCTTTTATCAGCCAGGAGGGGCACAGAACCAGAGGGCAGGTAGTAAGTCTAACAGCAGCTAGGACCCTGTCGACATTGGACTCAGCGAGCAGGGAAAACCGGTCCATACAAGGACCTGAAGACAGTGATGGCCTCGAGTTCCCTAACTGTATCAAAGGTGGCCAGAAGGTCCCAGCAGAGTGACATGACTTTATCTGCAAAAAAACTCATAAATGCCTCACAGCCAATAGCCAGTTGAGAATTTGTGGAACCCTCTGTCAATGCAGTGAGGAGCCAAACAATTCGATACAGTTGTGCCAGGTGAGAGCTAGCAGATGAGAGAGGATGAGAAGTGCTCTCTCTTTGCCCTCTTCGTTGCCAACTCATAGGCTTTTATGAACGTTTTATATAGGTTGTTCGCGAAGCTCCATTGTAAGACTTCCTCCACACTCGCTTTAGTCGTCTGAGCTCCCGCTTCATCTGGTGCAGCTCCTGGGTATACCAGGGAGCCCGCCGCAGATAGGGGTGAAGAGGATGCCGGGGAGCAATCACCTCGATGGCATTGGAGAGCCTGGAATTCCAGCCCTCCACCTGCTCATTTAGGGTGCCAGGGGGCTCAGGGTCCCATAGAGAATTCAGGAGACCAATAGCCTCCATAAGTCTCCATTGGTGGACATAAATCAGTCCGTTGCCTAGACAGGGTTGGCGCAGTGTATCCACCCAGACCTTCAAGGCAAAATGGTCGGACCATGGCACTCTGCTAACAGAGGATATGACCATATCCACTCCTGACCCAAATCACCCAAGACAATTGAACATGGTACTTTAATACTTTAGTTAGTACTTTATTGAACATGGTACTTTAATACAAGAAAATGTATAGTTCATCAAACAACTATCATTAAACTTTCAAATGGATGGGGGGAGCAGGGCTAGGTAGGCACTAGGACACAGGTGGAGCATTCTACATAACAAAGAAGATCTGCCATGTTTTGTTCTGTGGCAGAGGAATATACATCTCCTCTGTTATCTTTCTGTGGAACAGTGTATAGCTCCTAATAGACCTTGTTAGCTCCCCCCCCCCCACTCTCAAGGTGTTTTAAATGAGGGGAAAGCTCATGTACAACTGTGCAGTGGTAGTGCTGCTAGGGGTGATGTGGAGCAGATGTGATGGCAGGGAAAGAAACAAGATATCCCTCCCTTGTTGCAACTGTTGCACAATTGTTCTGCCAGATGTGTCTTATCGTCATCTGCACAAACATATTAGCATGCTGTTTCATGTATTTCTATGTAACATATAGCTTGGGCCTCATATCCACAGATAGCTGATCTAGAGAAAAGTTAAAAATTGATTGAATCCTTTCTTGAAGAAGTTGTATTGTTGTGTATTGGTTCTCCTGGCTTGTCATGCAAAGAACTGAACCTCTTTGAAGTTTCACATTCCTTGTTCAGATCAGTTTGGCCTTTGTAAGAATATAGTTCAGTTCAAAGTTTTCTCCTGATGTATGTCTTGTGGTTGCCTCTTGGTTTTGTACTTTGTGGCTTTGTGGTTTTGTTTTTGTGGCTATTGCTTTATGATATCTAATGCTAATTTCATTATTATGTGTCTGCACTGGACCAAGCAGAATAAGACCTTTAACTATGCTGACAGAAAATGATTTAAATTCTACTAAATCAAAGTAGCAATTATAATCCTTCGAATGTTCTTGGCAAATTTCCTGTTTGGCCATTAGATATGTTTTAATTGATATTAATATTCTTCTCAGGAAAGAAATGCAGTTAAGTAATACTATATCATTCCAAACAATTTTTCCCCAGCCAATCAGACTCAAGTTGGCCCTATATTATTGTTAATTACTGACACTGTAGGAAGACCCAATAACATTTGACATAAAATAAAATGTTTTTACTGGCACTATTATTAATATAACTTCCATACCGTTAAAAATTGTGCTAACATATTCCAACTAAAGATAAGAAAATCATGATGCAACAGGCCATTTTTCAAATATGCATTGGCAAGGGATGCAAACAGTTTGCAGAGAATAATGGCTGGTTACAAAGAGCTCAAGAAAACCAAAAAGACTAGCAGATGAGAAAATAATTCAGCAAGCAAGATTTAAACACCAAATGCAATTTTTTTCTGCCAAAAAAAAGACAAAGCAGGAAGACAATGTAGTAGGAAAGAAAATGGACAGATAGTGTTAAAGATGCCCTGCAGAACTCTGCTACAGCCAGCGTGGTGTAGTGGTTAAGGGCAGGCGTACTCTGATCTGGAGAACTGGGTTTGATTCCCCGCTCTGCCACTTGAGCTGTGGAGGCTTATTTGGGGAACTAGATTAGCCTGTGCACTACAACACGTGCCACCTGGGTGACCTTGGGCTAGTCACAGTTCTTCCAAGCTTTCTCCCTACCTACCTCACAAGGTATTTGTTGTGGGGGGGGGGAGGGAAAGGAGACAGTAAGCCCCTTTGAGTCTCCTTACAGGAGAGGAAGGGGGGATATAAATCTAAACTCCTCCTCCTCCTCCTCTTCTTTGTCTAACAGTTATACGCTGCATAGATGTTAGATATGTTTGGCTATGGCTTGGTAAGCCTTAAATTGTATAGCACACATTGTCACATGCATACTGAAGAGAGAAACACACTTAATTCACTGACATATTTGATTTAAAATCATTAAGCTAATTGCTGGGTCTCTCAAATAAGTTTCTTTAGATTTTTCACACTTTTGGATTCCTTGTTGCCCAGGTGGGCAGCTGTGAAGCTAGTGACAAAGGGAGCTAAATTCTAGTTACACTCAAGAATCCTTTTGACTGTTGAAAATTCTAAGGTTTGGTCAGAAACAGGCACAGAAAGCTTGAAGATACTAGAGCAGTGATAGCGAACCTTTTCGAGACCAAGTGCCTAAATTGCAACCCAAAACCCACTTATTTATCACAAAGTGCCAACACGGCAATTTAACCTGAATGCAGAGGTTTTAGTTTAGAAAAAATGGTTGGCTCCGAGGCATGCGTTACTCAGGAGTAAGTTTGGTGGTAGTTGATGGATTTGCTTTGAAGCAACCGTGCAACTCTTCAAATGGGTGAATCACAACCCTAGAAGGGTTTACTCAGAAGCAAGCCCCATTGCCAGCAACCGAGCTTACTCCCAGGTAAAGGATCGTGCTTTAGTTCTTCGCATGAAAATCAGTGGGGTTTAACAGCGCTTAACAGGGTTACCTACACTGCTTCCCCAAAACTAGGTCTTAGGTATAATGTTAATAATGTAGCTCAGTGGCCCGTCAGCCTAGATGTGTGTGTGTGTGTGTGGGGGGGGCATTCCCCCCCTCACATGACAAACTCTGTTTGCACATACCCACAGAGAGGGCTCTGAATGCCATCTTTGGCACCCGTGCCATAGGTTCGCCACCACTGTACTAGAGTACATGCCTTTGTTTATCCATTCTTATTCATCCTTAGCATCCAATTGTCCATACAAGTTAGGATAAGACAAGCTAAATTAGCAGCTGAATTAGCCACTAAGGCCAGGAGGGAGAGAGAGAGGGGGAGAGAGGGGGGAGAGAGGGAGAGGGAGAGGGAGAGAGTCTATTTCACAGGGGGTGAGACACATTTGTGTGCATCTGGGTGGAGTTCATTAACATTGCTGTTGCATTTGCAATCTCGCTTACAATTGCACTTGCAACTGCATTAGCATGTGTCTGGGTCAAGTTCATTTGCAGTTGCATTTGAATGTCTCTGACATTTGGTTTTGGTGTTTTTTAGTAATGGGAGCCAAATTTTGTTGTTTTTCAGATTCTCTTCCTTTTTGTTGCAACTGTCCCAATGTTTGTGGATTTAAATGGCTTCCCTGTGTAGTCTGACATACTAAGTGTCAGAGTTGTCAAGAATGTCTGTGTCTTCAAATAAGATTCTATGTAGAGCTTGGACATACCCCACCACAGAACTGGACAATATATACCACCACATACTCCACCAAACAATCACTCCACACTGTTTCTTACTGCGACATGCCTCTGAAGATGCCAGCCATAGATGCAAGTAAAACATTAGGAGCAAAAACTACCAGCCTAGAAAAGCCATACTAGTCAGTTGATTCCAGTCAAGAAAGCCTTCAACAATCCAAAAGCTCCTGTTGCATGGGGATGTGTGGAGACTCCTTTCATCAAAGACACTAACACATACTTGTTGGAAAAGAAATCAGCTGCAGCCCATTTTATTTTAACATATAACCAAAACCTTGAAGCTGGACGAGCATACCAGAGCACATCCTGGCCCCCAGGCAGCAAACCGCTAAACCTGGTTATAGGGCAGCCCCAGCTGACCCCTTAGGCCCTTCGGACAGAACCCCTGTCCAGCACATCCCCCAAGGAAACTGGAACAGGAAGTTACTAGGTGCCACATGGACGCAAACCCAATTTGTGACACCCCTCCCTGCCAGGCACCGAGCTCTCAGCGCGGCCCCAAGGCTTTGCCTTTGAGAGCTCTATTGCCACCACGGACCTCATATGGAGGCCCCCGAGGTGGGAAGGTCCGGCATGCAAGGTACTGCCTTCCCCAAATAGGATGTGCTCTTATGCCCTAACCGCCCAGTGAACTGCGACAAAGCATAACAAATGCAATACAACCCCAAATAATCCTTCAAATTGGGAAGGGAGGGAGGGCCTTTGAAGCAGCCGGCCTCAAAAGAGGCCAGTCCCTGCCGGCAAAGCCTTTCATAGGCTGGTCGGGCCTGTGTCACGTGCCGGTACCTGGCCACGTGATGGCTTCGGCTGGCCGGCGGGGAGGAGGCTTCCACTCGTTCCTTCCCCCCTGCAACGGCACCTCCAGCCTGGGGCACAATTTACCTTACTCTTTGATCTCTTTAAGCATTCTCTGCCCTTCAAAGTGAGCTTTTGCATGGTTTGTGTGTTGCTGTGATTCAGCTGTGCAGCACATATTTTACAGGAAGAAGGTTCAATGTTCAATGGATATCCAGTTAATAAATGTTGGGGAGAAGTTGGGGAATATCTTTCCTTGTGCTAGTCCCCAGATAATCACTTCCAATTGACCACAGTAACCTTAATACATCAATGGTCTGACAGTGTAAGGCAGCTGCAAGTGTTCATGCATACATTCATTGATCACTGGATCTTGGACTAAGTTCAATATGAACTTTGAAATGATGCTGGTTGGTCAAGGAGGAAGTCATGTGAGTATCATTAGTATAAACAGGGCCAATCCAGCACAACTCTAAATTGGACGAGGAGGAGGAGGAGATATCTTTAACATTTTAATAAGAGTTGATAACTTCTAATGTTCTTAGCTTTTGATGACTAATGTGGTTGAACATTAGCCCAACAAATGCGTGGTTTCAGCAAATAAATATAATTTCATTGTCTAGGAAACGGGACAATTTTTTTTGAGAAATCTTATCCCAAATGTTTCAGGGTTTACTTTTTCTTTTTTCAAATGTGCTGTTCATAAAAGCGTAGTTAATTCAGTGCAGGAGGTATACTGGCATTCAGATGGATTCAAAAATATGCAACACCCCCCCCCCCACCACCAAAGCAAAACCCCTATCTGCACCAGGTTTCATCTTTTAACATTTTAATGAGCTTTGGGACTTTTATGCATATTAGTTATGTTGTCCTAATTACTCATTATAATTCTAATGTGCATTTTTATATTTAATTACAATGCTTATAAAGATTTGATATGGACAGTAAATTATTATAACTAGCATGTGCATAATGATTATGAGCTGAATTTATTAACTTTTATGCTAGCATTCAATAGTGGTAGCTTTCAATTTCACCTTTGTGATTAACCACATTGTTTGATTAAACATTTTATGCGATTAATTGTAAATGTCATAAAGAAGTATCCCTTTTTATTTGGCCGATTTTGGTCATATTTTATTTGAATTTGTTTGCTTTGCTTTTGTTCAGCAAATAGTTTGCAAGTGTGCTGAATAAAAGATGATTTTCTTAGAATAAAGGAAGTTTCCTTACACACGGAGAAACAAATGATCCAAGATTACTGAGGTTTATTCTGATTTCAAATAATTTCCTTAACTGCAGATCTATTCACAAAAAGAGCGGCCGTGACTCACTGCGACCGCCATTGGTGATGGGGAAGGGACAGCCTTCTTAGTGGGTGCAGCCTTCCCAGTAGCCTCGCGAGCTCCCAATCGCTCGCGAGGCTTCAGGCTCGCTGTGCCACATAGGCACAGCAAGCCTCTAGGGCAAGAGAGCCTCTAGGGCTTGCTGAGACCAAGTGCCCAAATTGCAACACGAACCCCACTTATTTATCACATAGTGCCAACTTGGCAATTTAACCTGAATGCTGAGGTTTCAGTTTAGAAAAACCGGCTGGCTCCCTCTTCCTCTGCCCCACCCGCTTGAGCAGGGGCCAGCCTGCTCTAGCTTCCAGCAAGTCCCATGCACACTGTTCTGTGCCTCTCTAGCATCTCTGCCTCCTCTGTGCCCCCCCCCCCCCAGGCAGCAGCCACCCGGAGCACAGGCACAAGGCCCACCAGCCGGGTCTCCCTGCTCACTGCGGTGTGCGCACATCATACTCAGTGACCCAGGCCAGCCTAGATGTATGTGTATGTGGGGGGGTGACTTTCCGCCCCCCACATGATGAATGCTGTGTGCGTGTGCCCACAGAGAGGGCTCCAAATGCCACCTCTGGCACCCGTGCCATAGGTTTGCCATCACTGTTCTACTACAACCCACTGGGGAATTTCTTGTTAAACCCTATCAAATATCACATTCTTGTACAACTCCCATTTGTTGAAGAGGAGTTTGCAAAAGAGAACTTCTTGGTAGACTGTATCATAAAATGACAGTCCTGTGAATCCTATGACCAAAGGGTTATGATCCACAAAAAGCTCATCTTCTCTTCTGGCCATATAGGAAACTGAGTATAGGAAATCCCATATGTACCTGAGATTTGAAAATCTCAACACTCAAAACTGTTGTTCAACAATACACTAGTGGGCTGCAACTAGTAAGAGAAGTTGCAAGATGTCAAAGGTAGGACACAGACTTTTTTTCTCCTTGCTAGGGGCTGTTGCAGCTGCACTCCTGTATCATAGTAACTCTGTTTTGGACTGTATTGTTAGCAATGACATAGTGGTTAAGAGCAGGTGTACTCTAATCTGGAGGAACTGGGTTTGATTCCCCGCTCTGCCGCCTGAGCTGTGGAGGCTTATCTGGGGAATTCAGATTAGCCTGTACACTCCAACACACACCAGCTGGGTGACCTGGGCGAGTCCCAGTTCTTCTGAGCTCTCTCAGCCCCACCTACCTCACAGGATGTTTGTTGTGAGGGGGGAAGGGAAAGGAGTTTGTAAGTCCCTTTGAGTCTTTATAGGAAAGGAAGGGAGGATATAAATCCAACTCTTCTTCTTCTTCTTCTTCTTCTTCTTCTTCTTCTTCTTCTTCTTCTTCTTCTTCTTCTTCTTCTTCTTCTTCTTCTTCTTCTTCTTCTTCTTCTTCTTCTTCTTCTTCTTCTTCTTCTTCTTCGTGTGTGACAGCTAGGTCATGTGATGTTTCAGAGTTCAGAATCCCTACTGAACAGACAGAAAGCAACAGATAAACCTCCTCAGTGCTGCATGGCCACACTTCATTGAGGTTCAGGCCCTTAGTGAATGAGATCGCAGCCAAGAGTCAAACCTTTGCTGTAGATTTCTGTTTAATTCTTCTTTGGAAACAGTGGTTTCAATCAGCTCTCCCATACTTCAAATTAATCATGATAATGTGATGAAACAGAGGCACTATTATTCCTTCTAACAGGTTATCAGTTTTTTTAATTATGCATAATTTAGATAATTTCTGATTTTAATAAAATGTGGATCTCCCACAGGTATGCCTAATGGATTGTTCTGTAACTGGTTGTAAAATTACTTATACACATTAAGTGATTCCCAGATTCAAAATATGCCAACATTAGATAAGGATTATAACTAAAAATGTAGACTTTTAGCACATAAACCAGCCCGCTAAAGTTAAATATTTTAAAATCAATTGATTTCAGTGGAAGATTTAACCACAAAAATGTCTCCTACTGAAATCAATAGGACATATTGCTTACATTTGGTGGAATCATGCTCTCATTCCATTCTAATAATTTGAATATTAAAAATTTAGATCCTTAGATGCTGTGTCTTAAGTTTCTGTTAACTTTGAACCAATAAATTTAGTAAAAGGCTATGGCCGATCTTTTTCCCACACAAAAATTTGTATGTTGTCTTATTAATAGGTTTGTTAAGATTATTGAGGTGGTGAGTTACCTCCCTCAGGCAGCAATGAGCATCTTCAGATTGCCTGGTACATGTGTGATCTCACTCTGTGACAATTCCACAAAGAACACCATAAAATGTGGCTATCTGAATTTTGCCATTTAAAACATCTGCTTTTGCTTTACTGCATATCACAGCGCTATATCATAATGAAATGGTTTGGGAAGATAGGTTTGTAAAGGGAATGGGACTGTGGAGTACACCACTATGTATAGTATGTAATATCTGTATGAGGTATATATTGTTCTGCTTTCCCTGTATCAATTTCCATTTATGTAATACTGTCTTATGCAATGCTTAACACAGTGGTGGCGAACTTTTGGCACTGCAGATGTTATGGACTACAATTCCCATCAGCCCCTACCAGCATGGCCAATTGGGAATTGTAGTTCATAACATCTGCAGTGCCAAAGGTTCGCCACCACGGGCTTAACATATCTAATACTTTAGGCTTGTTTCAGAGTTTTGTAACCCTCATCCTATTAAATTTCTTATCCATTTCATCCCCCTTTGGAGATAAACGGTTTATGAAATTTAATGATGATAATGATGATGATGATGATGATGATGATGATGATGATGATGATGATAATAATAATAATAATAATAATAATAATAATAGCGTCTATGGCACAAGCCAGCTGAGGTCATCCCATTGGTAATCGGCACGCTGGGTGCCATCCCGAAAACACTAGGGCAGCACTTGAAACATCTCCAAATTGACCAAATTAACATTGGTCAAATTTGGAAGACAGCCCTGCTGGGATCCGCATGAATACTACGCTGATACATTACAACTTCCTAGGCCTCTGGGTGAGGCTCGAATTGTAATGAAGGCCAACAACCAGCTAAAGATCTGTCAGCTGTGAAATCTACAATAATAATAATTGATTGCAATGACCTACACTGTGGAATGCACCTTGCGTCTTAGTGAGCCTTGTCTACCTAGGAAACTCTGCCATGGAACTCCAGTGTAAAGTGGAGAGTAATGGGGCACATTCTACAGTATGTAATCAATCATGATTGGCTTGGCCTGTTAGATCTTACCACTGCCCCATATGAGCAGAATGATGTCAATGGCATTCAGTATTCTTGTGGCTGAATGTTTCAGGAAGCATGAATGGCTGAACACAATATAGATTTATATACAATAGTTTGTATCTCTGCTTAGGTTTAAAGACAATGACAACATTTTGCAAATGTTATGTTAACATTTCCATTGTCAAGCATATTGGTCTAGTTTCCCACCCACCCATTTTACTATGTGATAATTGTGTGCCATTGCTTTCTGCTACCTTTTTAATGAGTCTGTCTGGTATGAGGATAAAGTGTTGGAGATCCAATCACTCCTACTGCCTGTATTCACTGTGCAAGATATTAATCAGAACCTGCATGAGTTCATTGATGGGGGATTGTGCACAAAATCATATTCAATAACTCTCTTGTATATAAATAGTCAAATACTTGTAATAGCAACAAGCTGATTCACTTAAAGTATCTTAGTAAATAACAATGACATCATGATCTCATTTTTTTGGGGAACTCTTACATGCTAAGCAACACCGCTACATATAATTTATATATGTTTGGACATGCATTATAGAATGACTGCATTTACATTACAAATTCATTCAATAAACCATCTAGATCTTGTTACCTGCTCCACTACATTTAGGGACATTTTTTAACAAATTAATATTTAAAACCCCCAAATATAGCTACAACAGTCAGTAAATACAGAAGACAACAAAAATACTGAGACTGAACTGTTATGCTCTTGGTCAAAATCCCATTTTCAAAATCCCATTATTTGTTTCTTATTCTAAACAGGAATCTTCTAACATCTTAAAAACTAACACTTCATTTTAGCATACATTTTTGTGAGCTAGAGTGCAATTTTTCAAACACACCAGTCTGAAAAAGTAGGCAATAGTTCAGGAAAGATTATGCTGGAATAAAATTTTGTCAAATCTTTTAAGGAACAATAAAACTCTTGTTTATTTTTTCTTCAAGAGACTAGCACAGCCACCACTCTAGAATGATTATTCTAATCACTGTTTTACCATTTCTTAAATTAACCATATCATTACACACACATACATACACACACCCTGCCCCCCCCCCCCCATCTGAAGGTGCTTTACTGGCATTTCCACTTTGCAGTTATATGGATACTTATAGTACATCTAAACCTAACAACCAAATTCATAAGTTAAACTGTTGGATCTCTTGATGTCTCATATTCTTGTGCCTTGTTTTTATGATTAGATTTTCCCCATGTGATTGAATATTCATATCAGACTACCATATAAAGTCTGGTGATTCTTTTCCACTTTTGCAACCACTGCCTATCTCTCTCCCTAGCATCTAACTTTCTATGATGAGAGAATTCTTTTGTTGTGGTAGAATGACACACTGAACTTACTGTGAGAGTGTCTTATCAGTAGCATGGAGAGTATCCTTAAGACTGAGTTACCCCTCCTCCTTTCTCTCTGACTAGGGCTTATGCAAATGATTTTCACAAAATTTCCTCCATCAGTTTTAGGCAGATTCCAGTTCATGACTTGCCAAGCTATTAAAGAAAGTGGAATTCCTGCATTAATGCCAGGGATCAGTTTGCCCAGGCTTGATTCAAAGGAGGCATGAAACCTCATTGGGCAGCAAAAATATTGGCAACTAATTGGGAGGCAAGTCTGCTTCCTCCAAGTAGGGTTTTCCTGTTGGCTGTAGCGGAGGAGACTTTGGAGCTGACCTGAGCCTGCTGAGGAGAGTTATCTTGATCTCATGTTGTGAGACCTTGACTTTGAGCGCAAAGGAATTTCTGTAATTTGATGGATTGGTTTGATTATTTGTGTGTTTTTCTCTGTGTTGGAAGCATTTCATCTTGAAAAAGAGAGAGTTTGCCTTTTTTCTTTTTTTAAATCCCCTTGCTAAAGGGCAAGGAATTATTGAAGGGAAGAACAAGACAAAGGACAAGAACAACCACCACCACAATGTTTAATGCTTTCCATTATGTGGGGGTTGCTCTTTTTTGGACCCTTTGGGATTGCCTGTGGAGAGCAGCAGCCTAGTTCTTCACCTGAGTGATCATTTTAATTATGCCAGCTATTACCTTGCCCTCGCCACATGTTTTAGCAGGAGACTTGGACCTATTTTGTGCATCTTTTGTGCTTCTTGATTAGTCATTTTACTTGCTTTTTCCATTTTTGCAATTACCATCCAGCATTTTGTAATCTATCAGCTGTTGGTCAGCTTCTCTCAGGTAACCTTTTTTGCCATGACAGCAAGTGTGAGGCATTATCATTGCCCTACTTTTGTTTTGAATTGTGGCTCATTGACTGTGAAGAAAGAAAGAAAAGAAAGAAAGAATCATGAGAGATTCTTGAAACACCTTTCATATGAGACAAAAACTTAAAGAGTTCAGGACTTTTCAGTTTAGGGGGGACATGACAGAATTTTAATGGGGGACAAGATAGAAGTTTATAAAATTATTCATGGGGTAGAGAGAGTTGGCACAGAACTTTTTCTCTGGCCGTTTCCGCATGGGCCAAAAACGGCAGCCTGGGGGCGGTAAAAATGCCGCCCCCAGGCCGCCGTTCGCACAGGCGGCACTGCTGAAACGCAGCAGCGCCGACCTGGCTGTCCTTCCCCTCCCTCAGGGCGGCGTCAGGCCGCCCTAAAAAACAACCCTTTAAAGGGTTGTTTTTGAGGGAACAGCGTCTTCCCGGCGGCGTGGTGCGAACAGCACCGCCGGGAACACGCTGTTTCTGCCCTCCGACCCCTGGAGGTCGGAGGGCAGCGTGGGCGGGGCTTCGGAGGCCAGCAGGCCGATGACGGGGACAAGGTGAGTGGGAAAGGGAAGGGGGCAGAGGCGGCTCCATGTGGAGCCGCCTGTCGTCCACCGGCCTCTCCTGAGGCCACCCGCACGCTTGCGTGCGAATGGCCTCCGCCCCCACGCCAGCAGAATTCTTGCCGGCTTGGGGGTGACTGGGGGGCCGTGCGGAAACGGCCTCCATCTTCTGAAAAGCTACAGTTCATGGGCATCCAATAAAGTTGATGAGAAGTAGAATTAGGATGAACAAAACAAAATGCTTCTTTAAAAAGGAAGTGATTAAAAAGTTGAATTCACTACCAGAGGATGTAGTTGTAACAGGGTGTGGAAACTCAGACTCCCTTTTCTGCCTCACTCCAACTCTCCCCAGAGAAATAAAAGAAGGAACCTCTGACCAAAAATGGAGGGGAAACTCTGTAAGAGAGAGTGTTGGCCCATATGCTGACAGACACCTCCCTTTGTAGGCACACTGAAAAAGTAGACTGGAACTTCAGGTAACGTGAAACAGAATTTGTAAAGTTTATTTTACTAGAAATGAAGGCTTCTCAGTTGACTTGAGAGGTTTTAAATGCTTGTTATTTACAGAAAGTAAAGAGCTTCTACTTGTGAGCTTACTCAGTCAGTTACAATAAAGTTTTCCATTTGGTCACATGCAGGTGGCCAATATACTTCTTCTCTTAAAAAGGTTCTGGTAATTAAGCTTTCTCATACACACAGGTTCTATTTTACTTCAGCTTTCTCACAGAGGTTTCAGATTTTAGTTGTTACACACACAGACACTAGATTCTCTCTGATCCACACCCTTTCTAGTTCACACAACCACCCAAGTCTTAAGACTGGAAGGACTCTGGCTCAACACTCGCCACCTTCCCTTTCAGTCCCCTGTTAAGGCCTAACTGCCCCCTTTATGGTCTGGTCTTCTCCTGACTGGGCTTTGAACTGGGGTTGGACAGACACTAGTCTGGACAGCCAAGCTGCCAAGCACCTGAGTGGCGGATTCACCTTTCACCAAGCCCAGGGCTTTCCCTCACACTCTATCAAGCCTCCTCCGCCTGACTAGAGCAACCTGACTTCTTGTCAGAACACCCAAGCAGCAACAGATCTCTCTTCCTGATCTGCACTCTGCTTTGGATCTTGGTCTCAGCACAAACCAAGGAAAAAGAACCCTCAGCACTCCAGGTGCCTCCTTTTCTTCTCCCTGGCAATTTCCTCCAGCCAATCAGGACTGGGCAGGACTTAACTCTTTCAGGGCAGTCTCTCACTGGAAACCACTTCCCAAATATGGGCATTTGTCACAGTAGTGATGGCCCCAAGCATAGATGGATTTAAACGGGAATTAGATTCCTGAAGAGTAGGTCTATCAGTGGCTGCTAGCCATGGTAACTAAAGGGAACAGCCAGAGGTGGGATTCAGGGGGTTCCGAAGGTTCTGTAGAACCTGTTGTTAAAATTTAAAATATCACTTTTTAAATATTTAAAATAAAAAAGTGATATTAAAAATATTTTTAAATACTTTTTAACAGTCATTATTTGAATCCCACCAACATCGGAACCTGTTGTTAAAATGTTTGAATCCCACCACTGGGGAACAGTTATATTCATTCAGAAGCAGTAAACCTCAAAATAGCAGTGACAGGAGGCAAACATCCTGGCAAGGCCTCAGCCTCCGTATCCTGTTGGCCTTGCTTGATGAACTACTGGTTTGTTCTTAACTTATTGCCAGTCCAGGCCTTGCAGACTGTCACTTCCCTCCTTAAACAAGCTTAGTTTTCTTTCTTGACTTCAGCTAATTTCCTCCCTACTACACTCAAGCCAGCTTGACTACATTCTAGCTTGACTACATAGAATCATAGAGTTGAAAGAAACCACAAAGGCCATCAAATCCAACCCTCTACCATGCAGGAATATACATTCAAAGCACTCCTGACAGATGTCCATCCAGACTCTGTTTAAAAGCCTCCAAAGCAGGAGACTCCACCACACTACAAGGCAGTGTATTCCTCTGTCGAACAACCCTTACTGTCAGGAATAGGTTTGGCGATTTGGGTAAAACAAATATCAGATTCGGCCCAAATCTGGGTGAATTCGGGCATATTCAGGCAAAAATCAGCCAAATATGTCCTGCCCAAATTTGAACGAATCAGAATGCAAGGTATTGGGGCTTTTTTGGATATTTTTTGGTGTTTTTTCATGTTTTGGCCTGCAGGGAGCACATTTTTAAAGATAGTGGCACTAAATTTCAGGGTATCATTTTGTCCTGATGATACCACCCAAGTTTGGTGAAGTTTGGTTCAGGGGGACCAAAGTTATGGACCCCCAAAGGTGCCCCCATCCCCCATTGTTTCCAATGGGAGATGGAGGCTACCCCTTTGAGGGTCCATAACTTTGGTTTCCCTGAACCAAACATCACCAAACTCTTGTGGTATCATCAGAACAGTATCTGGATGATACCCTGAAATATTGGATCAGACACATGCTTTCAGCCTAACCTGCCTCACAGGGCTGTTGTGAGGATGACTTCGAGAAGAGAAGAATAATGTAGGCTGCTTTAGGTCCCCACTGCTGAAAAAGATGGGGTATAAATAAATTAAATAAATATGAACTAAATAAATAAATAGTGGTTATACAGCTCAACACTCTGGATGCTTGCCCTTTTCAGGTATATTAAAATTTAAAAACTCACAGAAAACAAATTTGCTTGTTGTTTTTTGCTTATATATAGAATAGATAAATATAGATTTACAGATCCATTTCTATATGCAAATTTATCATCATATAACAGAAATAAATCATGCATCAAAGTTAGGAAATGGGGTAAAACTGTAATCAAAATAAAATATCCCAAAACTGAATAGAAGGGCATGCTGACGATGCTCCTCTTTTAGGTCACCATTTGGTCTAGGATCCATGCTGCTTCTAACTACAGCCATATGCTGGTGATTAAGAACAGAAAATGACCTTTGCTTTCATTACCTGTGCAATGAGTGTACTGTTTCTGGCTTACCAGTATTTGCAGCCAATGGCAAAGCTGCTGAGTAAGATGAAGTCTTGGCCTGAACTATCCAGCATATTAATTTTTACTTCTTGAAGAGGGCTCTTGTGCTTTTTTTTTTTTAATAACTAAGGGATTGCAAGAAGTTCAGCAGATGGGACTTTCATTACTGCTGCAGACTTTGATAGGATAATTCTTGCCTAAAAGCTCTCTAACTGCAGCTATTAAAGAAATTCTCTTTGCATCAGAAACTGGAATCACTACAAAAACAGCTTTGAAGCAACTCACTGTAGGGCAGTTTAGTCCAGCTTCCTGATGTCTTAAAGGATACAGCAACATGGTGTAAAGGGTTGGAGATATAGTTAGTTGTAGGTACATCCATATTATAGAATTATGAGAAGAATGAAACAAATGCTCCCTGTTCTAGCCAATGTAAATAAAGTTCATGCAAAATTAGAGAACTGAATTTAGTTACTATAGGGCAGATATGTATCCTTAGTGGTACAACTATAAATACAGACAATATGCAGCATCTTTTTATTTAAAAAAAGGATTTGTAGAAAAGACAGGTTTGCTACTTGCAAAAAACACATACAGACCAAATTAAATGGAGGCGAAAAAGGCCTAATTTTGACTTTCCTACGTATGAAGGCAATATGCACCTTTTCTCAACCAAAGAGAGTACTTAAATAGGATGTTGTCTGTGACTTGATGTGAACTGGATTCAATCTGTGGAAGGTGTCATGAATAAAGCAGCCAAGCTTTTTTGAATATGCCATAAGCCAGACAACTGGCTTAAGACAGCATGTCTGTTATTTCCTCTTTGCAATGGCTAATGAGTTGAAGAAACAGGTATATTCATTCATCAGTTGTCCTTTGTTCTGGCAGAATGTTCTGCAAAATGGTAGCTGATTCTAATCACCAACAACTGTACTGATACAACAAAAAAACTGAAATGCTCATGTGAAACCTGCAATATCACCAAGCATGATTTTAACTTTGGGTCTAAAATATAAAAATGGGATCTGCCAACAGAAACATACTGCACTTAATTAAATAACCCAAGCACCATATGCAACACAAATAGAAAGTTTAATTAGATTTGGAAGGACTTCATGATGCTGCTTAGAGAGGAGAAATGAAGCTTATCAAGCGGCTGCTCAAGCAAATGGGAAGAATTACAGTTTACAAACAGAACTGAGCAAATCTAGAAAAAAGATCCCTTAAGAACAATCTAGTATGCATGTCATCAAACCATCAGTGATTCACAGATGTGTAATATTTTATCAGTCCATTTTAAAAAATTCTATATCTAAAAATATACCAGACCAAGAAATACACACAAAACATTGGTATTTATAAACTCATTTTTTCAATTTTATAACAAAATTTTCCAAAGCATGTTCTTTCAAAAACAAAATAAATAGGAGGATGAGTGTTTTACTGCTGATTTAATATTTGGATGTAGCAAAGATTTATGATGAAATCCACATTAATCTCAACAGAGTTAGCTATTCTCAGTTATTTTCTCATAGTAAACATGTCTGAATTAGGGACCATTACAAAATCTTGTTAGATCTAATTTTCCAATCCATCAGACCCCTCACTGGATCAAATCCATCCAAAGAGATGTCTGATTAACAGTCTTATCAATTCTGAGGCTTGCTCCTGAAATATACAGATGGTTCTCTGAGTGCAAGGAACACTTCTGACAGCCCTAAAGTATGGAAGATTTTTGAAGCAAATCTCCAGAAGTGGAAGGGGTCAAACGTGAAACAGGATGGAATGGAAGGAATTCACTTATCCGTAGTTTGAATGTTCCTCTTTCTAAACTTCTGAAATATATAATATCTGAATGTCTGTGATTTACCAAGTGTATGGCTATCAAATACATTGTAAATCTAAGATGTCACCAAATGGTGGCCCCTTCAAAAGCAAATGTAATGTCTATTACTAAAAAAAAAAAAATACATTTATTTATGTCAAAAACTGGCTCCGTAATTGTTATGTGATATAGTCAGCAGCATTCTCATTATATTCCAGTAAAAATGTATATATATATATATATAAAAAATATGACCAGAATAAGGACTGAGTACAGAAAAAGTCTGACAGACCAACATTAGTTGCTAGTCACCTTCAACTAGTTTTACTGGTAGAAGTGAAGAACATAGTAAGACTTGTAGAATATCCAAAAACAATTCTGTGTGTAGAAGATAATAGTATTTCATGCATGACAGTCCACTAATACTGTTATCCAGTTGCTCTATATGAAATTCATCACAGGCTTTCAAAGTAACTAAGTAACATGGATCACAGCAACAGAAAACAAGCAGGCATAACCCCATTGCACTGTAGGAACAGTTGATACAGTTGATGCTGTTGTGCTTAATGAAGAGTTATTTTGAAAGATTATTGCAGTCAACAACAGCAAAACACACCTTTTATCCCAGCATGTCTTTTCAGCATAGCAACTCCTGTGCCTTCAGGTGAAAGCAGCAGCAACTGGCTAGAGCTTGAAGCAGCATGCACGGTCATGATTGGGGTTTCTGGGTCACTTGTGTTGGACCTGCAGCTGGGCCCTCTGCTTTACTGGGCTTTCATCTGCCAGCTTTGCCTGCTGCTCTGCTTGGTCACCTTCAGATGGTTGCTTCCCTGGCAGATTGGCTGCAGATGGGGTTTGCTGCCACTGCCTTCTTCCAGGGCCATTGGGCCACTTGGCAGCTTGGGCAGGCTGGATCCTGGCTTTGCTGCTCCCCGAAGTGGCTTGTTGCTTGATCCATTCCCACCCCCTTGCAGCCCTCACTGGCCTGGGATCGCATTTCTGCTCTGGCTGCCATTCCCAGTTTCTGGGCCAACAGGTAGGGCCCCTGCTGCGTTACTGAGTTGCTGGTGCTGTCGGGGAAGTCCAGGGACGGAGGCCTCAGACATGCACCTTGCTGAAGCACAGTGATTTTGAACTGCTATAAAACTGCTTAAAATGCAGTAAGACACAGAAATAGAATTTATTTTTGTTAGGATATTAATTACATGAATCTATTTATTAATTGCATGAGTCTATGTTGTGATGCAATGTTTCTTATCTTTTGTCTTTGTGGCTGTTTCATATTTGGGAGTGTATATTTTAATCTATGTGCTTCTGCATAGTAATTAATGTGGTCAAAAGCCATTCAAGTTAGGAGTAACTTCTGGATTAGGACAGTTTATATAAACTGATTCCCAAGTGACATAATTAACAAACTGATTTTGCAGAAAAGCAATATCTGGTTGCTTTCTTTTGAATCTGTAGAGCATAGGTACATAGGGAAGCAGCCAACTATGTCCAGTCAAATGATATTGCTGAGGACACTGCTCATTACTACCACATAATAAATGGGAGGGTTAAGGTAGTGTTAGCACAGAACAGATTGTCTGGGGTTGTGAAGACAGCAGCTGCCACAGTGTGACAGCTTTCTTGTTAGTGAATCAGCTTAACTGACAATCTTTTTGATTGAAAAACCACTTTTCACTGACAGAGTGTTATAGCTGATATACATAAGGGTTTCATGAAGGGGAGAATAGCCATGAAGGAGTATAGAAGCTCCTGCTTACCATTAAAATACATTAAAGTTTACAAAATGCTTTTACAATAAGCTGCATACAGACAGAAACTGATTGAAGCATATTACACTGATGATTGGTAAATGGATACTTTAAAAAAAGTCATTGTGCCAATACTAAAACCCTTGTCAAGCAAATGCAACAACTGCAGAACGTGGACTTTTTCAAACTGGCAAAAAACCAGATCCACCAATTGGAAACCAACATGTAAAACCAGGGTCATGAGCAGGGATGATGAGCAATGTTGAAAAAAATTGGCAGTAGCTTCTGGAGAAATTTGATATATTTCTATCTAAAGAAATTTGATATATTTCTATCAAGCCAGTGCACCATAGCATCATGGATAAAGACCAGATAATAATCACAGATGCTTATTCTACTACCCATGGCACAATAATGAGAATGGATCTAGAGGTATACAAATGTTCATGTAAATTATACCAAAAATAAGAGGGAGTCATAGATTTGAATGCATCTCCAAAAACTTTGCCCATAGACAGATATTGTGTTAGAGATTATGATTTTAAATTAGCCTATTTCCTGACATGCTACTTTGCAGCATTCCATGAAGTAAATCATTAAGCAATATTCAATGACGTGTGAATCCTTCCTATGGCACAAATATGCACATTTTATAACAAAATTCCCTCTTCTTTTGGTTCCCAAATCACACAGTAGTTATAAAATCTAAATTGTTGGTTGTAGGGAATACACTTTGGTGGATGTTACAGACTTTTCATTCATTTATACCCTGTTTCACATAAAGACAGTAAAATTGTAACTTCATCTTCCATTTCCTCTTGCCCCCTGCCCCCATGTGCTCCATGCACTCCACTTGTCATCTAGTCCAGACCAGGCGACAATGAGTGGGTAGCATGAAGCATGTGGAGGGATGGCAGGAGGAAGTGGTGGATGAAGTTACAATTTTACTTAGGTCTTTATGTGGAACAGGGTAGCCATAGTTCCAAGCATAGTACTCATCTTCCGCATAATGCAGCCCAGCTTAAGCTGTGTCCTACGAAATACCAGTAATTTGGTCCTACGTGCTCCTACATATGACCTCATCAGTCTACTGCACATCTTGCTGCACAATGTATGAATCAAGGAAGAGACCAACAGAGCTCAAATATACTCATGTAGTATACAGTGCCATGGTTTCAGAACTGAAAGTGAACAAAATGGAAGGACATAATATTACTTATTTTTTTACATTATTACTTTATTTTTAAAGAAAATCTTTGCTTTTAGGCAGTGGTGTAGCCACCAGGGAGTGGGGGTGCGGGTTGCACCCAATGCATGCCTGCAGGGGTCGCCAAAAATCAAAAATGTATTTTAAAAAATATTTTACTGTTTTTATTTTGTCAGCTGGCAGGGGGCACAGTTTTTAAACTAGTGGCACCAAAATTTCAGGTTATCATCAGGTGACACCCCTGACGATATCAGCCAGGTTTGGTGAAGTTTGGTTTAGGGGGTCCAAAGTTATGGACCCCCAAAGGGGGTGCCCCATCCCCCATTGTTTCCAATGGGAGCTAAAGGGGCTCCCCAATGGGGCTCCCCTTTGAGGGTTTATAACTTTGGACTCTCTGAACCAAACTTCACTAAACCTGGGTGGTATCATCAGGATAGTCTCCTGAAGGTAGCCTGACATTTTGGTACTACTAACTTAAACATTGCTTCCCTAACAGGCACCCTCAAATTGTCTCCAGATTCTGATCCCTTCTGGTCTCTTCTGAGTGGGTTTAGAGGGAGAATATGGGCTCCCTAGATGTTATAAGAGAAATCTGGACACAGCGTATAACAGACTTCTCTCTGTAATACACCTCTGTAGATGCCAGCCACAGATGCAGGTAAAACATTAGGAACAAGATCTACCAGACCACGGTCACGCAGCCTGGAAAACACAAAACAACCAACATTGAAAGTGATGCTTTCTGGGGGGGGGGGGTGTCTGTGTATGTGTGAATCTACCCTGAAACAGCATCATTTTCAATGTTGTTTAAACTAGGGAGCCCAGATTCTCCCTTTAAGGTGGATTTAAAAGAAAAATCTGGGCTCTCTAGTCTAAACAACATTAAAAGTTATGCTGTTTCAGGGTGGATTCCCCCACCGCTTCAAACAGCATCACTTTCAATGTTGTTTCAACTAGGGAGCCCAGATTTGTGAGTTGGAGCATGTGTTCAGATTTGTGAGTTGGGGCATGTTCTATAATGTGATTGTGACTTTGGGATGACATGGTGCAAAAATGGAGGGTGGCCTTTGGTCGTGGGGAGGCTGTCCATACAGGGCCCCCCCGCAAAACTCAGATTTTGCACCGGGCTCCATTTCCCCTAGCTACGCCTCTGCTTTTAGGTAATGTTAATTTGTTTGGATACCGTTAATATATTTTGCACCAATTTAGAATTGGAATGTTTGTAGGAAAACATTAAGATCAGCTGCTTAGCCATAGCTCTTAGAAAAACCCATGAGCCATGACAGGCTAGACCAAGTTCTCAATTTAACACAGAAGCTTAAAGTCATGGACACCCAAGAATTTCAACAACTAAATCTGTGTTGGATTATAAACCCACAGCACTCACATGACCTGAAAAACAGAATGTTTAAATAGTGTTACTTTACAAGCCTTGGGATATGTTATGTGCTTTCCTGCTTTCTCTGACATTCTTATCTCATAAAATGAAGATACTGAAATCTGCTGCAGAAAATTGTGTGTGTGTTCATGTATGAGAGACTTTTTAACCCTTTCCCTTGTCATGTTTTCCTTGCTATAATATTTTTCTGCTCGTCTCCTCTCTTTGCTACAAAACCCCCATGGCAGATTGCAGCCTTTGCAGCTCCATTTTGTTAAATATCAGAAAAACAGTGGGAAGCATGTGCGGTTAGGCCTGAAGGGAGGCTGTGTGCTTTTGCTAGGCTTAGTGAGTGAGGAAAAGCACTGAAATAAAATGCAAGACGTTTTTCCCCATTCATTAGTTCAGAGAAGCTACTATGAGAAGAATAAATCTCTGGATTACTGAAGCAGGTGGTCATAATGGTGAGTAGAAGTGCAAAAGGAAATGCAGCTACAGGATGTATGCAAGAGCTGTTTAGAAGGAGATGAAATATAGTTTTCTTGCCTTGGGAGCCCCAGTTCTCATCTTTGGGAGTATCAATATGTCTCCATAAACAAGAGAAAAATTCTATAGAACTCATTCAATAGACTTCTGACCATAACTTCATGAACTGTGGTTCATAACATACATAAACATTAGTGCTGTGAATTCAACACTTTGGGTATGGCTCACTGAATATACAGAAAGTGCGACCACGACTTACCGTGGGCCCGCCATTGATGCCCAGGAAGGGGCAAGCGAGGGCCCTCCCGATGCCTTGTCCTGGCCAGTAGCTTCAGACCCAGTCTGGCAGTAAAGACCATTAATTGCCAGTCCTCTTGCTCTGAGTGGGTCATACGCTTTGTGAGGAGATTTGTTGTCATTTCTCTATTGAATAACATTTCCTTTGTGGGTCAGCATATTCCAGGCATCAGCAATGGGATAGCAGATGCCCCCTCTCGCTTTCAGATGGAGAGGTTCCACTTACTGGCCCCTGGGGTGAGCCTGACACTGGACCCTTTCCCATAGGAGCTGTGGGATCTTGGCAACACCTAATCACACAGGGAGTACCGACTTCGCTTGCACTAGCGACTCGTCAGGCTTACCAAGGGGATCTGCAGTCCATGCTGGTCTTCCATGAGGCATTGGAGGAACATGTCACACCAGCCTTCAGCGAGACTTTCCTGCTTCATTATCTCTCCCACCTTCATTCCCAAGGGTGATCAATAAGACCATGCAGTTACATCTAGCCACAGTTTCTTTCTTCTGCAAAGATTCAGGCATTGCAGATCTTCTTGGCCAGGCAGGGGTGGGCCAGATCAACATCTTGTGCACATGACAGGTGCCCCCCTGTCACATTCAAAGTGCTCTCCCAGCTGGCCTCTATTTTACCGGACATCTGCACATCACACTTTGAAACTTTACTGTTCAAAGCAACCTTTAGCCTGGCTTTTTCTCAGCACTTTCCATAGTAGTGAACTGGTTTCTGCTTCACATGGCGACACCAGTGCCAGTGCCCTAGCCATCAGTGATGTGCACATAGAAGGTTCCACCATTTTTATAATGCCACGCCAGTCCAAGACTAACCAAAGTGCGAAGGACACACTCATGTTCATGCAGGCTCTTCACACGTGGGCTCCTGCCTAGTGGTGGACACGGTGGCTTACCTAGCTGTCTGCCCAGATCTCCACGGCCCTTTATTGTTACATGCAAATGGCTCATATTTATCCTGCTATCAATTGGCCTCCATTTTTCGACTATTTTTCGATGTTTGGCACAAATGGGTCTTCTGCAGTCTGCCTTCGGCCTGCATTCGTTTAGGATTGGGGCAGTTTTGACCTTGGCTGCCATATGCCTATCAGTGGGCAGAATCATGGATCTTGGCCGTTGGTGCTCATCCTCCTATAGAACATACGTTAGACCACTATCACAGCACTAATTTATCCTCTTGCAGCTTTTTCAGGATCAACAAAGATTGTATGGATGGTTGGTCACAGACTCGCCTTCTGGGCCTTTAGATATGTGGCGTCACCTGGCTGATGTGGGCTGGTGTGGGCATCACCTGGGCCTCCCTTGTCAGTCACAGATCTTCTGGTTTGGGAAAGGGGCATGCGGTGGCATAATCTCCTACCTCTCCTCAGGCATAAGTTGGGAATCTTAGGTCCTCAACACCCTTTGGAACTTCAACTGGGCGAGAACGACATGCTGGTGGTCAGACACATCCAACTGCTTCAGATGATCCTTGACGACATCGGCACTATTTTCTGGCTTTTTCCAGAGACCACCATATTTTGGTCCCACCTATTGGAATGTCGCTCCTGGCAGGAAGCCATGGCACCAGATCAGCTTGACCAAGCCAGAGAAAAGACTTGCAGGATGGTATCTCGATTCGTTCGGGACTTGGAAGGCAGGTGTGTGCTGTACCATGACATTTCATTCAGACAGGAGGCTGTTTACTTGTCCCACTGCGTTGGATTTATGGCTTCATAGCTTGAGGGATGAGCTATGTGATTGGCTTGAGGCTTAGGAAGCATTTGGCAGGAGCAGGGGGGTTCCCCCATGGCTTTGTGGTGGGTTGCGCATGGGGGATGATCCGCTTGAGAGGGGGAGCTGGTGTGCTAACCCTATTTTTACACCTCCATTAGTGGTGGGGGTTGAGCAAGCCAAAGGTTGGATCATCCAGCGGGGGCTACTGATGCTTGCGCCCCCCAGCAGTACAATGAGGGGGGGATTCAGACAGGGGCCTTCCACCCAACTGCAATCTTCCTCCTAGTTTTGCTGCTGTGGATATTTCCTCCAGCAGGCGGGCTCGAGGAAACAGTGGCATTGGGGGACAGCATTCAGGCTGCCCAGTTGTGTGAATCACCTCTCCCATGCTGTACCTTTTGCTTCCTGTACCTTGTGTCAGTAAACCTCCGGCTATGGCCAAATAATTTTACTCACAAGAATTTGTTGTGTGTTTACTTCATATTATAGCCCTGATCATGCAGGTCCCTTCTTCGGGCAGCAAAGCAAAGGAAGAAAGATCTTCTCAATATCCAGTTAGTTCAGTTGCCAAAATAGTTGTGCATAGTTCTTTTGAAAATGGTGAGATAGAATCTGTAGAACAGAAAATGCAGATGCAGTTTCTTGGTCATATGGTCCTGTGTCTTGCATTGCAACTTTAACATTGCATTGCATATTTAAGCTATGGTCCTTTTAAAAGTGAATTGGAAAACTGTGTACACCTTAGTTCAGTACCCCGAAGAGCCAAACAAAAGCCAAACTATTGAGTAGTAAGTAGTCCAAGCTCTGTGTATTTTTTCAATATTGCTAAATGGGTTGCTATGGTTATACCTGAATTTCAGCAGGAAGATCAATTTTATTCCCAACTTACATGTACTTGCTGGCATACTTTTCATGCATCTAGGAAAAAAACAGGGAAACACACGCACACACTATTTTTTATGGAACTATTGCTCTTGTAAAAAAGAAATCTCATAATGATTGCTGCAGAAAGAAAACAACTGACTATGGATTTTGGACAATGCAAATGTCTAGTGTAAGCTAAGGGAAAAGGGTGCTTCCCTGAGACACCACCTGCAATTCTTGGACAGATAATCTGGTAAAGGAAAGAAACTCATCACAGTCAGTCATCAAAGAAATAGCTGAGAGCAGAAAAGTCTACGGGTAATGATTACTCCAATCTGTATTTCATAACCATTTGGGAAGTATTCATTTATTGCATGGGTCAGAAACTCATTGATGTTTTCTGTTTGAAACATAATATTGAATAAAAGCAATTAAAATAATTCCTTTGAACATACCTTCAAAATCCCAATAATTATTCAGTACCACTGCTGGCACTCGTGCTGAAAAATCCGTCTATTTTTCCCTTTGAGCTGGGGAAAGATCACATACTTGCTGGCAGTCTGATCGACTTGTACAACTTGCCACTTGAACACAGCAATATATGTCCTCTGTGATAACTGGTGTTAAGCCATCAGCAGATCCTTTTCTCCAAGCAAGAGTCAAGCTGCATCTTTGTCCTACCAGCTTATGCAACTGATCAACTCAAGATATCCATGGAAGCAGAAGACAGCTCATTTTGACAGACTGTTGTCATCAAATGACACACTCTATGTGATAATACAACATATTCTGGGCAGAAATATATACCTAGAATGGTGAAAGGTGTTTTTTTTCCTTATCAACAAAGAACACACTTCTGTAACTTTTTTCCCTACTGCTTCCTTGCAATATTGGAAAATTGTAGATGATCATTTCAGAAGAAAAATTAGAGACCTCATTTACACAGACTGCAGACAATAATGTTATTCACTGGGCTGTGTGTTTTGTGATTCCGTAAGCACAGAATGTAGAATCAAGAACATAATTTTGCTCTGCTGTGACCTTGTGACAACTAGAAAAGCATGAAAATAGGTGAAGTCTAGCTAGCTATTTTATTTATGTTAAAAAAATTATTAGCCATGTTTCTCCCTTGTGGAACTCAAGGGGACTCACAAAATAAATAGAACATTATAAAAAGTACAATAAATCACCTATAATAAAACCCATAAAAGTTACAGTTTGAAAACTCCAATTAGAATGTCCAATAATAAAAGCTAAACAAATCAAAATAAAACTGTCTTCAACTGCCGGCTGAAGATCGACAATGAGGGGTGGAGGCACACCTCCCTGGAGTTTGCTCACTGTAGTCAATACTGCCTGGCAACAACTCTCCAGGATCTCAGGCAATGGACTTTACCAGCAGTGATGAATGGGGATGCTATGAGTTGTACATGGGGATGCTATGAGTTGAATTTGCAACCTCCCACATGAAAGCACATACTCTGGAACTAAACAACACCTTCTTGTCACATTCAGTACAGAATGTCTTCCTAGCACACATTGCTTGGAACATCATTCAATTGTTGTGACAAACTGTTTTTTTACCTTCCAAGATTTTTGGGATCTAGGTTAATTTTGAACTACAAACCTTCCCATCAGTTTCCAGGTGTTCTACCAATAGCGAGTGCATAGGCTTTGAGTTGGCTGCTGTGAGGTAGATTTTATGGTGCACGAGAAGATTATTGAGATCTCTGAAGCTAGGTTAACATATAAACAACTAAGAAGATTTATTTATATACAGATTGGTTTTAAAGGCACAAATCAGCAGCACGAGTCTCCAGGTAGACAAAATAGAAATCTGGCTGAGGCATAAAAAATAAACTGCTTATGATTTCAGAAAGTTAGATTTTCTACATTACTTTTGGGCACAAACATATTTTTATTGACTGGCCACTATGTTGGCTCCTCTCTCACACACAGGATTCCATTCTACCCTTTCCTGAGTCAGATTAAAATATACATGATCTGCTCATTATTAGAGATAGGCCTAACAATCAAGCACCCTCTTCAGTCTCAGAGACAGAGGCCGTTTCCGCACGGGCATTAAATGGCAGCCTGGAGACGGTAAAAACGCTGTCTCCAGGCCACCATTTTGCAGGGCGAGCGTACAACGCAGCCGCTACCGGCCGCCTCTCGCCGGCCTGAAGCCCGGCGTTTCCCCAGAGCTTCCTCAGCTCTTTTTTGAAGCCGCCAGGAAGCCGCTGCCGAAGCTAACGGCAGCAGCTTCACGCGGCAACTCCCCACCCGGCACTTACCTTGTCCCGGGCCTCGGCGGCGTCGCCGAGGTCTGGGACACTTCCCTCGCCGCTGGAGCAGGCGCGCCAGAAGCCAGGGCGTGTCTTCAGGCCTCGGCGACGCGCCGGAGGCCCGGTGACATGCCGGGTCGGCCGGGCGCCGGCGCTCCGTGGCGCCGGCTGCCCGGCTGTTCCCAGGACCGTCCGTGCCGACGGTCCCAGTGTCGTCGGGTCGGCGTCGGAAACGCCGACCCGGCCGTTTCCGCCTTTGTGCGGAATCGGCCAGAGCTAAATTGCTCTGCAACACTACCAGGCAGAGCTACCCTTTGTTCTGTCTGCTCTTTTTCCAAAGATACACCTGAGCTGTTACTGCTCTCACTCCCTAAGGCAGAACTCAACTCTGTCTTCTCCTGTATTCCCTCCAACATCTCATCCCCCTTCTTGAAGATGAGTGGATGCTGGCATAGCTATGGCCTTATGTGAATGGCTGATTTTCCCCATGGAGCAGGACAGCCTCCTGTGCATCAACAATGGTCCAAGAGAAAACACGTTATAAGAGAAAACACATTATTCTGATAAAGCCATTATAGCAACAGGTTGCATGGACTAAATCAGTAGTACTTATACTTAGGTTGCTCCTTCTTGGCCTTTGCCGGCATTACACAGGAGGGCCATAGTCCCCACTTAAGCCAGCCTTTTGGCTGGGGTAAGTCTGTTGCAGCCCATTGAGGCTTCTTGGCAGCAGGGAGGCTTTTTGACTTTCCCCACACTGCCAGAAAGCCTCCTTAGGGGCGGCAGCCGGGCGCAGCTGCAACACCACAACACTCATAGATGGGGCTACCTGTCGGCAACATTACATGTTGTATACTGGAGGTGGTCACTAGAACTAGGTTATGTGGTGTGGTGGGATACTGATAGAATGACCAAATTGTTTGTTGTTTGATATGGAGGTGCCCTACTGAAAATGTGCCCATGAAGAGTGCCAACTGGAATTCTTGTTTCATGCTTCACAACAGTTGTAGAAAATATAAAGGGTATTTTTCACACAGCTGAAATTAGTCACCAAACATACAGAAATGGGGGATTATATTTAACAACATTTCATAACACAGTTTTCAGCATACTGAAAACACACGTTTTACTTACATCAAAGCATATAAATGTTGTACCCAAATTCTTTTGGTAATTTGACAATGAGATAAACTTACAAAAACGGATACAATATTTGTGGGAGACTTCATTTTTATATCTATTTTCTTTCTTAAGCTATATTTTTTAAGCTTTCAAAGTCAAACCACACTTTATTCTAGAGCTTCAAACTGATCTTTTACACGTCTTTACTGAAAAAGAAAAAGAATAACAGTCCACAAAGCAGCATACCTTAAAGATTACAACAAGTGAGATATGTCTTGACAGCAAAAGCTACAAGAAACACAGCAGTTCCCTAATTTCGTCCACATTAGGTTTAAGGGTACAAATATAATTAAGTTCTACTGGCTTGTACAGTATGTCTGAATTCAAAGTAAAATGAGCATTATATATAATGTTATGCATACTGCCATAGCAACTGTAACTCAGACTTCTAAGAAATGCTAATGAGTTAAGCATCTCTGCAAAAAGCTAAAGAAGCCAAAAACAGAAATAAATAAAACACAAACATGTTGTTATGCTAAAAAGGCTTTTCTTTTCTGTGAAACAAAGACTGTGCTGAAGTCACTGCTGGTTGACTGTTTCCCATCATTTTCATGATTTTTGTGAATCTGCCCCTAAGTGGTGAGATTTAAGATTTATTAAATCAGATCAAATCAACAATGCTATAATCTGGATGAAGCAGCCTACCAGTGATTAAATGGAAGACTCCTTCATTTAAAGCTCCCAAAGGCAACTGGTGGGCCATTGCGAGTAGCAGAGTGCTGAACTAGATGGACTGGTCTGATCCAGCAGGCTCTTTCTTATATTCTTATGTTCTTAAAGGAGAATTACCATTAGTAGAACAGATCTATGGGATCAAACCCACTGGGTTCTGTGAAGCATTGTTCATCTGGGAATCAAAACACCAGAAGTCATCTTGGACATATATAGAAAAATGCTCCCTGTAACAGGAGGGAGGGATGAACTCGTAAAAGAATTTCAGAATTCATGCTATACCTAACATTACTTTTAATAAGTCTCCTTTTAACAAAAGACTTTAAAAACCATCACAGGAAATAACAACTTTCCATCATTTTTTCTGCTGTTATAACTGATGATGATTGGTTAGCAGTGCTAGCAAAACTTTCAGTAGAGATGTTAATAAGTTTAAAACATGTAGAACTTTGACAGAGGTGCTCAGGAAGGATTTACTGCTTCAGGATGCCTCAAGGGAAAAAATGATACTTGTGTATTTTAATTTTCTTCATAATATGATGTATAAGTAACACACTACTATCACATAACTGTCAGGATACTAGTCAAAACTGAAGCAGCAAGGTCCAACTGAAAATTCATCTTTGGCTTAATTTTTCTAAGTATAACACTTAATACAAAACACAATATTTGTACTTGCAATTTTGCTATATTTGCAGTGAAGTACTTTTCTTCTTGGTGTGAAACATTTTGAAGAAGAAGAAGAGCAAGCTTCATGTGTAGGAGTAGGAAAACAAACCTGGTTCACCAAATAAAAGTTCACAATTCCGGTGGAGGAGTGGGGAATCAAACCCAGTTCTTCAGATTAGAGGCCACCACTTTTAACCATTATACCATGCTGGTTTAGGCACAAATACTAGGGATACATAAACTTGATGTAACTTTTGTGGAACCTTGATCAGATCTTCCCCGGGTTCTTTGTTAAAAATCCAAATTCAGAAGAAAAGTTAGATTTATAACCCCACTTTTCTCTACCACAAGGAGTCTCAAAGGGGCTTACAACTCTTTTTCTTTACCTTCCCATAACAGACACCTTGGGAGGCAGGTGAGGCTGTGAGAGTTCTGAAGAACTCTGACTAGAGCCTAAGGTCACCCAGCAAGCTTCATGTGAAGGAGAAGCGAAACAAACCCAGTTCTCAAGATTTGAGTCCATTGCTCTTAACCACAACACCATGCTGGCTCTCATGTTCAATGTTTATAATATGTAAGCTTTTACACTTATTTTAACTATTTTTTTTATCCATCTGGTAAAAGGCATCTGGGTTTAATGATTCAATTAAAAAGCAACCCTTCATGTGATGCACATGTTCTCCCACCAAGTGTTATTTGTAATAGCATAAAGTATTCTATCATTTCCTTTATCTAAATTTGGAATCTTTGGCCACTTCCGCACACGCAAAACAATGCGTTTTCAAACCACTTTCACAACTGTTTGCAAGTGGATTTTGCCATTCCACACAGCTTCAAAGAGCACTGAAAGCAGTTTGAAAGTGCATTATTCTGCATGTGCGGAATGAGCCTTTCTCTGGAACAAAAAACCTTCCTCCAGAGGAAACACCTTCATCGTTGGGATGGAGAAAGGCTCTAGACTTAGGTTAGCAAAGTAGTAGAACATGGTCCAGTGTATTAAGCAATGTTAGCTGATCAAGCTCAAAAAAGGACTAATACTCAAAAAAGGTGGCTAAGGCTTTCTCAAGCGGCCTGCTGATTCTATTATGTATCCATGAAACCTTAGAAGAAATGACCTGCTGAAGAGAAGGAAAAAAGAATTCTGAACTTGTTTAAAACTATTCTTAAATACTGAGTAATCTGACTGGTTTCATAATGCAGACAAAGCATCTTTTAGTGTCAGGGGCAATTCAAAGCAACCGTAAGCATCAATTAAAATAATGTTAAGAACATAAGAAGAGCTCTGCTAGATGAGTCTAGTAGCCCATCCAGTCCAGCATTTTGTTTCATACAAGGACTAACCAGTTGCTATGGGAAAACAACAACAGGTGTAGAGCTTCTCCTGATTTTGCCTCCTGGTATTAGTATTCAAAGATTTTCTGTCTCTAGATGTGGAACTTTCTTTTAGTCACCATGGTCATCAGCCACTGATACACCTGACCTCTATAAATCTATCAAGCTCTCCTTTTAAGCCATCTCCACCTGTAGCAATCAATACATTATCTAGTAGTGAATTCCACATTTTAATCACTCTTTGTGGCAAGATACATTTCCTTTTGTTCAAACCAAATCTACAATCCATCTATTTCATTAGATTCCTTCGAGTTTTAGTATTTTGGAAGAGGAAGAAAGTGTCTTCTCTGTCCACTTGCTTGACCCTGTGTATTATTTTTATCACTCTATAAAGCTCTATCATGCGGTAAGGTGCAGGCAATTCATGAGTGCCCAGGCCAATTACAAAAAAAAAAAAAAAAAGCAAGTGAGAGCTTTCATTGGAGTGCTTGGTTACTATAGAAGGTTCATTTCTAAGTTTAGCACCATTGTTGCACCTCACTGTGAGCTAATTAAGATGGTTTTATCAGAAAAGTTAAACTGGACATCAGAGTGCCAGGCCACTTTTGACCAACTAAAGCAGGTACTCACCACACCAGTTTTAAGGGCATCTGATTTTCAAAGCCCTTCACATTATTCACTGACATTTCAGACATCAGATTTGTGATCATACCGTGCTAGATGGGGGAGGTTGGAGTCCATCATCCTATTCTCCACCTAAGCCATAAATTGGAAGACAGAGAACAGAATCTCTCAGTTATTGAGAGAGATTATCTGGCTACACTGTGGACCATGGGGAAATTAAAAGCTTATCTATGGGGGAGGAAATTTACTCTGTGTATAGATCATTCTTCCTTAAGATGGATGAACCTGGTGAAAAGAACCAACATTAAGCTAATCAGGTGGAGTCTTCAGCTGCAAGACTTTTCAAATCAAGGGAAAGGAAAATGTGTTAACTGATGCATTCTCCAGAAGGTTAACTGAAGTTGCAAGTATCGGAAATGACACTAATGACATTTGATATTTTAAAAATGAACTGCATTTTGAATATAATTGTGAATAGGAAATGATATTTAAAATGTAACTTGTTAAGGTTAATGCAAGGAGAAAGAAAAATGTATACCCCGTGCTTCACTTGTTGTCTAGGAGAGTTCTGGAAACCTCAACTGAAGCAAGGAGCAAAAAGGGTGGGAAAGAGGGAAGGGAAGGCAATTATAAGTTGTTTTGGGACTCTTTCAGGTAGAGAAAAGCAGGATATAAAAAACAATTCTTTCCCTCCTTCTCCAAATCTCCAGCATACAGTTTGCCTTTTTTCACTACTGTGATATATGGGCTGACACTTTCATTGAGCTGTCCCAAAGCTACCCCAAAGTCTCTTTCCTGCTCAGTCCCCATTAGCAGGACACATTAGTCAAAGAAGTTAGATTGAACTTTTTTTAAAGTTGACAATAAAGAAATGAGTTGGTCACTAAAAAGGAAGAGAAATTTTTAAGTAGTGTCAAGACAAAATTCAAACATTTACAACTACTCACAAACAAAATTCAAGTTCAGTTTTGCAATGTCTGACATTTGTAAAGCATATGTGCTTCATTTTTAAAGACAGTCTTTTCCCCTACAGCAACTTTAGTTACTCCACATAAGAACTTAAAATGAAACTGATCTAGGCTTTCTTAGCAACAACATACATAGAACAAATATAGAAAAAGTGAAAGGAAATGGTCATAGCAGTGAAGAGCAAGGCCCAAGTCAGCCCAAGACCATAATCAGAACATACAGTGTAACAGAGATAGTTTTAAGAAAGACATCCCATGATGACACAAACATGTATGGTCAGTGGCTATTGAAGCAGCCGCACCAAATGCTGCCATTGCAAAGATGTTTACAAACTGATGAGTAAAAAGTGGGTATTTAGAACAAAATAAGTCTGACTGTCAGTTATAACTGATGAGAAGTTATCAATGTAATGGAGAGGAGGCTATCCTGCTCCTGAGAGGTAAAATAGTAATTCAGATGTTGTCATACCTGAGCCTGAGAGAGTGCTGCTCTAGCATCTAATCTCTTTCCAGAAGGGGATAGAAGGAGAGTTGAGGACTGGCAGCGGGAGAGTACAAAGAGAGGAGGGTAATTGTCTCAGCAGACAATTTCATGTGTAGCTGTACTTGGTAGTATGGTAGTTTACCTCTATCTCTGGGAGAGAATCTTCAAACCTACCAGGAAAATACAGCAGATGCTACGCGCAGCAAAGGACAAGAGAGACCCCCTCACTTCTGCAGGAGTCTATTGCATGCCCTGCAGCTGATGAAAGGTCTACATAGGAACCACAAAACGCAGCATTCAGACTCGTATTAAGAAGCATGAAAGACACTGTCGGCTTAACCATCCTGAAAAATCTGCAGTTGCAGACCATATCTTAAACAAAACTCGACATAACATTTTATTTGAAAACACTGAAAATCTGGACAATTCAGAAGGTTACTTTGTTAGACTTCACAGGGAGGCCATTGAAATTCACAAACAACAAGACCACTTCAACAGGAAAGAAGAGACTCTGAGAATTAACAAAGCTTGGCTACCAGTACTTAAAAACACCAAAAAGCAAACGCCAAGGGCATACTAAGTTCATGAACAATTGATTCCACCTAAACACAGGATTTGCATTCACCAATACTGCTGCTGCTGCAGGTCATGAAAAGGTAAATCATTCCCTGGACTGATAAGCCCCAATACAATACTATCAACCACATCTTTGCATAACAAGTTCCACCCCAACACTTACTGATTGGTTCCCCACCCTAGGACATGGATAATATATACCCCAAACATTCTCTTCTCTCTGGACAAAGTGTGTAACAAACTTCCCTCTGTGATACACCTCTGAAGATGCCAGCCACAGATGCAGGCAAAATGTTAGGAACAAGATCCACCAGACCATGGCCACTTAGCCCAGAAAACCCACCATAACCAGTTGAATCCGGCTGTGAAAGCCTTCAACAGTACACTTCAAATTTGTTCTCTAGTATGTCAACTTTATTATTTGTCACTTCTGTAGAATCTTTTATTTGTTTCAAAGTCTCTTTTATATTGCTGACTTTATTTGTCTCTTTTATTTCCAGTATTTCCATCTCCAACTTGTTCAATGCTGCTTTATCTTTTTGATAGCAGGACATCTGTTCTAAAATTTAGTCTCGTCTGCTCTCCACATCTGTATTTTTTCTGGCATTCTCATTTCTGACACACTGCCAGTCCTCTGCACTGTCTTAATGTTTGCCATCTTTGCTTTGTGTTTGTTCTCTCTCCGACTCTTCCTTTTGTTAACTTCCTGGGATTCAGACCCCTATTTTCGTTCATTTTTTTAACTTCCTGGTGAGTTTTGGTGTGTTTCATTCCTTATTCCCACCTCTTTTCTCTCTTGCCTCTCTGGGCATTGGCTGGTACTCTATGCTCTGTTCGCTTTCTTTACTTTATCTCATTATCTCATTTGCTTTTTCGCTATCTTTCAACCTCTCTTTGCGTTCCCTTCTTCTTTCTTCCTAGCAAGCTTTCTTCCGATCAGGCAATGAAGACTTCCGGTCAGGTAATGGCGGCATCTGATAGCCTTACGACTGTTGCATGAGGACCCTGGTTGTCCTAAAAGTGTTATGGTGTGGAGAACCCTGACAGAGCGACAGAGAAGGTGCCCACAGAGAGTTGGAAATCCAGAAACTGGATTTGAACCCTGGCACCAACAAATAGGTGCTGGTGCAGCTCACCAGAGACTGGGACTCTCCCCCGCAACAGAGCTGACAGGAAGAGAAGGAGAAGGACGGAGGCTGCCTGAACTGTTGCCAGGGAAAAGAAACTTATAAAATACAAGTGAGATTAAACAGTTTACCAGTGAGCCGTTGCATTGTGCCACAAGAATTTAAATTTAAATAACAAGTGAGAGAAAGACGAGAGTGGAGGGTGCAGCAGAACAAAAGGGGGAGGTGAGAAAGATACTGCTAGTGAAGTGGAAAAGAAAGTTTGCCAGTTGCTATTGATTGGGTGAAACATCCACTTGCATTCTATCAGTTAACGTATGTACAGTCATTTTTTTAAAAAAATGATTGCACATGCATGCACAAAAAATCACACAAAATTGTGTCGTCACTGTAGCTTGCTAGGGGAAAAACAGTGGAACAGTAGTTTCTGGTTAGATATAACTCAACCAAATACAGAGCTAAAGAATCAGAAACAGATGAAATGGACAAATGTTCTTATTGGCCTACTTGTCTAGTATGTCCTCATCCTGTGTTCCATACAAAATTTTCTCGTTATCTGTTTCTCTTCCTAAAGTCTGACTAGTGTGAGTCTGGTGTCAATAATGCTTCTGGCTTTCCCCACAGGCATAGTCTAGTTGTCCTAGAACTTTGTCTATGTATTTCTAGGATGGGGTGGTGGGGTGATGATGAACAGTTTCCATCCTACGTACATCCTACCATGGTAACACCAAATCTGGATGCTGCTAACTTCCATGATCAGGCCAGCTGGACATCTGATTCTCATGGGGTCAGGTGGAAAGAAGAAGAGTTTAGATTTATATCCCACCTTTCTCTGTAAGGAGACTCAAGGTGGCCTACACACTCCTTTCCCTTCCTCTCCCCATAAAAGACACCTTGTAAGGTAGATGGGGCTGAGAGAGTTTCGAAGAACTATGACTAGCCCAAGGTCACCCAGCAGGAATGTAGGAGTGCAGAAACACATCTGGTTCACCAGATAAGCCTCTACCTCTCAAGTGAAGGAGTGGCGAATCAAACCTGGTTCTCCAGATTAGAATCCACCTACTCTTAGCCACTACACCACTCTGGCTCTCAGGGTCTTGATCAGAGAAACTCAGTGTCCTACCCATCTTCCCTGTGAATTCAGGAACAATTACAATTCAGGAACAATGTCACCTTTTAACTTGTAACAAGCCAGAATGAGGATGTGTGCCCAGCCCCTATCTTTTCACAGAAGAAAGCCATAAAGACCAAAAAAAATGCTGAATTGGTAAATTGACTGGAAGAAGAAAGGGGAGAAAACTGAAGTTTTAGCAAGATGTGAGTATCAAAATTAGATACAGCAACATAGATTAGCAGAAACAGCAACATAGATTAGTAGAACTGCAGGAATTTGTTTTCAAACAAGTACGTACATACTGAATGAAAATTAACATGCAGACACACCCACGAATCATTTCTCTGACTCTGGGCTGCTTTCCTATCTGCAGCTGTTCTGTTAAATGCACAGCTGGTGTGTGTAATGGTAGCCCCACCCTGATCAGTAACTCAGCTTGGCAGACATATGCTCATTTGCATGATACAGAGATACAATGGTCTCTCATGCAGGAGTTGCTGCTGGAAGAAGCTTCCTTTACTGAATCATGGCTTGCACATACACCCCCAACCATCTATCAATATTTACAGCAATTTTAATTACAATTGTAGAATCAAGGCCATAAGGACAAATTGCACTTTGCTATGCTGCTACAAATCTGGCACAACACCATTGATTGCTGGACTGTTCCTCCCAATTTACAACAGCATTTGGAGAAATCTGAATCCTGTTCAATATGTCCAAAGGCAGCTGAGTAGTAAATGATATACAATTTCCGTATCAAAAATAACTAAGTTTTTTTTTTCTGGTTGGTAAGTCTCCCTCTCAACACCAGCTTCCCATTAATACTGCATTTTACACAAAATCTGCTTTTCGCTTACCAGGCAAGGCAATAAAGTTTACTCTCCAATGTCAGAAAACTACAAGTATATGAGTTGCAATATACTGTGACTTAAGTGCCAAGACCTGGACAAACAATATACTGTGCTGTTATGAAACTGTTCTGCCCTAGTGGATGAAATTTTGTTTTCCCATACAAATCAAAGTAGAAAATGAGTGGAAGTCACTGGTCTGTATTTCCAACTTTCTAGAAGTAGCAAGTTTTTTAAAACCAAAATGGGGGTAGGGGTGGAAGCTCAAATTCCTTTCATTCTCTAGTGAAGGGCTGAATTTGGGTCCTTCTTGTTTTAATACAGTAACAGACAGTTGGGGGGGAAAAGAGATTGTTTAGTAGAAAAAATGAGTTTACTAGAATGTGGAAGTTTATGGAAAAGGGTGTGCCTCAGAGAGTTAGAGGACATTGTATCTCCCATAATGTACCCAACTGTCCCCAGATATTTTAATTTCCCTGAGATCTCTGTAGAAAGTGGATCATTGTTGGGAAATGACACACAAAACAACAATGCTACTATTAAATAATAACAATTCCCAGCATATTTTTTGGGGGGAAAGACAGGCAGCAGGACAGAAATATTGGTTCAATTTTTAAAACATTTTGAACTCCTCAGATTCTGCTGATGAAATAATAATTTGACTTCTCAAACTATGGCCCTTTCCGCATGGGCCATTTAACCCAGATCAGGGCCGGGATTAAAACCATTTGCGGCGGGAACTTTGCACAGATCCTTGAATTGTTGTCAAATGTTATTCATCTGGCTAAACAGAATTAATAAATGCTCACAGTAGGGAACAGGTGTTGACAATATTTCTGCATTTATCCCAGTGATGCTAGGTGATGCACTAATGGGTAGAGAAAGATAAAAACTTTATACAGTAAGCTGACTTCTGAGAAACACTTTTACCAAAATACCTTCCTTAGCATAAGGCATTGTAAAATCATGTCCATCTAGGAACATTGTCCTCTTTCTGTGACCTGTTTGCCCATTTATCATTATTGTTGTTTCTTTCAATGTTGCAAGAATAGCATGAATTTTCTAAAATAGATACAGGAGCTTAAAATACTCTGGAATCAAAGGCGACAATTTCTAGAGAAAAGAGATATCAAAAGAAAAAGCAATAAATAATAAAATAAATCTTGAAATCATGCTATGAAACAATAAAACACCCATTCATAGCTGTTTTTTAAATAACTTCATCTTCCAACCTGAATGGTAACTTGTACGCCATGCATCTGTAAACAGGGAAGCAGAACACTAATGATGGGGACAGGTAGAAAGAAAAAAGAATTGCTTTGCAGGAGCAGATCCTGTGTCTATCTAGTCCAGCCCTAAGTATACATGAGCACATAAAGCCTCTTTATTCATCTTAATCTAGATTAGTATTGTGGGCTCTGATTTGACCTTGGCTCTCTGGCGTTACAGGCCAAAACCAGTCAGGTCTCTCATGACATCTTTTACATGAGATCCTTTAAATGGAGTTGCTAGGGATTGAACTTGAGGCCTTCTGTATGCAAAGCAGATATTATGTGGTCTCTCCCCTTCAGTTTTCAGTTTTCTACCAGTTTACCTGAAATATTAGATCTTTTTCTTTGGTGAATCTCATCCATTAGTGTGACCCCTGACAGATGAATGAATTTATCATACTAGCTTATATCAAGCAAGACCATTAGTTCATCTACCTTGGTACCGCCTCCTTGGATGCAAAGCCTGTCTCCTGTCACTGAGCTGTAAACCATACTGTTTATTCCTAGTCTGTCAGATGTATCTAGCAAGTTCCAAGGCAGGCACAAGGAACATTTATGAACATTCACTCGACAATACATTCACTCCTGCAATGATGATCTGTCACACTCCATTGCTGAAAGAGCACAAACAGTTCAGAAGATGAGTATCTGGAAGAAGAGGGAACTGTCCCAATTATCAAAGCAACTGGACTTCATTATTTGAGGCAGAATGAGAGAAACAGTGAAATGTGCACCTCATTTAAAGCAATATATTACAGAAGAATGACTTGCATTGCATTCAGGAGTTCATTTTATTTGCTTTCATTCAATGGGATATGTATTGGGGTGATGAGTTATCTAAACTGCTCTACTACTGAAGCTAGCCATTTGCTAGAGATGGACTGAGTTGACAACCTAGTTGTACAGTGCTGGAGGACAATGAAACTTCCAGAACAGACAAGGACCAAGTTTCCTGGGTAAGAGGGATATGTTTCATCTGGTTTCCCAAAGCAGAAGTGGCATACTGGAAACAGTGACTGCAAAAAGATGTGGATGTGCTTTATTCATGTATAGCCCCAAAAGCAGAAATCAAACTTCCCAAAAATTCAACACAGCAGCACTACTGTGGTGAACTTAATAATGATGATTCAAGCAAGAACCAAACCCACAATGTCCTATATGTCAAAGACCTCAGGGTTTCAGCTAGGTAGTTCATGATGTAAGACTGAGATCTAGCTTCATGATTGTGAACTACGATTTCAGAACCTTTTCCAGGCACAGAAAGAAACTAGGTAGTACTACACTGCCCACCACATCTGGCAGGTAGTATCACGCTTTTGGATTGGCCAAAAGGGGCTTCAATACAAACACATATAATGTAGTCGACCCACGCGGTCAGCGCAAAGGCCGAATGACGGGGAAGATGGCGGAGATAACATCTGGTGGAGATCGCCAGCAGCGGGGAGACCAGGAGGTCCGTGTTCCTAGCGAGTCTCCCGTCTGCCGGTTCCTGGCACAGCTTTTATTGATTTATCCTATTGGAAGTGTGTAGGAGAGGAGGGACGGGGGAGTTCGGCGGGAGGTTCGGGAGAGGTCGAGGGAGATCATCATGTGATGCATGATCTCATCTGGCCTAAATCGTGCGGAGAGGATCTTTAGCAATGTCCTGGAGCCTAATCCTCACCTGGGGGCAAAGACCATTGTCCCTCAAGCCCAGTGATTGAGCCGATGACAGTTTCATGACGCATTGACTCATGGGGGGATAGAATTAGAGTGCCGGAGTCGCGATCGACCGGCAAGGAGCCACCAAGAGTCCGTTTGTCCCAGCTTGTTGCTACTACGGCACTGCTGGGTTTGGCAGTGCACTCACTACATCTCCCCTCCTTTTTTGCATTTTAGAAAGCAGGGGCAGAAGCAGCTAGAGAGCGATTTAAAAGGGGCAGCTTGTCTCCCCTCCGCCCGTTTGGTCAAGTTGACCAATGGCTGCTTGTGCAACATTAGAACTTAGGATTTGCGGGGTAAAAGGGGAAATCTGAGGGGTTTCTTACACCACGTTTACAGGCAATATTAGACACGCATTTGGAAGCGAAGAACAAGATCCGATAATAAGGCACACAATTAGAAACCAATGCAGAGCTGTACAATAGCACTCCAACCGGCATCCTCCCGGCAATGCCAGCTCCCAGAGGGCCCGACCACCAATGTGGGCCAAAACATCATACTTCAGATTAGGATACAACTTCTTGCAGCTCCGCACTTTCATGTGAATCAGCACTTGAGAATTATCAGAAAAGATTAAAACAACACATAGCTGCCTTATGTACATTCTCTCTGGCAACCTTGGGTGGGTATGCTTAACAACAACAAAGAAGTAATCCCAATAAGCGTACTGATTGTCTAGGGTGGCTTGTGCGAAGTTCCACCTGCTCTCCCTTTCCGGAGGGCCAGGGCATCCAGGAGAAGCCCAGTGGAGAATTAGTAAGAGTTGATGGACTTACACTTAAGGGCACAGGCCAGCCCGGCCAATAGTCTGGGTATAACATTTGTAGGAAGCCCGAGTCGAAGGGGACTCCCACTAGGGAAGTTGCGCGGGAGGCGAACTCCCAACCTTGGAGAGAGAGGCGACCGCGTCAGCTCCAGACAGGAGGGGTCGAAAGAGCAGAAGCGGAGCTTGGCCGGCCGGCGTCAGGAGCTCCCAGGAGAGTGGAGCACAAAGTGCAGGTATTGGGACAATGGTGAAGAAGGCTGACTAGAGGAGCAGCAAAGAGTTCCAGCAGGGGAAGTCAGGCGGGAATGTAGATTAAACGTCCCTCTCCCACGCAGAGTCCAGAACCCAACCCACTAGAGGAACAGGATGTTTCCGAACAGGGGAATGTCACTCCCATTGTGTGTGCAGTTCCAACTGGCCGAGAACCCCGGTAGAATGAGCCCGGGTTGGTTCCCGGTTCTGCTGCGCTACGGTACGATCTGGCCTTGAACCATTTGCGGCTTGGAGCTTCGTGGTTAGCGACAGATGCTTAGGTGACAAAGGAGAGAGCTTAGCCAGCCGGGAGGGTTTAGACTGATGGAGTCCCCGGAAATTGGCTCGCTCATAGAGTATCCTGAGTGGATAGGAGGCATTCATGAAGAGGCTCAGCCCAGACTCCCATGGAAGTCTCCAGGTGCTTTGCAGGCGGGGAGCAGGCAGGAGCCAGCAGGCTCCCGACTCCTAGGTACTGGCCCAGAGCAAGAAAAGATAGAGAGAGCGTTGGCAGCGGCAGCAAACTGCTCCCAGATGTTGAGTCTGGTGGCTTCGCCAGAGGTGGCCACGATCGCCATGTCGGCAGGAGGGCAAGCTGAAGAGCAAAACCGGCAAAGGATGGTGAGTAAGCTGAGTTGGTGGTGATGATACCCAAAGAAAGCGGCACAAGAGGTTCTCGGGTGTACTCCGGGGGTTAGAAGTTTCCCTCCTGCAGCCATTCCATGGGTTGGCCTGTCATGGCGGAATCCGAGGAGTCCACGGGGAACCTGTAGGAAGAGGGACTGAAACACACCCCCCTTTCCCAGGTTGCACGAGGGGGGCGAGGTCCCGCCAGGCTCAGTTCACAAGCCGGATGGCCCGGGAGAGGTGGGATCCAGAGAGTTAGTGTTTAGATTTAAGCCTTATGGAAGGGAAAGAAAGGCTTGTTTTGCAGCCTGTGAAGGTTGCTTTTAATGCAACCCTCCTGGGGGCCGCCTACACTCCCCTTTCTTTAGTTGTTTGACAGGGAGGGCAGGAGGTAGGCGACCCTGGTGGGAATTGGCTTCAGAGCGTCATGGGGTGCGTCAAAGGCCTGAGGTCCGAGCCTATGAGAGAGAGGAACAGAAGCCGGGTCACTAAGGGGGGGGGGTGTTGTGGAGTATGCATGCTTAATCCCAGCAACACAAAGGGGGCTTTGGGAAAGAGCACCTTTTTTGGGGGATAGGTGCATCGAGGGGATGAAGCAACCCGGCAATTAGAGGCAAATTCTCTCGCACACACAAAGGAAAAGGAAAGGGGGGGGTTTCTTTGCAGGGAGTTGCACTTACCACGTGACCTTGGTGGCTAATGCAGGAAGCTGGATGGTGCTAAATTTTTTGTGATGGCGAATTATCCCGGGGTTGCAGCCCTTGAGACCGCTCCTTAAGGGGCTGGCCCGGCCGAGCGTGGCAAACACCACCCACCCAAATCTTGAGGAGGATCTGTGTTTTGCAGCAACCCCTTGGGGGTATTAGGGGCATAATGGCGGCAGCCCCTTTTTTAAACTGGGGCCCTGTCACTGGCAAGTGCCACTTGTGTATCAGGAGAGCAGACAGATTTTGCAATCCAGGGAGGGCCCAGTCCCAGCCAAGATTAGCCCTCCCATGCCTTTACTGGTCGAGAAAAAACAGAAGGAAAGAGAGGAGGGGAGAGGGAAACAGATCTAAACTGCGTCATGCCAATGTGGCAGTGTAGGCTCAGATGGGCTGAAAGGAAAAAAAAGGTTGCCCTCAAGGAGAGGTTTGAAGAAAAGTTTTGAAGAGTTTAAACCAAGATGGGCCAGCTTGAAGCGAAGGTCCCATCGGTATCCTAGGGAATTGCCATGCGAGCTGTGTCCCGTTTAAGAAGCCCGGATGCTGTAATGAAGCTTGAGAAGCCTTTCAAGGCATTGGCACACATAATCAAGAAGGAGAAAAAGCTTTGGTGAATTGAAGCGCTTAAGGCATAGCTTAGAAGCAATGGGAAAAATCCCCCCTATGGGGGGAAAACTTTAGGGTCTCTCTCTCTTGAAAGGGGGCAAGACAGCCTGCAGAACATACATAGGCATTACAGAGCACACATATAAAAGTAGCTTGAGGAGGTTGGCAACTCTGATTACCCAACTCTGATTTGAGATCTTGCTCTCTCTGAGGTACCCCTAGCCCGATTTTGCTGCCACTGGGAGAAAAGAAAAAACTTTAGGCTTAGAAGTTGCTTGCACAGGCGCTTAGGAAGGCTATGAGATTTGGTTTTGAACCTTACAGCTGGAGAGGGCCAAGGGGGCTTCTTCTTCACGAAGGACGAAAAACTTTGGCTTAAAAGGCCATTGTCTTGAGCATCTTCCCTTTTCCATGCCTCTCATTGTCCTGTGGATTGGCTATAGGGCATTCTGAGGGAGGAGTTCAAAGCGTAGTCGATCCTCTTCCGTCAGCATTTCTTTCTGTTGCAATTCAGTGACTGTGGACTCTGCAGAGATTTTTTGAAATCACGTGCCATTCTAGGGGCACTAAGCCCGAGGAGGCATGGTGACTTTTAAGAGTAGAAGGAGGCTAGCAGAGCAGAGGAAGTATATGGGCAGTAGGGGAAGCTGAGCAACTGAGATTTAGATTAGCTGAACTTAGATTAGACTCAGAGTGAGAGCATAGAGGCAGGAGTGTTCCAGGTGAACTTGGCGAAGTTTCTGCGGGATGTTTGTCCATACTTGGATGTGGATGAAAGCTTCCTGGTGGTGCATGCCAGGAATTACGATGACCCCCCTGGGATGATGAACAACCCTGTTCAGCGGCGGAAGCTTTGCTTAGGAACCAGCCTAGTGGTCTCTCCGTGGGGATGGGATCACTATACTGTGAGCTGGAGCGAAGATCTCATGGGGAGCTCCGGGGAAGAAGGGTTTGAGGGAGTGCGGATCTTGGTTCCGGGCTGGGGAGATACCGGGCCTTGGGCCTCCCAGCGGGCATTAGAGGCGCCCGGCCCTAGACTTTCCTGGGGGTCTTAGCCCTCTGGGGAGAGACCCCTCCTCCGTCAGGAGAGTTGTAGGCCCCCCCCCCCTTGGGCAGCCTACAATTCCTCCGGAAATGTACAGCTTGCAGCATGAGTGAAACACTTTCCGTCTCGGGGCTGCCCCATGGCAGCGTGAGGAGAGGCTTGGCGACTAGAAGGCTGGCTTGATGGGCGAAAGACCCGATATATCCTGGCAAGCTTTGAGCATGTCCGGCCAGCTTCGGGGTTCCTTCCTAGGCCTGTGATCGGCTTTGCGGCACTCATGAGGCGTTCTCGCTTGGCAAAGGCGGCTTAAAGGAGTTAAGCCCTGGGCCTCCCTCGTTGTCCAACCGCCTGCCTCTTGAGGGGCCTCCTGGAGCCTGTTCACAGAGCTTCGGCATGGGGGGGGCTCTTGGGGTTTTTGCCGGATGGAGTGGAGAAACTCTGGGTTGGCTGGCGGCATTTGGGGACTTTGTCATAAATGCTGCTTATAAGAGCACTCCAGAAGGCGACCGTGGGGAATTGTTAGCCTCAGGCAGGACAATCTGATGCGTTGGGGTTGGCGAAAGCATCGAGAAGCCGTAAAGCTGAGCGGCTGTGTAGAGCCTGGGGCGGCTGCCCTGCTAAGAGCATTGCTGGCGGAGACTTCGCCTTCCCAGATCCCTACAAACTGTGCAGGGGGGCTCAGGGGCATCACGCTGGAAGGTGGTCCTCAGTGAAAGTCGTCCAGGAACCATTAAAAGTGGCTCCTCGCGACGCGCCTCGAGGGCATAGCTTCTCACATAGGGGGTGGTGACTCCCACGTCCCGCACCGCTTCTGCGAGGAAGCTCGGTGAGGGATATTACCAAGCTCAGGAAGCGATTTTCGACTAACTTTCCCGCCCGGAACTAGCACCACCATCCTCCCCCACGGTATCTGTGTGAAGTGGATGGGGGGCACAATGCAAAGGGAAACTATCGGCGTATCGTCTTCCAGAATCAGGGTTTCTTTCTTCTGCACAGATGCGGTGGCTATCACGTTCTGCGAGAGTTTCTGCAGAAACCCAGCGCCATTCACGATGGCGCTAGCCGGAGGTGTCAGATGGCTTCGGAGAAAATGAAGGCGAACTCAAGGGGGGAGGCGGCTGAGCCGCGGGAGAGTTTGAAATGGGTGAAGAAGGCCCGAGGGGGGGGCAGAAGGAGGACAGGCGTCCAATTTAGTGGATAGAGAAAATTCCGGGGTTGAAATTGAAGGTGAAAGATGTCCCCAGAAAGGAGGGCGGCCTACAACCAGGGGAGCCGTAGGTCCTGCAGGCTGATGGCGACGAAACATTGTCTCCACGTCCAGTAGCGAAGCGACGCGCATGCGGTAGCGAGGCTCTGTCGCGAAGAGTCGCCCGATGTTTTCCCAGTCGCCTTAAGATTCAATGTCCCCCTCTGGGTACCATGGACACTGAGCTTCAATCTCCTCAACCAATTTGCGCAGCTCCAACTATCTCGCCTACGAGGGACCCTGCGCGTGGGTGCGTTAGCGCTTTCAGTTGCGTCCAGCGTGCTTGTCATAAGCCCTGCTTTTGCAAGCTCCCATATACTCACCGGTGTTCCGTCCCGGACGAGAGGGTGTCCTAGGGTGGCAGATGTCTCTGGATCTTGCGCCGATCAGAAGGACAGAAGGCGTGATACCGAAGCGGTGGTCCCTGGATCCTCGCCCGATCCAGCGGACTTCGGTATGCGCGGCCCTTCCCAGGCGTGCAGTGAAGCAGGGTGGAGGTTCGAGGATTCCCGGGTTTCGGCACCAGCTTGGTAATTTGTCGACCGCACGCGGTCAGCGGAAACGAGCAGAGCGAGGCCGGAGATAACATCTGGTGGAGATAAGCCAGCAGCCGGGGCCGGAGGTCCGTGTTCCCTATGAGTCTCCGTCTGCGGTTCACAGCACCCCATTATTATCCTATTGGGGAAGTGTAGGAGGGAGGACGGGGGGGGGAGTTCGGAGAGCCCGGGAGGTGAGGAGATCATCATGTGATACGCGATCTCAATCTGGCGCTCACGTCTTGACGGAGAGGAATGCAGTCACAGCGTCTAGGCCTAATAATCCCTCACCTGGGGCAAGACCATTTGTCCCTGCGCCCGGTAGTGGTGGTGCCGGGCAGTTCATGACCCGTATTGACTCATGGGGGGGATGAGGTGGGGAGTGGTCACGACGGCCAGGCGCAGGTCCGTTAGCGTCTAGCGTTCTCACGGCACTGCTGAATTGACAGTGCACTACTACAGTATAACCAATATTAGACAACTACTAATAGTCTGGATCCTATCAGCTGTGAGTGGAAGAAGCTCATGGGATGGATTTCTCCCCCTCTTCCCTGGAACATCCATGAAAAGGGATTATTTGGAACACTGTGGGATAAAACACGAGGGACTCCAGCTTGAGGAAAAGCCAACAGTAATCAGCCTGCTCTTCCCTTGGGTCAGCTTCTGCCAGGAGAGAAAGAGCTCATACAAAGGGTACGGGACAGTTTCTGCTGATTTCTGCTTTATCGTGCAGCTACCTTCTCTATTTGGGTGCTGTGTGGTTTCCGGGCTGTATGGCCGTGTTCTAGCAGCATTCTCTCCTGACGTTTCGCCTGCATCTGTGGCTGGCATCTTCAGAGGAAGATGCCAGCCACAGATGCAGGCGAAACGTCAGGAGAGAATGCTGCTAGAACACGGCCATACACGGCCATACAGCCCGGAAACCACACAGCACCCAAGTGATTCCGGCTGTGAAAGCCTTCGACAATACCTTCTCTATATCCCACTCTATGCCCAACCTTCTGGACCACGTCATTGGAGGAGTGGGGAGAGAGGGGGTCAATTGGCTGCAGCAGAAAGGTTGAGAGAAAGGCTTCATGAACTCCTTCCACTCACAGTTTGTAGGGTACCCATTCTCTTCTAGGTAACATCTTTTAAAAATACAGCTAGTTAGTCCCAACAATCATTCCATTATTATTATTATTTTCTTTGCAGTTGGTGACTTACAATTTACTGTGACTTTCACTTTTTTCACATCTGGAACAGAGACATCATTTTCAGCACTGCATTCATATTCCCCAGCTTGGTTTCTTGTAATTTCATAGATGTCCAGATACTGTCCACTTTCAAATGGTTTTGCTGAAATTAAGACAAACAAATGAGAAAAAGTTTACAGGAAGTTAAATTGGCATTGACTGGAGTATCACTCAGATATAAACAAGCACCTTATACCTTGCTCTAGGAAAGAAAACTGTTAACAGCACTGTTCAAAAATAAAGGTGGAGAATGATTACATCTTTTCTTTCTGCTTGGGTACAGAAAAAACAACAACTTCACATTGTACAGCCTCCCTTAAATAGCTATACTATAACAATGACTGTTGCAGGATGGAATATACACCATCTCTTTATAATTGATTAGAGTTACCTAACTTAGACATACATCAAGTAAATCTATGCCTATTTTAAAATTGAGCTGAACAGCCTTCTAGACAAGTAGATGAAATTCTACCATTACGCCTCAGTTAATATTGACTTTTACAAAATATAAGGTTCCATTTTAACCAGAAAAAGCTGACACACATTTCAAATATTTGCAGTGGAAAAGCATTTCATTTTGACTAAAGCTTTTGAATCACAATGTTCTAACAGCTTCAAGATCCATTGTGTTCTACTTTAGGTTTAAAGATGTATATGAGTTGGAACTATCCATGCTTGCTTTCAGAATCAAGAAACAAGCCAGGAAGCAAATGGAAGACTTGAATACCAAGGTTTCCTTGCTCAAATTTCTCACAGATGAACAGAGGTGTATCAGGGGGAAATGGCACCTGGGGACATCACCTGCTTTGGGTGCCCCCCGCCCCCGTGCCCCCCATGCTCAGGGATGGGGCTTGGGGGCTGCTCAGATGGGTATCACAGCGGCGCCTGCCTGAGCTGCCCCCTGCCTCCCTGGAGGCCACCTCCTGCCCTCCTCAGGCCCTGGGGAGGGCAGAAGCCAGCCTGCAGGGAGGTGGGGGGTCAGGGTGCCATGGCAGATGGCCCAGGAGCTGGTCTACCATTGTGGTGCCTGTCCAAGCTGCCCCTGCGGGCCTGGGAAGGGAAAAAGGTGGCTCAGACGGGTGCCACAGCAGCAGGCCGACTCCTGGTAGCAGGCCGGCTCTGTCTTTAGGCGCCTCCCCCGCGTCGATCCAACTCTTCTGAGCCGGGTGGGCGCAAGGGAGGAGGGGGTGGGAATGATTTTACAACCCCCCTGCCATTGCACCTGGAGTCATTTGACCCCCCTGTCCCCATGGGCTCCTGCAGATGAATTCCTGAACTAAGCTGAACACATATGAAACTGCCATGTCCTGAGTTAAACCATCAGCCCATCAAAGGCAGAAGTGTCTATGTTGTCCAGCAGCAGTTCATGTTTGGTTACTGTACTGTGTGTGTTTTCTTTTATTTGGATATATGCCATTAAAGGATGTTGACTTGATTTGGCCAGCAGCAGCTCTTCATAATGTCAGTCTTTCATATCACCCACTGGCCAATAGTTTTAACTGTTGATTTCCCTAGTTGAACCCAAGACATTGAATGTGCAAAGCAGATGCTCTACCACTTAGCCACCATTCAATTCCTTGTGAATTGGCATAGCTTGTAAGAAGCAAATAAGGTAAGCCTCCAACATGGATGCAAGAAATGAAGCAATTTTAACACCAATTGACATATTAGCAATGCATTCAAATTAATTGCAAACATCAAGAAATAGAAATGAATGATTGCTTAGAAAACATGTATAAAATGCTGTATGTTGATGCTGTATCAATTTTTTTAGAAATTCAATATTGATGTTAAAAATGGGATTTCAATGGGTGTGAAACATCCTACCGACAAATCTCACCACTGCTTTGGAGTCATGTTTTAAGACTGGAGTCATGTTTTAAGATTGCTCCATCTTCACTGTATGATCCCATTCCCTGTCAATTAAGAATTATCACAGCATATACACACTATCAGAATTTGTTACATGATGATGCTACTGAGGGACAACACTTATTAACCTCACTCAGAATAAGGAGAAAGATAGAAGGTATCCCCACTGTTGAGGAAACAAGGCACTTTACCCTGTCATGCATCACTTTCACTACTTACCAGCATTGTGCAGCAAAATCTTTTCAACCTAATCAATACATTCAGGTGTCATTTTGTACAATAACTGGTGCAGAATATGAATGAAATGTCCACACATATGGTGGTGTAAGCATCTCAATGTGCATTTAGATATGGATTATGTTCATCATGACTGTATTATTTTCAAAGGGTTGTGCACCACCAGCCACATTCTGTTCCAAATTATTATCTCAGAGGAGAGAGGAAGCAACATCAGGAGGGATCATCAGCTTAATTGTCTTGGCAACAGGGATATGTTCTCTGCAACATCTACCCCCTTGAGAACACATTTGTATGTACGAAGGGGGTAAAACACTGGGGGGGGGGGGGAAGCTAAAGTATTTCCGGAAAAATAAGAAGCAGTGGGGTGTTGGGGGCTAAGAAAAATTATCTACCTTAGAAACCCTGAAAATGTGCTTCTGACAAATGAACTCACAGATGAGCACTCCATCTCTACCTTCTCTCCTCTTCCTCCAGCTGGGGAAGATAAACAAAGCATGTGGAGTAATGTTTCTAGCTTCCATAACAAACAGGGAAAAAAGAAGAGTAGTTCAAATAGCTTCAAACTCCAACAGGTTCATGCAAGCACTCCCAACTAATAGAACTGCCTACTTGAAAATCTGACCTTAGGGAAGGTCTTCAAATTAACACATGAGACTAATATAAGAGAATATGTTGAAAGTGTAAGTTCTATCACAACAGATGGGAAGCTTTCTTTCTCAGGCACCTCTCTGTGTTAACATTTCCCCAGATGGAGGAGGAATGGGAGGCAGCAATTAGCAATGGAGGATGTGGGCAGAGATCAGAAACACTAGCAGTTTGAAGTAGTTCCTGTTTTGGTGGCAAGTAGCATCACAGTGGGTTCCTTGGCTGTTCTGTGAAGACACCTTTCATTTGGTCTAATTTGAGTTTATGCCTTACCCATATTTCAGCAGGAACATGTTACAAGTCCTAATACCACATGCTATCTGATAACATTCAGGTTCATGAGCCCCAAATAAATTGTTTTATTGCAGAAAAATTATAGGCTCCCTCGTACTTCCTTTGCACCTTCTTGTTCTCTCAGGGTACACTTATACTGTGTGAGCCCTTCTCTTTGGAACATTTATTTATTTTTAGTAAAATGTTTGGCCTATATTTCCTTTAAGTGCCTGGTGGCTTATAACAAAAGACATCTAAGGAGAGACATGATAGAAGTTTATAAAACTGTACATGGTGTAGAGAAAATGAACAGAGAGGAACTTTTCTCCCTTTCCCATAATGCTAGAACTCAGAGGTAGGGATGTGCATTCCAAAATTGTGAGCTAAAAATATAGATGAGAAGTGCTGTTTCTGGTCATTACCATGATTTCTGAAATGGTAAACCTAAGTCTATAAAAGACTATGTAAGATCCTGCATGCTGGTCCTAAGTTGTGATCATCATTATCTCTGAAATTGCCCACAAAGACATGTGTATATGTTCATACACCTGGGACCCTGATTTTTTAAGTTTCCAGTTGCACAAACTTTCTCATGTTGTGGTGAATGCACGTAATGTGATGATATGCTTTTAAGAATTTGAGTTGATGGGTGGAGTTAAGAGACCCATGAAAAGCAGTTGGAACTGAGACCTGGGGGAGTTATGTTGGATTATTAAATTTGTATTTAGCAGAGTGTGGAATTAGAGATCATAAGACAGTTGCTGTTATATAAAAAGAAGTTTACTTACTAATAAGGGAGGGTTTACATGGAAGAAAATAAAGAATAACTTTCTATCCTAGCACTGACTTGGTTACCTTGCTTAGGACCATGTGATCCCACATGGTGCCTATCTAGCAAGGCAGAGATTCACCTCTTGTGGTGATCTCAACATTGCTGTAGCATCTTTTGAAAGTAAGTTCTCATGGTGTGGTGTGGTGTGAGACAAAGAAACATAATTAACTTTATAACCTCTGACTACTGACTTGTCTCACATAGGCAATGCCGGGGTTAGCTGACCAATAGCTTAATCAATGAACTGGCCATATAACTCTGACCTCAGTAACTAATTAACATGCACACAGTTAACCCCTTCATGTCTGAATTGTGACAGACACTTGCAAATCCCAAAGGTCTGCAGTTTTTTCTTTGAGGCTTGAGAGACAGCAAGAGAGCAGAGATCTGATACAGCAGAAAATGGCAAAGTTTTTCCCACCAGAAGCCTTTGATTTCAATCAGCCTGCTGGATGATTTGCCTGGAAACAGCATTTCTCCAGGTACAGAATTGCCACTAAACTGCATGAGGAGGCAGGAGAAATCCAAGTATGCTCCTTAATTTATGCTTTGGGCCCCTAAGTAGAGCAGATCTTCAACTCATTAATCTTTACAGCAAAAGGAGATAAGAATAGCTTTGACCTAGTGTCGGGAAAATTTGAAGAATATTTTGTGCAGCTGCAAAAATGCAGCTGCAACTTACCACAACTGCCGTTGCTTCCCTGGGAAGGGACCAAGCATTGGCCCAGTACACGTTTCTTCCCGACTGTGGGCAAGGGGCTGGCTTCTGGCTTGGCACAGATTTCGTTGTCACATCCCTCCTCTCACGGGATGCAATGATGATGTCATCAGCCAGGGCCAGAACGGGCCTCAGTTGCCTTCCAGAGCTCGTTGCAGCAACCCACCCACGTGGTCCCCTTTTGAAAATTGTTAATGCATGTTTCTTCTTATCATAGCCTATTGGCGGATTGTGCATGGGGTAGGGGAAGCTGGTGTGCTGACCCTGTTTTTTCCTCCTTAAGAGGTCGGGGGTGGAGAAAGTCATTGGCTGGAATGTCCAACGGGGGCTATGGAGGCTTGCGCCCCAGCAGCATATTGGGGGGGAGCCAGACAGGAGCCTTCTGCCCAACTGGTCTCTTTCCCCTAATCTTGCTGCTGTAGTCATTTCCTCTAGCAGGTGGGCTCAAAGAATTGGTTTGCACTGGGAGACAGCACTTGGGCTGCCCAGTTGCTTGGATCACCCCTCCCATGCTGCGCCTTTTGCGTCCTGCATTCGGTGTCAATAAACTACAGTTATGGCCAAATATTTTACCCATATATTTTACTTGGAGGCTGAAATTTGAAGAATATTTAGTGCCCAAATGCAACCTTTTCATGAGAGGGCTTGTTTTCACCAGAGAAAAAAGAAACCTGGTGAATCTGCTAATGCTTATATAACGTGGCTGAATGAACAAGCTGTAGTTTGTGATTTTAGAACTAGCAAAAGTAAAACTATCAGAGACCAATTAGTTGTGGGTATTCTAGACACAAACCTTTCTCAGAAGCTGAAACTTAAAAGTGACCATACTCTGGATGTTGCAATGCAGCTAATTAGAAGCTGTGAACTGACTAAAGCATCAGTTCATGAACAAAGTTCTCTAAAAGGACTACAAGAGGTTTCTAGGACTGTAAAGTTTCCTAAACACCCCACCCCAGTGAGGAAAAGTCCCAGACCTTTCCAGAAATATCCTAGTGAGCCAGCGAAGCGACTGCACTGCAAACCAAGCCAAGCCAGACCCCTAATTGTGCATGCTGTGGGGAAAAAAAACATGCACAGAGGGCAGAATATATCAGCAGAGTAGAGCAGAGCTACCTATAGTAGACAAGGAGGTTTAGTAGTCCAACTGCTTACACTCAGCAGCCTCCCACCTTCTTGGAACAAGACACTTCACACAAGTTGTTCTTTCCACAGGAAGGCTTTACTTGTTAATTGCAGCATAACACTATACTATGCACTATACAAAGTTCTTAAGCTACATAGGACTAAGCAGTAAGATAAGTAAGATCTAAGACTAAGGATACATACAGAATTCTATACACAGCTTTATAATGTTCAAGCTAGCACTTTGCCCAGCAACAGCCTTCCATAGGAACAGAGTCACAGTCTCTTGCACGAATCACGTTAAAGGTCGACTATCACAAGATGCTCCAGACCAGGGGTCTGCAACCTGCGGCTCTCCAGGTGTTCATGGACTACAAATCCCAATTGGCCATGCTGGCAGGGGCTGATGGGATTTTTAGTCCATGAACAACTGGAGAGCCGCAGGTTGCAGACCCCTGCTCCAGACTCTCTGGCTCCAGCTCTGTTGCTGACCCAGCTATCTGCTGCCTAGGAGATGAACCCTCTTTTTTTTTTTTTACCATACCATGACAGAGTATTCTGCAAAGGTTGCAGAGTGCTACAAGTGCAAACAAATAGGACATTTTGCTACAGTTTGCAACACTCATGGTATAAGAGAAGTTGCATATACAGAGGGTGCCTCTGACCAGATATTTTTGGGACCAGTCAGCTGCTCCAAACCTATGACTGACCCATGAGTGGTTTCTTTGCAAATTTTTGGTCTGACTTGGGAATTCAAAATAGATATTGGAGCTGATGCAAATGTGATTTCAGAGTCTGTTTACAGGAACTTCAAAACTGTCCATGCCTTTACCAAACCTCTTGCATATTCTACAACTCAGGGAGAGGCAACATAAATTGTGTGGGATATTTCCAAGCTAAAACCTATTTCAAGGGAAAGTCTACAGCTTCAAGTTTCATGTACTCAGAACTCAATCAAAAAACCTTCTGAGAAAAGATACAGATGTTGTAATGGGTGTGATCTGTCACGTAGATGACTTTCCACAGGAATCTCAACAGGAATTGGGAACTTTACAAATACCTCCCATTAAAATAAGGCTAAAAGACAATGCTACACCTTACACTGTCAGCACTGCTAGGTCCATATCAGTACCTCTAATTTCAAAAGTGAAAGCTGAAATAAACTTCACTATGGAGTGAAGTTTATTTCACTTATTTCAATAAACTTCACTATAGAGTGACTGAACCAATCACCGAACCTACAGATTGGTGTGCTCCAGTCGTGTCAGTACCCTGAACAAATAACTGAACAAAACTATCATGCATGAATATTTTATTCCTCCAGCTATAGAGGACATCCTTCCAAGATTAGCCAGTGCCCATGTATTTTTACTGCTGGACGCTGCAAGAAGATTTGGGCAGATTTGCTTGAAGGCTGAAAGTGGAAAGCTAACCACTTTCATTACTCCTTTTGCCCAATACTTTTTCTACAGATTGCCATTTGGAAGCACTCCACAGGTATTCCAGAGACAGATGATTTACAGCACCTAGAAGGTATATCTGTTTATATGGATGGCATCCTGGTCTATGGTCATACAGAAGAAGAGCATGATGCTTGACTAAACAAAGTCCTTCCCACCTTACAGAAGGCAAATCTACAGCTTGACAAAGCTAAATGTCTTCTACATCAATTAACATGATGTTAAACCTGACTTGAAGAAAATCGAAGCAATCCTACAAATGGATCCTCCCACTAACACTACAGAACTTTAAATGCTTTTTAGTGCACTACCTAGGCAGGTTCTTGTCAAATTTGGCAGAAGGCCTACATCCTTTGAATGACTTACTAAAATTCGATGCAGCTTGCCATTGGGATTTGAATCAAGTAGAGTCATTTGCAAAAGTAAAACAACTGTTAACTAGTGCATCTGAATTAGCATACTATGATGTCAACTGTCCTACTGTTGTCTGCACTGACACAAGTAGATATAGCCTTGGTGAAGTACTTCTTCAAAAGAATGATGGTGGAATAAACCAGTTGCATTTTGTTCCAGAATCCTCATTGATGCAGAAACTCGATATGTTCAGATTGAGAAAGAATGTTTAGCATCAGTTAGGACTTATGAATGGCTTCCCAAATATTTATTTGGTTTGTCTTCTTTTCAACTCTTCACTGATCACAAACCTCTAGTCCCACTGATAAACTGCAAAGATTTTTACAGGAAGAGAGTTTGCGGAGTTTGCAGAGACATACCAAATTGAACATGTCACAGCCAAACTACACTTTCCACAGTCAAACAGGGAGGTAGAGAGAGCCATGCAAACTGCAAAGAAAATCCTAAAGCTTTACTAGCCAACTGTGCTACTCCTATAACTGATACAAATACAGCCATGCACAACTAAATAATGGTCATCAAATCCAGACATTGCTTCCTACCTTAAGGACAGTCTTGTATCCTTAATGGTCAAATCTGAGGAATGTTCAAATTAATGACCGGAAAGCCAAAGCAGGATACAAAAGACATCATGACCAACATAATGGAGTTCACACATTGCCATCACTGCCAAGAGGACCACAAGTAAGATAAAGCTGGATGATGATAAAGAATGGTCCAACCTTGTGGTAGTCGGACCACTAAGGCATGACTCCAGGGACCCAGCAGGGCGAGGTGACAAGTGATGGAAAGCTATTAAAACATGCTAGCATAAAAGCTCAGTGTTGTTTAGTAGATGAAAAAGCAGTAAAATATTTGACTCTGGATCGACAGTTTGGCTGTATTCCAAGAAAGCGAGGAGATAATATAGATGCCTTTGATGGATAAAGGAAATGATGCTTGTGATCTCTCAGTCTTTCATGAATTTATTTGAAGATGTATAGTTAATTGATAATACCTATGTTGACCAGGTCGATCCCTAAGGTTCTGATTTTATCCACAATGACTTAGGACCAATGAAATTGGCACTGATCTTTAAAAAAATGTTAAATTAAGGTCACTGGTAGAAATTCTAAAATGTAGCTTAAGCCAGTATTTTATAGTGGCAATCCAGGCTTCAGTTTCAATTAATGAAAGTCCGGCTTCGAGACACAATGTTGGATATGTGACATTGTTTGGAATTCCTAGTATCCTTCTCAGGAAGTGTGATTAAATTTGTTCGATGTCTGGGTGGAAATCTCCAATCCATATGGGAATCCCATAGAAAATTTTTGGCAATAACTTGAGCCCAGTTATTGCCATAGCATCCTGCTCATTCTTCCTTCTCTTCCCCACCCTGCCTTACACAGTCTTGTCACCTTCACAGAACAGGAACATGGGCCACAGCAGGAATGACAGAGCTAATATACAAAGCAAAACATGTCTGAGAAGAGCCCAAGTAAATAATGAAAACAATTTAGAAAAGCAATTAATGGATACAATGAATTGGAGCAGAATGATGTTCTCTCCCTCCTTCCATACTACCTTTCTGTTTTGCTTGAAAAGAATATATTTTAAAAGGTAAGCTTCCACTAAAGAGCCAGCTGTTCCTGTTTATGTGGTTGGCTGCTGTTACATTCCACTGTGACCAGACTGAATGAATTTCTAGGAAAACATTATTTGCTATCAATCTGAAATGAGGCATATGTTAGCAGCCAGAATGGAATGAAAACTAACTTATGCTCTGCTTGAAAATAGCATGGCCTAGTCAAGACACTCCATTTTCATATGCTGTTGTGTACAGTATTTTGGATAAACTTTGATATATTGATGACACATTTCTTTTTCACAGGATAAATCAAAGTAGTTTCATAGCAATGTAGTTCATTGCAGTGAATCAATGGGGAGAAATGAAAAATAAAGATTGTAGTTAAATGAAGTAACCATAGAAAATGAGGTATCTTGAAATTCTGGGCCATTGATTGAGGAATTTAGTGTTTTCAGTTATAAATACTGATGGGTGCCTTAATTACCTGTAGGATAATCTGCCATACGTATTTATTGGGTATGCAACAATCTTCTCCTTCTTACAAAAGTGTTCTGTGATCTGACCATGTGCTTTCAGTTCACTTCTACTGAACATAACCTTAATCCAAGGATCATATTTAAAACCCAAGGCTGGAAGTTATACATACACAGAGCTGTTTTACCACTAGTCCACCTTGTTTAGTATCATTTACTCTAACAGAAGGTGGGACTCTGCAGATAAATACCTTTCCCAACAGCAGAGGCATAGCTATAAGGTGGTGGGGTGGGGGTGCATCTTGCACCAGGTGCATGCCAGTGGGTCATGTGGGGGGCAGAAAATTGCCCCCTGACCCCTCCCCCTTCCCTCCAGACAGGGCCGAGAAAACCCCAGTGTGCTGCAGACACCCCAGCTGCCGCTGTCAGTACAGAGAGGCTTGGAGGAGTCCCTCTCCATTCCTCCCTCCCTCCTTTTATCTTTGTGGCTGGCCCAGAACAAACCTTGCTGGCTCGCCTGGCTCCTCTGTGCTTTATGGGGGAAAGGAGGAGGGGTCGTGTCTTCTTCCTCGCTTTCACATTTCCGTTACTCCCTTCCTCCTCTGAGAGGGGAGGTTGAGTAGAGTTGAAGGGAGAGCAACAGAGGAAGATTTTGCCCCAGTCTGTGATTCTGCACAGATCCCCGCTTCTGCCCCTATGCTGCTCCAGCTGTTTCTGCATGGGCACAGGGATTTTTAAATTTGCCTTGCGATCTATTCTGCACATGTGCAGATAACCTCAGTTTCCTGCATTCTGATTGGCAGCTGGTTGTGTCACTCAAATGGCATCATTCTCCCCCATTTCCCCATTCACTTTCACAGTGGGATAAACCATGGATTGAGAAAGAGGAAGGGGGGGAAGGGGGAACGAAGAGCAGCCTGCCTTTCCCAGGCAGGATGGGAAGAAGGTTTGTGACCGGGGGGCAGCAGCCCTTCTGCAACTGCTGCAGGGAAAGACTCCATTTAGGAGAGGAGGAGGGAGCCCTTTTGCACAGATGGCTGGGAAGCTGCGATTCATTTTATGCTCGCCGCCTCTCCCCCCCCCCCAGTAAATCTCCCCCTCCTCCAGCAGATGGATTTTTGCCACTGTGGCTCAACAGCGGGTGCCCCCTCCCTACTCTTTGGACTGCACACAAGCATCTGCTTAATGTGACCAAAGCACCCACCCCCATCTTTGCCATTTGCATTTCCAGCTCACACTCAGCATGGAAAGTGTTGGGCGGGCCAGAATGGCGAGGTGGGAGAAATACAAAAGTTCTTGCCTGGATCTGCTCCTGTTTTCACAACACCAGGGTCGCACAGGAGTATTTCAAAAGTACCACCTTGCTCATGATTTCTGAAATTCATGGAGCAAAGGCCATACCATGGGACAGTGCTGGGGCCACGCTGGGGCAGCTGCAGCTCTGGGAGCTGTGAGGAATCCTTGAATACACAGGTATATTCCCCATGCTCACACCAGTGCAATTTCGCCATGAAAAACTGGCCCAGGATACACTTTGCAGTTGTCCAGGCTAGAGGGACAATACCAAATGATACCAAATGAGACCAAATGAGACCAAATTATGTAGGGTGGTGAGAACCGCAAAGGATTGCGAAGAGCTCCAAGCGGACCTTGATAAATTAGGTGAGTGGGCTCAGAAATGGCAAATGCAGTTCAATGTAGCAAAATGTAAAGTGATGCACATAGGGGCAAAAAAATCCAAACTTCACATACACGCTACAGGGGGTCAGTGCTATCAGTCACAGACCAGGAAAGGGATTTAGGCGTCTTAGTTGATAGTTCCATGGGAATGTCAACTCAATGCATGGCAGCTGTAAAAAAGGCAAACTCTATGCTGGGGATCATTAGAAAAGGAATTGATGATAAAACTTGCAAGATTGTCATGCCCATATATATAAAGAAGAAAACAGTGGCCGCGACACATACTTAGAGTACTATGTCCAGTTCACAGTGGTCGCCGCATGTTCAAAAGGATATTGAGGAGATAAGAAAAAAGAGAAGTGCAGAGAAGAGGGCAACAGGGATGATTGAGGGACTCGAAGCACCTTCCCTATGAGGAAGAAGGCTACAGCGTTTGGGACTCTTTAGTTTGGAGAGAGGCGGCTGAGGGGGGATATGAGTTAGAAGTCTACAAAATTATGCATACAGGGTAGAAAATGTTGAGCCAGAGAGACATTTTTCTCTCTTTCTCACAATACTAGAACCAGGGACATTCATTGAGAAAATGTCTGGGGGGGAAGAATTACAGGACTAATAAAAGGAAACACTTCTTCAGCAGCGTGTGATTGAATTGTTTGGAATATGCTACCACAGGAGGTGGTGATAGGCCACTAACCTGGACCCAAGAAAAACTTTAAAAGGGAAGCTTGGACAGATTTATAGGAGGGAGAAGTTGATTTATGGCTACCAATCTTGATCCTCTTTGATCTGAGATTGCAAATGCCTTAACAGACCAGGTGATCGGGAGCAACAGCCGCAGAAGGCCATTGCGTTCATATCCTACATGTGAGCTCCCAAAGGCACCTGGTGGGCCACTGCGAGTAGCAGAGAGCTGGACTAGATGGACTTTGGTCTGATCCAGCTGGCTTGTTTTTATGTTCTTGGGGGAGGGGGGAAGTTTATTGGTATTTTTTTTTATTTTGGTTTAATAGATTTGGAAATTTTATGAATTCTGAGAAAAGCTGATATTTTATATTGGCTTATCGGTTATTAAACCCGTTCCCCCCAAAATGCCTGCCTCCAACCACCAATGGGTGCCTGCTGCCTCTGTTACTCGAGTGAAGGTTGGAGGCGGGCAGAATTTGATGCTGGACTTGGCTTGACCAGGTCCAGCTTTAAATGCAGACTTCAGAGAGCTCACAGTTGAAAGCTGGACCTGGCTAGGCTGAGCTCAGCATCAAACTGTGAGCTCTGCCCCTGAACTCTATGTGTGCATTTGAAAATTGAGCTCAGCCTGTTGGGTCCAGCATTCAACTGCTAGGAATGGGGAGAGGGCATTTTTTTTTAAAAAAGGCAGTGAGCTGAAGCAACCCAAAAATGCCAAAAAATGAGCACTTTTCAGGCTGCTTATTTGGCAGACTTTTATTACTGCCTTTATTTCAGGAGGAAAAAAACCCATGAAAAATACTGGCAAGACATTTTTCATGGGGTTTGTTTCCTTATCAGATCATCCAAATGACCACCCCTGGTCCAGGCTTGAGCATTTTCAGTGACTGCCTTATGGCTGTAGAACAGCCTTTTAGAAGAGTTGGAGGGGGGATATTTCCCCTCTTGGTTTTGCAGCAGGGAAACTTTTGAGGATGCCTGAGCCTAGGAAAAGGAGAAATATCCAGGTATCCGTAAATATCTGAGACATAAGCTATTTTTGACTAGCTTTAAATTTTTTATATCTGTTTTAAAATTTATTGTTTAATCAAATAATTTTATATTGTTTTCACTGACCCTGATCTTGAAATGTTGAGGAGAAAGGTTGATGTATAAATTCCTTAAATAAAATAAAGCTTTTTATTTAACTAGTTTCTAGTTCTTGTGTTTTTGGAAGTACACTCAAACCCAGAGGTTCAGAGGCCTGTAAAGAGATACAGCAAATAAGAAAAAATGCCAGTACACGCAGACATTCAATGTGCAGAAGGAGATACACAACATTCACTCCTTGAAGCGTACTGATGGAGACTAATATTAATAAGTGGCTCATTAAATTCCAGGTGCCACCTTCAGATGAGGCAAGTGCATTATACACATTGAGGGCTTTTCTGCAGTTCATCTCTAAACATCAGGAGTTCTTTCTTGGTTACACTGTGAGCTGTTTCCAGGATTCTAATACATGTGACATTTGCTTTGGAATATTAGAAGTGGTAACATTCAGCTTCAGCCAAGGTCAATATTGCTGCCACTCTATATTGACAGAAGTGACAGGCTTCAGCAGCCAAAGCAGCTCTACTGCACAAGTAGCATAACTTGCCAGATCGAGGAAGCCATCACCAGCCCAGTTGAAAAATATAATTGGAAACAATAACAGCAGGGAAAATGGATGTGTACAATGCAAAAGCCTGCTAGCTAGAGCCTGTGGTGGAGGAATGAGGCAGACAGGTAGGAAGAGAATCTTGAGTAACAAAAACCTTGAGAAATAACATGCAGTGTGGAAAACAATATTAAAGGAACTTATTTTATATAAGAGTTTATTTTATTATTTTATAAAAGAGTATAACAATTTTATATAAGAGTTATAATTATAATGTTTGTCAGAGTTTTTTATAACAAAAACTTGGGTGGGTAGTGATTTTATGCAAGGATATGGTACTTTTGTATTATGTTATGTTTCACCTCACTAAAATGCTGAATTTTGGCGGATTCAGGCCAAAAAAGTTAAATTAGAGAGTATGTCAAGTGATGAACAAAGGAGGGTGAGCTCTAACTGTGGGAAAGTAGAATATACTGCCCTGATCTGGATGGTCCAGGATAGACTGACCTCATTAAATTGCAGATGCTAACCAGGGTCACCCCTGCTTAGTATTTTGATGAGAGACCAGCAAGGAATACCATTTAAAGTGACTCCATAAGTTGGTGCAACTTGCTCGCACTTCCCATTACCAGTGAGGTGACTGTGAATTTTAAACTGCTGACCTAGAACATCTGTTTTTGCTGGTATACAAAATTGTTGTACACTGGACGATCCTTAAAACCATCTGGGGCATTGCTGTTTTTGTAAAAATCCAAATACATGAAACATTTTACCAATGCTATTGACAATAAACAATATGATTCTAAGCAATTCACAACATTTAGTAGTGATCACATAATTAATGCAATATGTGGTTGCTGAAAATTTTACATTGGTAATACAAGTAGTCCTCTAAAATTAAGACTCTCTGAGCATAAGAGTAACATGACACACAAACGTTGGTGCTGCTCTGGTGGAACATGTCCAGGGACAGGGATGCCTCTGAGCACCCAACAGTCCATCCCACTCTCCTCCCTGTCACAGATGCCTGCCCAGGGACTGTGGGACACCCCACAACCAGCAGCCCTGGCCTTGGTCTTAATAGCAAGAGCAGGAACTGAGGGATACATGCTTTGAGGCTATGAGTTTACCAATTTTGAAATTTATATAAAATATTAATAATAACACTCAGCATTTCATGTGCAGATGAAGTGCTACCATTGAAAGGAGTCTGCCATGACATAGACAACTGAAAAGTGATACCCAGGTATTTAAAGGAAGAGCACTGTTCAATTACATTTGAATTAATGAGACAGCTTAGGTCTAAAATTACTCAAAATTACTACTTTTGTTTTGTTATAGTTAATTTTCAAATACTTTGTATCACAATAGGTATCCAGTCTTGCTAGCATTCTATGTAGGCCTACTCTAGTGAGGGACAAAGTAACCATATAGTCAGCATAGAGAAGTATGCTCTATGAGGCATATCCCACCGGGCCACTTCCGCACATGCAGAATAATGCAATTGTTTGAAAGTGGATTTTGCTATTCCGCACAGTAAAATCCAGTTTCAAAGTGCATTGAAAGTGCATTATTTTGCGGAAGGGTCCCCAATGAGAAATAAAATAACCATATTGTGGGCATAGAGTGGGACTGAGATTTTATGGCTGAATAAAGATGGTGAAATGAAAATCCAAGGCCTGTACTATATCATTGATATAGAAACTGAACAAGAAGGAGGTTAATAGGCAACTGTTTGACCTCCTTTCTTAAGGGAATAGGATCCATGATCTGATACCGTGCTCCTGCTCTAATGCTGACCCAAAGGTTTGAGTGGAGTTCCCTCAAAATTCTGAGCAGCTTTCTGTCAATATTGACATTATTTCGCTTTTGCCACAACCTAGGGTGTTCTATAGAATTGAAGACTGAGGATAAGTGAACAAAGGCAGCAAAGAGCTAGCTTCTCAAATTGTTGGCATATTTTTGTATCAGGGTCATCAAGGTCAGCCAGTGTTTGATTATACTATGTCTTTTCTAAATTTGGCTTGTTCAGGATACAAAACATTAGAGGAATCTGCCCAGTCAACCATTTTATTAAGCAAACAGTACATGTATAATTCAGAGGAAATGCCAAGGAGACTAATTGGATGGTAATAAGCTGGGTTCTCACTATTCTCTTTTTTAAAAAAAATAGGAACAATTATGCTTTGTTACCATACATTGTTGATATCAGTGAACAATGTGCCCAAAATGGAGGACCACTAATGAATATCTAATTTATACAGCTCAAGAGGAATCCTATCTTCCCCAGGAAAGTTAAAGAATTAATCAATTGAATGCATTTGGAAGTTGTAATTGGATCCCAATAAGGAAGAGTGTCCAAGTATGAATCCATGGGCTCAATAGTATGATCAAAATAAGAACTGCTGTACAGAGAGGAAAAGTGATTAAACCAAGAATCAACATGGAAGAGGCAAAAGGACAGGTAAAGATAATGAACAGAATGGAGAGAAGAGAGCAAATAAAGGAATATGAAAAGTGGTGCTGTGTAGTTGTGCACAGTCTTTAGGCTAGCAACAGTCTTTAGGGGGCACAGTCTTTAGGCTAGCAACACCAAAATTTCAAGCTATCCTCAGGTGACACTCCTGATTATACCACCCAGTTTTGGTGAAGCTTCGTTCAGGGGGTCCAAAGTTATGGACTCCCAAAGGGGTACCCCTATCTCCATTGTTTTCAACAGGAGCTAATAGTATAATTTTGAACACCCTGAACCAAACTTCACTTAACCTGGATGGTATCATCAGAATAGTCTCCTGCTGATACCACCCTGGTTTGGTGAAATTTGGTTCAGGGGGTCCAAAGCTATGGATCCCCAAAGTGAGTGCCCCTATCCCCCATTGTTTCCAATGGGAGCTAATAGTAGATGGGGCTACCCCTTTGAGGGTACATAACTTTTGACCCTCTGAACTTCACCAAACCTTGGTGGTATCATCAGGAGAATCCCCTGAAGATAGCCTGAAATTTTGGAACTGCTAGCTTAAACACTGCTTTCCTGACAGGCACTCCCAAATTTTCCCCAGATTCTCCCTTTAAATCCACCCGCTTTGGTGTGGATTGAAAGGGAGAATCTGGGCTCTCTAGTCTAAACAACAATGACAGTGATGCTGTTTTGGAGTGGATTCTACCTTTGTGCATTGAAAAGGAGAAACTGGTCTCCTTAGTCTAAACAGCATTGAAAGTGATGCTGTTTGGAGGGGGGGGATCCATCCTGAAACAGCATAATTTTCAACATTGTTTAAACTAGGTGTCCGGGTGCGGGGGAAGCCCCGGCCCGCTCCCCGGCCTTGACCCCCTCCACGCAGCCAGGCGACGACTCCCCGGCGGCGGAGGGGACTGCCGGGCAAGACCCGCCCTGCCACCACGCCGACGGCTCGGGGGATCGCCCCGCTCCTCTTCCTGCCGGCAGGGCCCGCGGAGGCACCGCCAGCAAGGGAAGCGATGTTGGTCGGCCGGAGAGGGAGCCAGCCGATGAAGAGCCTAGCTGCCGTGGCGACAAGGCAAAAGCCGCGCCGGGTGAGCGAGGCCAGCTGAGCCCTCTTGGGCTCATCAGGGGCGGCAGCCGGGAGTGCAGAGATGGGGAGGCGGGGTTTTCATCCCCCGCATCGGAGAGTGAGGGGATAAAAGGCAGGAAGTCCGGGGCGTTGGGGGAAGAGAACGGGAAGGAGGGAAGGAGTGGGAGTGCGTGCTGGAGGGAAGAGACAGAGAGAGTGGAGAAAAGAGAAGGGAGAGGCCTGGAGGAGGACACCCTAAGGGGGGAAAAGGGGCGGAGGCCAGAGGGAAAGGACGGGGGAAAGAGGAGGAGTGGCGGGCAGTCAGAACAGCCCAAAGCCAGGGTGGAGGGAAAGACTGCCAAGGCAGGGGCTGGCAGGGAGGCTTTCCTGCTCGCTTGCCTAACGTTCTGTGGACCCTGGGCCACCCTTGGGTGGCAGGGGCATCCTGTGGCTGAGACAGTTGTCTCAGTTCGTCCACTCCCCGGAGAACGGGAGTGAGGTCGGTGATTCCAGCAGCCGGGCAGGGGAAGGAGGGTTGGCAACTGTGTCCTGCCCCGGGCGCAGGACACTAGGGAACCCAGAGTCTCCCTTTGAGGTGGATTTAAAAGGAGAATCTGGGTTCTCTAGTCTAAACAACATTGGAAGTGATGCTGTTTCAGGGTGGATTTCCCTACCACACCCCGAAACAGCATCACTTCCAATGTTGTTTAAACTAGGGACCCCTGGGTGAGTTTGGGGCATGTTCTATAATGTGGCATAACATACACCTGTACATCATGTATTATTGCTTTATTTGAAGTTACATTATTTTGCTATCATCCTAAGGCATTGCCAGCTTTGACTCTTTGTTTAGAATTGAGAGTGATACACTCCTGATCCTTTTGGCAGTCTGAAACACTAGCTCTGAACTTTCTAAGGCAGCTGAAGGTCTCTATCCAAATGCTGAATTGTCAAAAAGCTTTTAAACAGGATAGAAAAAGAGAACCTCTTCCTGGGCAGATCCTTTTAGACCAGTGGTGGTGAACCTTTGGCACTCCAGATGTTATGGACTACAGTTCCCATCAGCCCCTGCCAGCATGGCCAATTGCCCATGCTAGCAGGGGCTGATGGGAATTGTAGTCCATAACATCTGGAGTGCCAAAGGTTCGCCACCACGGTTTTAGACTATCCAAACTAAAAGCTTCTACCATGGATTGAATTGCACAAGATATCTGTGCATTTTTATATATCGAAATGTTCTATAGATCCCATTTCTTTTTATAATCTGTAATGTAGAAAAGTGAATACAAATACATATACCAAATTCAGTAAGGAAAACTACTGAAAACAGAGCCCTCCAAAGGCCTTTTTCATCTTGTGAGATGTAATGTATGATCTGTCTGTTGGGGAGTAAAAGGCAGATGTCATGCATTGGCATTGACATTGGTAATATTTATTTATTTACTTTACTTCATTTATACCTTGCCTTTTCCCCAGTGGGTACCCAAAGCAATTTACATCATTCTACTCTCTTCTATTTTCTCTTCAAAACAACCCTGTGAGATAGGTTATGTGAAGTGTGCTTGACTGGCCAAGGCCACCTATTGATCTTGTATAGCAGAATGGGAGCTTTGAACCTGGTTTTCACAGATCCTGGTCTGATGCTCTAACCACTACTATATAATACCTCTCTTTTCAGTCTATCCTCCATTCAGTCCCTACATCAAGTTAAAGGATAGAACTAGAAATGATGGCATTATGTGACTCTGAAGAACCACTCTCTGAAAGTCAGCTTATGCATTTAGGAGAATTAAATTACCACTTCAAAGGCTGCTTGCTTTGTCAGAAAGGAAGTTTTTTACATAGGGCAACATACAGACCTGTGATTGTCCTACTTGTCAGGGTAATTATAGTCCAAGAGAGCTAGAGTGTATGTTTTCTTTATGTAACCACATTGCTAATTTTAACATGTTTATTTCTGTATATCAAATTTATTTCTGTATATTTCTGTATATCATATAAAACTGTGATAATAATGTTAACTTCCAGGAAAAAGGTCTCTGAGAAGGAAAGATAAAATGGCATAAGAACCTGATTTAGTTAAAAGCTAGAGGCACTGCTTATTCACAATGACAGATACATTTTAGCAAACAATAGATACATTACCTTTTCATTAGGATTATTCCAACAGTTATAGAGGAGAAAAAATGATCCTGATATCTCTAGAAGTGAATCAAGAAAATAAGCTTCTCCTAAAGAGGAGCAGGCCTACTAAAAGAATTAGGCAGGCCTTGAAGCAAGAAATTTCTCAAGGTGCCATGCCAATTAGGCAGTATCTATCGTAATAGCTATATCCATAGTAAATGTACTTATTTCTATAAACAAGTACGAACAGCTTATGAGGTCAAATTAGGGCCACTGTGAAGAATCACTCTGCTTGTGGTGAATGGATTCTCAGAACCAGCTGTCAGTAGCTGAAATAACAATTCTGATGCTGTCACAAATCTTCTAAAGATTAAGGACCAGCAATACTACATCTACTGGGGAATTTTAAATACCAAAGAAACCACATTAAAACTATCAAAATCATCTTACTGTAGCACTGTTCCAAATATCGGCCCATATAGGAGCTCAGTAACACATCCTTGGCAGGTGCCAGTTGAAAGCAGTGATAGATGTCTGGCCTGGACTTTAAAAATTACAAGCATAATGTGTGACATGGTGAAGTACTTTCAATGACCTCTGAACAGGGCCTCTTACAAGGAAATCATAAACCCATAGTTTTCAATGGACCTAGAAAAGCATAGCTGCAGCCTACATCAGTTAACAACACGCAAAATGTTGTCATGAATTGACCCTTAGGGTCAAGCTACATGATATGATTTCTGGTCAGTTAGGTCACTGAAGATAAAATGAAGATCATTGAAGATAAAAATTGTGGTAATATGCTGGTCAGTATTTAAATTACAACATATCTGGCCAAAGAACCCTGGAGATGTAGCTCTATTCATTCCAAGAATTTCTAAATTAAAAAGTTATTATTACCACAGAACACCACAGTTCTTAGAATTTTGAGGAGATACTATAGCAGGGGTAGGGAACCTGCGGCTCTCCAGATGTTCAGGAACTACAATTCCCATCAGCCCCTACCAGCATGGCCAATTGGCCATGCTGACGGAGGCTGATGGGAATTGTAGTTCCTGAACATCTGGAGAGCCGCAGGTTCCCTACCCCTGTACTATAGCAATTAAATCAGTTGAAAAATATTGTATTATTAGCACAAATATGATAAGGCTCACCATAAATTCTAAATTATTTATCTATTGCCCTTATGTCTAATTTGTCATTGAGACAGTTCAGAGCAGCTCGCATGCAATTCCCCCATGCAGAAATAAAGTTGAAACCTTCTTAGGTGGATTCCACATGGGCCAAAAACAGCGCTGTGAAAATGGTATGAAAATGGTGTAAGTTGGTTTAAAATGGAGTAAAAGAGTTTACACCATTTTCACACTGCTGTTTTTGGCCCATACGGAATCCACTTTCGTTAAAATGTCTGCTCTATATAAATATATGAGTAATGGTGTAGAGATAATTTATGAATAATAACTTAAGGAGATACAAAGCTATCAGCCCAATCCAGAGGAGAAGGGTTGAATGGAGTCATGGAGGTGGCGGCGGCCTGCACTGACGTATTTCCCACCCGATCAGCCTAAGGGTCACCTATGCTGACAGAGAGAATAAACATGCCAGAGGGAGGACACCACACAGCTCCACAGCACCTAAACCCAAAAGGGCTCACCATCAGAGAGCACACTGGCACAGTGAAGGTCAAGGCTGGGGCATTCCTGGAGGTGGAGTTAACTTTAACCAGCTTCCAGTGGGCTTTCAGCCCAGGAATGCCCCCATCCCCATCCGCAGACTTATGCCGCCAGAAAGTGTGGCATAAATCCTTTTTTTTTTTAAAAAAAAAGGGGGTATGTGGGTGCTTGAGTGGGGGTTTTTTTGGTTGTTGTTTATGGGCCTTCCTGCACTGCCTGAAACTCTTTGGAGGAGGTGTGAAAGCGGACCCTCCCTCACTGCTGTGGCCTCTGGGTTGGGCTGTATGTTTTATACCAAGCCAAGTCCAGGACTGGCTGCAGAAAATTTTGGGCTCTAAATAAGATGCCTTCAACCCTCTAGTGGGTCCCCATACAGAGGGAGAGAGCAGGTGGAACCTGTAGTAGCAGTTGCTGTTGGGCTTTGTTGATACTGATAATGCTCCTTGCCATTCACTCACTTGGGCTAGCAAACAATAAATGAGTGATTGTGGTTGGACACCAAAGAGACAGCTACCTGATGGGGTCTTCCTAATCCTCAGAGAGAGAGACAAAGAAAAGGCAGAAGGTGGTAACTGCTTTTCCTCCTCCACAATGGAGTCTACCACAAGTACTTCCAAGGTGATGGACACTATGAACAGCTTGGGACCACTGATTACTGATGCTGGTCATGCAAGTGGAGTTCTTTTGATCTGCAGTTGTCAAAATTGTACCTTAGAGTTAAAGTATGAACTCTGGCTCAAGTGATGGCTGATAGTAATCCTTAGCTCTATAAGGCTCATAAATAACTGTTCTTTTTTTATAGCTGGTCATCTTTAAGGGCAATTTTACACATCCTTTAGAATAAGCCATACATAAATGTAGGCATGGTATCAACTTTTATAATCTAGAAAACTACTCTGTCATAAAATGGTAGTCTGTTATTATACAAATTCATCATTAGAGCAACAAATCATTTGAAGCTTTTAAATTTATGTATTTCTGTCAATCATCAAAGTGGTGCTGATATGGTGATGTGAGAATGGGAAGTAACAGTAATACTGGCATAAACCTGTCAGTTTCCAGATAAATTCATTATCATGAAATAAATTATGTCCTATAGTAAACTGCATCGCAGCCTCTCTTCAAAATTAACTACTAATCCTCAAACAATCCTTTATTTGAAAAAAGGCTCCTTTTTAAAATGTTCTGTTCAGAGACAAAATGCCTCAAAGGGTGTGCATGTATATTTCTAATAGCACAGTGTCCAGTTTGCTGTTGCTTTAAAATTACTAGTTCCAAATTTAGATTGGTTTTGATACAGAATTGGTTTTTAAATGGAGCAAAAAAGTTTAATTTTTTTCCACTGTCAAAAGTTACACTAACTTTTTGGAGTTGCTCGTGGCATGTGCCAAGGAAGCAGCCCTGACACCACAGCCATGCTCACTTCAGCGAAGGTGTCCTCTAGACACATGCCCATACACCTCAGCCCTGGCTTCTGCAGGCTCCTCCAGTCAGAGCTCCCTGGCCCTCCCTGGGCTACCGCCCTGACCACCATGGGATTGACCCCAGGTGTGGATCGCTGAATATTTCAGTCCCTCAGCCCACTTGTGGCCTCTCCCCAACCCCTTTTTATTGTTTTTTCTATCTCCACCCCCAGTACCCACACTCCTCCTTCCCTTTGTCATTTTTTTGTATGACAAATCCTTATTGCTGCAAAATTTTGTGGTTGTTACAAGGTGTAGTTTTTTTTTGGTAAAGAAAACCATATTGGAACAAGAAAAATAAAAATAAATTGAATTCTAAAAAAAGTTATATTAACTTTTTATCATTGACACAACCTGCTTTTAGGCTGAATTACGTATAACTGAAATCCATAAAGCAGGCCTCCATACCCTGTATAATAAAACACAAGACCAGTAGTGCCTTACAGATAAAAGTAACTTTAAAGGAACTTTGAATTTTCCTTTACAGTCATTTCACCAAGATATACTTAACTATCCCATGTGCTAGGATAATTAGGATGTTGATTTTGCTCTTTTAGAGGTAAAATCTTGATAAAAGGATGCCTATCTACATTTTAATACCCATGGTGAAGATAAAACCAAATACTCTCAATTGGAAAGAACATAACACACTTAAAGAAATAGATTTGATGGATATCTGCATGCTCTATGAATAGCCATATGATTAGACACCCCTCTACAGTGAATGAAAAAAAGATGGTATACCTGCACTACAGATACAAAGGGTCACTGTTCTATCAGTGATAGAAATAATAGCTAGGGATCAAGTTAAGAATGTTCTTCTTCAAGGTTTTTTCTTCAGAACATCCCCGTGGTACAGGCATGGGCAAGTCAGCAGACTTTACAGGTTAACATTCACATTTTTGTGTTGTGAATAACACAGAACAGCCTGATCATATGCTCATGTATTTGGAAGTATACTAAGTTTAGTGTGCTTACTCTCAAAGAAAGATCTCATAGGATAGCAGCCTTATTTGGATACTCCAAATTGTTGTTGCTGAAGCAAAGCATAAATTGTAGCATTTTCAATGATTGCAGTAAAGCAGGCCTCCCTACGTTGTATAGTAAAACAGAAGACCAGAAGAGACTTACAGACTAACCACAATTATTCCAGCGTGAACATTTATGAATCAGAGTTCATCTCTTCAAGTGAATATTACAGGGAAATAATTTTGAACATATTTGTAAGGAAAATTATGTGTGTGGGGGGGCAATTAGGGCAGAGACAGACAGTGTGGAATCCTATTATATAAAAGGATAGTCATTGTGGTGATGGCTCACTTCCAGCCAACTGCCATGCATGGGTCACTTCTAGTCAATCACCATGCACACACAGCTTGGGGTTGAAACTTACACAAAATTGGTAAAAAACACAAAACAGTAGGATGTGGTGGTTATTCACTCCCCCGTGTACTCATCTGTGCCTTCTCCCCTACTGTTTTATAATTACAGACACTGTACCATCTCCAATTGCCTGAGGAGGAGAAGGCACAGATGTCAGCCACTCCCCATGGGAGGATAACAGCTGCTGGCAGCTGCAACTCTGCTGTTAAATGTTGTGTGATGATACAGGCATCTGGGAAGGGGAGCAGGTGTCCAGGAACAGGATGAGATGGAGGAGGGAGTTGGTGACATGGAGCTGAGTGGAAAGGAAAGGCAGGAGGAGTTGCCCCCCTTGGTGGGCGCCAATAACCCTTGTGTGCCGATGGAAGAGGAGGAGGAGGAGGAGGAGGAGGAGGGAGCTGATTATGTTGGACCAAGCAGGGAGGAAAGACAGGAGGCGTTTGCCCCCTTAGTGGGCACCATTAACACACCAACAGTTTTCTAGAGTCCACTGTATTTGTTTGTACAACAGGCTTTACTGCTAATCTGTCATAAATCTTTCAGGTATGATTCTCTGTATAAGGAACTGGAATGAAATGGAACAGATGAGGTTGTTACACACAATGGATGCTAAATTGTGACCCACAATACTAAATTCAGCTCATACATGACATCTCCACTACAAGCTCATAAGTCTCCCAATTTTTGCTGTCTGCGTAAAATGGTTAAACAAACAACTGAGTGTCACAATATGTGGCTAATAGATTAATTTTGGATTGCTGAACTGTGATCTTAAAGTCACAGACAAGTTCCTTCAAACTCAGAAGTATGTCTGTTCCACACTTCATGGCACTACCACAGTCATACAAGATTCAGTATCTATTAGGAGGATCCCTTTTTATACCAGTTGCACAGAAAGGTATCTGAGGCTGAGAGGCAGTGATTTCTCCAAAGATGGTAATTGATGTACAGGTTACTTTATCTACATCCTCAATCACAGTAATCTCAGGGCTACTATCAGTTAACCTAGACCTTTTAAGGAAGACTAACTAGAATTGTCTTATACAAGAAGGCTTGTAAACTTAATTAAGGCTTATGGCAAGTTTCAGATTCCTAATTTTGCAGCTATCCAAATACATTTTGCAACTGCTTCATTACTGTCATTAATAATCTGTTTCGTAGATTCTTAGCTGGGAGCAAAAGAAGAAAAATGTTTTAAATACATGAAAATCAAATAGTAAGTAAATCCAGGAAGGATTTTTTTTTCAAAAAGGACAGATCTAGCAGAATGACAACAGTTGTAAATAAATAAATCCAGAGTAGTAGACATGTTATTGTGTAACTGCAAAAACAAAAGTGGACCTGTGGCACCTCTGAGACTTACTGGGCAAATAGCTCTGATAGACTAGAGGCTGAGTCATGTATCTGATAAAATGGACTATAGTTCACAAAAGACTCCTCTTTGAAAATAATCAATGCTTCTAGAGATACCTCATCTACTGGTGACAGGAAAAGATACTAAACAACAGAAGGAAAAGGTACTAAACAACATATCATAGGAAGTATAGAATAATGGGCAACTATGAGGGTTATCTGTTCCTCAAATGTCACAACTTTTTACTTACATCAACTCATCTATGTTTTTATGCCAGGCACCACCTCTGTATTGCAGAGCTCAGATGGGCTGGCTGCTGCCTTGGACCAGGCTAGGAATCACCTCCCGCATGCAATGCAGGGCTTGGGTGGGCCAGGTGCAGCCCCTTTGCCAGTGGGCTGGGGCAGAGAGGCTATCAGCAACGTGGACATGTGTCAGAACATATAATGGCCTATCTGCCACTGATGTGATGAAGACTGTAGCATACAACAAGCATGGAACATAGAACAGCAAGTTTCTATGGGCAACTCATAGAAAAACAATTGGCTTGCACTAGTGAGTCAAGCAATATGATAGGTAAAAGCTTCCATGGCCACAAGCCATTCTGGCTTGTGGATGAATGATTAACATGTCTAAGGCAAATGTGATATCTTGATCCAAGCAAGCATGTAATATAACTAGGAAATTCTGAACAGCATAGAGGACTATTGGCTTTTACTCTCCATCATTCATTACACAGAATTAAGTCATGTTTAGTCAGTAAAGAGCACACCAAATATTCAATCAGTACTAGTGAGTAAGATTAAAGATATACTGGCATTTATTCTCATTTACATTTACTAAGGTATAAATGCTGGTTGATGTGCAATGCATGCTACAGATTGAGATAAATTACTTTCAACAGACATGGGTAATTATTCATAATGGCATAATGTTCAAATTTTGCTTTTCCTACATGAAAAATGAGGGCCTTGGAGCTCTTGGCTATTCTCGGCCAAGTCACAGTTCAGTCTTCCTGGTATGGTTTGCCACTAAAGATTTTCTGGCCGGTCTCCATCCAATTCCAGCATATCTACAGGGAACAGATGTTTCACCTCATTCCTTCATCTCTCACCTAGAAGATAAGTACAGTGCTGGTGCCCATAATCAAGCTGTTGCCTGCCAGCAGAATAATGATGGCATAAGGGAGGTATGTCAGTGCTCATCAAATAAAATCACTGAACTGTTTTATGTTGTTTCCTCCAAAAATCTAAAAAAGGTACAGCAAAAGCCTGTAATAAATCCTGACTGCTCTAGAAAATTCAAATATTTAACCATAATCTGAACCGTAGTACCTCTTAGAAACCCATTCTCCTGCAGATTTCATCCACAGCAATGCTATTTTACACGCTGAGATGATCTTCTCTTAAGTAAGAATCACCTACCATGTTTTCTCTCCAATTCCTAACTCTCTCCATTTTGCTTTCTTAGTACACTGTCTTAGATCACAGAATAACCTAACTCCCTGTGAAATTGAGACAAAGATTATGTGAAATGAAGAAAGACTGAATGTGGTCATCATCTGTAGCTTAGTTGCTCAGACTAATGAGCAGCCTAGGGTGTCAGCTATCTCCCCATTTGCTCTGAACAAAAGGCTTGCCCCTGTTATACAGGATGCATCCCCATCTGGCATCAGTTAGGCCACCAACTCAAGACTTGTTGCAGCTTGGAGAGCTGACATTCAGGTTTGACCTTAAACTTTCTTCCCACTGGTGGAAGGCCAACTTCTAATTCTGCTCTCCCACTACAGACCCTCACATTACATCCAGAATTGCTCCTCAGAATCCCCTGACTAGAGTCTCCTGGGCTACAGAAGAAGAGGTGGGTAGACAAGTTTTATTTTGCAAGCTCTTCTCTGCTTGCATAACTTTGGATTAAACATAGTGTCTGCAATGCATTTCGGCTTAAGAAAGTGACCATGATAGTTTTTTTAAAAAGATCACATTCTAAGACACAGCAGAACTAAGGCAAGAGCCTGCTTGTTAGTATTAGATTAGAACATCTGCTAGATTTAGTCCCTGCCCACTCCAGTTTAAAGGAGCAGGGGCAGAAAGACTTATACTGGAGAGCCTGGAGAGCCCCTGCAAATCAGAGTACAAATATGGGACAAGATAAACTAGTGGTCTGTCTACATTAGGAGAGCTTCATATGTATGTGTGTATTCTAGTTAATAAGGTAATTATTTATTTGGTTTCACAGTTTTTCATTTTCAGGTTATTTTCCATTTATTTATTTAAAAAATTATTCTGCCTTTCTGCCCTCACAAAGGCCAAGGAAGATTAAATGAACATGTCAAAAATTGAGGATTTCTTAAATGACCTACTTTCAACGTTACATCGATCAAATACAAGATGACTGCATTCTTACTGCCTAAAGACATGTTTTGTTACTACATTTATAGAAGTGCAAACAAGTGTGGAACCAGTGTTGGTGTGGTTAGAGTGTCAGACAAGGATCTGGAAGACCCAGGTTCAAATTCACACTTTGCCATAGAAGCTTGCTGAGTAATCTTGGACCATTCATACACTCTCAGCCAAATTTACCTCACATACTTGCTGTAAGGATAAACTGGAAGAGAGGAGTAAAATGTAAGCCACTTTGGGTTCCCATTACGGAGTAAGGTGGGAAGTAAATAACTATTTTAGATCCCACTGAAATAATGGAGATTCATGTATATCAATTATTGGTATACATCCTTAATATGTAACATACACAGTGTCTGAGATAGGTTTTTTGTTCATTTATTTTACTTTCCCAACATATGTAGGATTGTGCAAAGGAGGTAATGTGTAAATCAAAAGTACCAAATCTTGCCTGTGATAATATCCATTCTCACAATCACTTTAGCACTTTTTAGAGCCATCATGATTGCAGGAATCACAGCTATCCAGATTACACAAATATGTACATCTGCTCCCCACTGATCTTCCTTGTCATAGTGTACACCTGCTGCTGCTGCTTGGAGGATGGGAGCAGCACCATGCATAGCTCCAGTTGTTTGAGTGATAACATTTTTTCACTAATATGGTCTAGCAAGCTTCCACAGGAAGTATTCTCTCTTTCTCTCTCCATTCAGTGACTAGCAATGCCTTTTGTCCAGTAACTGAATTGAATCAACTCCTGGACAGCCTCATCATGTGAGTGCTCTGAAGATGTATTACACTAATATATCGTCAGAATGACAGTGCTATGATGATACATTAGTGTAATACATCTTCAGAGCTTTAGCACTGTCCAGAAATAATAGGGATTGTATTGGATAGAGTTCAGTTATGGTATATATATATATATATACACACACACAGAGAACATAATTTTTAATAGGGAGTGGAAAGTTTTGCAGGACAAAAGCCCAGTAAATCTAACTCCTTTATACAAGCTGATAATATCAGCAAACTACAATTGCTTAATTATGAAAGTTTTATCATATTTTGTAATTATTCTCCCTACAATACCTATCATTTTGACTCAGCTATTTTCAGCTATGTTCTTAGCATATCATTGTATTTGTACATTTTAATCATACCTATTTACAAAGTGATGCTCTCCCCACCCCCAGATATTTCCAATGCAATTCTAAAGGGGGACCAACTGACTCTTACACTGGCATATCTCAGAGATAGACTGGCATAAGAGCCAATTATGCCTGTGCAGACCCCCAGCACAGTTGTGCTTCTTTTGGTCACCAGTGTTGCTATGTAGTGGCTGCACATCAGTGCTGCTCAGAAGCATGGCTGTGCACTGCTATCATTGTGGGCGAAACACTGGCTATGACTGAAGTTACTCACTCTCTAATGCCTTTCAGCCCTGGATTGCCCGCTTGATAAAAGGGAGGTGCAGCCCATAGGAGGCCATAGAGTGGAAAAAGTGCCCCTCTGGCTGATGTAGCCATGCTCATGAAGTCCCAGGTAGCTCTGGATGTCAATTTAGGGCCAATCAATTCTGTCCACTATGGTGGCCAAGGCCCCTCCCTGGCACCCAATCATTCTCCCCAAGTCCTACACAAATCACAGCCACAATATCCTTCAATTTATAGGGTGTGTGGCACAGGATGCTATCTGACAGCTCTCTGCCATGCAGAGTTAGAGAGAGTACTGAGGCACCTTGGTGGTGGGAAAACTACTGAGCAAGCACCCTGTACAAACACTCAACAGGGACAACAAATTCCATACTCTGTGGCTGACCTCTCTCACCTCTGAACCCAAACAGGAATCCCATCTCCTCAACAAGGACCCAAAGGGATGTTGTACACTGACAGATAAGCAGGGGAATGTTTCCACAACCTCCTTCCCCTTTTCCTCTTGTCCATGGCTGGCAGCCTGCCTGGCAATGCCATCTCTTGCACCTGAGCCTTGCAACTAGTAGGGGAGGCAGGAGCCCCAGGCCACCCACTACAATCAGCCCCATACACAAAGGGATCCGTGCATGAGAACTGGACCAGAACAACTGCCAGTGAAGGGGCCCCAAGTTTTTGGCTCCACACTGGAATGGCAGCTCAGGCAGTTGTGCCCACCCTCAGACAGGGTAATATGGGGGGTAGAGCCCCTCCGTGTTGAATGGACTATATAACAACACAATCCTTGGACTCATTCCCTTGCAGGAGCAGACTCCTGTGGAATGGATGGCAAAGTGGACTCACCATTTTCTGTTGGTTTGAACATGAGCATCAGACTGGTGAGGGGATTTTGGACAATGAGAACCTTTGATGGGAGAGGCAGTTGTGATAGTGGTCAGCCCCAAGGGCTGCAGAGTAGACATTATGGCAACCCCCAAGGGACTTGCCAACAGCCCCCAAGAGGCTCTTGGTTCCTTCCTGCATATCCCGCTTCTGTGTTTTATTATTCTGCAGGTGGAAATCTGAAAGGGAGGACTCCAAATCCAACCACTGATGTCCCATGTCACATTGTGTCCTGGCTGCAGGACAAGACTGCCATTGGATGTTTTAATTTGTTGTTTTAATTTACTTATTGTTATTAACTGCTGCTGTGTTTTAATTGGATTTAGTTTTTATACTGTATTAAATTGCTGTTGGAAACAGCCATGTTGTGAGCCGCCTCGAGCCCTTCGGGGATGAGGCGGCCTATAAATTTAATTAAATAAATAAATAAATAAATAAATCAGCTGTGTGCAGCCTTCTGTCCCTCTTGGTCCTATGCCCCTTTTGGAAACTGGCCCATGAGAGTTATACCCATTTCCTCTAAGGTCATGTGGAGGTGGATTATGGTTCTCTCAGCTCTTTTGCCCTGAAGTTCTTCAGTAAAGTGGCTTCATTGGCCACAACTGTGCCTTTGTGTGTGTTTTTTAATCTGGATGTGGTATGAGGGTGGGTAGGGAGGCTAATTTGCATTGCAGATGCTGTAATCTGCTTACAGAGTGGATGGTAGTAGTCATTCTGCTAGGAGCTGCTTGAATAGATCAAATAGTCCTATATTCAGTCCATGAACCATGCATTCCCAGCCAACACTACATACCATACATGGAGGCCTGCAGGAATCAGAGAGTTCTCTTTGGAAAACTTCCTGAATTATTGGGGCCAACGCTACTTTCATCTCAAAACTAGATTTTGCTGACAATTCTAGAGAATGAAAATGATATATGGAATGAGCTCTATGGGTCCACAACTAACTAACTAACTAACTAACTAACTAACTAACTAACTAACTAACTAACTAACTATCTATCTATCTATCTATCTATCTATCTATCTATCTATCTATCTATCTATCTATCTATCTATCTATCACATTTTATTAGATGACTTTCTTTCTTACAGAGTACAAGACAGCTTACATTATAGATAAAATACATAAAAAATAAAAACCAGCATTTAAAATCATAACTGAGGACTGCTAGTAAATTTAACTGAATGTGGTCTTAAATGAAATCACCTTCAACTGCCTCCTAAAGATCAAGACGGGGGGGGGGGGGCACCTTCCTGTGGAGGTTGTTCCACAATAGTGACACTGAAAAGGCCATTTCTTTTGTACTAACCAAATTATCTTCTCCAGTTGATGGGACAGTGTGGAGGGTCTCTCCCAGCAACTTTTAGCTCCCTGGCAAGGGTACTTTTATAATATTATTTTCTGTTAATTATGTTAACAAAAGGGGAAAAATTAAATTCAAGCATTTACATTTGCTTTCCTGAGTGCTTCCTATCTTCAATTTCATCTAAATTAATGCACATTTGAAATGACTTGCAGGTCATAAGACGTCTGCTTATTTCTGCTGCAACAGGCTAACACTGCTACTACTATAAATCTATTATTAATTTTGTACCCTTTTTACCGGATTGGCCTTTCAAAAAAATTTTTTTTGTCATGGGGAAAAACTCCCCTTTCACAAAATCCAAATAAATTTGGGGTTCTCCAGAACTAGGGATGCTTGAACACCTACCAGTTTTGCTCATGTCCTATTCACCTGTAATGAATAGCAAACTGATGTTTTTGACAATCAGTTTGACAATCTGTTGTCCTTGTGGCTGTTCAGCAGATTACTTCACTGTGTTTTCTAACCATGCACAAAAAGTGCATTCATGCTCCCACACAGCCTGACTGAGTTCTACGTCCCACCAGTTCCTGCTGCATGTCTGTTCAATCCAGTAGACAACTGTTTAAATATTATTATTATTATTATTATTATTATTATTATTATTATTATTATTATTATTATTATTATTATATTGATACAAAAACAGTTATACACAGCAAACAAGATCAATATGCTGGATTTTGTATTACATCACACGTCGGACACTTCCCAAGCATCTAGGACTGTGTGATGTATCGACGAATAATGCGTGCAGAGCCGAGTAGGGTGGCCTTTTGCAGCTGACATATGGTGATTTTGTCCGCGCCAATTGTTTTTAAGTGCCGTCCAAGGTCTTTAGGCACTGCACCCAGTGTGCCGATCACCACTGGGACCACCTTTACTGGTTTGTGCCAGAGTCTTTGTAGTTCAATCCTTAAATCCTCATATCGTGTAAGTTAGCAAGCAAGCAAGCAAGCAAGCAAGCAAGCAAGCAAGCAAGCAAGCAAGCAAGTAAAAGTGTTAATGTTTTGCTACCTGACAAAAAGTACAAATGAAGCATTTACATGATTGAGATAAGTAATTAGAGACTGGAGGTCTTCAACATGAAACCGATGTCCGCTCAAAAGGCATAAAATGGTGTGACAATCATGCCAATCAAGCCAGATTCGGTTATGGCAGCATAATAGCCAAATAGAAATTCTGTAAGTCAGGGGTAATAGGTATAGTTCCCCTAAGTAGACACTAGGGATTTGAATTGGCGGCATCTTTGGAAAAAACAGATGCACACCTCTTTGACAAGCATTTATAATTGTTTAGCACAAACCAAACAGGTTGAGATATTGGCTCACATTTGACTGACATCTTGAAAGACAATAAATTTGACTGACAAACATGCTCATAGAAAAATTCACACATCTATATCCATAGCTTTACATTTGGGGTTTGTTTCCCCACAAAACCTGCATCATGATGTATAGATGTTGAGATTGTTATAAATATGCAATATTTACAGGGCCAATAAATTCTTTGCCAAAGGAATTTATTGCTGATGAGGACTGGCAAGTTTTCCAAGGACAAAGAGTTCTGGGATAGCAGCACAAGATGGAGAGGGGGTGGGGGGATGCCATGAGTTCATAGAGACCACATTTTCATATACAGTTTTTTCACTTGATGGTGGAAGGGACAGCTTAGTGGTAGAACACATACTTTGCCTGAAGAAGGTTCCTAAATTCAGACCCAGACATTCTCAGGGATGTGGATTTCTGGAAGCAAGGCTATAAACATTCTAGAGCAGAGTTTTTAAAATCCTGAGCAGACAATGCTGGGCTAGATGGACTAGTGTTCTGATTCAGTATAAGGGAGTGTCACATATTCTAGGTTCAACTCTATGCACACTTACCCAGGAGTAAACCCTATTAAACCATCAAAAACTTCTTTATGTGTAATAGGAGTAGACTGAAGGACATTGAGATGGTTAACTCTTTTTAACAGAAATCAGTACCAGATCTGATTTCAGTTTGTTAAATTACAATAGCAAAGTCAAAGCAAGAAACTTTCTGCAGTGGTATTGTACATGCTCTCTCTGTCTCATTGTACCGTCACCACTCACTGCCTGGCTGAAGAGATTTCAGGGGATAAAGAGTATCAGAAAAGTCAGCAAAGGACAGAAGCAGTCACGAAGCTGCTTCTGGAAGCACAGAAAAGATTAAAAAGTCTGAACACAAACGTTTTAAAAAATGGCAAATGAACCTCTTAAAGGTGCAGTGAAGTGAATTCTTTTGCCTTAAAAGGCACTGACCATTAATCCCAGTCTCAGTTCAACCATCTGGCTAAACCATCAAAGTGCATAGAGGGATTATTACTGGATTACACTTTTGTAGGCTAAACTCCTTTAATCTATACTTTTGCAATGATTGGTCAAAAGTTAGTTTCAGGATAAACTTTGATCCTGCTCCCTAAATTATAGCAGGCTTCAAGAAATAACTCCGAAGCTGCAGGAAAGTTAGGTAGGGCAGCAGTTCTGTGTCAAGACACTAATATCAAAGATAGGCTGTGCCAAGATGCTCCATCCTAGATCCATTTTCTTTTAGTTTTTTGCAAAGCTTTCTCTTTCATACTTGATGTGCATAGAAGTCACTTCTGCCTGTGTGAGCTCAAGACCCTTAAAATTCTCCAACCAACCTGTTTTAACTTTTTAAAACAAATCTTGAGGAGCATGAATAAAGCGATGCTTCAAATAAATAATACAAAAAACCCTTTATGTATTTGCAGACAACTCCAACAGTCCCTTTCCTCCTCGCTGTGAGACAGACTGAGCAGTGTTTTCTTCTTCCTCTTCCTCATCTTTTGACTAACGTAAGTGCTAGATAGGAATAATGCGATGCTGTTAACAACTTAAAAAATCCCTTCTGTTTGCAGTGCCTCAAACAATCCCATCCCCACTATCTAAAAGATAGGGGATTCTCTTATGGTGCCATGAACTGGCTAATTGGTGCTATGAACTAGCTCCTTATGGTCATCATTATCTTATCAGCAACAAACTAGCTTTCCAACAAAATCCCACAATTGTGCTGTTTCTCCTTTAGACACAAGAATCTATTTGTACCAATAGCATGCTTCCCAGGTTAAAAAATTAAGCAGGGTTTTTTTTGTATTGTCGAAGGATTTCGTGGCTGGACTCAAGTGGGTGTGGTGTGTTCTCCAGGTTGTGTGGTGATGATCTGGTAGTTTTTGCTGTTTGGCATAGAGAGAAACACATCTCACTTTGACATATCTCTGAAGATGCCAGCCATAAATGTGGGGAAACACCAGAAGCAAAGACTACCAGACCATGATCACACAACCCAGAAAACACACATCACCTAGATTTTTTTTAGGTATAAAAAAGGTCTGTGAACAGTCTGGGCTAATAGCAGTCTGTGCACACAGAGAAGATGAGGAATTTTCCAACCTGGATCTGACAACTCTAATGGGAACTGATCTCTGTAGTTGGAGCAGCTGTTGTTTTTCCAAAATATCTTCTGGCCCAATCTGGAGGTTGGTAACCCTAGCAAGAGAGGTAGCAGAAAAAGGGAAGAGATCATAGGGGCTTTCAGAATGGGGAAAGAGGAAATAATGGAGGGAGGATTGAGAGGCCTCCTGCAAGTCCTTGTGAGTTCCTGCTTGTACATATAGTGCTATACAAGTTCTTTTACACTGCAGATCTTTGAGGGTGCCATTTACTGTAGACTGCTGGGAAGAATCTCACTCACTCTTCACCTCCTAGTTAGGCTATTCAGAGGGAACTGGTGCTGAAGGACAGAACCAGCAAGATATATACACAGACATACTGAGAAGGGAAAGGGGAGGAAAAGACGTCCACACAATTCCATTTCTTTTTCATAAAACACAGAGATTTTGGGCTTTCGAAAGGAGCCCAAATCAAAACAATTCCTTTTGCTGGTAACATTTATTGGAATATTATGTTCCTACTTTCAGTGGGGGTTCAGACACCTTTTGTTAACTCAGTTAAGAGCCTTGAGGTTACAGTAGAGTCAACATTATTACTGGAGAAGCAAGTTAATGCAGCTGCAAAAAATGCTTTCTTCCAATTCAGCCTAGCCTGGAAGATGCTCCTCATCCTTGATATGCATGATGTGGCCACAGGGATCCAAACCACAGTAACATCAAGCCCAGATTACTGTAATGCACTGTACATTGGTCTTCCATCAAAATCCATCCAGTCATTCAAATTGGTGCAGAATGCTACAGCTTGGTTATTAATCAGGAGCCAGACAGAGTGTGCATGTTACTCTCATTCTGCAGTCACTCCACTGGTTGCCCATCAGTTACTGAGCTCAACATAAGGTATTAGCTGTTACATACAAAGCCCTCCACATTCATCTGGTTAGGGCCTTCAACAGATACCACTCTGCAAATAGGCAAAACCAACAACTGCCTATACCTCCTATGTTGTGGTCTCCACCTTGTGGTATGGTCTACTTGAGGTAATCTCCCACCCTCCTACCATGTAATTATTGCCTTTGTTTAGTTTGTTATGTTAATACTTTCACTGTGCTCATTGCATTGTCTTTTAGATATCCTACTCTGTTGCTTAAAGTGAGTGATTCTGTGTAATCTGTTTTGAGCCCTAGTAAGATAGGTGGAATATAAATCACAGAAATAAAATTCCATTCCAATCTCAAAAAAAGGAGGAGGATTTAACTTCTTCTTTGGGAGAGTTTAGAGTGGGGATGCCTAGCAACACTGAGAGCCAATACAGGTTTGTGAAGGAGTTCCTTCAGGAGGCATTAGTGCAATAAGGGCAAAACATAATTAAGAGAGGTGGAAGAATCTTTTTGTTAGAGATATTCAAGAATGCTGGAGGAGCATTCCTGCATTAGAATCTCATCCTCCTGGAAGGTTTTTGCTTTCCAAAATGGCAGATGTAATAAACATGCTATACAAGTAGTATTATGTTGCAAACAACCACCGATTCTTTAAGATTTCATTTCATTTTTCAGCTATTGATGTTGCACTTTGCTCTTAAATGTCAGAACAAAATAACTAATACCTGCAATTTATTCAGATGACATTTCAACAATATACGATTTTCAGATAACAAGCTTCTGCTCCATGTTCCTTCTAGTGTTACACTAAATGTGTAGATTTGGTGGATTTGCATAATAGCTTTAGATAATGAATATTTATAATAATGAATGAATTTACATAATGACTGCAAGTTAAACAAGCCCCATTAAAATGGCATGTTCTAATTTATGTACTAAGTTAAAATAGCTTCTAATACATTTTATTTTCACTCATATTAGACTATCACTTTTCTCTTTAAAAAGAAATGTACCAAGTAGAAGCTGTTGATGCAAACCTTCACCCCCCCCCAAAAAAATTAGGCTACATTGAATAATTTGTATTCATGGTTTTGCACCTGATTTCTCACTAAAAGCTTTGACAAATAAGTCTTAATTCTGCTTCATGTGACAAGCTAGATACCCAACAAATACTTCCTGTGTGCATGGAATCATGGCCAAGAAAGAGCTGGATTCTTGCATTATGAACAAAGTTGTGTATATGTGTGTGTGTGTGGGGGGGGGGGATTGTGCAAAGGTTTTTAAAAATTGTATATAGCTACAAAACTACCTGATGGTGAACCAGTCACACTGCCAAGACTAATATAAGCAAAAAAGAATAAGCAAAATAAGAGAAAGGCTAAGGCATTTCCAATCTCAGATCAAGGAGGATCAAGATTGGTAGCCAAAGATCAACTTCTCTTCCATAAATCTATCCAAGTCCCTTTTAAAGCTATCCAGGTTAGCAGCCATCACCACCTCCTGTGGCAACATATTCCAAACACCAATCATGTGTTGCATGAATAAATGTTTCCTTTTATTAGTCCTAATTCTTCCCCCCAGCATTTTCAGTGTATGCCACCTTTGATTCTAGTACTGTGAGAAAGAGAGAAAAAACTCTCTCTGTCAACATTTTCTATCCCATGCATAATTTTATAGACTTCAATCATATCCCCCCTCAGATGTCTCCAAACTAAAGAGTCCCAAATGCTGCAGCCTCTCCTTATAAGGAAGATGCTCCAATCCTTCAATCATCCTTGTTGCCCTTCTCTGCACTTTTTCTATCTCTTCGATATCCTTTTTGAGATGTGGTGACCAGAACTGAACACAGTACTCCAAGTGTGGTTGCACCACTGCTTTATATAAGGGCATGACAATCTTGGCAGTTCTATTCTCAATTCCTTTCCTAATGATCCCCAGCATAGAGTTTGCCTTTTTCACAGCTGTCATTCATTGAGTCGACATTCCCATGGAACTATCAACTAAGATGCCCAAATCCCTTTCCTGGTCTGTGACTGATAGCACTGACCCCTGTAGCATGTATGTGAAGTTTGGACTCTTTGCCCCTATGTGCACCACTTTACATTTTGCTACATTGAACTGCATTTGTCATTTCTTAGCCCACTCACCTAATTTATAAAGGTCCGCGTGGAGCTCTTCGCAATCCTTTGTGGTTCTCACCACCCTACATAATTTGGTATCATCTGCAAACTTGGCCACCACGCTACCCACCCCTACTTCCAGGTCATTTATGAATAGGTTAAAGAGCACTGGTCCCAAAATGGATCCTTGGGGGACACCACTCCCGACATCTCTCCATTGTGAGAACTTCCCATTTACACCCACCTTTGCTTCCTGTTTCTCAATCAGTTTTTAATCCATAGGAGGACTTCCCCTCTTGTTCCTTGATTGCTGAATTTTCTCAATAGTGTCTAGTGAGAAACTTTGTCAAAAGCTTTTTGGAAATCCAAGTAGACAACGTCCACATGCCTGTTTACATCCTCAAAGAACTCTAGTAAGTTTGCAAGGCAGGACTTGCCTCTGCAAAAGCCATGCTGACTCTTCCACAGATGGTCCTGCTTTTCTACATGTTTTATAATTTTATCTTTAATGATAGATTCTACTAATTTACCAGGAACAGATGTCAAACTGACTGGTCTATAATTTCCTGGATCCCCCTTAGATCCTTTCTTAAAGATTGGTGTGACATTGGCCATCTTCCATTCTTCAAAGATGGAGGCTGATTTCAAGGATAAGTTGTATATTACAGTGAGAAGATCAGCAATTTCATGCTTGAGCTCTTTAAGAACTCTTGGGTGAATGCAATCTGGGTCAGGTGATTTGGTAGCGTTTAGTTTATCAATAGCTGCCAGAACTTCTTCCTTGTCTACCACTATCTTCACTAGTTCCTCAGATTCGCCTCCTAAGAAGCTTGGTTCAGGAGCAGGAATTTTCCTCACCTCCTCTTGGACAGATGCAAAGAATTCATTCAGCTTCTCTGCAATCTCCCTGTCATCCTTTAGAACACCTTTTGTTCCTTTGTCATCTAAGAGGCCTAACGCTTCCCTAGCTGGCTTCCTACTTTTGATGTACTTGAAGAACTATTTGTTGCTGGTCTTGATGTTTGCACCCATGCGTTCCTCATAATCCTTTTTTGCCTCCCTTACAGCTAATTTGCTTCTCTTTTGCCACCATTAGTGTTCCTTCTCATATTCTTCATCAGTTGAGCTGGACTTCCATTTTCTAAAAGACATCTTTTTTCTGATAATTTCCTCAACCTCCCTTGTTAACCATGGTGGCTTTCTTTTGAATTGGGTGTTACCTTTCCTAACCTGCGGAACACATTCCAGCTGTGTTTTTAAATAACCTCCAAGCATCTTGGACAGTTTTGACTCTCCTGATTTTCCCTTGCAGCTTCCTGAGCACTATCCCCCTCATCTTTGAGAAATTTCCCCTTCTGAATACAAATGTAACTACATTAGAGTAGTTGTGTCACTTTGCTTTCGCATTACAGAGATACTGAATCCTGACTTCAATATTGTGAGTGCAATTTCTGAATTCCCCCTATTGGCTCAACAACACTGACTTCCCATAAGCATCACCTATGCTTAAAGCTTCCTCTATCACTGTTTTAATAAGTCTGGTGATATAAAAATTTCTGTCTGCCAATTGTCTGTTAACTTCATTCTTATAATCCAAAGAGTCCATAACAACAACGGCTCCTCCTTTATCAGCTGGCTTAATGATGAAATGGAAGTATCCTGTGAACTCCCTCAGTGTTAGAATTTTAGAACATCTGTCAAGAATATGAAACAAAGTGCAAGGAGCTCCTCTGGTGGACCACTTTTTGGCAAACAACCACTCACCTGAATCCCTGAAATTTACAGTAGTAGAAACAGTTGCTACTGGGGACTGTTCAATGGATATAAGAAGAAAATTAAAACAAAGAGAAGGAAGGCTGATTTTTGAATTAGGAACAACATCCCGACAAGGACTCAATTCTGCAATTGACTACTCAGCATTTCTGTGATTACAGCTGGGACTACAGCTGGGAACAATCAACTAGTATATACTGTGGAAACTTCTTTGTATTATGCTTTCACATGAAATCCTGATATCCAGAGAGGACTATTTAGTAAGTATACTTGTATCTTTTGAAAGGCATTTGACTACTTTTGAAAAAGTTTAGAACAAATAGATTTTGAATGTATTCCTCATCTTTCTCCCCTCTTCCCCCCCCCCTTTTTTTTGCTGTCATAGAAGAAAAGCCATTCAAGTGAAATCTGAAACTCAGTTTGGAAATTATGTAGGTGAATCTTCACAATGAAAAGTGTTGTATTATTATTCATTATTATTATGAAAATTTAGGTTTAATATTGAATAATATGAATGTTTCATTTTTTATGTTTTATTTTCTATGTAACTTAAGGAAAAACAATTGTGCTCCTAGAGGAGTATGGAAAGAAAATACTTTGTACAACAATTGTAAGTGCATACGGAAGGGTTCTCTGGGTTTTTGTTAATTATATGAAAATGAAAGGATTAGACAGAGTTTTATATAGTTTTATATTTCAGATTGGCTTGACAAAGGACTGCCGAAATAAAAACCTCATCTAGAGGCTTTATAGCCATACTTGACAGTGTACTTTCCTGTGGAATTGTTTTTGAACTTTTTGAAATTACCATTTGTGATAGAAAGATATTATCGGAATGATACTCAGTGAGTTTGAGTACCTGTTGTACACCTCCCTTGATTACTATGGTGGATTCACTAGTCTCTGAGGCAGCAGAAAACAAGCCTGCTCTCTCTTTAACATGACATTCCTTCAAATATTTAAACATAGTTATCGTGTCCCCCCTTAACCTTCACTTCTCCAGACTAATCATCCCCAGCTCCCTAAGTCTTTCTTCAAATGGCATGGATTCCAGACCTTTTACCATTTTGGTTGCCCTCCTCTGGACACATTTCAGCTTGTCAATATCCTTCTTAAATTGCGCTGCCCAGAACTGAACACAGTACTTAAAAATCAAGTCTTTTTATTTTTGGGTGGACTATAAATCTGGAAGAGTCATAGATCCTTTTCTTAAGCAAGCTTCTTAAGTTTTTATTTGTTTCAATTTTTGAGGAGCATTCCAGCAATGTGGCACTAACGGAGTTCTAAACAAGATCTCTCATTCTAACATGGCACAGTTCATAAATCAGGCACATAACTCAATTTTTACTTATCTGTCTGTAAGAAGTAAATTCTTGCAAGGTGAAATATATGATGAAAGGTGAGACTTCCTTTTCCATTTATTATCTTCTTCAGAAAAAATAACAGCATCACTTATGCTTAAAGTAGTTTAAAAACTGCTTCTTTTCCTGTTGCCAATTTGATGGTAGGCCTCTGGCTTTCTTTCAGTGCCCCTCACCCCTTCATTCCCCTCTCTGAAGAGGACAGTGTCTTTCTGTCTGGTAGTTCTTTGTAATCCACGGGGCTACCATCATTCAAATATATCACCTGAGCGAAAAAGAGATAGAGTTGTCTCTCCCTCAGGAGAGCTGCGGACATCATGGTGCCAAAAGTCGGAAGCAAAATGAGCAAAATTGGTTTTGATTATTTGGTCAAAGATGTAGTCAACGTGACCTTGCTTCCAAGTCCTATACTGTCAAACAGTTGTGTATATTGACTGTGTCAGTTGTAGATCACCATGCCTACGAGAACTCTAGATAATTTTCCCCATGCCCAACAATAGGCATATTGTGGATGCTATTCTGAATTACAGGTAGGAACTGAAAGAATCACAGAGTACCAATGAAGTTAATCAAGCTGAATGTAATTTTATTTATTTATTTATTTATTTATTTATTTATTTATTTATTTATTTATTTATTTATTTATTTATTTATTTATTTTTTGAGCTTATATACCGCCCCATCCCCGAGGGCCCTTGTTAATTCACTTAACAAGGGCTGAATCCATTTCCTAATATGTTGGTTCCTTCCATTATTAGTGAACTTTAAGCCAGTGTGGAATAGAGGATAGTATGATGGACTAGGATCTAGGAGACCCAGACTCTCTTCCTCACTATTCCATAGAAACTTGCTGAGTGATCTTGGACCTGCCACACACTCACAGCCTAGCTTACCTCACAGAATTGTTGTGATGACAAAATGACAAAGGGGGGAAGGATGAAAGACATTCTGGGTCCTCAGTGGAGAGGGGAGTGAGATACAAGTGAAGTAAGTAAACAAATAACTTTAATGACATCCCAGAATTTGATTCTTTTTACAGTTTCTTTATGAAATATTTTCTGGACTTTTATTTAGTACCCATGTAAACAATTTCCCCTTTTATAGCAGTTCCCTTTTATAGCACTATAATTTCCTCTATAGCAGACAGTAATGCAGGGATTTAAAGCAAGCAGGTGTTAAAGTGGTCTAACATTTAGCCACTGGCGCACTACAGTGTATAGAGAACAGTTGATGATAAAAGCATTTTGAAACTAGTGCCTCATATAAAGTACTTAAAACATAACTTAAGGTACTTCAAAACATCTTAAAAGGTAAATAGGTAATAGATAGTAATAATATCAATATGTTGCTCCTGTCATAAAGGTCATTTATAGATTTGGTGCTTTCTTCATGTGTGGTGTTTTCTTTCAGGACAAGCTTGACATTGAAATGCTATTATAATTTGTTGACTGTCCACAAGCTTCTTACTTGTTACAGCATTTGGGTGCTCTACGTATATGATGGAACATGATAAATGACACACTCTCAATATTTATTTTAGACAAGATAAAAGAAACCTATTATTCAAGGAAATGCAAATCTGTGATTCTATTTCTGGTTGCCATTTATTCCAAATAGAGCAATTCTCTCCAATGAATTTGTAACAATGTAATTCAAGGACTGAATGAATTTGCATAGCTGCAGCTGGGTAAGCAAGACAAAATATGATCTCTACTGAATAACTAGGAGGAAACCATAAGCTCTAGATGAAACATATGGTGTTTCACTTTCCTGTAACGGTAGTTTATCGAGTGGGTTTCTGTGAAAGCACACACTGAGGCTGCGCTTGCACAGGCCTGCCATGGAAGGATTAGAAAGCTTTTTCTTCTCTAGCTGGCTCCTTTAAGAGCATGAAGTCCCTCTCCTGTCCAAACAGTCATGTTTGGGGAGAGGGAAGAGTGCTCTTCGCTTAGTTCTTCTTTTGCGGCCACAGAGGAAAGAAGTACTTCTCTGATTCCCAGATTTTCTGGTAGTTTTTTTCTTAGTTTTTCTTGCTTCTCACCCTTCTCATTATAGAGGCCAAAAAAGGACACTGCACTTTTCAAGAAGTGTTTCTCCTATGGGGCAAAAATGGCAAAACAGATCCTCACAAGGATTGCCTCCTTTGCCTCAGTGAAGCCCACATTCTGGCCTCTTGTAAGGTCTGTGCCCAGAGGTGGGATCCAGCAGGTTCTCACCAGTTCCCGAGAGTGGGTTACTAATTATTTGTGTGTGCCAAGAGGGGGTTACTAATTGGGTCTGCTTTTCCATTAGATATTCCATTAGGTCTAAAAATCATAAAGTCCTGTTGTTTCCTATGTGGCTGGTTAGCAAAGATAGAAAAAGGGATAATTCTCCCTGTTGGGCTGTTTTAAAAACATGTTTTAGAAATATGGTAAAGTTCCTTGTTTCAGGAAAGTATCCTTCTTTTGATTTCTAGAAACAAAATTAAGTATTTGAAAGTATTAAGTATTTGACAGGCAGTCAATTAGAGGAGAAGTAGTTGTTTCTGTTGGCAGTAGACAATAGGACTTGCTATAATGAGTTTAAATTATGGACAGAAAGATACCAGCTGGAAATTAGGAGCTTTTTTTTTACAGTAAGAGTTTTTTACAGTAACAGAGAAATTATTAATGCCCCGGCCCCGTCATGCCCCGCCCAGCCCCCTTGGTGCTACGCCACTGTTTGAATCCCACCACCATGGGAACCTGTTACTAAAATTTTTGGATCCCACCACTGTCTGTGCCTCACTTACACCAAGGGCAAGGTAGGGCTTCCCAGATGAAGGCAGCCCACTCTGAGCATGATCTTGCTCCTCCAACCTCAGGTCAGCATTCTAAAACTATCCTGTTCCCCTTAATGGCATCTGCCCACACTGCCACCTCTGCACTGGTGGAACTGGGGGCCCCTTCAGAGCCTCCCTTGCAGAAACTAAGGAAGAAGAAGTGAAGGAGATACAATAAACAAATTGGCCCACTTCACCAACTTGGAAATCTTCTCACTCAAAGGTGTCTCATAGGTGGTCAGAATTGAAGTAATTGTCATGTCCATCAAAACCATAAGCTCTAGATCAGGGGTAGGGAACCTGCGGCTCGAGAGCCGCATGCAGCTCTTCTGCCCTTGCACTGCGGTTCCACGAGCCAAGCCGCCGGCCCCATCCTCGCCCGCCCTGCAGGCAGCAGGGCAGGCGCACCAATTGCCCACGGCCGGCTGGGCCTCGCTGCGGCTTCCCCTCTCTCCCGCCCCGTTGGAGTGGGGCGGGCGCTTTCCAGGCAGCCGGCGAGGCCAAGCCACCGGCTTCATCCTTGCCCTCCCTGCAGGCAGCAGGGTGGGCGCACCAATTGCCCACGGCCGGCTGGGCCATGCCGCGGGCTTCCCTTCTCTCCCGGCCCGTTCGAGCGGGCGCTTTCCAGGCGGCCGGTGAGGTCAAGCCACTGGCTTCATCCTTGCCCGCCCTGCAGGCAGCAGGGCGGGTGCACCAATTGCCCACGGCCGGCTGGGCCACGCCGCAGGCTTCCCTTCTCTCCTGGCCAGTTCGAGCGGGGCGAGCGCTTTTCCGGCAGTTGGCTTCCCCTCTCGCCCACCCCATTGGAGCGGGGTGGGCGCTTTCCCGGCGGCCGGCGAGGCCGAGCTGCCGGCTTCATCTTTGCCCGCCCCGCAGGCAGCAGGACGGGCGCATCCATGCGCTTCTCAGAATGAGCGGAGTAAAAGGTAAAAAAACCCCAATATATACAGTGTTATCTTTATTTTAAATGTCAAAAATTATTTGCGGCTCCAAGTGTTTCTTTTCCTGTGGAAAACGGCTCCAAATGGCTCTTTGAGTGTTAAAGGTTCCCTACCCCTGCTCTAGATGAAACAAAGACATTCCAAAGTTCACTTCAAAGTAATGGCTTGTTTTTGACTAGCCTTGCCAGTTTAGAGATTTTTGTGCAGGCTGACAAATCCAGCTTGGTGAGAGTGTCCTGGTGAGAGCTGTAAAGTTCTTCTTTCACACATACCCCTAATCACAGGACAAATGCTCTTTTCCCCTGTTCAGCTCAGATCGGATTAGTAGCAGTAGCCTGGAACAAATGATGAATGGACCCTCCCATTGTTGCTTCTCTGCCTTTGGTGCCCAGTGGCACTGGTAGTGCTGCAGAGGTTTGGCTGGGGTATAGCTGGTATAGGCTATACCACCCCCCATATCTTGAAACAGTGCAGTTTCAGAACATTTTCCTTTACTATTTTCATCTGTATTTATCCAGCACATTCAGCATTAATAAGATCTTTAATTGTATTTAATGCCAATCACTCTCTCCATTGCCTAATTCCAAAAGAACATTTCCCCTTGTGGTGACCCCTTACCACCCTGCATCTTACTATCACTGTTTAGCAGACTTTTCCACTTTTTGCCTTTTGGGGTCTTTTGGAACTGAGTAGCCTTTCAGGTAGTGTGTGATGGTTTTAGGCTAATATTGTTCCATCCTAAGTGTAGAATGCCTTTTTCTTTTTAAACCAACTCCTTAAAAATGGCTCTGGTGAATTAAGGCAGGTCTAAACAAATTCAAAGGAAAATTTACTGAGCAAATGAAGTTGGAATGATGAAGAAAATCAGCAAATGGAAATCAAGAAAGAGTAAGCTATGTACAATCTTAGGTTTCTGCCACAGACACAAGATTTCAGCAAGCTTTCTCAGTTTCTTAGACAGGGGCGTAACGAGGCAGCCCTGGGCAAACTGTAGCCCTGGGCAAAACCTGAGTTGGATGCCCCCCCCCCATGGGCGGCCACTCCACCACGACCAAATTTTTTTTGCACCAGGACATTGGTGCCTGCAGGGGGTGCATTTTTAGACATATCAGCAGCAATATTTCAGTGTATCATCAGGAGACTGTCCTTATGCTACCCCCCAGGTTTGGTGAGGTTTGGTTCAAGAAGTCCAAAGTTATGGACTCTTAAAGTGGGTGCCCCATGCCCCATTGTTTCCAATGGGAGCTAATAGGAGATGGGGGCTACAGTTTTGAGGGTCCATAACTTTGGCCCCCCTAAACCAAACTCCATCAAACCTGGGGGGTATCATCAAGACAGTCTTCTGATGAGACCCGGAAAGTTTTGAGACTGTGCCTTCAGAAATGTCCCCCCACCCCCAACCTGCAACCCCCATGGACAGCAATACAGAAAACTCAATGCAGAACAAAGATTCTTGGGCAAATTTCTGGGATGTTCCTGCAGGGGGAGCATTTTTGGATGTATCGGCACCAGAATTTCAGGGTATCATCTGGAAACTGTTTGGTGCAGTTTGGTTTATGGGGTCCAAAGTTATGGACCCTCAAAGGAGGTGCCCCATCCCCCATTCTTTGCTAAGGAGATGGGGGCTACCCTTTGAGGGTCCATTTCAGGGTATCATCTGGAGATGATGGCACCCCCCAAGTTTGGTGCAGTTTGGTTCAGGGGGTCCAAAGTTATGGACCTTCAAAGAGTAGCCCCCATCTCCTTAGCAAAGAATGGGGGATGGGGCACCCCCTTTGAGGGTCCATAACCTTGGATCCCCTGAACCAAACTGCACCAAACTTGGGGGGTACCATAAGGACAGTTTCCAGATGATACCCTGAAATGTTGGTGCCGATACATCAAAAATGCACCCCCTGCAGGAACATCCTAGAAATTTGCCCAAGAATCTTTGTTCTGCATTGAATTTTCTTCATTGCTGTCAATGGGGGTTGAAGGCTGTGGGGGGCACATTTCTGAAGGCACAGTCTCAAAACTTTCAGGGTCTCATCAGGAGACTGCCCTAATGATACCTCCCAAGTTTGGTGCAGTTTGGTTCAGGAGGGCCAAAGTTATGGACCCTCAAAACTGTAGCCCCCATCTCCTATTAGCTCCCATTGGAAACAATGAGGGATAGGGGTACCCCCTTTGGGAGTCCATAACTTTGGACCCCCTGAATCAAACCTCACCAAACTTGGGGGGTAGCATAAGGACAGTCTCCTGATGATACACTGAAATTTTGGTGCCACTAGCCTAAAAACTGCGCCCCCTGCAGGCCACAAATGGAAAACCACTAAAATACCCAAAAACGAACCCAGCATTTTGATGCTCCCCACAAGGTGATGCCCTGGGCAGCTGCCCACCTTGCCCAATGGGCATTACGCCAGTGTTCTTAGATGTTATATTTCTTATGAAGATGAAGTTTTGTCTTGAGTTACACTTAGTTACTGACTTAATGGATTCAAAAAGACTGTGGGTTCTAACAGGCTAGTAACCTTTTTCTCAGAACACACAACCTCTCCACTATTAGATACACACTCAACAGAAATGTCCTTGTAAGGTAACTCTCTTGTGAGCAGATCACTACTACACCATATAGAGAATCCTCTTTTGGATATAATTCCCTTCCTGACTGGTTTAGGAATTCTTCTTAAATTTTCTGAAAATATATTTCCCCACTATTTATGGTTATTTTGGAAACTCTTCCAAGTTCTTCTGTCTGGTATTTCTGCTCTCAGCATATGCTGCCACACACCATATTTCAGATCAGATTTACTCTCTGACTGAAATCCTCTCAGGGTAAATTTTCACACACAGTTAAGGGACTTTATTTTATTTTTAATTTATTTTTCTATTTATAAACCACTCTCCCCTGCAGGGCTCAGGGCTGTGAACAACAACAATAAAATAGTACAACAGCAGCAATCATAAAAAAGCATAACAACATAAAACCGCATTAAGCTTTAAAAATGCAAGGTTGACAATAGATGACAACACCCAACCCCACTATACATCCCAGGGAGGCCACAATATCAAGGTAACTCAGTTTGGATCCAGCTGGCCAGATGTAAAAGCCTGGTGGAACACTCAGGAATCCAAATAGTTTTCAATTTGAGCAGGAAGAGAGATGCCTCCTCCCTTTGTTAGTCAGCTGGTTGATCCACCAATAAAAGCACAGGTCAGCTAATCCAATTAGAGGGTTGTCCAGTTCCTATGAAGTTTTTTTCCATTAAACTCTGTTTGTGACCACACTTTGTTTTCAGCTGCATTTTCAACCTTATCCATCAGTGCAGTACACTCCTGTATTCAACTAGATCTCTGAATGAATGGATGTTTCAGAATGCAAAAGTATAATCAGGAATCAAGCCTTCTACTTGTGGATTTTTCCTGAAAAAAATTCATGGATTTTGTACTCCAAGAGTAACATTTTCAACTGCATTTTTCTCTATATTGAATGGATTCTCTGTGGAACAAACCCTAACACAATGTGGATACATATAAGTTGTGAATAATGTCTCATGGGAGAGAGCCATTCAGATACTAACTCTTGATCCAATGAGCTTACAGCCACTTAATTGACTTTTATCTGTGAAAAAAATATTGAATACTGTACTGAATCCATCAAAGAATTGGTTATGGAGGAATTCTTTATCACTGAAGTTGCAAGGTGGCTGTAAGGTACAGCTACTGCCATTTTATCAATGAAACTCAAGTTCCTGTGTTGCCATTAGGTGAGTGTCTGTCCTAAGCTACACTTTGAAGACTTCACGAGGTTCCCAACGCAATTTTGTTTGACATTTAGTTAAAGACCACCTTTATGATGTAACTGATTTTTCTACTCCCTGGGTGGTCACTTAAAAAGATTTAATTGTTGCTCTTTTAAAGGTCACTATTAGTAATTCTTTTAAGTTTTTCTCTATAAAGAAAAAGTGTTGATTAGCATTTCAGGCATACTAGGTTGTGGTTCTCCCACCTACAAATGACATCAGATTCATCTTAAAAATGTCCACATGCATGAATAAGCTGCTTAGAAATAGCTAGTTTTGTACCTTTAACACAGTAGAGGCGAAAGCAAAGATAATTCAATATTAAACACAATGTCAAAATACAGTCACATAGCAACAAAAAAACAAAGATATGTCACTGTCCTTAGAACCATTAACTCTAAATATTAAAAGAGACAAAGAAAAACAGGCCATACCAAGGAGGCAAAGAAAAGGTAATAGGGATAGCAGAGGAATTGGTAACAAGGAATTGACTTAAATTATGAATTTAAGTTTCACTGCAATTTGGAGTGACACATGAATCTTTTCTAGGTGTTAAGCAACAGTAGTGTTAAGAAACAGCCACAACTGTCTGGGAAGAACCCAGCCTACAGATAGAAAGAAAGGATTGAGGGAAGTAATGTTGTAATTGTCCTTGCAGCCCTAGCAATGGAGGGAGTTGAAAGCAAGAGGGTTCATATTAACTTTAGTAGACCTTCCCTTTCTCCCCAGTATTCAATGTACTGGTTGCTGCCTGAGGAGGGGAGAATGAGCTTGAGGGTGCAGAAAGAAAACACAGACAACCACCTTGTGTGGAATACAATTTAGCCACAGTCTGTTTATTGGTATGCTGGCTGAAAGAAGCAGAGGCGCATCAAAGGGGATGGATCAAGCACTGGGCAGCATGTCTGTTGTCCCCCAGTGACAACTGGGCAGCACATCTGCTGCCCCCCAGTAATAACCTTCCCCAAGCTCAATGCATGGGGGGAAACCAACTTCTGGAGCAGCAAGATAGTGGGAGCCAAGGCTGTTAACTTCCCTTGCTGTCAGGGGGTATGAGCCATCTTATGGAGGCCCCCACCAAAAGGGGAGGCCCAGCACGCAGCCTCTTCATTCCCTGAACACATCAGTCCCCATGCACAACCAGCCAGACTGTGATGGATGAATGTAAATAACAACAAAGCCTAACAAACAATAGGGCAACACTACAAGGTTGAAAAACAAGGGACTGTGGGAGAAGCCAAACATTACATTCAAGACACTTTGGTAGATTCCACTCAGCATATGTATAACAAGTTGCAGTCATTATAAAGGAACCAATTTTTCTTCTCCACATTCAGATGTGTGCCCTTTAACCCATTCAAGCAGCGATTAGAGCCCATGGAAACAATCCGGGTTGCTTTCAGTCCTTCACGCAGAGATGCTTCACTTTTATTTTCTACATGGGAAGAGGCTGAAACACTTGCCCAAGACCAGAAATGGTAAAGAACACTTGTTGCCTGATATATTACTCAGCATAATGGATTTGATGATGGTGGTGGTGAACACAAGCATAGCTGTGCGGGCATACAGAATTAAACCCCCGCAGCCATGCCAATTGTTCTGCAATCCAATCGGCTGCATCTGCATAGCTGTGCATGTGCAACACACAAAAGAAAAAAAGGCCCTCCAGGAAATAATGGACATTTTGCTGTAGATTGGTCATACTCACTGCCACAGGGAGCAAACGTGCTTGGGGAAACTTTGTACACTGTCAGGTGCTCAGAGAATCTGCCCACAACCTGCTGAGTGACTTATACAGAATGGTGGACAGGCAGATTCTCCCTGACACTGGACAGTGTGGAACCTAAAGTGAATGGGTGGAAGGGAGGGAAAAGAAGCATTTCCTGCCTTCTTTGTTTAGAGCACACAACCTGTGATTGTGCAAAAGGATCACTGGTTTAGCAATTTTTTAAAATCATGGGTTGAAGGGAATAAAACAGCCAAACTCATTTTGGGAATGGGGCCTGTGTGAAGTTCCCCTTCCCAAATGGTTTATATAATGTCCTACACCCATTATATTTGGTCTGTGTGGAATCCACCTTTGATGTAAGTAAAGAATTTAAAGCCAGTGGTTAATTTCTAGACTACCAACGGGACTCACCAAGGAGATGCATTAAACACGATTCAATTATTAACTTTAATCAAGTTCCAAAGAACATTTTAAACTCCTAGATAACAAAATTAGATTTCCAGTAATCTGATTATTGGAATTTTGCCAGACTTGTGTTTTTTTTTACAAAAAATTCTTTGAAAGGTGAACAACAGGCTCGAGCATACCTGATGGAGAGATGTGTCTCCAAGAAATGGAAGGGTCTGGTTTCCCTGATGCTAAACAAGCAAGTGTGACGTTACTTCCTTCATTCACCACAATGTCACTCGAGATATGAAATATCTTTGGAGAAACTGAAAGAAAACAATAAAAAAGTGTTAGCCTATCTTAATTCCACAAACATTTTAAGTTGATTATCTCAGACACAGCTGACACTCAACAATAGTTATGTGACTACAGCTTGGAGCCACATATATTTTTGCAGCTGCAAGAACTTCTGCCTGCAGATTGAAATTTATCTGCCTCTACTTTCTGGGAGCATTTCAACTATAGCAGAAACATGGAGCTGGAAAAATAATGCCCCATGGCCTAAAGTCCTTGTGGCAGTATAAACCATTAGTCCTTTGATTCTGCCATCACAAAATACATTTCCAGATTAATCCCCTAATTCCCAAATCAGATTAATTGTGAATTTATATGAGCAATGTCATCATGAAGTAAGAATTCCCTGTATTCTTATAGCACCTCTACACATGCAAAGGAAGTATATTTCCTTAATATTCAGCATCCTGTGTGTACTTGAACCCCATTCATAACACAAACTGTGTTACAGACTAGCTGACCTTTACAGAGTGACCATCAAATAACCCAGCCAAAGATAATCAAACAGGATAAATCATTGATTTAGTACATTTTTATCCTGCCGTCCTCTTCCAAGGAGCTCAGAGCAGTGAATATGACCCCATCCCTCCATTTTGTCCTCACAAATACTGGCACCATATATCACATAATCAGCAAGGAATATGATAAGTGCAAAGTTTAGACCAGGCCTAGTCAGCTACAATATGCTACCCTGGTTAATTTTTAACCAGAAGACAACTCTTGTATCCCTGCTAATTTATTGGATTTAAACCTGTTTATACCCTGCTTTCAGATTATTCAGGAGAGCTTTCATGACCTGCAGTAATAATCATAATAAAAATGCCACAATCGCAATACACAAAGTGGGCAATAAATCACAGATCAAATCTTGTGAGTTACAAATAGCAATTAAAAAACAGCATCTTTCCAAAATATAAGCAGAAATAAAATGACACCCAAGAGTAAACACATCTTTAAATTATGCTGGAAGACAAAAACGGATGGGGCCAGCTGTGCTGCTAGAAAATGGGAGTTCCATTGTCTGCAGGGCAACAGTTGAAAAAGCCTTGTCATGCATGCTTTACAACTTCATTTCTATACAGTTTCCTAGAGCATACCACCTGCTGAGTTCAGGCCTAGAGAAAATTCACATGAAGAGAAGAGACAATCTTTCAGGTATGTTGGTCCCAAGTCATTCAAAGTTTTAAAGGGCAAAACCAGTTTGGACCAAAAAACAAATCAAAACAACCAAACATTTTATGTTTGTCACAGCAGATTTCAGTTAGGCCTCTATATTTTGTGCCAATTCCTAATAGTCATCAAAAACCCCATACAGCATACTGAATTTTACCAAAGAACATGAAAAAAATGGTCAGATCCACCTTCCCTAGGAACCGCTATAACTGACAAAGCAGCCTAGACTGTTGAGAGGTCTAGGATAACCAACCAGGTCACACTATTCTTACTGAGTTAGCATAACATTAGATGCTACTTGTTTGGCAAATCATGTCTGGATTTCCCAAACTCAACTCATGTTCCTTGTGATCACACAAGCGGCTGGAGTGAATGTCATTTTAGGGATCAGACAAGCCCTTTTCTTCTTGGAATTATGGCATGGAGGGAGGAGCTCCTGCTTTTCTTGCCCCACCAGTCTGAAAAGTTGTAAAAGTCACAGCAGAGAGTGATGTACATAAAATGCCTCTGATTTCAAAATGACATTCCCCACTGCAGCTGTGTGACTGCAGGGAATACAAATTGAGACAGAGAAACCTGAACACAACTTGCCAAAAAAGTAACACCTAGTTTAGCCCTTGATCACATAGGTCAATCAGGGCAGCCAAAGTAATTTCACACCCAGACACCTAGATAATCTGCTTTATTCATAAAAACCTGGAGCTGAGAATGCAGCAGCCATCTTTCCAAAATATCACAAGTTTTAGACTTACCAATAATGTATTGATTACCTAGATCTATTGGATTTTTTTAAGGAAAGACCTTCCAAGGGCTTTTTTTAAAGCTACAGGCATATCCCAATACTTTTATATGCTGATGATACCGTTCTTCTATCTCGTTCAAAAGTTGGACTTAGTCGACTGCTGAATAGATGTGGGGAGTATTGTATAGACAATGGACTAGCCGTCAACTATCATAAGACAAAGATCTTGGTCTTTGCCAAACAATATGAAAAACATAACTAGGCAATTAATAATGCGCCAGTGGAGCAGGTTAATCGATATAAATATCTTTGAACTATTTTCTCCTATAACCTCTCCTGGTTACCCCACAAAAAAGCTGCTATTGCAGCTGCTACCAACAGTTATTCTGCCATTGTATGCTTTTTTAATGGAAAGGGTCACTCCCTTGCCCCTGCAGCACTAAAAATCTTTAACTCCAAGATAGAAGTGCAGCTACTTTATGGAGTTCCTATCTGGCTTAACGCAGTTGATGATTCCTTGAATATGATCCAATCCAAATTTTTTCGTAAAATTATGGGCCTGCCAAACTGTGTACCCTATGTGGCTCTTTGTTTAGAGCTGGGCCAAAACTCATTAGTTTATAGGGCCTGGTTGAGAGTTTTTAAATTCTGGCTTTGCCTGCATTTCTTACACAACGAGCATTTGCTGGTTCACCCACTTTTATCTGATACCCAGGTTAATCCATGGTTCTCTCTAATAGAGAGAAAGATTGAATCACTTGGTATATCCCTCGACTCGCTTTTCCCACTGTCCAGTTCAGAATCCTACAACTTGTTAAAACAAAAATTCTTGGAAAGCGAATGGATTAATTTAATTAGGTCTGCTATGAAAACTTGTTCATCTTTACATCTCTCAATATCCCTACATCAAAACAGGATGGCTCCCTATTTGTATTTTTTGACTAATCCTATTCAGAGAAGAGCTCTCACACTTGCTCGTTTCAATGTTTTCCCCTCTGCTTTATTGCGTAGTAGATTTAACAACTTGGAAATGAGTGAAAGGGTGTGCTCTTGTGGTGAACAGCAAATTGAAACATTGGCACATCAATTGCTCTGCTGCCCTAAATTTGCAAACATCACATTAAAATATTCCAATATCTTTTCTAGAATACCCAGTGAAATGGGAGAGTCAGGGAGACTCCCTTTCCTCTTGGACAATTCTGACAATTAAATTTGTGAATTGGTAGCAAGTTTTTTTATTGGAGGTGATGCATAACCAATAGTTTATATTTTATCTCACACTTTTGTATCTGTATACTCCTTTATCAAAGTTTTTGTATTGTGTTATGATTCTACTGTATTATGCCAAATAAAGGCTTATCAATCAAATTCTTCAGTTACTGAGCCACTGATAATCTGCATCATCTACTGGACCAGTCCTCCTTTTATGATCCATAATGGACAAGAGAGACATAAGCAAATGATGGAATTCATGATTTCAGTTTGTATTAGTATGATGTATGATGATAAATTTCAGGAACATCTGCATGTAATAAAAATCCAATGAATAAAAATTAAATGATTGACTCTATCCACAAAGTACTTTGCAAACTGGTGATTGTGAATTACAGAAAGGCGGACTGTTTCCTCCTCAGGGTCAAAGGTTAAAGGCCTCTAACTGCATGGAACAAATCAATGAAGAACACTAAAGCATGGAATGATGGTAGAAAAATATTCTTTGATTGTACCTGGGAAGACTCTAAAATGGGCTCTAACCAGTATCATAGCAGCCTTGGCATGAGTTTTCTTCCATCATCATTCTAATCAACATCACTTCTGCTTTACTACCTCCACTTCCTCTGAAATCATAGAAGTGACACAGAGGACTTATATTCAAGTAGAGGCCTGCTGGATGAAAATCCCACATGGCCCCACCCGCTTTTTAAAAACTTTGGTGGGTACCACAAAAGGGACTGGGAGACCTCTTTTCTAATCTATGAAAGACCATATGAGTCTGCTCTGTTATGCCTTTGTTCCTTGACCTTCTCCAAGGCTGCTTGGGATTCCAGACTCGAGATATACTTATAGAAACACCAAGATCAGCAACTATTCCTCTATATTCCTGACCATAACTATGGCAAGTTATTTCTGCAAGGTCATTGGTGTATGGGTTCACACAAGCCAGCAATTCATCAGCACTATGGCATGCTATTCTGCATAAATGAGGGGAGTGAACTTCTTAACTGTCTTTGAAAGCAAATTAAGATTTTCCCAGTTCAACAAACCTTGATGAACTATCTTGCTTCTTATTATGCATAACTATTTTATTTTATTTTAAGCTATCTTCAATTTAGTTTGGTTTGATTATTGCTTTTACTACTGCAAGCTGCCTTGCAGGCCTTTACAATAAAAAAAGCTCTATTTCTTTCCAACAAACCCTCCTGTCCTAATTATGCTAGGTCCAAAGAACCTAGATAATCTAGAGGGGTAGTCATTCTACTCTGTTGCAGTAAAAATAAAGAGTAAGGATGTGCATTCAGTAAATCCAAAAGTCCCGACCTCAAAAAAGCTGAAAAAATCAGCATTTGTTGATTATTGCAGGATCCCAAGCTACAGTCGCACAAGAAGAAATTCCAAGTTAAAAGAAAAAAAACCTGAGAGAGCATATTTGCAGCATACTTGCTGGTGATTCTCCTTAGAAGAATCCCTGAATTTGGTAAAGATGGGATTAGGTGATTCTAGTCTATTGGACCCCACATGGAGAGCGTATGGGGGCCAATAAAATTGGACCTCCTGATTCAATATTTACCAAACTCAGGAGTTTTTCTAAGGAAACTCACCAGTAAGTACACTGCAAATTTGATGCCTCTACCTTAATAACAGTCCTTCCAGTCCCCTGAAAAAATCTTTATGCAGTATAATGAAGCTGAATTTTGGAGGCATTCCCCCCAAAAGTCCCCAAAGGGAGTGCCCCAATCCCCCATTGTTTCCAATGGGAGCTAATAGGAGATGGAGGCTACACCTTTGAGGGTCCATAACTGTGGACTCCCTGAACCAAACTTCACCAAACCTGGGTGGTATCATCAGTAGGGGCTCATCAAGATTCAGAGTGCCTTTGGTGCTGCTATCTTAATAATTGCACCCCTGACAGCAGGTACCCCCTAAATTTCCACAAATTCTCCTTTTAAATCCACCCCCTTCTTGCCAATGCTTGTTTTCTTTCTTTCTTCTATTCTCTCAATGCCTAATAAAGGTTGTTATTATTATTATTAAACTCACCCCCTTTGGCATGGATTTAAAGGGAGAATCTGAGTTTTACCCAGTTTTAACATTGAAAGGGATTCTGTTTCAGGGTGGGGGAGAATCCACCCCAAAATAGCATCACTTTCAATGTTATTTACTGGAGCCCCAGATTCTCCCTTTAAGGTGGATTTAAAAGGAGAATCTGGGCTCCCTAGTTTAAACACCACTGAAAATGATGCTGTTTGGGGGTGGATTCCAGCATCACTTGTTTAAACTAGGGAGCCCAGATTCTCCTTTTAAATCCGCCTTAAAGGGAGAATCTAGGGTCCCCAGTTTAAATAACATTGAAAGTGATGCTGTTTCCCCCAATTGGGGGGACTGGATACAACACCATAAAACGTTTTCATAGCAGTAATAAAACATTTTGAAAGCATTTTGAAAATGTTTTCAAAAAAATTATTTCTGCTGTGTGGCATGGCCCATTGCTGTGTTCAGATTTGTGAGTTGGGGCATGTTCTATAATGTAATGGTGACTTTGAAACGACCTGATGTAAAAAAAAAATCATTGTTTGATCATGGTGGGGGAGGGCAGCCGCCCATGGGGGGCCAAACTCAGGTTTTGCCCTCGGGCTTCTGTTTGCCTAGATACACCTTTGATTCTTATTAGTTAGCAGTTCCTGTTTTACAGTTTTGTTTAGATTTCAGGTGTCTGGGGAAGGCTGGAGAAAAGCAATATCTCAGACATATTAGGTGTTAAAGATCCATGGTACTTGAGTAATTAAGTTTCAACAGAATTGCAAGGAAACAGAGTCCAAGTAGAGGTCACCAGGAAGAGTTGGTATCTGCAAGCTCTTCAAACAATCTCCAATTGTTTCCAGCATCGCAAGTATTCTTTATTAGTTAGACTTCATGGGAGGAGTCAGAGTCCTAAACCTTCAATACTATTAAACCCTTTTTTGAACTGTTGCATATTTATCGAAGGGTCTTACACTCTGTTCTGGCCATGTGCAAAGCATCTGATTGTAGTTTGCTTGGGGAACAGAACACCAGCCAAGGTCATCCGAGCAGTAATTGGCACCCTGGGAGCCATTCTGAAAACACTAGGGTGGCACTTGAAACATCTTCAAATCAACAAAATCAACATCTGTCAGATTCAGAAGGCAGCCCTGCTGGGATCCGCACAAATGCTACGCCGATACATTACAATGTCCTAGACTGGGTGAGGCTCAAATTGTAATGAAAGGCCAACAACCAGCTAAAGAACTGGCTGTGATATTAAACAACATCAAAATAGTGATGTTAGCCTCTAGCACAAATTTCTTATACTCCCTAAAACTCAGTTTCACAGCATAACAATCTGCCCACAAAATATGCAGGAAGCACTTTGTTTCCTTCTTCCATCAGTTGAGAACTGCAGTTATAGATACCTTACCAGAATCACAAGGGAAGGACAAATTGAAACTCAAGTGGCCAATAACACTGTTTTGGTATGATTCTGATGCTTTACGTCCACTTTCAGGAAGGAGAAAAAAAGATCTATAATGATATGTATTAGGTCAGGCTGGTCAAACCGCTCTATAAAAATTACATAGTGGCAGAATCGATAAAAATAATTCTGGCCAGTTTTCTTTCACAAGAGCTGCTGCAAGACTACACAAACACACACCAATCAATTCAAAGCAGATTTCCAGGATGGAGGGAGTGCAGGGAATGTATACTGAACCTGGCCTAGGGACATCACAAGCATAGTACTGCATTCTTGAAAAGCTACACTTCATTTTTGTTTGTAAATCTGTAGTAGGCATTAAAAATACCTGTTTCTCACTAGATAGGAAAGGAATTGCGCCAGATTATTTTGAGGATATGGAAGGGGAATTCGACAAACATTTTCTGTTTACTTTTACAAAACAAATTACTTACATGGGGGGATAATTTCAGTGATTGATTTTACCTGAGGAGACTAACATTTGAAGAGCAGCATAACAGTAGATGACACAGTAAACACTCAGAGGAACCAGCTGTGAAGCTTAACTTTTACTCCTAGTGAAGCCCTTAGGAGATCAGAGCTTTGATCATTGCTAGGGCTTTCACATCAACATTTTTAATATACATTCAAGCAGGATGTGTTATAATCTCAGCCACCCTTATGCTAGTATCGTCACAAAATGTATATTTTGTGGAGTGAGAGCAAGAAAGGAAGACTGCCACTTTCACGCTCAGTTTATGGCGTTCTTAGAATATCTGGAGATGTGATGGTGGCAATTACTTACTCAAGGTCTGACTCAAACAACACTATTAATAAATATAGCAAATGTTTTGAACCCAGAATTATCTCCACTGTTCAAGCGAAATTTACCTTGCTGCTCAGATTCCTTCTTGTCTGGATTTCTTTGTCTGGATTTCTTAAGCAGTGGAATGAACAGTTAGGAAAGAAAGTGAATCAGGGAGTTGTGCCTGACAGATATGCCAACCAGAACAATTAACCATCCCATCAACTATCCAACCAAACCAGACAGTCCCAGGGACCATTTCTATGCATAGCATTTCCATTGTCTGCCAATCACAGAAGCCTCTCTCAGGCTTTGGGGGCCTTCTTTATAAAGGATAGGGCTATCTCTCTGCTAATTCAGGATCTGATCTTTCTCAAAGCATGTCAATCATGGCATGAAGCGATATGCCAAATTCCATTCATATATGTGTTGAGCAGTGTAGTGGAGTTTCATTTTAAAGTGATATTAGAGTGTGCTGTCAATGAGAGACAACCATACTCTCCATCTCTGCCCAACTTTACTACATATTTTCTTTTGCCACAGGATGGATTTGGGAAAAATTACTGAAAGGAACAGAATGAAGTAAGACTGATTATGCACAAGATGTCTAGTGCATGATGGTGGCAAATGTCTGTCATGGCAAGATTTCTTGTACAATTTTATTGGGGCTATTTGATTTGTTCTTTCTTTTAGCTGTAATGTATTGTTTTCCTGTTTGGCATGTACACCACTCTGAGCCTTTCGGGGGTAGAGCAGTTTAACAACAACAACAACAACCAACAACAGTAGTAGTAGTAGTAGTAGTAGTAGTAGTAGTAGTAGTAGTAGTAGTAGTAGTAGTAGTAGTAATAATAATAATAATAATAATAATAATAATAAATAAAAAAATTTGAAACATCCTTGAATTGACAAAATTAACATCTGTCAAATTCAGAAGGCCCTGCTGGGATCTGCACAAATACTATGCCGATACATTACAACTTCCTAGGCTTCTGGGTGAGGTTCGGATTGTAATGAAGGCCAACAACCAGCTAAAGATCTGGCAGCTGTGAAATCTACAATAATAATAATACAAACATGAACCCTTGAACCCTGCTTTCACTTTCCATTCTCTCTACGGCAAGAGAGACCACTTTTCATTTGCTTCACCATCAGAGTGGGCAGAATTGCCAATGAGCAAAGCTTTGTCCCAGACCTCTTCCCTCCACCTATGGCCAGCCTACCTAGTTCCACCCTTCCCACTCCCTTGCAGTGCTGTCCATGCTTTCCCCTTCTCTACCCTATCCATGTTGCCGGCTCCTTTCTGCTTCTCTAAATGCTCATATTGAGATATGAAAATCTCAATATAATAACGAAGAGGGCTTTTCCAAGGCATATTACCAGCGGCATCTCTTTTTGGCTCCACCACACCTGCCACCCTACTTCTGCCAATGACCAGACAGCTTTTAAAAACTTCAAGCATACCTTTATTTTAAAATTCAAGCATACCTTTATTTTAAAAGAAGCCTCTCTCTTCTCCTGCAGCAGCAGCAGGTAATATGTGTGTGTGTAGGGGTGAGAATATAGACATGAGAAGGGGAGAATATAGAGAATATATGAGAAGGGAAGAGAAGGGGAGGGGAGGGAAGGGGTGAGAATATAGACATGGTCCCCTTTTTAGGAGCATATGGTCGAGGGAATTGCTTTGCCTCTTTCATTTTGGGGGCATGGTTATTTTTGGGAGAGCCACAATATTGATATAACTGCATTAACATAATTATTGATATAACAGTGATTTAAAAGTTTTTACAAATCCAGCCAAATCTTGGCACAACCAGGTGTGATGAGATCTGTGCCTTGAAGGCTGAGTTGCTGGGTGGAGTTAAGAGAACCAGGAGAAGTAGAGGCCCAATAGAGTTCTCTGCAGAAAAACTGCATGACATGAGTGATTGCCTCCTTGTGTAGAGAAATGTGAGGAGAAATGTTAGGAGATCCCACTACAAGCCCACTGTGGAGTGAAAAGCCCTGAGGTAAGGGTTCCATGTATAATGGTCCTAAGACCTTACTTCCTTCTTGAAGACCTTGGAAAAGAAGAAAGCTTGTTCACACACCCATGCTCAACTTCATGTGCTTTCTCTTCAAGTGAAACTGTAACTGCTTCTAGAATGAAGACACAAGCTCCTAATAACCTGATATTTGAAGAATTCAAGAAGTGAAGCATTATCAGGCTCTGCTCATTTCTTCCCCTTACAACTGTTAGAATATGAGAGCCCTAGAAAAAGAAAGTAGAACCTTAATTCTGTCAGAAACGATCTAGGGCTTTTTCAGTTTTAAAAAACAATGAGTTGGAGATAATACAAAACTATAAATGGGGTAGAGAAAATGGACACAGAATACTTTTTCTCCCTCCCCCATAATACTGGAACTCATCCCCCCTTCACTCAAAAAGTAATAAAACTGTGAAATTCAGTGCCAGTGGATGTAGTGATGATTGATATAATATATCGCTTTAAAAGGGGGGGGGAATTAAGCAGATTAATAGATGAGAGGTTCATCAACAGTTATAGCCAAGATGACTAAAATGGACAACCACATCCAAAGCCAGTAAATTTCTGAATACCAGTGCCAGTAAGCAACATCAGGAGAAAATCCTGTGTGTTGTGTTCAGTACTGCTGGTCCTCCAGAACACCTGGAGGGCCATTGTGTAGAAAAGGATTCTAGAGCAGTGATTCCCAACTAGGGTTCCGTGGTACCCTGGGGTACCCTGAGCACGTCCCAAGGGTACCATGACAATGCTACCGCCTGCCCCCCCCCCACCGGAATCAAATGGATCCAGCAGGTTCTCACAGGTTCCCAAGAGTAGGCTACTAATTATTTGTGTGTGCCGAGAGGGGGTTACTTATTAGTGATTTTGCCATGTGATTTTTGCCTTAGTTACGCCCCTCCTCTCAGCAGTAGCGCACAGAACTTGAAGCAGTCTAGCAGGAGGTGCACCGGCATGCGTGGCAGCCTGCACCTGCGTGCATTCATTTCCTGCCCAAGGACCGGCACAGCGGCTGTGTCTTTGCCACAGTCCCGCCCAAGAATGCCTCGCCCCAGGAATGCCCAGCCAATGCCCCCGTCGTGCCACGCCCAGCCCAATTGGCGCTATGCCACAGTTTGAATTCCACCAACATGGGAACCTGTTACTAATTTTTTTGGATCCCACCACTGGTTGGAAGCCTCAGGGCCTTCCTTTAAACAACATAAAAAAAACAGCATTGTTTAATTTGCCTAAATTCGGTGTGGATTCTGGGGGTAGACTTAAAGGGAGCTCTCCCCCCAATCCATGCCAAATTTAGGCAAACAAACAACGTGGCTGTCAACGCTGCTTTCCCTCCCCTCCCCCTGCTTGCCATTCCCCCTACTTACAGACCAAAAATGGAAAAAGCCCCCCCCCCCCAATCAAATGAACCTCAAGGGTACCCTGAGATATGAAGATCAAGGTCAAGGGTACCACGACATCGAAAAGGTTGGGAAACACTGTGCTAGAGTATATACGCCACATGTGTGGCCCAGCAGGGCACTTCTTTTGTTAAACCTGACACTTCCTGGCTACTGTTTTTTACTTTCTTATTTCTGCACTATTTAAAAAGCATTATTTAAAAGCACTCACATTCCCCACTGCCTTGACAGAATACAAAGAGGCTTGGACAGAATTTTTGTGTGTGGGGGAAAAGCCATTGTTGAGAATCATTGCTACAGGGGTGACCAATATAATCTACATATTATTCCTTCAATATTGGCCAAGTCATATTTCACTAGTCCAACATATATAATTTATCTAATACTGCACTAGGTTACCAAAAGCAGTAGTGACATTTTTCCTATGTCATTTTATTAACAAGGAGTGCTTACCAAGCACTATTATTAAGAAGTTTAAATTTACAGAACATATAGTGTGTTCTGATGCTCCAAACCCAACAATTTCCTTTTTATTCCACTCATGATGACCTTGCTCACCATCTCACATTCAGAAGTATGATTTCATACTGGACTGATCTATTAATCTTGTGCTACCTTATTCAATTCAAAACCTCCCTCAGAAGAAGCTTGTAACAGGTTCACCTTGCCTCTGCTACAATATGTGCATCCCACTTGTCACCTGTTTGTGAGTTCTTCTGTGGTCTTTGGCAGCCATTGGCAATATCACTTGATTAAAATCACACTTTTACAATTAACAGCTATTATCTAAGCCAAAAATCAGAGCTCCCTTCATGCTGACTGGTTCAGTGCTGCTGAAGTGGCATTTGTGTTATTCTTCACTCTTGGTGGTCAGATCTGCTGTGGAATTCTTTTTTTCTTTCTGTTCCTTTGTAATGTCTGCCTATCTGAGCATGAAGCTAAACTTTACTGAAATGTTCCCAGATGGTTGGGAGACAGGTGGTCAGAACAGAATCACACAATTGTTAGATTAATAGAAGCTTAATAGAATTAATAGAATGGAAAGCAAAAGTAGGATACAAAGCAGAATCAAATATTATTGGCACATATGAGCTAGGAGTACAAAAAAAGCAGGAGAGCAACTCAGATTTTTGTGATTATAACAATTTGTTCATTCCAAACACATGTTTCAGGCAACCAAATATACATGGGCATCATCAGATGTCTAGTATAGAAATCAAATAGATTACATAATTGTAAGTAGAAGATAGAAAAGCTGTATTTTCACTGCTAACACAAGACCAGGAGCTGAATGTGGTATAAACCATGAATTGTTCATATTTTAAACTAGTGCCAAAATACAATCTAAGAAACATTCCTGAAAAATTTAAAGTCCATGTAAATAACAGATTTGCATTACTAGGTTCAAATGAATGTAAACCAGAAGAACAACAGGTTAAATTTAAAGATGTTATCAGGGAAGGATGTGAAAAGATTGTTCCTGTAGCCAAATAAAATGAAAAATCTCAAATGGATGACTAAGGAAACTTTTAAAGTTGCTAAAGATAGATGAGAAGCAAAAGTAAAAGGTGACGGAAACAAAATCAACAGTCTAAATTCAGTGTTCCAGCAACTTACTCACAGCGACAAAGAGTACTATTATAATAATCAGTGTAAAGAAATAGAAGAAAACAACAAAATAGAAAGAACAGGAAATCTGTTCCAGAAGAGTCAAGAAATCAAAGGGAAATGTAAGTGGGTTGGTCATGCTGAAAGATGAATATGGAAATACATTAACTGAACAGGATAGAATAAAAAATAGGTGGGAACAATACATTTAAAAACTATACAAAGTAAATTAAAAGATGACAGAGAATAATCTTTTGAAGAACCTATAGTTTTAGAAAGTGAAGTGAAGCTGCACTGAGACCAGTTGAAAGAAACAGATGAACAGGAGCAGATGGGATACCAATAGAGCTATTCCAAGCCACAGAAACAGAGTCCTTAAAACTTTTGATAAACATATGCCCACAAATATGGAAAACAAAACAGTGGCCTATAGCCTGGAAATAGTCAATTTACATTTCAATTCACAAAAAAGGAGACATCACAGATTGCAGCAACTATCAGATCATCACATTAATTTCTTATGCAAGTAAAGTGATGCTCAAAATCTTACAACAAAAACTGTTTCCTTATATGAAACAACAAAAGTCTGGTGTTCAAGCTGGTATCAGAAAAGGAAGAGGCACTAGGGATCATATTGTAAATTTACTAGAGCAAACAAGAGAATTTAAGAAGAAAATCAGTTTGTGTTTCATAGATCATAGAAAAGCTTTTGACTGTGCAGATCATGAAAAGTTGTGCCTAGTTTTAAAGAAAATGGGTGTGTCACTGCATCTGAATGTTTTGATGCTTAATTTGTATTCTGAAAAAGAGGTTACTGCTAGGACAGAACATGGACAAACAGAATGATTTCCAACTGGCAAAAGTGTAAGACAAGAATACATTTTATCTCCTTATCTCTTCAATCTGCATGCAGAAGATATCTTAAGGAAAGCTGGATCAGATTTAGATGGAAGTGGAGTGACAGTTGGGGAGTAGGAACATTAACTGTTAGAGATATGCTGATGAAAATACAGGCTGAAAATAGCTAAGACTGAAATGATTACTGCTGAAAGTTTGAGAATACAGCTGAACATCAAGACAACAAAAGTAATGACTACTGGAGAATTGCTCTGCTTTATGGTGGACAGTGAGGAACCTGAAATTGTTGAAGACTTTCTATTCCTTGGCTCCATCATCAACCAAAAGGGAGACTGCAACAAAGAAATCAGAAAGAGATTGAGACCAGGAAAGGGCAGCCATGAAGAAAATAGAAAAGATTCCTAAATGTAAGGATCTGTCAAGTTAATTCATGACATCATATTTCCTATTATTTTGCATGGGAGGGAAAGCTGGATAATGAAGAAAGCTGTCAGGAAGCAAAAAGATTCCTTTGAAACATGGAGTTTAAATGGATACTGTGGACTGCAAAAAAACAACAACCCCAAAGCACAAAAAGAAAACCGAGTGAGCACTAGATCAAATCAAGCCTGAACTGTCCCTAGAAGCTAAAATGACTCAACTGAGACTGTTACACTTTGGTCATATAATGAGATGAGTCACTGGAAAAGACAATAATGCTAGGAAAGATTGAAGGCAGCAGGAAAAGAGAAAGGCCCAACATAAAATGGATAGATTCTGTAAGGGAAGCTATGGCCTTCATTTTGCAAGACCTCTGCCAGGCTATTAAGGTTAGGATGTTTTGAAGGACGTGTTGGAAGCGACTTGAGGGTACCAATGAGTTATAAGCGACTTGATGGTACTTAAAAACAACAATGGATCTCATCAGATCTCGGAAGCTAAGCAGGATCAGTCACCATTGGGATGGGAGAACACCAAGGAATACCAGGGTCACAACTCAGAATCAGACAATGGCAAATCACATCTGAACATCTCTTGCCTTGAAAACCTTACAGGGTTGTCCTATGTCAGCTGTGACTTGATGCCCTCCCCCAAATAAGTCTTCTAATCCACCTCTTGAAGCACAGTATCTATGCCAAGAGCTCACACAAATTTGCCAGTGACACCCAGGGTTGCCAGAGACATTTCAAAACTTTAAAACATCAAGGGATCCACTGGATCCTTTGCCCAACTTACTCTCTATCACAGTTGTGCAAGCAGACATTTCATACAGCCCTGCTAGATTCCACAACCTCCTGCACAAAGAAAACGAACATAATTGGGAGAAAAGTTTAGCATAAACTATCACTAAATGCCAGAGGTGTACCGGGAGAAAATGACACCGGGGCAACAGCTGTTCTAGGTGCTCCCCCCTGCCCCCCCCCACTTACCTTTGCAAGCCATGGGCTGGGCTGGCAGCCTGCCACAGGCTTGTGACGCAAGGTGGGGAGGGGGCTGGCAGCAGCTGGCGTTGGGTCATGGACCAGTGCTGTGGGCTGGTACCGGCTGCTGCTGTCCCCCCCACCTCCATTGGAGGCCATGCTTGCCTTGAAGACCTGAGGCAGCCTCCTGGTAGCAGCTGGCACCAGGGCCAGCAGCAGCAGGTGCGCAGCTTACAAAGCCACAGCAGGGCCCTGCTCACCAAACTGTGGAAGGCCAGTCCCCACGGGCCGAGAGGCCATAAGTGTGGCTGAGCAGGGGGGTGGCGGCTGGGCCCATCTGCAGCTGAGACTGACAGTTTGTCTGGGCCCCCTCTCTCCAGGCGCTGCAGAGGGGTGGCAGAGGGCAAAATGCCTGCAGCCGCAGCAAGTGACTGAGGAAGGGGGAACGCCAGGTGGGGGTGTCTCTATGCAGGATGGGGGGGGAATTTTGTCCTTCTGGCAGATATGCCCCTGCTAAATGCAGGGAGTATTATAATTCAGAATACACTATTAAAGTGAAGAAAACCTTCCCATCAATCCAAGATCCTGGTGTATATTATAAAACTAACAGCATCTCCCAATCATCCTTAATCTTTCATCCCCAAAACTAAAGGTGTCCTTTACTTTCTCCTTCTGATCATAGACTCTGGATTCATTCAAGGTCTTCTTCGTGTCCTTTTTAGCTTCACAGATTGTAATACTCAGAATGGAAGACAGTATTCAAAGCAGCTGTGATCCTCTGCTATAAAAAGCCATTTTCTTGAAACATTTCAATTTTTTTCTAAGGGTATTTTCATCATGTATTATTGTTTACAATGAAACTGTTGACATGTCAGCCCTTTTTGGGGTACCACCCCACAACTAAGTAAAAGAAATCCTAAATGTATATTCTGAAGAACATGTTGAACTGCTGCTTCTTGTGATATGCATAGCCCCCAAGTTTCTGCACTTAAAACAGTACTTTTGTGAAGACTTTTCAAATTATTTTCTTTTCAAAAACTGCCTGTGGTAGATCAAACAAAACCTAATCATCTAGCATTTGCCAAAAAATGGCTAAGCATATGACTAGCATATCTACCCACAGGAATACAAATATGGAAGCTGATATAACAGACATTTCAATGATTACTGTTGGGAATATTTTCCATGGGTTCACCAAGTCCTTCTGCAATGTTGTCTAAGCTATCGCCATCTCTTGTGGCCATTAATTCTATGGCATGGATCCCATGGAAATCAATCTTTTAGCATTTACCCTTCTGTCAGTGGAAAATGGCACTTCCGCTGGAGGAAACCTGCTTTCGTCAGATGAAGACACTCCCATTTGTGGAACAGTTGGATACAATTGCACAGGTTGTGTTGCATATGGCAGATTTTTTTTTTCAGTCCTGCCCCTACTGCCAATCATTTTTAATGTGACAGTTTATCCACAATTTCAGTTTTAAGGAAAAGCCCATTGTTTTTAAAGGCTGTATGAGATTGGCATTTTGTATGCATATGCCAGCTGTGGCTGAATGCATGATTTATTTCAAAATCATGAAGCTCTCATTGCTAACGAGTACCTACTTCATAACTACCTGTGTGGAAATAGGTTTGCATGGGAAAATACTTCCAGACCTCCAGACATGTAACTGACCTGTTTCCAAGACACAGAGACTGATGATTTAAAAAATGCAGCCAGGGATAATAAGAAAGGACACTGGGCACATAAATACAGGATACAGAAGACTGGAAGGCTAGTGTGTTATAAGCAATGCAAACTCAACAATGCAAACTCAACATGTTCAAAAAATCTTTAAAGACATGAATGCTAATGGGCTAATGGATTTTGTATTATATTGTTGCTATTATTAGATTCACATTTGTGTGTGGGTGTGTATGGATATCTCACTATGATATATACTAATTACTATTCTGTAAAACTACACAGTGACATACAATATAACCACCACAAAAACTCATCTGATGGGAACCTTTTATTTATTTTTTATTTATTATCGTATTTATATACCGCCCCATCCCCTGAGGGCTCTGGGCGGTGAACAACAGAATGATGTTACATAAATAATCGTAACAATAAATAGGTAATATAAAATACAGCGTCATTAAAACATAAAACATAAAATTACAGCATACCACTTGGCGTCCAGTATAAACTATAAATAAAACCCCTCCCAGAGAGGGGGACGGCAGGTCTAGGTGTCACAACTCCCCAGATGTTAAAAAGGGAGCAGCTCCCCAGATGTTAAAAAGGGAGCAACAAAGAGGGCGCTCACCCTCAACAGCTGGCCCTCCCAAAAGCCCGGTGGAACAACTCGGTCTTACAGGCCCTGCGGAACTCTCCAAGATCCCGCAGGGCCCGGACAGTTGGAGGAAGAGTGTTCCACCAGGCAGGGGCCAGGGCCGTAAAAGCCCTGGCCCGGGTAGAGGCCAGCCGTGTCATTGAGGGGCCGGGAACCACCAGTAAATTGGCCTCTGCCGAGCGCAGAGGCCGTGTAGGGACATATGGGGTAAGGCGGTCCCGAAGGTACGAGGGCCCCAGGCCGCGCAAGGCCTTGAAGGTTAACACCCATACCTTGTGGATGATTCGGAATTCCACTGGGAGCCAGTGCAGCTGGCGTAATACAGGCTGAATATGGTCACGGTAGGCACCTCCTGTAAGTAAACGCGCTGCCGCATGCTGGACCAGCTTTAACTTCCGAATCAAGCGCAAGGGCAGGCCAGCGTAGAGCGAATTACAATAGTCTAGCCTGGAGGTGACCGTTGCATGGATCACAGTGGCCAGGTCCGCTTGGGAGAGGAAGGGGGCCAGCCGTCGGGCCTGACGGAGGTGGAAAAACGCAACCCGGGTTGTATGGGCCACCTGGGTCTCCATCGAAAGAGACGAATCCAGGTGGACCCCCAGGCTGCGGACGGAGGGGGTCGGTGCCAATGAGGCCCCCTCCCACTCCGGCGGCTGGAAATCCCCAACCTCTCCCCCACGCCCTAGCCAGAGGATCTCCGTCTTTGATGGGTTTAGTTTTAGCCTGCTCTGTCGCAACCAACCAGCAACCGCCTCCAAACAATGCTGCAGAGCTGCAGGGGCGACGGCCGCTCCCCCCTCCATCAACAGAATGAGCTGAGTGTCATCAGCGTACATTTTGCAAATGTAACTACCCCTGCCAGAAATCATAAAGATTCACTGAGTTCTTGACCTCCTTGGAAATTCTATGTTTCATTCCACCTAGAATTGACAATAATCACTCCCTAGATTTTTCAGTCATAAAGGGATCCTCTTGCTATCTAGGATGATTAGTAAGGGCACTTTCTCTTTGCAATATGGGATCTCTCCCTCTTTTCCAGCTGAAGCATAATTTACTTATTATGTAAATGAACACACACACATACATAGAATTGTCAGTGTTCTAAACTGTATTTAAAATGTTTCGTGTGCACATTCCTGTACTGCAAAAGCCTATGTCATTGAAATGGTGAACGAGGACAAGGTGTATAGCAAGTACATGAACTGTGTCCTCTGCGTGCATAGGACTGAAACACGAGTTTCAGTCACAATAAAAGAACAAGGGGGCATATATTGAAAATGCTGGGGGGAAGAATTAGGACTAATAAAAGGAAAAAAATTCTTCATACATAGGTATTTGGAATATGTTGCCACAGGAGGTAGTGATGGCCACTAACCTAGATAGCTTTAAAAGGGACTTGGACAGATTTATGGAGGAGAAGTCAATTTATGGCTACCAATCTTGATCCTCCTTGATTTGAGATTGCAAATGCCTTAGCAGACCAGGTGCTCGAGAGTAGCAGCATCAGAAGGCTATTGCTTTCGCATGTGAGCTTCTAAAGGCATCTGGTGGGCCACTGCAAGTAGCAGAGTGCTGAACTAGATGGACTCTGCTCTGATCCAGCAGGTTCTTTCTTATGCTCTTATGAGTTCTGGAGTAAGGGATCACTTAAGTTATTTGAATACACAATTCCCAGACTGCCATAATAATTTTCCCAGAGGAACAGAAAGGATGGAAGGGAGTCAGATAGCTAACCAGCAATTATCTTTATTACCATATCCTAGCACAGAAAAGAAAGAAGGAAAGTGAAATGGTGGTAGCCAGGACTGCAAAATCAATTTATTCAGAGGATAACAATACAGAACAATTTACTTAAGACAATTCAAAACGTACAATTCACATTCACTAGTACAATACAAATGATCAGTTGTATTACTTGTGATGGATTTAAGGGGCAGGCAGAGGCAGAAAAGCCAGAAAGTAAAGTATTAATTCCTCAGAGAGACTGAGGGTTTGTGTGACAGACTAAGAGTGGGTGGAGTTTTAGCAGAAGTTAGAGCTTTAGACAAGATTTGAAGGAGTTTTCAGAGAGAACAGACATGTTTAGTGTCTATGAAAGTCCTGTGGTTTTGGTGGGAATATTGGAGTAAGAGGGACCTTACTCTAGCTTGGAAGGGAATTTACTTTGAGGGAGTGACGAAATCTGAGTCCAGGTTCTTAGAGCAGAGCTAGTTTGTCTTCTCAACAGAGTGGGCAGAATTGAAAGAACTGACTTAGAAAGAGTTTGTGTCAGAGAGGGACCATTCTCTTGTCAGAAGGGGAAATCACACTGTGTGCGTGAGAAGATTTCCCATTCCTAGCTCTTTAGTCGGATTTATTTCAAATGACGTGAGGAAATGCTATGGGTTGAGAGGTCTGAAGAGAAAAACAAACTGTGAAATAGTATTTTCCATCCTGTTTATAGGCACCAGAGTATACACATGAATCTCTGTGTACAAACGTAGACATAATATATGAAACATCTTGAAATTCTATAATATTTTAAAAGCATTAAGAACTCTGTAACAAACTAACATCTTTTCAAAAAGCCAATTACCATCTCTGCTGAAATGTGCTAAACTTTAATATCTAATTTTAAAAAAGCTTCTTTTCTTGTTGAAAATATTCCATCCTAACATAATCCCCTGAAGTTTTTAATCAAATTCTACAATTTATTTGTTAAACTTTGAAAAAGCTTTTCCCTTTATCTGAGGTAAAACAGAGCCTCAAACAGAGCCAGAGTCTTTTCTGCCCTGACTCCAGCCTGGTGGAACTCTCTGCCAGCAGCAGGGGCAGAGCGAGGGGAAACTGCATCCCGGGCATGCCTGCTTTCTGTGTCCCTGCCATGCCACACCCCGGAACGCCCCCACCCTGCCCCTGCACGTGCCTGGTGCATCGTGCCCCACCCCACCCCCTTGGCACTACGCCACTGGTCAGCAGACACTAGGACCCTGCAGGACCTCAAACAGATTCACAGAACCTGTAAGACAGAGATGTTCCACCAGGCCTTTCTCTGAGGCCACATGTTTTAAATCCAATTCTATCTGCTGGTCTCCCAATCACTATCCACCAACACACCATGGTCATCTGGTGTTATTCCCTCTGTATTGTCCTCACACACTCAGATAATAGGGGTCTGAGCTGACATGTATGGAATAGTTTTCATAAGATTAGATGTGTTCAACATCTGAATTTTGTTTAGACTTTGATGAGTTGTTTTATACATGGTTTTCACAAGTTGTTTTAAGTATGTATGTACATCACTCTGAGCCCAGACTCTGTCGGGAAGGACAGGATGTAAATTTAATAACATTTTAAAAAGAGAAAGAGACAGTGAAAGGAGCAGGGGATCACCTCAGTTCCCTAAGCTGGTTCAGTTAAACATTTCAAAGAGAAACAGAGTGGGACAACTGAAGAGACCTCCCCCCGCCACAAAGGATTTCTCTCTCTCTCTCTCTCTCTCTCTCTCTCTCTCTCTCTCTCTCTCTCTCACACACACACACACACACACACACACACACACACACACAGAGAGAGAGAGAGAGAGAAGTTCACAGAGAAAGAGAGAGACAGAGAGAAGTTGACCAACAGCAAAGAAAAGGAGAAAAGAAGATATTGGGAGCATTAGGGAACATTTATTGCCTTCTGTTATTGGGAGGTGAAAGATTTTTCCTCTTGTGATTCCCTGCCTTCACCATTTTAAGCCAATTACCAGTAATAGATATGTTTAATACCAACTATGTTCCTCCCATGGACCTAGTCCAGAGAAACTAAATACTTTTCTGCATTTCCATCGATAAATGTAATTCTTTTCATTTCTCCTCCATCTGTTTCTACTGAGGATCAAAGATTTCCAACCAAATCTTCACAGCCTGACTGCTCTCAGTAGCCGACTCACTCTTGCCAACTCATTCTCTGTTCATTCTGTTCAGAGAAATTAGTAAGATTGTTGAATATTAGTCTTGTATTATGCAGGGATCACACTGCAGCTTTATAATAATGGTATTAATGATACTTTAATAATGAATTGAGGGGCTCAGGAAATTACGGTGTTAACTTTGATATTGCGATCCTTCATTTATACACGATACCAGATCTGACAATAATCCTGCATATTTCAATAAAGTAGGAAATAATTAAGAACAGCATTTGATTTGTTTTACAAATTTTAATTTTCTCATACACAAGTTTTAACAATCCCTGGAAGTTCATCAATGTTTGTGGAACTGGAATGAAATCCAAAAATTACATTTACTAAAGGGAGAATACTTACTGACAATATATTTTAAGAATGTATGCTCTCCCTGTGACCATGGAACATAGATGACTTTCAGTCTCATCCAAAGGGGAGAACAAGCATCAAGTGCATAATTCCTGTTGTTAACATACTTGAAAATCAAACTTCTGTTTTTTGTTTCATAATAGCAATTTTTCTTTCAAATTGATCCCCTATCCTTTCCAATGTAGAAAATATGTAGAAAAGCAAGACCTGCTGAGGAAGAGTCAGCATGGCTTTTGCAGAGGCAAGCCCTGTCTTACAAACTTACTAGAGTTCTTTGAGGGTGTAAACAGGCATGTGGATAAGGGGAAACCAGTGGACATTCTCTACTTGGATTTCCAAAAGGCTTTTGACGAAGTTCATCACCAGAGACTGTTGAGAAAACTCAGCAATCAAGGAACAAGAGGGGAAGTCCTCCTATGGATTAAAAACTGGTTGAGAAACAGGAAGCAAAGGTAGGTGTAAATGGGAAATTCTCACAATGGAGAGATGTAGGGAGTGGTGTCCCCCAAGGATCCGTTTTGGGACCAGTGCTCTTTAACCTATTCATAAATGACCTGGAAGTAGGGGTGGGTAGCGTGGTGGCTAAGTTTGCGGATGATACCAAATTATGTAAGGTGGTGAGAACCGCAAAGGATTGCGAAGAGCTCCAAGCCGACCTTGATAAATTAGGTGAGTGGGCTAAGAAATGGCAAATGCAGTTCAATGTAGCAAAATGTAAAGTGATGCATATAGGGGCAAAAAATCCAAACTTCACATACACGCTACAGGGGTCAGTGCTATCAGTCACAGATGAGGAAAGGGATTTGGGCGTCTTAGTTGATAGCTCCATGGGAATGTCAACTCAATGCATGGCAGCTGTGAAAAAGGCAAACTCTATGCTGGGGATAATTAGGAAAGGAATTGATAATAGAACTGCAAAGATTGTCATGCCCTTATATAAAGCTGTGGTGCGACCACACTTGGGAGTACTGTGTTCAGTTCTGGTCACCACATCTCAAAAAAGATATCAAAGAGATAGAAAAAGTGCAGAGAAGGGCAATGAGGATGATTGAGGGATTGGAGCACCTTCCTTATGAAGAGAGGCTGCAGCGTTTGGGACTCTTTAGTTTGGAGAGGAGACGTCTGAGGGGGGATATGATTGAAGTCTATAAAATTATGCATGGGGTAGAAAATGTTGACAGAGAGAAATTTCTCTCTTTCTCACAATACTAGAATCAGGGGGCATACATTGAAAATGCTAGATGGAAGAATTAGGACTAATAAAAGGAAACACTTCTTCACACAACGTGTGATTGGTGTTTGGAATATGCTGCCACAGGAGGTGGTGATGGCCGCTAACCTGGATAGCTTTAAAAAGGGCTTGGACAGATTTATGGAGGAGAAGCCCAAGCGGCAGGGAAATGCCCCTTTTAAATGTCAGTCCACGAGCGAGGTTTTTCAGAAGGGGTGCCTTCCAGCCGTTGCCATTTCCCTCCTGCCTTCCCCAGCCGGCTTACCTGCTCCTGCAGGCTCCTGTTGCATTGTGGAGGCCAGGGGACATGCCCCCTGGCCTTCGTCTCCAGCATCACAACACGACGGGAGCCAGCAGGAGTAGGTAAGCCGGTTGGGGAAGGTGCATCCTGTGTGAAGGCTGCGCCTTCCCCTGCACACCTACTGGGACCATCTGTGCGAATGGTCCTGGGGGAGTACATCGGCATAATTTATGCCAAAGCACCCCCTCTCAGTGCCCATGCGGAAAGGGCCTAACAGTCCCTTGCCCACAACATTTTTGCTAGCTATTGGGTTCCATCTAATTTTTAACCATCTGTATATCTAATAGTGATTTTGGCAAATATTTGGGTAAATCTGGTGACTGGAACTTGAATGGGTAAGACACATCTTTCTACAAACTTGAAAAGGCCCCAGGTTTGCAGAAAAAAATAAACTTTAAAAAATACAGTGGGGAGTTTTAAAAAGCTGAAAATGATAAGAAAGGCGTGCCTATGGCTTTAAGCAATGGATTTCTCTCAGTGACTGTTGTCAGGTAACCACAGATTGCAGGCTTGGTTCTGCCAGTAAAAGGCAGGGGTTGGGGCAATGCCCTTTCCAGACCTTTGAGGGAAGACTCACTTGATAAATTCTTCAAGATTTTATGGCATAGACTTAGGAAAGCAGGGTTTGGGGAGGAAAGTGGTTAAGCAGGGTATAATGCCCTAGAGTATAGGGTATAATGTCATAGTGTATAGAGTATAGGGTATAATGCCACAGGGTATAATGCCATAGAGTCCACCCTCCAAAACAGCTATTTTCTCCAGGGGGACAGATCTCTGTTGTCTGGAGTTCAGTTATAATGTTTGGTGTCCCACTACCATTCCTCTTTGCCAACAGTCCCTTGCCTACACTTTGTGTCCTTGTTCTTTGTAGGGACAATGAGAGTTGGATTTAAATGTTTTTTTAATCTCACTTCTTTGTCAGTAGTGTTTTTTTAACATGCTACTGATGCATATAATTTTTTTAACAGCCCCCATGATCAACATCACAGGGACTAGGCAGAAACCTGGGCAATCAAAAACTTAATCCTCTGCAGAAAAATTGCTCCCCATCCCCAGCAAACGTTGGGAAAAAATGTTAGGAAAAAGTGGGGAAAGGGGATGAGTAATTGATCTCCTAATGCCCCGGAGGAGTTATTAGTGTTGTAAGTGGCCTCTGAGTAGGATTTGGGAAACACAGGTTCAAATCCCCATTTTGTGTGGAAGCTTACTGGGTGATGATGGATCAGTCACATATTTTCAGCCTAACCAACCTCACAAGGCTGTTGTTTGGATAAAAAGTAGAAGCTGCAGGGAGGAAGGAATTAGGTGGGGAACAAAATAATAAGAAAGTAACAGGCATGGAGGACAAAAAGTCTAAAAAAAGAGGTGGCAGGAGGGGAAAAGAACGAGATACTGAGAGAAGTAGGAGAAATGGGAAGAAACCAAAAGGGGGGTGGGTGGGATAACTGCTCCTGCAAGTTTTTTTTTGTGGGTCCCCACTTGTTTCTACACTAAAATGGAAAGCAAATGAATAAACCTTTGTGGAAATTCTTGGACTGCCAGTATGACATCATGAACTCTAGCCATGAACTCTGACTGTTTATAATTTTGGCCCAACATAACTTAAACAAAAGATTACATGCTTTTTCTAAAGATTACGACTTATTGTAGACCCTTTATTTGATTTTTTTAAAAAATTGCCCTGTCATACAGGCTAAAGATAGCTTTCAGTACAAGCCTGTGTAAAGGCACCATGATTCAATTTTGTCTTCTTCTTTTAATCTTCCTGAAAACCAAGAAAGAACCTGGGAACCACCTCTTTGAAGGTGGACTGGTGCCAGGAGATTGCCAGGAAGGGAAGAGGGAAACGGGAAAACATTTGCAAATCACACACAGCAAGACATCAAGGCATTGACAGGCATGGTCCTGACATTGGGCTTCCTGCACTGTGGGATAGCTGTTTGGAGAATATGTTGTCAGATCTGCACCATCCTGCTTGCCAGTGCACTCTGGATTGGCTGCTAAGTTGTGAAACTATTGGAAATCTAGAGATGGAGTCTAGGGAGGACAGAAACCTCAGTGTGGTATAATACTGTACAGCCCACTCTCCAACACATCCATTCTTTCCAGGGGAACTGATCTCCGTGATCTGGAGATGCACTATATTTCCAGTCCCTCCTGGACAATGAGAATTATTAGTTTGATGCCTAAGAACTTTAACAACCTAATCTGGAGGGGGGGGGGATCTTCTGAAAGTGGGGAAGGTTTGTAACATCATTTTGCCCCCTCCACTGATGTAAGGGAACCCCTGCTAGTGGAGAGGGCACAGATGCTGGAATCTGGGTGCTCCACATTGACAAAACCTGGAAGTGTGCACCACTGCAGAGTTTTGCTGACATCCAGGCCGAGAATTCTTGGGGGTCAGCTTCCACCTGGGCTTTGGAGCCAGGGACAATGTGACCCAGGGCTCAGAGTTACACCAACATTTCCATTTCAGGCTATGGAGGACTTTCCAGGCAGCTGAGGAATTCTTCTTTGTTGCTGCCTTCCTGCACTGCCTGAAGGTGCTCTGGAGGCAGCATGGCACCATCCCAGCAGCAGCATCCTCAGCTGACTCAGTCCTGTGGATTAAGCTGCCCATCTAAATTTTTACCCACCCCCCACCCTATTTCAGTTTTTAAATTAGCAAACTTGATTACTACTTTGGGGTGGCAGAGAGAAGCTGAAAGAAAAATATTTCTTTTCAATTTCCCAGAACAGCTAAGGATAAAATTACTCTGTCTTGCAATTTGAAGTGAGTTTGTACATCCCCCCAAAACAGAAATATATTTCAAAATGTGTCCCAATCTTGCCCTCAATGGCAATAACCAACTCTTAACACGGTTTATTTAATGACCTCCAAATGTATGCATAAATTACAGAGCATTTCCAAGATTAGAAACCAACAGAAAAATTATTTTCACATAAAAGGATAATTTTATTAATTAGATTCCTCATGTAGATTCCTGAAATGAATCCATTACTCTAATTCACTTTGCAAAAGTCTTTTATATGGCAAAGAAGAGAGTGAACAGTTGTGACCTATATAGTCCCAAATAAACCAAGCTACCGGTATATTCATATATATTTAAAGCTTTCATATTTAAATACAAAAACCTGAAATTTAATATAATTTACATAAGAAAACAAATTGACAAACTATATTTTCATAATTAATGTTTGCATTTTATAACGACTTTTCATACTTTTACATATGAAACTGTATTATCTGCAATGTATTAGTAATGAATGAACTTTTTATTTATTTATTTATATATTAAATTTTTTAAAAAAATTTCCTTGTAAAGCAGTTTAAAAAATCAGCTCCTACTCATATTATAGATAACTGGCTCTGGAAATAAATCACAGTTTCCTATACTATTCTAACAATGTTGTGAATATTTTTTTTCTTGGGCATAATAAATGTAAACTCCACTATTGCAAAATTATGTGTTCACAGAATTACATAAAAAGGGAAAACTTCAATAGTATAAGTACCAAGCAATGATATCCTAAGAAGAGTTATACCCTTTTACGTCATTGAAGTAAACAGGCTTAAACCGAGTTGTTGGTTGTGGCCATTTCAGGTTGTGGAATAGTTGCAATATGAGTCACAGAAGTGTGTGTGCGTGCGTGCATGTGTAGCTTCCCTACAGAGCATTGAACAGGTATAATAATGCTAATGAACCAAGCACCTGGAATTACATGTCTGACTCTCTCATGGCAGGATGCCAAGATAGTCTCCATTATTCTGTAACAAATTATGGCAGAACTACTGTACGTGCACATGATTTTTTTAAAAAATCTTTCATGCAGGATAGATTGTGCAGAGAGTATTTAATCTTGCGTGAACATCATCTTAAAAATCAGGTGAAAAACAAAATAGTGAGTCATTCTTGGGGAACTGGTCTCTAAGCAGCTTCACTCTTTCATCCTCCTGCATTCCTCCCAGGTTAATGCTTGCACATGGTTCTTGCTGTGAACAGTTAACTTTCAATGAAGACAAGAGTGCAGAATCCAGACTTCAAAGTCTGGCTGCACAGCTTGCTGCAAGTCTACTTAATTGTTGTGTTCCATTGTCTAAAATACTGTTTGAAATCAGAAGAATAACAATGGAAATATCCTAAGGCAGCATCAGCAACAGGAAAAGGACAGCCGAGAAACAACAAACACAACATAAGGGGACAGAGACAGGGGTGGGGGGTAAGGTCAGGGTCGGATATGATTCAGATTTCACTTTGATTGAAACAAGTGAAAAGTGCATGTGTTGCACAAAACACCAAACAACTCTGAAAAGGAATATTGCTAGCCTCAAGCAAGAGAATACCCTGCTTTGTAGAGCATCCAACAGTCTTAACAGACCAGAGTTCTTTTTAATTTGGCTGGGAACAAGGATCACCTTTCTTTCATTATCTACTCAGACTGTACAGCAAGAATCACTGGGCTAGGTAGGAAAGGTCCTACATTTACTGCAGTGGGGCTAACCAAGTCATGGCATATCTGAGAACTGGTCTGAGATGGCATATCTGAGAACTGATCTGAGAACTGATCGGCCCACAGGATTCTGCCAACAGCACAGCTGTGATCCGCACAGCATGCTCATTATTCCCCATGCATGGTGTGAAGGGGTTTCTCTGCTTCTTCATACAATATTTACTCATTGTTGTGCTAGTTTCAAAAGGTCACTTTGCCTTCTCTCAGACTGGGAGCAAATAACTTGTTCCAATCCCCATGACACATTCCCCTCTTTCCCCCACCCTGAAGATGGGAGGTATGTGTTGATTTGCTCTTCCCTCAGGCCAGCTCAAGAAGACAGCTTCAGCAGGCAAAAAATACAACATAAACAAGATACCTGAATACACAAGACTCCAGCTGTGTATTGATTCTCTTTCAGGATCAGAAAAGTTATGCACATATGGTTGCACACTCCAAAGTGTATATCTACAATGTTGTGTTTACTTGGGGGGCGGGCAGGGGGGATTTGATGTAGCCCTATTTTAACTATTTGGCATGGATGGTGTATGGATCCCTATAAATATTTGATCTATCAGGTCTTTGGGAGAAAACAGCTATAAACTGTGAGAAAATCCTCTCACAAACTCTTCAACTTTCACTGATTTCTTTTGTTCTGATATCATTGTTCCAAACAGGAATGGATCAATGTTCACAGAACACTGCTCAAACATATTGTTAATAATGCCTGACTGCTTTCCAGCTGTGCATCTCATATGATCAATGGCCTTGTAGTTTGCTCACAAATCAGAATAAGCAGAGTTCTGAGTAGCTTTAATCTGCCCAGTATGGCAGTTCTCTGTATAGCCACTGTAGAGACATATTCACAACTTACTTACTTGCTTGGTTTACCTGTGCCCAGAGGTCCTTATTAGGCAAGTCATCAGTTGCTGGCATATCAGAAACACTGTACCTGTATTCATCAAACACTGTATTCATCAATCAACCACACTATGTTGACACATGATGTCAAGCATTACTGAATTGAACTACATTTTTGAGGAAAACAAGAACATTTAAATGTGATCCAGTTAACACATATGAATACAATTGCCTTTGGAAACTAGCTAAAGAGGCAAAATGCAAATGCTGGTGTATTAGAAAGGTCAGGGGCATAACAAGGCAAACTGTAGCCCTGGGAAAAACCTGAGTTGGATGCCCCCCCCACATGGGCAGCCACTCCACCACGACCAAATTTTTTTTTTGCACCAGGACATTGGTGCCTGCAGGGGGTGCATTTTCAGACCTATCAGCACCAAAATTTCAGTGTATCATCAGGAGACTGTCCTTATGCTACCTCCCAGGTTTGGTGAGGTTTGGTTCAAGGAGTCCAAAGTTATGGACTCCCAAAGGGGGTGCCCCATCCCCCATTGATTCCAATGGGAGCTAATAGGAGATGGGGGCTACAGTTTTGAGGGTCCATAACTTTGGCCCCCCGAACCAAACTGCACCAAACATGGGGAGGGTATAATTAGGGCAGTCTCCTGATGATACCTCAGATTTTGGTGCTGATACATCAAAAAATGCACCCCCTGCAGGAACATCCCAGAAATTTGCCCAAGAATCTTTGTTCTCTATTGAGTGGAAGGACCTCTGCCCTCCCATGTGGTGGCTTATCCTCTCTTAAGGCAAGGCAGTATGATTGTGTGCAAACTTCCTGTTAGTATTGGTATTCCTGTTGGAGACCATTGTCTCTTTTCATTATTTATATGTGTTATCTTTTACATACTTCCTCTTTATCCTCTGATGTTATTAGGATGGAGGGAGTGTTTCCTTTTCTACCAGGGTCAGCTCATGGCGATAACTGCTGAGCTGAGTATTCGAACTGGAAGAAACTCAATAGAGAAACAGTAAGACACTCATACTTTCAAATTCCATAAATAACTACATTATTAATTATCCATTTTATGTGGTTAAAGCATATTTCCAGAAATTTTCTGGTTCTAATAACAGACTGTATTCTGCTTAGCCAGCTCCATTAACTCCTATTTAAAATCATACCTTTCTTGAGCACCTATTTATATTATTCCTTTAGATATGGTGAAATTCTTTAGATATATACAATAATGTCTTCCTTTTCTCCCTGTTGAGCTAATTTCCTGTCTTTCTGTATTCTGGAATGGTGGTATTTCAAGTACAGTTTAAAAGAATATGTAAAGAACAAAAATCTTATGGTGAAGAACCTTTTTCACATTTATTATAGTTTCATACAATTTGATCTAGTTTTAAAGAAAATTAGCATGTCAGTAAGAAGGCTAGGCTTGAACCATTCTTCCTGACATCTTGTTTTCTGTGTACATATAATTAGAGTTTATAAATGAGCCTTTGAACAGTGAGGCCTTTAGGGCCGTACATGTAGGGCCAGTCATCTGTGGTTTGTACATCTAAAATGTAATTAAGAAAAAGCATGTAAAGATAAAATGCTTATCCAAATTGCAATGGTTTCACCTGAATGTGTTGAAATAGTTTTCTAATGTAAATACAGGTACACCCAATTAAATACAGTAGGATATGCAGTTACTGTTGTAATTTAAAACAGCAATCTGGGACTGTAATTATTATGAAATAACACATGTGTCCTGGATTAAGACAGTGTTCAATGACATATTTTTCTTTTCCTTATTTAATTACTTCTGGCAAGCATTTCTGTCTACTGACAGTAACTGTCATGTTCTAAATATCTATAGGGAATCTAATTTGAATTTGAATCCCTGTCACCCCCAAATCTGGACATTCTGCAATGGTCATAGATCTGGAGCAGTGGTTCTCAACCTTCCTAATGCCGCGACCTTTTAATACAGTTCCTCATGTTGTGGTGACCCCCAACCCTAACATTTATCCATTTTACAGATGGAGAACACTGATGCAGAGAGTCTTAGGGTCGTTCCACACCCAAAGAGGCCCCGACCCACAGGTTGAGAACCACTGATCTGGAGCTATTCATCAAATTACGGAACTATACCATCCAGATCACTGCATCCACCAATTACAATTAAATTAAATCCACCAATTACAATTGCATCCACCAATTACAACTCTAATGTCCTGAGGTTCAAACCACCAAAACTTTGACATACTAGAGGCTGAAGTACTAGGCTTTACTTGAGACTTGATTCTAAGCAAACGAACAAAGCTTTGGGTTATGGCTGCTTATCTTAACACCTACATAGTATCTGGACATGCTCATGTTAAACTCAGACTGCAGCTACACATAGCTGGGTATTGTACAACTGCAGTTTTTCACAACTTCATTTTCCAGTGTGAGTGAGAGACAATCCAGGAATACAGCAAAATATCCAAAGATGTGGATGCATCCTGGACTTAATTATGAATAAAGTCCTGGTACCTGGCTGTGCATAGTTTGAAAATGACTTGGCAATTAACAGCTTAACAGTGTAATCTTCTGCAAAATTATTCCAGTCTAAACTGAGGTTGCCAGCCTCCAGGTGGGGGGCAGAATTCCCAGGGTACAGAAGTCAGCTCCTCTAGAAAAAAATGGCTGCTTTGGGAGATAGACTCTATGGCACTATGCCCCACTCTTGAAGCACCTGAAGAGTAGAAAATGTATGCATAGTCAAGAATCAAGGCCAAAGGGAATGCAAGCTCAATGTGAAGGAGGCCTCACATGTAAAAGCCCACAGATTGCCACTTTCATTGATCAATGTCCTGATTTGCCCTTGGGGTCTTCTGAGTGCCTGAAACAAATTATTCCAAGATCCTCCTTTCCCCCCCCGCCCCCAACACATGGTTGACTTGATGAACAGTTATTAGTGTTAATATATAATTTCTAAGTTTACGTTCAGCAGCTATGCTTTTTAAAACAGAACAAAGGCCATGCCTGAAGAATGAAGTTCACTTTGCTTTGCTTTTTTGTTCATTTGCTGAGGCCTCAAGTTTATATTGGCTGGGGTTTGCAGAGATCACAGAAATCATTAAATAAATTAATGCATTTTCTACAGAGCTCCAAATCAATGTACAGTGACAAGAGGGACATTAAAATATTGTTATTTCTCCCCTAGGCTATTTAGTAAGTGGGAGTGTAATTTCCCTTTTGCTTCTAAACTGATAAAGAAGGATTTGATAATGAAGGCCTAAGAGCACAAGTAGTACCCATCCTTTTGTAAATGCTCTCTAGTGTGAGAAGATGCAATAGAAATACAATAGCAGCAGCTTGATTTTGATCTCATGCTTTGGCAGCCAAAGATTTAATGTTTGCCAGGTCATAGAAGTACTGATATAAAGAATAACAAAAGCTCCAGATTATAACTGCCTCTTCAGAACAGAAATACTTTATTTACCATTCAATAATACCAAGGTATTATATAGCATTTCATATATGCTATGCAAGAAATCATCATAACAGCCCTGGGAAGAAAGCTAGCAACATTACCTCTCTACTGCAAATGGGCCCTGACCTGAATGGTCCAGAATAGCCTGATCTTGTCAGATCTCGGCTGCTAAGCAGGGTCAGCCCTGGTTAGCACTTGGACGGAAGATCACAAAGGTTGCTATGAAAAGATATGCAATGGCAAACCACCTTTGTTAGTCTCTTGCTTTGAAAACCCTACTGGGTTGGCTGTGACTTTACACCCATACATATTGCAGATGGAGTATAGTGGGCTGCAAATGAGTGATGTTAAGAAGGCTGAGACTTTTCCAGGGGCACCTAATCCCTGCACCAGGACATACATCTTCCTAGGTATTTGAGGTCTCCTTCACTCTTTTTACTTGATCCTTCCCCCCAGTCAAACCTAATAGTGTGTCTACCTATTTATTTTTTTACTGCCACCTCCACCCCGCAAATCAAGAGAGGACTTAAGCTGCATGACTATCTAAGGCCATTTCCGCACGAATGCGGAAGCGGCCGGGTCGGCGTACTCGACACCGACCCAACGATGCTGGGACTGTTCGCATGAACTGTCCCAGAAAGAGCCGGGATGACGGCGCCGCAGAGCGCCATCGCCCGACCGACCTGGCATGTCCCCGGGCCTCTGGCACGTCGCTGAGGCCTGAGGACACGCCCCCTGGCCCTGCGCGCCTGCTCCAGCATCGCAGGGCAGGGGGGCATGTCCCCAGGCCTCGGCGATGCGCCGGAGGCCAGGGGACAAGGTAAGTGCAGGGAGGGAGTGGGGGGGAAAGCTCCGGGAAGCTGCTGCCGTTCGCACGGCAGCAGCTTCCAGCCGGCGTTTCCAGAAAAGTGCGCTTCCCAGTGCACTCTGGAAACGCTGGCTCGACGCCGGGCAGGCAGCGCGAGGGTGGCGCGGCTGCAAAGCAGCTGCGCCCCCTGTGCAAATGGCGGCCTGGGGGCGGCGTTTTTGCCATCCCCAGGCCGCCATATTCCGCCCGTGCGGAAATGGCCCAAGTTAAATTTGATATAATGTGGTATAAAAGCAATAAGTTAATTGAAGATATTGCCAATAACTTGAAAAGAAAGATCATATTCCAGTTGTCCCCAAAAAGGTTTAATGTGTGTAACAGCTCTGTTAATGAATTTATACTACATTTGGCCCATGTTAGCTACATGAAAGTTATGCCTGAAATTGTCATATTAGACTTGCTCGATAGGATCAATTGTACATGAGTAAATGAATCAAATTTCTGGGCTAACTCAATTTCTTTCCAGATATTTCTGGTTGCCTGAATTGCGGGATACCATGGGTTTAATAAATGGTGGGAGCCCAATGTTCTCAGCCAGAGCCAGAATAAAGAAAGCTTTTTCTATTTTTGCTCATGTAGTATAAATAGCATCTAGGAGGAGGCTCTTACCAGTATTTTTTCTTCTGCTATTAAAAGGCCATACATTAGGCCCTTAAATTAAGGAGTTCATACAATCCTTTTTATTTTGGTAGCTGTAATTTTTGTAAACAACTCTAGGTGTTCGTTTATCCCCCTCAACTGAAGGTTAAACAATGGAGTCAATTCTGAGAACATACATATTGAAGATCTCGAGCTTAGATGTCTACCAAATACATTTCATTGGCTGTTTCCCTCTTCATTGCTGCCCGAGGGTGGATCACTTCTTGTGCGAGGCCCCTCTATAATGATACACATCACACCGTTGCTGGGGTAATAAATTGGCCATAGCCATTTTATTGAGCAGAAGCGTGAGGCTAAGCATGGGTCTGGATCTGGTCATGTGGGTACGTGCTATAGCTCAGCAGGGTGGGTACCCAGTCCTGAGCTTCGATCTACTGTGGGGCTCTGCCGGGCGGCTGCTCCTGGCCAGAGATGTTCCCCCTTTCGGCCCGGTTTGACAGGGCGGCCGCCTCTTGTCACTGTTGCCATTCCCAAGGGGAAGGCGCGGCTCCCTAGCCCCCTTCCCCTTGCCCTTCCAGATCAATACCCATGCACCAAACCGCCGCAAACTAGGCTATGACAGAACAGCATGCATTAACATATAAAAGCAGGGTGAGGTGGGTGGGCAAATCGTCGGCCGGCAAGCACATGGCTTGAACAAAGGAGGGCAAGTCCCTTTAAAGCCTCGGCTCGCTCCTCCTTTCATCCGGTGACGCTGCCCCTTCCCATAGTGGCTCCCTTTCCAGTTCCGCCCTTGTCTGGGCAGTGTCAGCTGGGCTCATTCCAATCCCCCACCGCGATCAGCAACTCCGCCTCGTGGTAATTCACAGGCGCCTTTTAACATTACAGGTCTATTTTATGGTAAAAATTTAAGTTTGATGGTTACTTTTCATGCTGACATTGTTTCAAGCCTAGTATCTCAGTCACTAAATAAGGCATTGCCTCATTGTGTTGCCCTGCCCTGAAGTTCACATTCTAGTTGAATTGAGCTGACAATCTATTGCTACATTGCATGAGTGGGTGATTATTTATAGCTTACAAATCAGTTTATAAAGCACTTGGGGGCCCCTTGTGATAAAAGATGCCAGCTAAATGCCATTTGTTATCATTAGGAGGCAGGAAACTGCTTCGTGAATTATATTAGCAGCCAAAGTCTAAGAACAATATTGAAGCCAAGACTTATATTTTCTATCTATCTTATTTTATTCCAACTCTGCTACAACCCTGACTTTTTAAAAAGGAATCATAAGAACCAATTAATCATACAGGAAACAATGGGCAATGTACAGCCTCCACCTGACATCTCTCCCCTCCCTCCACACTTCTGGTAGAATTTCAAGAATCAGCACTCTTTCCTGAAAAAGGTACAATTTCATTCCTCATTATTATGAGCGCTCAAGTTTGAAAGTGCATCTACAGTATGTATCAGGATTTTTTTTTTAAAAAAATTACCCTTCTTCAAAGGGCTTCAAGGGTGCATATATGCTCCCTTTCCAAATTCCCTGCCTACAATCCTTTGAAGTAGATCAGACTGAGAGATACTGGCCCAAGGTCAACTAATGAGCTTTATGGTAGAATTCAATTTTGTTTAACCTATCCTTGGTCTTAATCAAGCATGGTGACCACTATTTCACAGCTTAACATATTCAGTAACTGGAAACTGAAAGTAATCATGGCTAATTCATTTGTGCTGATTTAGTGATTTCTTCAGGTTTGGGACCACTACCAACCCACACACACACGAAGTCGGAATACTTCCATTATCCCCATTAAAAAATTCCAAGAATGCATCACTTTGATCTGAGTTATTTATTTATTTATTTAATTTATTTATTGAGCTTCTATACCGCCCCATCCCCGAAGGGCTCTGGGCAGTGTACAACATAGGAGAAGACAATATAAGCAGTTAAAACATTTAAAAGCAGCGATGACCATAAAAACATTTCTGATAAATATAATAAATTACAATAAATAAATGGCGTTCAGCGTCTAATGTTCCAATCTAAAAATTCCCTCCCCCTTCCAAAAGGGGGGAGTGGCGAGTCTAAGATGACAGTTGGCCCAGGTGTCAGGGCCAGGGGAAGGGGCACCATCAACGGCTGGTTCTTCCAAAGGCCCAGCGGAACAGCTCCGTCTTACAGGCCCTGTGGAACTCGCCAAGGTCCCGCAGGGCCCGGACAGCTGGAGGAAGAGCGTTCCACCAGGCCGGGGCCAGAACTGTAAAGGCTCTGGCCCGTGTGGAGGCCAGCCGTATCATCGAGGGGCCAGGGACCACCAGTAGGTTGGCCTCCGCTGATCGAAGAGGCTGTGCAGGGATTCCGGAATTCCACCGGGAGCCAGTGCAGCTGGCGCAATATAGGCTGGATATGTGCCCAGGTGGCACTACCTGCGAGCTGGTGCGCTGCTGCATGCTGGACCAGTGTTAGCCTCCGGATCAAACGCAAGGGAAGGCCCACGTAGAGCGAGTTACAATAGTCTAATCTGGAGGTGACCGTTGCGTGGATCACAGTGGCTAGGTCCGCTTGGGAGAGGAAGGGTGCCAGCCATCGGGCCCTGGCAGAAGGTGGAAAAAAGCAGCCCGAGGTTGTAGCATGGAGCCACCTGGGTGCTCCATTGACAGAGACAAATCCCAGGTGGACCCCCAGGCTCTTGCAGACGGAGGGGTCGGGCCAAAGTGACCCCCTCCCACGCACCGGCTGAAAAGACCCCCCCTTCCGGCGGCCCGAGGCCAGAGGATCTCCGTCTTCGATGGATTCAGTTTTAACCTGCTCTGCCACAACCAACCAGTGACCGCCTCCAAACAGTGCTGTAGAGGCCACAGGGGCGGCAGTTGCTCCCCCCCTCCATCAACAGAGAGCGAGCTGTGTGTCGTCCAATGCGTACTGATGACCTTAGATCAGCCCTGAAAACTCATTTTCCAGCTGAGCAAAGAAGGGGCATATAGATATTAAATAGCCCAGCCCGGGGATAATAGTGCCCCCCTGGGGTGCACCGCGCATAAAAGCTTGGGCATTTCCGGGAGGAAGCTTGATCCCCGCACCTCACTGCTGACTCCGGCCCCTGGAGAAAGCAGAGACAATCCCATTGAAGGGACAGTGCCTGCGCCTCCAGAGGCGAAGCCAGGCGGTGGGTCAAAGGTGGAAGTGGTGGACCACATCCAAAGCGCTGCCGGTGAGATCTAACACCAGCTTGGCGCCCGATCCGCCTCGGTCAAGCTGAATCACGGAGTGTGTCTGTGGCAGCGACAAGAACAGTCTCCGTCCCATGCACCCAGCAGGAAGCCGGACTGGAAGGGGTCAAAAGCGATCGTCATCCAGAAAGCCCTTGAAGCTGCTCCAACACCACTCTCTCAATTTACCTTCCCCAGAAGCGAAAGATTCGAGACAGAGGCAGGTGGTGGCCAGATCACTCGGATCTAACGATGGTCTTTTTAGGAGTGGGTGGACCACTGCCTCCTTCAACCCATCCGGGAAGGTTCCTTGCTCAAGGGAACCATTGATTATACTCAACAGGACAGGCACGGATCCAGAGGACAGGTAGTAGGTCTAACAGCAGCTAAGGCTCTGTCAACAGCGGCTTCAGAGAGCAGGGAAAACTGGGCCAAACAAGGGCCTGAAGACGGCAAGGGAGTCTCCAGTTCACTAATTGTAGGTAAGGTGGATGGGAGGTCGTGGCGGAGCGACGCGATCTTATCCGCGAAAAAGTTCATAAATGCCTCACAGCTAATGCTCAATTGAGGATTTGAAGATCTCTCCGATAAGGAGGTCAGTGACCGAATTATGCGAAACAATTGTGCTGGGCGAGAGCTAGTGGATGCGAGGGAGGAGGAGAAGAAGGTCCTCTTCACTTCCTTTGTCGCCACCTCATAGGCTTTCATAAGCGTCCTATAAGATGTTCACGTAGCCGTCCGCAGAGTTTTTCCTCCGCGCTTCGCTCTGGAGGCGTCCTAAGTTCCGTTTCATTGGTGAGCAACTCCTCTGTATACCATGGAAGTAGCGTCGCAATAAAGCCCGAGGGGCCGGTAAGAGGCGCCGGGGAACAACAACTGCTGCGATGGCATCGAGGAGAGCAGGGAATTCCAGTCCTCCACCTGCTCATCGCGAGCATGCCGGCGGGTTCAGGGTCCCGCGGAGCATTCAGGAATACTCAAGTGGATCATATATATAGAAGTCTCCGTGGGCGGCCATTATGTCGGACCCCCACGTCGCCTGAGGCAGGGGGTGATCGCGGCAGAATCCATCCGGACCTTCGAGAGGCATGAGTGGTGGGACCATGTAGCACTCTTTCCAGTAGAGGATACGACCAAGGTTTTATCCCGACCCGAAGATCAAAGCCCGCATGTGCCCAGCCTCATGGGTGGGGGGCCAGAATTTATTAGGGAGAGGCTAGAGCGTCGCCATGGATGACACACTAGGTCCGCCTTACGCACGCCCGTGCATGGAAGCGGTATCGGCATGGACATTGAAGTCACCCAAAACAATAAGCTTGGGGAACGCATAGCATGATCCGACACCACACTCCAGCAGCCGTGGCAGGCCGCTTCCCGGTGCGCTAAGCGACCCGGTACACGCAGAGAAACGGCCAACCTCTCCGGGGCCAACCACTCCAGGCCGACACATTCTATGCCGGTGACCTCCGGGACAGGGACTGCCCTAAAGGGAATGGATTCATGGATGAAGAGTGCCACACCGCCCCCCCGGCCCTGTGTTCGCGATTGGTGGAGACACGCGAAACCTGGGGGCGCGACCTACGCCAAGGCTGACGGTCTCCCACCTTCCCTGCGCCCAGGTCTCGGTGATACATGCCAGGTCCACCTGTTGGGCTCCGAGAAAATCTCGGAGCACCATGGTCTTATTATTGATGGACCTGGCATTGATTAACACCAAAGACGAAGCAGAGTGTCCCTGATCCCTGCCACCATCGTTTCTCGGGATAGGTCGGAGGTCAGAAGGCAGGCGAGCGTAATTATATCTCGTGTGTCTTCTATCATATGGCTGCCGCCTACCGCAGTATCTACCCCATCCCATCAGTACAGAGATCCCCAGCCCCAGAGTTGGTGCCCCCATGACTCTGCCAAACCTCCCTCTTGCCTGAAAAGCCTGACTAACACCCTACAGAATAATATCTCACACGGTTAATTAAGCTAGTCCTATCCTATCAACCCCAATCTAAGAACCATGGTCTGGGAGACGGGTCAGGTTAAGCCAAGATAATATAAATTCAGTTCTGATAAGTTACCCACAATTCATACAAATTCAATTCCTGTAGCTACCCACAATACATATTAACAATACAGTTTATCCGGTCTAACCAGAACAGTGAAACAGGGGGTTGGGGGGAGAAGATTACAGATGAGGGGGTGCCAGATAACGATGAAAGGGACCCTAGGGTGGTGCTATGGCCACCAAGGCTCCCAGTGGGATTGATGGCAGTAATAGTAAAAGACTACTGTGATGGACGTTCTGCTATGCAAACTGCAGGTCCGGGGCTCACACCACCCGAGCTGGCTGTATAAGTGCTGGGACAGCAAAAGACTTGCAGAACGGTAGTCTAGGGCTATAGTCCAGGTAATGGTCAGGAAGCCTCTGCCACCGGCTGACCCGACCAACCCTAAGATGGCTGGTGTGAAGTGTGGAAATAGTCTCCCGGGATGTGTCCCGCCCAGCCCTCTCACTGCTGGCTCGCACGTCCTAGGGAGGGCGGTGATGTCATCAAATGCCCGTATCTTCACAAATCTCCACCATATAGCTGACCTTTCCAGTAGGTTCCACCAATTATGCCACTGAGAGCGTCCAATTTCCTGGCTCACCACCAGGGTTCTCTCCTGATGGATGTAAGGCCGTAGTGACAGCCTCTGCTGTAATAGGATGAGTGTAAGAGGTGCAGCACTCGCAATACTAGAATTGACCACAGGGCCGATTACTCTACTGCCACCTGTGGCGAAGCACGGCACTGCCCCCGCTGTGTCTGATGCTGATTTCCTATGGGAGTCTCTGGTTAGCGGCGGCCATGATGGAAAATAGAGGGGAGTCACTGCCACTAACTCCCGGCGCCGCAACCGGCAGGACTCTCCGGGTCTCTTTTCAGGCACCGCGTTTTCCTTTGAAGCGTCGCGCCACGCTGTAGGCGCTGCGTCGCAAGGAGCCTTGACTGGCGACGTCCGCTCCAAAGAGTGGGAAGGGATCTCTGCCACCGATTCCCGATCCCGATGTCGCCCTGAGGCTCCAGCTTCGGCTTCGTGTGCCCCGCCCAGCTCTCTCTGACCGTGGGGTTCCCAGTTCAGCCAGATCCGAGCAGAGGGAACAGGAGGGGGGAGCCCCTCTCTGTCCGACTGCTCGCCAGCCCCGGCCCCAAGCTCCGGTCCGTTGACTCTGAGAGAGAGGGCGCTGCGCGGGCCCCGGTCAAGGAAAAGGGAGCTCTCACAGGGGCACAGGCAAGGTGAACGGAGACAAGCTAGATGAAGAAAACGCGGTAGAAAACGAGGCAGAGGACGGCAAGGCAAACAAGGTAGATGAAGAAAGCGGAGAGCCAGGTACCTCTACCCCTATTTGTGAACATATTGTATGTATATTCTTTTTTCCCATTTGCTGTTGATGTGCCCTGGATGTAAGACCTGTGACAGCATCAATGCTATGACTCAGTTGGGCCCACTTGCTCCTTCCGGCTGTGCTGTCTGTAACAAAACAAGACCTTGTAGCCAGGCTCACTGCTGCTACAGTGGTCCAGCTGGCTCTCTACCCTTCCCTACCACCCTTCCCTTTTCCACCACCCTTCCCTGAAGCTGGAAGTGTTTAAGGAGGGGAAGATACTGTCACAGTATCAGACTAAGGTCTGAGAAGTTTCCTACTCAGCCTTTATTTTGCAATCATTAAAAAAATTATATACTTCATAGCCTATTTGTTTTGTTTCAGACTTATCATGAGAAGATACAAGCCCCAGTGTCAAATGAAAATTCTTTGCTTGTGTCTCCTTAATGTAAGGACAAACTCCTGCTTCTCGATACACAGGGAGCAGTACCCAACAGAAGTTATGGCTGCTCAGTATCAATCCCAGCAGTAGCTTTGCTGGAGTGGATGAAGAATACAAATACAATCCAACATAGATTGCTGATGAATGTGGGATCTCACAAAATTCTGTCCAGTTTTAACTGCAACTGTAACAGGAGATGACTCTTGAAATGCTGAAAGACACGTGACATGCCTGAAATGAATAGCTACAACCAAGGAAGGTAAGGACATTGCTTGTGTCAGCAGTTTGTGCCCATCCAGCATGACATGTTTACATCCTGTTTGGGGCAATAATCAACTATGTTAGGGAACTGTGGCCATATGTTTTTAATTGGACTCATGCCCAGTTCATTTGCTCTCTAAGTGATGTATAGGCTTATGGCAGAAATGTGTTGGGCCTGTTTATGGGCTGATCAGCCTTATAAATTTTTAATCCCTGTCCTCCCATCATTCTGGAGCACAGCTGCACCCAATGGCAGAGACTATGACTGAAACTCCAGCCATGCTATTTGGCTCTAAAAGCTGCTGTGGAAGGCAGCCTGAGGCATACCTAGGCAAACTGGAGCCCTGGGCAAAACCTGAGTTTGCCCCCCATGGGCGGCTGCCCTCCCCCACCATGACCAAACAATGATTTTTTATACCAGGTCATTTCAAAGTAACCATCACATTATAGAACATGCCCCAACTCACAAATCTGAACACAGCAATGGGCCATGCCACACAGCAGAAATATTTTTTTTGAAAACATTTTCAAAATGCTTTCAAAATGTTTTATTACTGCTATGAAAACATTTCATGGTGTTATATCCAGTCCCCCCAACTGGGGGAAACAGCATCACTTTCAATGTTATTTAAACTGGGGACCCCACATTTTCCCTTTAAGGTGGATTTAAAAGGAGAATCTGGGCTCCCTAGTTTAAACAAGTGATGCTGGAATCCACCCCCAAACAGCTTCACTTTCAATGGTGTTTAAACTAGGGAGCCCAGATTCTCCTTTTAGATCCACCTTAAAGGGAGAATCTGGGGCTCCAGTAAATAACATTGAAAGTGATGCTATTTTGGGGTGGATTCTCCCCCACCCTGAAACAGAATCCCTTTCAATGTTAAAACTGGGTAAAACTCAGATTCTCCCTTTAAATCCATGCTGAAGAGGGTGGATTTAATAATAATAATAATAATAATAATAATAATAATAATAATAATAATAATAATAATAATAAAAACAACAACCTTTATTAGGCATTGAGAGAATAAAAGAAAGAAAACAAGCATTGGTAGGAAGGGAGTGGGTTTAAAAAGAGAATCTGGGGAAATTTAGGGATTGCCTGTTGTCAGGGGTGCAATTATTAAGATAGCAGCACCAAAATCACAGAGTATCTTCGTGAGACCCTTCTGATGATACCACCCAGGTTTGGAGAAGTTTGGTTCAGGGGGTCCAAAGTTATGGACCCTCAAAGGTGTAGCCCCCATCTCCTATTAGCTCTCATTGGAAACAATGGGGGATGGGGGCACTCCTTTTGGGAGTCCATAACTTTGGATTCCCTAAACCAAACCTCACCAAACTTGGGTCATATCATCAGGAGAGTCTCCCAAAAATCCCTGAAATGTTGGTGCTGCTAGCCTAAAATCTGCGGCCCCTGCAGGCCACAAATGGAAAAAAACACTGAAAATACAAAATGCCTCACAAACGAACCTGCAATTTTGTCACCCACCACAAGGTGGTGCCCTGGGCAGCTGCCCACTTTGCCCAATGGGAGGAATGCCCCTGAAGGCAGCACTGTGGATTGGGGTGATAGTGTTGAGGAGGGAGGTAACTCTGTCCCCCTTGTACTAGTTTCCCTGACTGAAAATTACACACTCCCAAGTCTGATTTGTCTTGGGGGAGGGGGAATATGAGTATCTGTAGGCTATTACTATGAAAGCCTAACCTATGATGCTTAGCCTAACCTACCTCAGAGCATTGTTGTGAGGGTAAAATGGAAGAGAGGAAAACCATTCAAACTGCTTTGGATCCCCTTGAAGAAGGAAGGTGGGATATAAATAAAGTAATTAAGTAAACAAACAAACAAACAAACAACTATATATTATTGCATTATTTTTGAAACATTTTCATGCCACCTTTCCACCTAATTAGGGACCACAAGGCAAGGACGTAGGTAAGGGGGGGGGGGTTCTTGGGTTCAACCCCCCCATTCATGTCCGAAGCTCCGCCCACCCATTTGTGGGTTTTAAAAACATTTTTACTGTTTTTTTGTTTTTGGCCTGCAGGGGGCGCATTGTTTAGACTAGCAGCACCAAACTTACAGGGATTGTTTGGGGGACTCCTCTGAGGACTCTACCCAGGTTTGGTGAGGTTTGGTTCAGGGGGTCCAAAGTTATGGACTCCCAAAGTGGGTGCCCCCATCCTCTATTGTTTCCAATGGGAGCTAACAGAAGATGGGGGATACACATTTGAGGGTCCATAATTTTGGACACCCTGAACCAAACTTCACCAAACCTGGCAGGTATCATCAGGAGAGTCTCTTACTGATACCACCCAGGTTTTGTGAAGTTTGGTCCAGGGGGTCCAAAGCTATAGACTCCCAAAGGGGTGTCCCATCCCCCATTGTTTCTAATGGGAGGTAGTAGGAGATGGGGCTACACCCTGAACCAAACTTCACCAAACCTGGGTGGTATCATTAGGAGAGTCTCCTAAAGGTACCCTAAAAGTTTGGTGCTGCTAGCTTAACAATTGCACCCCTGACAGCAGGCACCCCCCAAATTTCCCCAGATTCTCCTTTTAAATACACCCCCTTCGGCATGGATTTAAAGGGAGAATCTGAGATCCTCAGTTTAGAAGAAGATGATTTTGGATTTATATTCCCCCTTTCTCTCCTGTAGAAGAAAGGAGCTTACAATCTCCTTGACCTTCCCCCCTCACAACAAACACCCTGTGAAGTGGGTGGGGCTGAGAGAGTTCCGAAAAGCTGTGACTAGCCCAAGGTCACCCAGCTGGTGTGTGTGGGAGTCCACAGGCTAATCTGAATTCCCCAGATAAGCCTCCAAAGCTTAAGTGGCAGAGCAGGGAATCAAACCTGGTTCCTCCAGATTAGAATTCACCTGCTCTTAACCACTATGCCACATTGAAAGTGATGCTGTTTCACGGTGGGTGATAATCCACTTTCAGTGTTGTTTAACTGGGGACCCCAGATTCTCTCTTTAAGGTGGATTTAAAAGGAGAATTTGGGCTCTCTAGTTTAAACACCATTGAAAGTGATGCTGTTTGGGGGTGGATTCCAGCATCACAGCGGCTGCCGGGGTGTGTGTGTGTGTGTGTGTGTGCAAAACTCAGATTTTGCACTGGGCTCCATTTTCCCTCTATGCCTCTGCCCAGAGGGGAGGGCAGAAGGAACTGCCAGCTGCCAGCTGGGAGCACAGCTGGTGGGGGTCAGGGGAGGGAAGGGCAGGGGAGTCTGCCGTCCCTGGCCTTGGAGAGCTGCTTTTACAAGTGCTAGGCCAGGGGTGGGGCTTGGGGAGGCGTGTTCATGCCCTAGGGGCGGGTGGGGGTGTGGCCCCACCCCCGAAACCCCCCCATTAAAAATCTATATCTACGTCCTTGCCACAAGGCAGTGAAGCTTAAAAAAATAGAGCATTTAAATAATTAAAGTACAGTTAAAACATAACATTCGGTAAAAAACACATTAACAAGGAACTAATATAGACCTACAACAGAGCACATGCTTAAACAAACCTAACACAATTTAAAAATGTAAATTCATTCAATATGGCTAAGAAGGTTTTTATTGTTTTATGAACAAGCAGAGATTTGAAATGGGTCTAACTTCATAAATACTTCTGTGCACTATACTACATTTTATCCACCAATTGTAATGTCATCTTACGCCCAGTTGCAACAAAGAAAATACATTGTAGGCAGCATGCATACTCTCCTGGTATAAAGTAGGTAAATGTACATATCTTACATTTATTAGCCCATGTAGAAAATGCTATCATGTTACACTTTCTTCTACAGGTGACTGATGAAAACTCCCTATATTTTGCATGTGGCTAGTTGAAGCATTTTTCATTAGTAGTTCCCAATTTGTTTCTCTTATGTAGTTTCTACATCATTTATGCAGCGTAAACCATTTATGCATACAACTGTCACAAAAATAACATTTAAAATTGCATAAATTTAACAAGAAAATTGGCATACAGAATCAGATTATTTCACTAAAATAAAGACTAGCATGTTTGATTTGCATGGGAGTTATTTAACATTAAATAGGGGATTTTCAAGTTGAAATGGTAGGTTTGTGAAATTTGGTAGCATTCTTATCTTTCATATAAGAAATGCTTTTTTTGTTTTCAACCACCAGCTTAGCATTTAGTTAATATATTCTACCAGCACAATGCATGCAAATGTATAATTTTTCTCTAATGATAGACCATTCTTTTAAGCTTGTATGAAGTAATAATACATTCAACTGCTTTCAAGTTTTTAATTCTGCCAAGTTACTGCAATTTTGTATTTTGATAGACGTAAAAGAATTTTACTCCTTTAAAAAAACAAATTTAAAAAGGTGTATAAAGCTTTTTCATTAAACCCTTAAGTGTGTGGGAGCACCCTGAAAAAAAAATATTTATTTCAATCCCAAATATATATATATATATTATATCAATCCAGAGATCCCTTTTTCAAGGAAATTAAACCCTGATCTTAGTTCAGAGCCCTGTGTGCCTGTGGAATCCCTGGCAGAGAAAACCCCTCTTATTCAGGCTTATGGGGGATTTGAAGGTGAGTTTAGTTTTTTGCTTTTTGGGGTTTCCCGCACTGCTAATCTTCCTACTGTGAACTGAAACTAGAGTTGGGATTACATGATACATGTTAACCCTTTTTACCATAAAGATAAATGGCAACTGAAAATTATTTTAGCTGGTTTCTGACAAAGGGTGTTTCTGCACAGCCAGAGCAGCGGGGTTGCATTGGCACGGTTCATACTGATGCAAGCCCCAGGGCAGTTCACACGAACAGCCCTGCTGGCTGTTCAGCTGGTGGAGCAGGCTCCCCAAATGCCTCCTTACCTCCTCCTGACTTTTGTTGCTCTGTGGAGGCCAGGGAACACCCCCCCCCCCACTGCCAGAGCGACAACTGCAAGGATGGAGGCCAGGAGGTGTGTCCCCTGGTCTCCACAGAGTGACGGAAGCCAGGAAGAGGTAAGGAGGCATTTGGGGCTGGCGTAGGGAAAACGCCACCTTCTACCCACTGCCCTTTGCATGGCAACAGGTGGAAGACGCTGCTTTTGAAAAACTTCGCTCCCTGAGTGAGGTTCAAAAGCGGTGTTTTTGCACCACTTGAGTGGGACGAGCACAGCAGTGCTGTGATGCAGCAGTGCCAGGTGTGTGAACAGTGCCCCAGGGGCGGTGTTTTTACCATCCCAAGGGTACTGTTTTCTGCCCGTGCGGAAACAGCCACAGAGAACTTTGACTCTTGAAAGCTTACACCTTGAAAATCTTGTTGGTCTCTCAGGTGTTACTGGATTAGACTCTAGCTGTTCTACTGTAGACCACCACAGCTTACCTCTGAACATTATTTATTTATTTAAAACATTTATATCCCACCTCTCTGCCAACTGAGGTCCAATACTGAGGTAACTTACAATTAAAAACAAAATATTATAAATGTATATCTTAAAATCAGTTTAAATCCCAAACTGAAATACAGCTATAAAGCACAAGGATATCAATTAAAACAAGGCAGGAAGAAGAGGTGATTGAGAAGCAAAACAAAAAAAAACCCTTACCCACTGGAGGAAGAGAGAAATAGAAGAGGACAGATACATATCGCTGGGCAGGGAGTTCTGTAATTTTGATGCTATAACTAGAAGATCCCCTCTTGGGTAGCCACCTATCTGACCTCAAAAAAGCAGACACCCAAAGAAGGTGTCAAAAATTATCATAATGGTTGGCTAGACTCATTTAGGAATAAGCTGTACCTAGGGTACACTGATTTCAAACAAGCTTCTTGAAATGGACCCAGAAGCAAATTGGAAGCCAGTGTAGATGTGCCAAGACTGGAGACTATGGTTCCTATGAAACATACCAGTCAACATCCTGACTATAGCATTGTGTACCAACTGGAATTTCTGAACACTTTTCAAAGACAGCATTGCAATAATTTAATGTAAAATTTACAAGGGCACAACAGCATAGTGGCCAGATTGTTGTTGTTTTTTGCAAGGGAAACTAGACAGTCAAAATTCGTAAAAGGAGCTCCTGGTTATCGTTGCCACTTGCTTATCCTGAGGTAGGCCTGGGGTCTGTCTTAACAGGTCTGCTCCTTCAAAAAGGAGTGAAATCTCATCCAGAGCATAAGACACCTTGATCCCAGGTCAGTCCTTCTGCCCACAAATAGAACTTTTTCTTTTCAGGATAAAGTTTCAGAAATTCAGAAATTGTTCTGGTTATTATTTAATAGCATGAAAGAAACATTCAGTGACATTCTGGCCCTGGAGATATTTGGAAGTTCCGAAATTCTTCTCTACACAGAAAAAAACCTCTTTATTATTGTCTTTTATCCAGTTATTTTCATCTATAAATGTTATAGAAACAAATCTTTAAAAGTACTTTGAACTTCTAAAGGAAGTTCAGGTTTGCTTCTAGTAGCTGCCTTGGTGAAAATTTAAATATCTGGGAAAAAATCTTTTTTTCCATGTAGTAATCAAGATTTTCTATACACAACTAAATTTGTCCTATTCAGAGTACTGTATATACTGGCGTATAAGACTACTTTTGAACCCTGGGAAATCATCTGTAAAGTCTGGGGTCGTCTTATACACCAGGTACTGAGTGGGTGGTACTGAGCAGGTGGTACTCTATATTTTAACTGGAAAAGTGGGGGGGTCGTCTTATACCCCCAGTCGTCTTATACGCCGGTATATACGGTAGTCTTTTCAAATGTTATGTAAATTTTTATTTTTATTATTACAATCACATTTTCCCAATTTTTTTATTTCCAATCTTATCATTAAATACAACTTGAAAATAGATTTCTCTATATTTTATGGGATTTACAAATATTATACAAATATAACAAATATTCGTAACAGGAATGTGGACAGCAACAGAAAAACACAATTGAGAAGTTTGAGATGGTTAAGCTTAAGTGATGTGTTGTACTTCCAAATGTATCAAAGTGGTTCATATACAAATGTTACTGGCTTAGTTCTTAACCTTAAGCTTCTGTTACACTTTTAAAAACTTAAACTTCTTTTTTCACAGTGTTTTTTTTATTGTAGGATTTAGAGATGTAACACACTTGCCCAGTTTCTCTCAAACTGGTCTGGGATTACTTATTTCACATGAATTATTTCACATTAAAATTTTAAGAATTATACTATATAAAAATGTAGGGCCCTTCTGCACACGCAAAATAATGCGTTTTCAAACCACTTTCACAACTGTTTGCAAGTCGATTTTGCCATTCCACACAGCTTCAAAGAGAACTGAAAGCAGTTTGAAAGTGCATTATTCTGCATGTGCGGAATGAGCCATAGTGTGTTTCAGATGACCCACTCCTTAAAGTGAAGGGCTCAGGGAGATTTAGTCCAGAGGCCTCCATTTTCTGAGCAAAGAGGGGCCAACTGGACAACGACTCCCACAATCCTTTTTATTTAGCCAGTAGCACTTTTTAAAGTTCTGGGGTTTTCACCAGGCTGTACTATTCCTTGCCTGAGCCAACTCTTGAGTAAGTCAGCAGCCTCCCCCCCCCTTTTCAAAGCCAGGCTCCAGTTTTGTAAATGGGAGGGGGGTTCCCTATGCCTTCACAGGCCCCTTTCTGTCTCCACCTCTTGCAAAGCTGGGAGGCTATGGAGATGGGGAGAACTCTCTCCATCTTGACATGCACCCTGCTGGCTCCCTTCCTTTCCAATGCTTGGATCCAGTTTTGCAAACAAAGCAGGGGTGTCTATCGAGATGGAGATAACTTCACAGGCACACAGCTGACTCCACACCACCTCTGTAAAGCTGGGATCCAGCTTTGCAAATGGGGTAATACTTATTGCAACAATGGGAGGTACCTACATCTTCACGGGTACTTCTACTTTACTCCCTTGCTTGGCAAAGCTGGGCTGTTTGGCAGAGGGAGTCATAGTCTTGCTTCTTGGCTTTCATTGTTCTGCTTGTTCATTTATTAAACATTTAATTCAACTATAATTGTATAATATAGGGATGCAGTCAACTAAAACTGGCAGATAAACCTTTAAATTAATTTCATTTCATTTCATTTATACTCCATTTTCTCTCCTATGGGACCCAACGTGGTTTACATTACTCTCCTCTCCTCCATTTTATCCTCACAACTCTGCAAGGTAGGTTAGGCTTAGAGTATACTACCAACTTAAAATCATCCAGCAAACTTCCATGCAGTGATCTCTCAGCGGGGGCTGAAGATCTCCTGGAAGTATATCTGATCTTCAATCTACAGACATCAATTACCCTGGAGAAAATGGCTACTTTGGAGGCTGGGCTGTATAGTATTATACCCTGCTGAAGTCCCTATCTAAACCACTCTCTTCAGGTTCTGCCTCCCTTCATCCCCAGGAATTTTCCATCCCAGAGTTGGCTATTTTATTTCTGTTGTAAGGTGGCAATTCCAACTGGGATCTCCCAGATCCTAGTCTGATGCTGTAAGCACCACACCATGCTTGCAGATCACAGGCAGGTCTATTTGTAGGATATTTTCCATGTTGTTTGTGTTCAACTGACAGAGGGCTGCTGTTGCATTTTGTACTCTCAAAATGCCTGTTTCTGAAAATAACTGGAGAGGCTATTAAGATATACAGCCTATATGTGAAATTAAAGATTTGGTTTAGTGATAACATCTGATTATGAATGGAAATAAGATTCCAGCTGGATAGTTAATTTCCTTTCCTGGCCTGATACATCACACCCAGTTTCCTTGGTGAAAAGTGGAATAATTGCTTTACTAGGACACTTAGCTTTTTAAACATATGGTACATGTTTTTAGGTTTTGTTCAAGATGATTAAAGATTAACCACATAATTTTATGCCCAGCCATCCCATTCCTCCCACTCCCAAATATTTCAGTTCCTTTAAATGGTTTGTGGGACACAGTTTTCTTCCCAGGATCCTACTCAACAAGAAGCATGTTTCAGTGCTAAACAGTGCTAATCAGCATGGAAATAATACCAGTGCAATGTGGCCCAATTCCTCCCACCAGTCTGAAACATATGAACAACATTAGAACCTACACCTTGAAAAAATGGGATAATTATTTACACAAGAACTCTTTCTAGGACAAGGAAGCAAATTTGCATTGTTGCTCAGCAGAAACAGCTGTGCAATATTGCCTAGTAAATCTATTTGGGATGTGCTAAACATCATAAAATAATGTTGAATCCCAGGTATTCTTTTCTTCCTTCCTTCTTTCTGTGTGTATCATCTTGTAATTTATAAGCCTAAAGAGAAGGCCTGTGTCTTGTTTTCATTTTATACAGTACCTGCCTTCAGCTCTTTTTATTGAGTTATAATTGGTGTGAGCCACTTTGAGAAACAATCTTGCCTGAAAAGCGGGATAAAAATACAATAAATAAACAAACTAAGAAAAAACAAGCTTGTTCATCAATGATGCATCTCTGCCCCTCACCCAAAGTTACTCTGCAGGCCTCGTAAAAGATAAATAAGAAAACAAATCTGAAAGGAAACATTCTGTATACTGAATATTGCCCATGATGCTATAGAAGTGGTAATTAGCAACAACATTCACTGAATCAGCAGCACAAACAAGAACGTTTGAAAAGGCTATGGAGATTATTAAATTCCTCACTGTTCTGCATGTGGAATTCTTTTATTGCTGTCTTTTATGTTAAGTGTGGTACAGAAAATTGAGAGAGCAGACTTACAAGACAAGTGTTTTATTGTGCAGTCCAACAGATATTAGCTTGGACCCAGAAACTAGGAAGAAAACAATCTACCCAAACCGAGACCAATTATGGAACATTGTCCAGAGAAACTAATAGAAAATGAGAAGGTCAAAATCCTTCTTTCTGTGTTCAAATCCAAGCGGACAAAGAGTTGGCACATAATACATCGGACATCACAGTGATTAAGGACAAGAAAGTGACCATCATTGAAACAGCAGTACCCAGTGACACCAGGGTCATTGAAAAAGAACATGAGAAGGTCATTCGATACCATGATTTGAAAATCGAGCTACAGTGTCTATGGCACAAAACAGCTGAGGTACTCCCAGTGGTAATTGGCACCCTGGGTGCCATTCCGAAAACACTAGAGCAGCATTTGAAACATCTTCAAACTGACAAAATTACCATCTGTCACATTCAAAAGGCAGCCCTGCTAGGATCCACATGAATATTATGCCAATACATTACAACTTCCTAGGCCTCTGGTTGAGGCTGAAATTGTAATGAAAGGCCAACAACCAGCTAAAGAACTGGCAGTTGTGAAATCAACCATAATCCCCTCATGGGCATCACCTTGTCATGGGGAAGGGGCTTGCGTGCTTCGATGATGTTGAGAACTATGCTGGAGGTATACTACCAGAAGAGGCTCCCAAGTTAGACTGGTCTCAATTGAGAAACGAGAATAAGAGTGTCCACCAACCCATACAATATGGTGATACAAATGAAAAATAATTTCATGCCGCATCAGTCATTTCACGGGTTAACAAGGACCGCGTTGCATGCTGGGGTCTCTGGGCATGCTTCAACAAGTGGGCTACAAGGTGACCAACCATCCAAAGGAAAAAAGTTTAGTGTGCAAGAAAATTGTGCCATCATGGCTTGTTACTACAACTCAGAGCCAGAAAAAAGAGGATTCTGGAGGCAGATGTACGAACTGTGAAAACACTACCCATAATCGAATATCACTAAGCAAAGACTGGCAGATCAAAGGTGATTCATCATACAGAATTAAGTGTTTACAGAGATAAAATTGAAAGAAATCCAGAAAAATTGTGAAAAGAAATCAACTGTAACACCACAAGAAAGAACAGTACATACTCCAGAAACAAAAAGAGAGATAATAGTAGAACTGCTAGAGGAAAATGCCAGTATAGGAGAGGAAATAATAGTGCAACCATGAGAGGAAGTTCCCATGGAAAAAACTGATAGACTGAAAGAAAGACAAAAGGAACTAAGGGAAAAGATCATCCAGTATGCACAAACAAATGAGGAAAGACAATGGTTGCCAGCATTGAAAATGGTGCCCAAAAACACCTGGCAAATGAGAGATGTAAACATGGCACTGATGACAATTGAAACAACTTCCATCAAACAAACCAAGCTCATGTACAGTATGGCTGTAGTAGTCACAAAAGAACTGGGCATTGAAATACCTAAACCCAAGATAAATCAACCAACAAAACCAAAGTGGATAATTTGACTGGAACAGAAGATCAAAAAACTAAAATCAAATGCCATTAACCTGAAAAAATATGAAGGAACAAAGATTAAACAATGGCAAGATCATGAGAGAACTAATTAGAAGGTACTTGCTAGACACTAGAACAATTGAAGAAGTGTTGGAGACCATCAAACAGATAACAGCAACAACAAGAAAAATTGAAAGATATGAAACAAGAAAAATCCAGTCCAGACAAAATCAGCAATTTCATCAGGCCAAAGGTGTTTCTACCAAAGCCTCAACACAAAGATCAATGTTGAAAGCAAAAAAAAAAAAAAAGAAAGAAAAGAAAAGAAAAAAAGAAAAAAATGCAACACTTCAGTTTTGGAAAGATCTGTGGGGAAATGAGAAGGATTACAACAGGAAGGTACAGTGGATAAAAGATTTTGAGAAAGATGCTAGCCAAAAACAAATGAAAGAGCTGGAAATAACAACTGATATGATAAAACATTGAATCAAGAAAGTGAAAAACTGGACGGCACCAGGACATGATCAATTGCATGGCTTCTGGCTCAAATACCTAACCAGTTTCAACCTGACAACGGCCAAGTAGTTCAATGAAACCATGCAAAATGGTGAAATTGATGAATGACTAACAACTGGAAAGACATACTTGATTGAGAACGATCCAGCCAATGGACATCTGGAAACTACAGGCCAATAATATGTTTGCCCACAATGCTCAAACTGCTCACTGGCATAATAGCAGATAACTTCATGGACTACTTGGAAGCGAATAACATCCTGCCGGTGGAGGAAAAAGGGAACAAAAGAAGGAGGACTATTGGTGGTTGTACTGTTGACAAAAGAACAACTACTAAGAACATAAGAAAGAGCCTGCTGGATCAGACTAGAGTCTATCTAGTCCAGCACTCAACTACTCGCAGTGGCCCACCAGATGCCTTTGGGAGCTCATATGCAGGATGTGAAAGTAATGGCCTTCTGCTGCTGCCGCTGCTCCTGAGCACCTGGTCTGCTAAGGCATTTGCAATCTCAGATCAAGGAAGATCAAGATTGGTAGCCATAGATTGACTTCTCCTCCATAAATCTGTCCAAGCCCTTTTTAAAGCTCTCCAGGTTAGCGGCCATCACCACCTCCTGTGGCAACATATTCCAAACACCAATCACACATTGTGTGAAGAAACGTTTCCTTTTATTAGTCCTAATTCTCTCCCCTCCCCCCCCGCGCATTTTTAATGTATGCCCTCTGGTTCTAGCATTGTGAGAAAGAGAGAAAAAATTCTCTCTGTCAACATTTTCTATCCCATGCATAATTTTATAGACTTCAATCATATCCCCCCTCAGACGTCTCCTCTCCAAACTAAAGAGTCCCAAACGCTGCAGCCTCTCTTCATAAGGAAGGTGCTCCAATCCCTCAATCATCCTCATTGCCCTTCTCTGCACTTTTTCTATCTCTTTGATATCTTTTTTGAGATGTGGTGACCAGAACTGAACACAGTACTCCCAAGTGCGGTCGCACCACAGCTTTCCTCTCCAAACTAAAGAGTCCCAAACGCTGCAGCCTTTCCTCATAAGGAAAGTGCTCCAATCCCTCAATCATTCTTGTTGACCTTCTCTGCAATTTTTCTATCTCTTCAATATCCTTTTTGACATGTGGCCCCAGCATAGAGTTTGCCGTTTTCACAACTGCCATGCATTGAGTTGACATTCCCATGGAACTATGAACTAAGACATCCAATTCCCTTTCCTGCTCTGTGACTGATTGCACTGATCCCTGTAACATGTATGTGAAGTTTGGATTTCTTGCCCCTGTGTGCATCACTTTACATTTTGCTACATTGAACTGCATTTGCCATTTCTTAGCTCACTAATTCATCAAGGTCCGCTTGGAGCTCTTCGCAATCCTTTGCGGTTCTCACCACCTTACATAATTTGGTATCATCCGCAAATTTGGCCACCACCCTACCCACCCTATTTCCAGGTCATTTATGAATAGGTTAAAGAGCACTGGTCCCAAAACGGATCCTTGGGGGACATCACTCCCTACATCTCTCCATTGTGAGAACTTCTCATTTATACCCACCCTTTGCTTCCTGTTTCTCAACAGTTTTTAATCCATAGGAGGACTTCCCCTCTTGATTGTTGAGTTTTCTCAATAGTCTCTGGTGAGGAACTTTGTCAAAAGCCTTTTGGAAATCCAAGTAGAGAATGTCCACTGGTTCCTCCTTATCCACATGTTTGTTTACATCCTCAAAAGACTCTAGTAAGTTTGTAAGACAGGACTTGCCTCTGCAAAAGCCATGCTGACTTTTCCTCAGCAGGTCTTGCTTTTCTACATATTTTATAATTTTATCTTTAATGATAGATTCTACTAATTTACCAGGAACAGATGTCAAACTGACCGGCCTGTAATTTCCTGGGTCCCCCCTAGATCCTTTCTTAAAGATTGGTGTGACATTCACCATCTTCCAGTCTTCAGGGATGGAGGCTGTTTTCAGGGATAAGTTGCATATTAATGTGAGAAGATCAGCAATTTCATGCTTGGGCTCTTTAAGAACTCTTGGATGAATGCAATCTGGGCCAGGGGATTTGGTAGCATTTAATTTATCAATGGCTGCCAGAACTTCTTCCTTGTCTACCACTGTCTTTGCTAGTTCCTCGGATTCGCCTCCTAAGAAGCGTGGTTCAGGTGCAGGAATTTTCCTCATCTCCTCTTGGACAGATGCAAAGAATTCATTCAGCTTCTCTGCAATCTCTCTGTCATCCTTTAGCACAACTTTTGTTCCAGGGGTACAAAAGATCAACTCCTGATAGATAAAATGATAATGGAATACTGCAAGAATCGAAGAACGAATTTGCATATGGTCTGGATCGATTACAAGAAGGCATTTGACTGACTGCCCCATAGTTGGATCATGAAATGCTTGGAAACAATTGGCATCAGCAAAAACATTTGAGTATTCACTGAAAAAGCGATGAGACAGTGGAAAACTGAACTGACAGTCGGAAATGAAAACAGTCAACATTAAGCGAGGAATTTTCCAAGGTGATTCATTATCACCTTTACTGTTTATCATTGCTATGATCCCACTAACAGTAATTTTAAAGGAAACAAAGTTGGGATATCAAATGGCCAAAGACTCAGAAGAAATCTCACATTTGCTGTACATGGATGATTTGAAGCTGTATGGGAAATCAGACACAGAAATCCAGTCACTAGTAAACACAGTCCGAATATTCAGCACAGACATTTCGATGGAGTTTGGCCTGGAAAAGTGCACTACTGTGGCAATAAAGAGGGGCAAGATCACCAAGAGTGATGGGATTGAAATGCCTGATGGCCAACTCATCAAAAGGTGCAGCGAAGAAACCAAAGAGGCAGCTTATAAATACCTGGGCATTTTGCAGCTGGATAACATCAAGCACGGGCAAGTGAAGACTGTTATCAGCTGAGAGTACACCCAGAGGGTCAGGAAAATTTTGAAATCTAAATTAAATGGCGGGAATACCATCAAGGCCATCAACACCTGGACCATACCAGTCATCAGGTACACTGTGCGAATCATCAACTGGACACAGGCTGAGTTGGAAGCATTGGATAGAAAAACTCAGAAGCTTATGATAATGCACCATGCCTTACACCCACGCACTGATACTGATAGATTATACCTTTCCCGGAGATCTGGAGGCAGAGGCTTACTGCAAGCACAGCAAACAGTGGAAGAGGAGAAGCATGCACTGGCCAATTATGTGAAGGAAAGTCAAGAACAAGTATTGATTGAAGTGAAGAATAGACATTTGCTGCAAACCCAGAAAACCAAACAAGAATACAGAAAAAATGTGATTAAAATGAGGATGAAAGCTGACACAACAAAGCACTGCATGGCCAATTTCTGGAGAAAATCAAAGACAAGGTGCATAATGAAAAGACCTGGCTGTGGTTAACAACTGGAACTCTGAAAAAGGAAACTGAATCCCTGATTATAGTCTCCCAAGAGCAAGCCATTGGAACAAATTCGATCAAACCAAAATCGAAAATTCCTTAGATGATGCAAAATGCAGATTGTGCAAAGAAGCTGATGAAACTGTAGATCATGTCCTCAGTTGCTGTACAACGATTGCACAGACTGAGTACAAACAGAGACACATCTCAGTGGCCGATGATCTACTGGAATTTATGCAATAATTACAACATAAGAACAGCTAAGAACTGGTGGGAACATTGTCCAGAGAAAGTAATGGAAAATGAGAAGGTCAAGATCCTGTGGGACTTTCGAATCCAAACGGACAAAGTATTGAAACACAGTACACCAGACATCACCGTGATTGAGGACAAGAGAGTGACCATCATCGACATAGCAGTCCCCGGTGACAACAGGGTCATTGAAAAGAACACTGGAAGGTCACTAGATACTTCGATTTGAAAATCGATCTTCAGTCTCTATGGCACAAACCAGCTGAGGTGCGTCCCAGTGGTATCTGGCATGCTAGGCGCCATCCCAAAAACACTAGGGCAGCACTTGAAACATCTTTGAATTGACAAAATTAACATTTGTCAAATTCAGAAGGCAGTCCTGCTGGAATCTGCACGAATACTACGCCGATACATTACAACTTCCTAGGCCTCTGGGTGAGTCTCAAATTGTAATGAAGGCCAACAACCAGCTAACGATCTGGCAGCTGTGAAATCTACAATAATAATAATAATAATAATAATAATAATAATAATAATAATAATAATAATAATAATAATTCTTCAAGTCCCTCACTATCCTTTATTAAATCTCTTTGAGCTATGCTCATACAACATCACTATTATACATTGATACATGCCAGGATCCAACAGGATCAAACTCTACATTCTTGCAATTCTATGATATCACCATTTACACCCCTTTATTACTGCATATTTAGACAGCATTTTGACAGAGGACCACTACTCTAAAGGTGTCTACCTTATTGCTTATTAAACACTTTGCCTTGTGTGCAAAAACAGCTCAAATGTTTGAAAGTGATGAGTGTGTTGGAAAGAAAAATGGCAGGGCCTTGATTTATCATTTGTTTTCAATGTATTACTGAAATAAAAAGGCAGCCTCTCATAAGTAGTAGTGCTGTCTTGACCTTTTGATTAACATGTATCATCACACTCCTTTCTTGCCAGTGGTATTCACATAAAATCTTGAGATAATTTAGGTTAACAAGACTATGTATTTTAGCTAGAAATTTAGTGTCATATAAATTTAGTTATCTGTAATTGATGGATTCCTTGCAGACTGATTTCAATCATAATTTATGGAAGATGCTAATGAGCTATGTGCCAGTGAAGAAAACATGTGTGTTGATTTAACAAAATAAAATTTTAAAACTACTCTTTGGATGCAGGTACCACATTGCATACGTCATAACAACAGTTCCAGTTAAACAAAGATGTAACTTCTAGTAAGAGCTTTGACTTCTAATGGTTTATTAGATATTGAAGGATTATTATAACGTATAAATGGCAAATATGTCTTGAGTTAATATAGTAAGGTGGACTTGTTTCTAGCTGTCACAAAACACCTTCATCTTTAAAAAAAAACAATTACTCATTGTTAATATCTGACAGTAGCAATCACATACAACTGAGGTTCAAACCTGGAGCATAACTGATACTAGTTTACCTACCTACCTACCTACCTACCTACCTACCTACCTACCTACCTACCTACCTACCTACCTACCTACCTACCTACTAAGTAGGTATTCACAAGAGTTTGCTGCTCTCTTTTTTCACCCTAACATATACGTACCATAATTTATATTGCATGAAGGAGATCAAGGCTATGGAGTACTGAACCACAGTGGAATATTCTAATAAGAGTGAACAATGTGAAATTCTGCCAATTTGACACAATTTAATACAAACAGCTCAACTGGCATCTATTGAAAAGTACATGGCTTGCTTTTGACCGACTAGTGAGATATGTAAGCCCTCCAGCAAGTTCAGTTAGTCCCACCAAATATCTTTTATCTTCCATTAAAATTCTCAGACAGTTCAGCCTCGAGAAGACTTTCCAAACATAATTCAAATTTCAGTTGTAAATACATGCTGTGCCAACTGAAGGATGTGCATCCCACCCACCTGATGACACATGTTGCTGGTTTTATCGGTACATTGATTTTCTGGGAAGCTTTCTGACTACGAAGACAATTTATGCCCATGAGGATTCTCCCACCCATTTGGGGCTTAAAACCAAGAACCATAACAAGTAGAAGATTCCATGTAACCAGTTCTAACTACACAAGATCCTTTCCTGCTTCTTTGTAATCCTGACCTGATAGCACCTATTTCTCTATATAATGTAAGAATTCTAATTGCAGGCTACTTAAGAACATAAGAACATAAGAACAAGCCAGCTGGATCAGACCAAAGTCCATCTAGTCCAGCTCTCTGCTACTCGCAGTGGCCCACCAGGTGCCTTTGGGAGCTCACATGTAGGATGTGAACGCAATGGCCTTCTGCGGCTGTTGCTCCCGATCACCTGGTCTGTTAAGGCATTTGCAATCTCAGATCAAAGAGGATCAAGATTGGTAGCCATAAATCAACTTCTCCTCCATAAATCTGTCCAAGCCCCTTTTAAAGCTATCCAGGTTAGTGACCATCACCACCTCCTGTGGCAGCATATTCCAAACACCAATCACACGTTGCGTGAAGAAGTGTTTCCTTTTATTAGTCCTAATTCTTCCCCCCAGCATTTTCAATGAATGTCCCCTGGTTCTAGTATTGTGAGAAAGAGAGAAAAATGTCTCTCTGTCAACATTTTCTACCCCATGCATAATTTTGTAGACTTCAATCATATCCCCCCTCAGCCGCTACTTCTCCTGTAACAGATAAAAAGGAGATGTTCAGATCTGATGGTAATTCTTGTACCTGGGTCTTTGCTTTCAGCTTCTTTGGCAGTCATGGAAGGTATGAGCCTAACCAGGACATCATCCAACTAGAAGAATTTGCCAATGTTACTACCAAGCCAGACTGTGCCAATTGGTATTGTCAATGTACAGAAACTCAATTTTTCACCTTTCACCAATTATGATACCAGATCAGTACCTTTGGAAGGAATTTCTTATTTTCTAAATCCCATTCTTTGAAATTGCATACACTAGGCAAGGGCAAAACTTGATTGTACCTGTAGGCTGTCAGGCAGCGACGCATAGACTTAGAGCAGACAGACAGAGGGTGGGGCTTTGCCCTCTGACGATTGCTTCCTTTGCAGATCTGGAGGGAATAACAGCATCTTCATTCCCCAACAGTAAAATACACATGACTACACACAAACTTGACAAGATGGAAAAGACAACTGATGAGAAAGAATCAGGTCATACCTCTGGAAGAGGCACCAACTGATTCAAGATCGCTCAATGCCTGCAATTTAATGTAAAAGTGTCAATATTCACCCCTAAATACAAACTGCCCTCCAAGCCATTTCTCAGAAGGAGGGGAAGAAAGTACAGACATTTTTTCATTCACCTGCAAAGAATATGAAAAGGTTTTTGTTTTAATTTTGAAACAGAAATAAAGCTAGCAGATTAGGAAAACTCTGCCCCTAGCCGTGTTTTACTTCAGTGTTTGAAGAATTTATTTATTTATTTTCAAGTCAGCCACTTGTCATGGAGCTTAGCCAGGTAGAAGAAATTGGGAGGGCAGGGTTTAGCTTCTATTTGCTGCACACCCACCTGATAAGATGGAAGGCAAAGAAATATCTTCTACACAGTGTGATTCCTAAACTCTCTGATAAAGAAACTCTCAACTGGAATCTTAGATGGGCACACAAATGATGTCTCATCTAGTTTCCCAAATCACTCTTGTTTTCAAACTGCAGAGCGGTAGTCATCAGAATTGGTGAAGATTGTGTTGTTCCTCCCAAATTAAAGTGTACTTTAATATAAAGTGTACTTTAATGTTATATATATATATATATAACAGTTCAGTCTGTATTTAATACAAACTATATATATATAACAGTTCAGTCTGTATTTAATAAAAAAGAGCTGTTAACTAACACTCCTCCAGACCTCTGAAAATACTACCAATTGAGGGTCAGTGTGATTCATTGAATGGTTTGAAGCATGTTCTAGCTCTACTTCAGTAACTGTCTATCAAATGGAAATAATAATGGCATACTTTTTGACAGGTGAGAATGAACAAGATAAACATTGCAAAGAACATTGCTCAGTAAGTAGCAAAGCACATACTCATATTTTCAACAGTCATTTTTTGTAGCAGATTAGTCTGAGAGCCCTTTTTATGAATGGCTTAAGAGCAAATCTACCTACCTGGATACAGAATGGTTGTAGGAAAGCTGTGCTTCTGCCAGAGTCATTTACAAAAGCTGGTTCCATGTGGCTTTCCCTTCATGACCCAGCTGCCTAAAAATTGCTTTGTGGTGCGAAAACGGCAATTTGATTTGACCTAAGGCTGTAATCTAGCAACCAGCTATGTGTGTATAAATCTCGCTGACATCAATGGTGCTTTCGTGTTCATAATTGTGAACGTAAGGAGACAAGTGTAAACAAACTACTGACAGCTGCTGCAACTGAAAAGTGGTTTAAGTAAAGGAGAGAGAGAGAAAAAAGCACTGGCAGATTTACGCTATCCTGCATACATATAATGAACTTATCAATATTAAACATCAAAGCAAGTGGATATATAAGATGTGAAGTCATTTTCAATTAATTATCCACCATGCAGTCCAGATCTTCTTCTGGGTACATACAGCAAATGCAAATTAATAAAAATAGGTTTTGGCATAATGTACATTATTTTGTTCTGTGTTCATAATTTTACAGTGACTCTCTTCTGCTATTTTGCTGTCCATTCACACATTTTGTCAATATATTTTTGAAACTCTTCATTGTGAAGTTTCACTATCCTGAATATTTTAAACTAGTCTTCAAATTTAACTTTCCAAATGATTCCAGGCATTTAAAACGTTAAAAGCAACTGCCCTAACCTAATTATTTGAAAGACGCATCAGTTTCCTCCATTATGTTGAAGTAGAGGTGTAATTAGAGGTGGACACTCATGATGTTACAAATGGCATACAATATTACAAATGGCATCCATGAAATCAGTGTTCATATGTGGATCCTTGCATTATGTATTAAGTCATCGCACCAGTGGACTATATGGCTCTTTCCGCAGGGGCCAATTACAGTGCCCTAGGGACGGCAAAAACGCCATCCCTAGGGAGCTGTTCACATGGGGGGTGCAGCTGCATCACAGCCGCGCCGCCCTCGCTCCCCCCCAGCGGCGCGAAGCCGCTGTTTCCAAACCTTGCTCCCCGAGCAAGGTTTTCTGGAAACAGCGGGAACGGCAGTGGCTGGAAGGCGCCATCCCCCCTTTTCCGATCGACTTACCTTCCCTGCAACCTTCCAATGCGTCGTCCAGGCCTGGGGACATCCCCCCCGCCCTGCGACTCCAGAGCTGTTGCGCAAGGCAGGGGGCGTGTCCCCTGGCCTGGGTGACGCATTGGAAGGTCACAGGGAAGGTAAGTCAATCGGGCGACGGTGCAGCACTGCGCCATCTTCCCTGCCTTTACCAGGACCATTCGTGCAAATGGTCCCGGGTGTGTGTGTCGGCGTTGTATACGCTGACGCACCCCCCAGCGTGGCCGTGCAGGAACAGCCTATGTCTCATGGTAGCTCTGGCAAAATAATTTTCTCAGAAATGTGAAGGATCTATTCCTTACAGTCATTGCATGGAAATCCTACATGCAAAAACAGTCTTGGCAGCTTCCAAGTAGAAGCCATAACACATCGATCAGAACTTATTCTTTAGCTACAGAAACCACATCTCCCCTGTGTCATGCAGTTAAATCGCTCCATAGGATCAGGTTGTTAGTTTTTAGGGTTGTGGAGATTTTTTTAATGCTTCTATTGCAGGTTTCAAACTATGGCATTAAATGACAATGTTGCTCTTAAACATTTACCCATAAATATAGTTGTATTCCTGGGTTAGATACCATAGATACGTTTTAATGATGAATTTGTAATAGGTAAAAATGTTGTGTGGCATGTTTTGGTTCTGTGATAGACTACCTTTGCAGCTTATTTTTTGCCAGTAAATCAAAGGGTCTTCATTTCTTACCAAGAGTTATTTTGTCATGCAACAATTTTCCCGTCAATGAAGAAGCAGAAAGACTCTCTGGAGATAATCATTCTTCAATTTTGATGCCATAGATTTTTCCTATTTTCTGTGACTCACACTGTTCACTTGGTGAATTCAGAGAGAGGGAAAGAGGGCTAGCACTTGTTCTTTCTGCAGACCTTTCATCACTCTCCAACATTTTTTCATTACTGTACCCAATTTATCACTCAGAAAACAGAGATGAGGAGGTGGGGGGAACTGTAGAATCTGAGCCTTGGAGATATATTTGTTGCCTCTGGCTTGATGCTAGTAAAAAAAGAAGAAAGGGAGGAAAATAAGGCTGCCATTTCCGTTGATTTGTTTCCTAAAGTTGGGTTTCAGGAAAAAAAAATAAGAGTGCACTAAAGCAGATCAAATGATATAATTCTTCTAACTAAGCACATCTATCAGTCAAACCTTTCTGACTCAACTAGAAAGGTTAAAAGCTATTTATTATGATAGGGGCATGGGATTTGGCATATCAGATTAGATTATTGATCATCAAGCATGACCTTTGGTAGATAGGGATGGGGATGGGGACCCTCCACTTATTACCAACATGTCATTGCATAAAAAGTGCATGTTGCATCTGGGAAATACTCCTAGCCCCCTTTAAAAGTGCAGAAGCAGAAAGATCTGATCAGCACTGATTAATAAGAAGGAGCTTGGTTCTTATATTGCAATCTCTTTCTAACAGGACTTGTATATTTAACTGTTTGTAAAACAGCCTTCAAACTGTTTGTAAAACAGCCTTCAAACAGCAGATCTGACTGAAAAATAATCACTGTTACCATAGTGATATACCAATGTCCTTCAGTTTAAGTTAAAACTGTTTTGTACTTTAGTGTACGGTGATCTATTTGCTGTCAAATAACCTTTTACTAATATGGCACATTTTTTGGTCACCTATCTGATTGTCTTTTGAGCATATTGTAATTCATTTTAGAGTTTTGCTCCCCAAACCTATTTAATCCTTTTTGAAGGAGGCACTCACACCAGAAAAAAATATTTTGTTTGGTTAATTTTCACCTTAGAATGCAAATATAGTGCAGCACAAGAACAAGGAACAATGGGAAAGTGAGAACTTGCTAAGATAGGATCTAGCTCTTGGGAATTCTAAAAATATAGCAAGTTTCTTAATACTGTTAACTAATAATAGCATCTACCATGTATGTAGCGTGGGAAATTTTCAGATTGCTCAATATGCATTATTTAGGAGGTGTGAGGGAAATGCTGGATTCAAATCCACTGTCATTTTTAGAATATGTTGAATTCTTTAAAATCTAACATAAAACTGGCTGTATTATGAAACCAATGAACAGGTTTCATCAGTGGGGGGAGGGGGCATTGATGTGCCCCTACTCCCACACTGCAATTTAATTCCCAGATTTCAGACAATTAATTTTTTTTTTCATTTTAAGTCCAGGCATGCATGAGTTGGCTTTAGGATGAGTGTTTTCCTCCACTTTCTGGGATCCCCAAGTATATGTGGATTTGGGTCTGTTTTTGCACCCTCCCATGTTTTAATTCACTATCTCCAATTTCTTTTGGCATCTTTTCTTCCAGCCTGGCTTCTCATATTGAAATGTTGCTGAGAGAAAATATGCTTCAAACAACAGGACACAGTGAGAAGGGAGTGGGGTTAGCTTTTTCTAAGTGGTCAAGTTTTGTTTAAAATAGAACACACTACCAACCCCAGAACACTATATAAGTGACCAGATACATCTGTACACATTAGTTCCTAGTAACAGTACTTTTAATGAGGATGTCTAAAAGTAATCTCAGATCCTGAACCAGCAAGTCTTATTTGCATAATTTTTGTGATATCCTAATTATGTGTGCATTTGCTCTTGATTACTGCAATAATCCTCTTCTTTTTGCCATCAAGTTACCGCTAATTTATGGCAGTCCTCTGAGGTTTTCAAGGATAGAGACTTTCAGAGGTGGTTTTCCATTGCTTGTCTCCAAGTCATGAGTTGTAAGTGCCAGTTTTCACAGTGTGGGGTATTCACCCTATGATAAAATTGTAACAAAGTTGGATCCTTTATTTGGGGTGAGGAAAAAAATAAGAATTTTGGTGTTTTAATGAGGCACAGATATCAAAATCAATCTGGCTAAGAAAGCAGTGAAGACAAAAAAAAATTAAATCCCTCTTTCTAAATGCTTTTCATATGGTATGCTTGTCAGTATCTACCAGGGAAGTTACAATTGTGAAGGCTGGCTAGATCTACATTCATCCTGCCAACGGGAACTGGAAGAAAAACTTTCCACATTAGGCAAGATTCAGTATTCCTGTTAGTGAATTTTCTTGCTAGAATGGAGTTAATCTACTCTCCTTCCATTTTAATGCTCTAACAAGTCATGCACTTAAGAGCATATTTTTTTCTTTTTTTGGAAATGATGCATTTGACCCAAAGCTCTTAAAGCCAATGCAAGAAAGCACTAGGGCAATAAATAGTGAATTGCTGCTTAAGTGTTGCTATTATGGTAGATCTGGTTCAGTCTTCAGTACTCAAGCAAGATGTGATCAAAAGATCACCAACTAAGGCTAATAGATGTGGCCCATATCAGCAAATCAAATGAAAGTATCATGTTTCCTATTACACCTTTCTGTTATTGATGTTAGTCAAATTTGTAATTACCTGGTTCAGTAAGCAAATTTGTCCAACTCACAATATTCAACTTTATTACGCATGAAGTGTTGTTTCACTCAGATTTTTGCTGGCTTGGAATGTTAAACTGGACTCTTTGAATGCATAGCTAGCATCCAAAGAGGCAAGCATCTAAAGCCAGCTGCTTTGTAAGAGCATGAACAAAAGCTCTTTGCTATTAGCTGCTCACAGCGAAATAGCTGATTTGGTAGTAAGTGAAGTGTCCCATCCAAAACATCAGAAAACAATTACAATTATTCCAATCAGAATTTGATCCCATTGTATTCCTAATGGCATAATGAGACCCAGCCACCTGCCACTACCTTCCTGCTTATCTGGCCTTGTCAATGCAGCAGTATGAGCTGGGGCAGCATGCTCTCAGTGAAGGCTTTCTTTTGTCCATGATGTTTACTAGGGTTTGCTGGCATCCCATTATGGAGAAGGTTTCCTACAGCAATCCTAATGGTCTGCCATCACTTCAAGGAGTAGCAGAGTAATTAAAAAAAACCTCTGGTGTCACATGTGGCATGACATCACTTCTAGAGAAAACCCAAAAGTGATGCCACATAGTCTAGAAATTACCAGAAACTCTATGATTTTACCACACAGTTTCTGTCAATTTCAGGAACAATATAACATCATCTCTAGGTTTTCCCTGAAGTGATATCATGGTACATTTGACATTGCAGGATCCAGTGTCTTTACACCCCAAGCTCCTGCTGGTTGCCCGGTACCTACTGGAGTGCTGCTATGAGAGCAGTTAGGCACCAGGTCAATTGAGCCATATACTTTTTTTCCAGGGCACCCGATCCTCTTTGCATGGTGGATTCCATGCAGTCATCTTCTACTCAACCAATGCTGCAGCAGTAGCTATCATAGTTGCCAAAATTGATCAGTAAACTGTGGTGAGATCTGTTACTCTCCACCTGTAGGAATTACAACCCAAGGCAGAGAACCTTTTGAGTAGCTAAGTGTTGAAAAATAAGTTGCTGTAAAATGTGGCCAAACCACCCACTCAATAAATGTTTTGTTTGGTAAAAGAGACCCATCTGTCCTTGACCAGGACCAGAGCCTTTTCGGCCCTGGCTCTGCCCTGGTGGAATGCTGTGTCAAATGAGACCTGGGTCCTGCAGGATCTATTGAAGTTTGGTCCTGTAAGATAGGGCTGTCCCACCAGACCTACAATTGAGGGCAGCAATGGCATTCCATCGTAACTGGCCTCCCTGCCACTTTTCTTTTTCCTTTCTTCTTTCCTTTCCCCCTTTCCTTCCCCTCTTCCTTTAATTCATTCCCCTCAATGAGGGATTAATTTTATGGCACCTTTTATTATGTATGATTGCATATTTAATCTGTTAATTTATTATTGTACCTTGAGCAGTAATGTAATGAAGGAGACATGAGGAAGCTGGAACCCAGAGTGCCACTTGGGCAGGTTAAGTGGGGTGCATTGCCAAGTCACTCCCCTTTGCAACTGTGCTCCTGCCCAAAGTCCACATAGAGTTTGGGAGCAGGGGCACAATGAAATGTTGAGCTGGCCAACATGGCTTGGCATTCAACTCCTGAACTCTATGTGGTGTTCTTGTGAGGGTGCAGTTGTGGGGGAAGGCAACAATGCAACCCCCACATGACCAGAGCCAGGGTGAGCCATTGTGCTTGTCACGGGTACCATTTTAGGCTGTTATGTCATTGGTCCTGAGCCCATCAAGGGGAAGGGCAGCCTAGAAATCAAATTGTAAAAATTATAAATAAATGTTCCTACTGAGGTTTAACTATCTTGTTTTTAATTATACAAATATTGGCTCACATCAAAATTAAAACTTGTCTTTTATATTTGTTTGTTTAGGAAGCAGGAGTAAACTGCCAAGCAGCCCTCCACCATGACTTGTGCTTAAAACACACACACGGGGAATACTATCTATAACGTGTACTGACATCATGATCTGTGACAAAATTTTACTGAGAAAGCTTTAAAATGGTCAGGCAATTTCAAATAAAGATGAAGAAAGTTTGCCCTTTGCTTGCTGTGTTAATGGTTGAGAGTATCTGCAGATCTCAACTGTCACTTTATGGACCTCTCATCAGAACACAGGAGGTCAATGTATTTTTTTCACATCACATAATGGGCATAGTCAGCCCAGTGAACAATCAGAGAAAGAGCATGGAGAAAGCACACTGTATGCGCACACTTAATTTTATATGGTCCACTGAAGCTGCTCAGGTAATAATTTACATGTGAACTTTATGAACAAAAAAGTTTCTACAAAGACTCAAATAGTTCTAGAAAGAAAGATCTAGTCATATATTCTCAAGCAATGAAGACAAAAATGAAACCAACTAACTTTAAAATAATGAAAAAAAATCTTTTTTCTGCAGTAACAAACACTGTGCTCCTAAGTACAATTTCCTGGAAGTAAGCTCCACTGCGTAGATGTGAGTATGATTTTTACTAGATTTAGTTGTGATTGCTGCCTAAGGAACCTTCTTGAAGAAACACATTTGAATCTCAAGCAACAAATGAGGATTGTGAAGTCACAGTGCAAAAAAAACCCCTCTAGAATAAACTAACACAAACAGCAACAGTTCACACAACTAGTGGATGGGGTGTTGGGATTCCAACATATATTAAAAGGCAAGTTGGGCAGGAATTGTGGATATGGAGCCTGACCATTGTTTCATTACATTTCTTGTATATTCAGTTACCTACTCCGTTTTATTTATGGGACAACTTCTGCCTTTCTTCTTATATCGATTGTTTTTAATCAAATTTCAAAAGAGCCAGGAGTTTGCAGCAGTTATTGCCTCATAAATCCAAAAGAATGAATTCACCTTCTCCTGTGACGTTCCACTGAAGCTGTATCTAACTTTAGCAGCAATACCAGTCATATGAGTCTACTCTAGATTATTAAAACATTGACTTTCTTTGAGTTGTATGTACAACTAGCAATTCTGGGGTGGGGAGCAGGGCCTCGGTGACACATACAAAGTCTGCATGCATAGAGCTTACTGCATATTCTCATGTACATCCTAGAGCAAGGACAACACACACAATCTTATTCATCTCCAGAGCATATGTAATTTTAAGTGCCTGAACAAATCTCTTAAAATAACTTATACAAACAGATTTCTCACAAGGCATCTGTTGCACAATAGTGGTAAATGTGTGTCACCACAAGATTTCTGGTATGGACGTATTCCCTCCAGCATGTATTCCTTTAGTTTCTATTCTCCCCATGACAACCAAGACCACTTCTAGAACAAATTCAATTTTTGCTTTGCAGCCAGAGAGGGTACATTTGCCAGTGAGCACACTTTTGCCCTGGTCCTCTTCCCTATACCCACATCCAGCCAGTCTGTCTAATCCAGGGGTAGGGAACCTGCGGCTCTCCAGATGTTCAGGAACTACAATTCCCATCAGCCCCTACCAGCATGGCCAATTGGCCATGCTGACAGAGGCTGATGGGAATTGTAGTTCCTGAACATCTGGAGAGCCGCAGGTTCCCTACCCCTGCTCTAATCTCACCTTCCTCTGAACTACCTCATGCTGCTTTGACTTCTCTAAATGCCAAAGGCTGGGGGTGCGGACAGTGGTGGGATTCAAATAATTTAACAACTGGTTGTTTACAAGCACCATTTTAACAACTGGTTCTGTTGAAGTGGTGCAAACCGGCCAAATCCCACCACTGGGTGCGGAGGAGGGGAGTTGGAAGCAGGCACAGCACCCCCAACTCACATATATACCCAGAGCCGGCCCAGTGTGCCTGTTGGTGTAACAACAGCAGCCAGATTAGAAAAGGTGCCAACTTAATGGGCAGGGAGGAGCCTGGTTGCTGGGACTGCCTGGGAGCAGGAAGACATACACTTGGAAGCGGTGGCCAAAGACTTGTATCGATATATCAATATAGTTGGCTTTTGCAAAGGAACAGCAGGAGCAAGGAAAGAAACTCAACAAGCAGGTTCTATTTCTATCTCTACCCCCATCCCTGTTCTGCTTCTGCCCTCCCTCATGAAAAAAACAAGCCTCTTTTGCAGTAGCAGTAAGAAAGAGGGGGGGGAGAGTGGAGGGGAAAGGGGGGGAGGGACTATCAGCTCTTGTTTTGAGACTCCCACCTGTGATGAGATCTGTACCTTTAAAGTTGTTGATGGGTAGAGTTAAGAAGAACCAGAGCTTCTTTGAAGCTTTAGCAAGCAGCTGCACAGCAGGGACTGGGCTGCCTCCTCATGTGTAAACAGAGAAATGAAAGTAGATCCTTCTGCAAGCCCGCTGTGCAGAGAACAGCTCCGAGGTAAACATTCCATGGATAATGATTGACAGAAACATAGATACTTCTGGAGCTACCATCAGTGGTTCCACATCATTCTGAAGTTCTATAGTAACACATATGTCAAATATTTAAACTTTTGTCTACCTTGAAATTCAATAAAAAGTTAATTCAAATTAAATATTAAATAAAAGTCAGTTGAATTACTTCATAGAACACAGTGATTATTATTAAACTCTGCTAATGAGAAATAAATCAAATCTGAAGTGCTCTGCAAAGGTATTACAAGGATTATAAACATTCAAAATAGCCAGCTTACTCCAATTAATATTAACTTCCAGAGCTCAATATTCAAAATCCTTTCTAATTAGAATTTCAACTGCTAGTTAATGATTTTGCGAAGATATTATGCTAGGAGAATTCATTTCTTAGTCCTAGGTAGGGGCTTTGGCATTTTAACTTCAGAAAAATATTAGGATTTCCAGATATGATTCATCTAAAAACAGATAAAGCTGCTCATCAAAACATCATCTGATTTTAAGATGGAGGTTGGAGCTGTTTGTTAATTGTGTTTGACTGGTATTTAAAAATGTTGTTTTATTGATCATGACTGAATGTGATTGTTTTATTGGTTGTACTCCACCCAGAGTGCTTTGGGGATGGGGCGGTATATTAAATCTGACAAATAAATAAATAAATAAATAAATAAATAAATAAATAAATAAAACACTACCAATGACAATGGCATTACAGCAATAAGGAGAGAGAAAGAGATCACAGAATCAAAAACTGTCAGAAAACTTAGTTCTTCAAAGATGAGGAAAGGGAAATTCCTGGAGTTTTGGGCGAGATGCCAGAGGAGGGCAGAGTTTGGAGACCAGTGGAAATATGATGTCTTGCTAGACCATAATTCATGTTGATGCTCAACTACGGAAGCTGATGAAGAAGAATGTGAAAGCTTTTATGCAAATGTCCAGGAAGAAATTGAACACATACCTAAACAAGATGCAGGGATAGGGCGGGATATAAACCTGAAATCAATCAATCAATCAATCAATCAATCAATCAATCAATCAATCAATCAATCAATCAATCAATCAATCAATCAGTCTGGTTATTGTAACATATGAGAGAATTTCAGAAGAAAATTGTGTTTGTGTTTCATAGATTATAGCAAAGCTTTTGATTGTGTGGATCATGAAAAGCTACGATGGCTGATTTTAAAAGAAATGGGTGTGCCACAGAATCTGATTGTTTTGATGCACAATCTGTACTAGGGACAAGAGGCTGCTGTTAGGACAGAATATGGAGAAACAGAAATGGTTTCCTGTTAACAAATGGGCTAGACAAGGATTCATTTTACTTCTCTCTCTCTTCATTCTGTATGCAGGACATATCATAAGAAAAGGTGGATTAGATTCAGATGAAAGTGGGGTGAAATTGGTGTGTGTGTGTGTGGAAAACAACAGTTTGAGATATGCCAATGATACTACATTACTGGCAGAAAATAGTGAAGACTTGAAACTACTGCTGAAAGCTAAAAGAAAAAGTGCCAAAAAGAAAAACTACAGCTGAATATCAAAAAGATAAAAGTAAAATTTTTTTGGACAATTGTATTGTTATATATCGAGAAACTGGTGAAGATTAATATTGATTTAAATAATGACTTAATGTTCATGGGTGTAATGGAAGACAGAAGGGTGGATAAACAATATAGTTATATGTATAAAATAATGATTAAAGCAGCCCATGCAACAATAGCCTTGGGCTGGAAAGAAAAGAAAAAATGGACACTTCCAAAATGGCTAGAATATATCTGGGAACAAGTGACACTTGATATTTTTGATATATTAACCAAAAATAAGACATGGCAAGATAAACAGAATGAAATTTTGAAGATATAGATAATATACGTGGACTGGATGAAAGAAGCTCGAGTCAATGAAGAAATATGGGAGAAGAGGCTACAGAGAATGAACTTACTGCTGTTTATGTGACAAAACTATGAAGAAGATGAAATGGGGGAGGGAGAAAAGGGGGGGAAAGTATTGTTTGAAAATGTATGAAGAAGGAAATTATTATAAACTGTAAAATTCAAATGATACAATATTTTTTTTAAAAAAAGATAAAAGTAATGACTATTGGAGAATTACACAGCTTTAGGATGAACAATGGAGAAATTGAAATTGTTGATGGCTTTGTTTTCCTTGCTTCCTTCATCAGCAGAAAAAGTGTCTGCAACCAAGAAATCAAAAGGAGATTGAGACTGGGAAAGGGCAGCCATGAAGGAACTAGGGGAAAAATAATATTGGACGTTGAAGAAAGCTGACATGAAGAAGGTAGATTCCTTTGAAATGTGGCGTTGTAGGAGAGTGTTATGGATTTTGTGGGCTGCCAAAAAACAAACAAGTTAATTCCATATCAAATCAAGCCTGAACTGTCCATAAAAGCTGAAATAACTAGACTGATGCTGTCATACTTTGGTCACATAATGAGAGGATAAGGTTTACAGAAAAATCCTAGGAAAAATTGTAGGCAGCAGGAAAAGAGGAAGACACAGCATGAGATGATCTATAAAGGAAGCCACAGCTCTCAGTTTGGAAGACCTGAGCCAAGCTGTTAATGATAGGATGTTTTGGAGGACAGTGATTCATAGGGTCCCCATGAGCTGGAAGCAACTTGACAGCACTTAACATACACACCCCTAGGGAGATCTGCCTGTTTTCCTCCATCAGTGTTTTTTGCCAGCAGGTGAATACTCCCTTGTTTAATCTGGCATTGGGGTTACCAACCTCCTGATAGTAGCTGGAGATCTCCTGCTATTACAACTGATCTCCAGGCAACAGAGATCATCTGAAGAAAAGAGCTCTTTTGGAAGGTGGGCTGTATGGCATATTCCATAGTCCCTCTCATCCCCAATCTGTGCTCTTAGGCTAGGTGATTCCCAATCCAGAGGTGGCAACCCTTTCCGGAATACTCACAATAATGTTTAGTAGTTCTCCTTCTGGTGTTGTTTGTTTATGTGTTCTAAATATATTATTTTATATTTTACTGCACTTTTATTTGCTCAAATGCTTTAATTAAAAATATGTATGTGTTGTATTGCCACAGTTTAGTTCAAGAGTTTCCAAGCATCTTGTTTATAAAACAAATGGAGATTTCAGAAAAAAAGAATAGCTTTAATACAGAACTACTGTGTATCAGTTTCTAAATAGATTTATAGGAAGAATAATTCTGTGCAGGTCAGACCATGATTGGAAATAGATTTTTTTTAAAGACTTGGCAAATTAAGCAATAAAACACAATAGGAAGTGTATTTCTGGGAAGCTGCTGCAAGCACTTTGAAGCACTGGTGAAGTACCTTAGTATTTCAGACACCCACTTCTTGAAGTTTTCCTTTGCTCTTAGCCCAATGATATTATAATAGAAAACCAGTGGGAGATATCAAGCAAGTGCATTTTAGAAATACTATAGACAACAGTGTACCATCTGTGAGAAACGTCATCTTTGCCCAACACTTTAGAGCTAACAAGGGTGTAAACACAACACATTTTAAAGCTGCAGAAACCTGGCTATATTAAAAAAATCGCATGATGGATGTAGCAATACATTTGTCGCTGCAGCTATAAGAACTGCTCTAAATAACAGAACTCACGACTCTGTGATTTTACCATCTGCAAAGGCTCCTTTTAAAAATCAGTTTTATCTTTCTCAGATCTTCAAAGTGATACACTAGATTTCCATAGCTAAATTTCACAAGGATTCTTTCCCACCCTTCGAAAGAAAAAGCACAAATACCTAATTCAAAATTCCTGCTCTTCATTCTACTTATCCTTTTATGTCCTAACAAAACAGATGTCTTGCCTACCCATAGCTAAGGAGTCCTGCTGAACAATAATCTGCAATACTGCATCACAGTTATTTAATTTCCTCCTCTTTTATTTATTTTGAAATGAAAACCTCCTGTGATGGGCTCTCTGGTGCTATTACTAATTATCTTTCTGAGACACCAGTTGCAGCATGTTAGGAAGGGGAAATTTCAAGAAACAGCACCTGTTATCATGGAATAGGTGTGCTCATGCTTATGCAACATCTTTAAACATTATCTGCCATTATGGTGTTGTGGTTAGAAGATCGGATGAGGAGCTGGGAGACTCAGCTTCATACTTCCCCTATGTCATGAAACTCACTGGGTGACTTAAACCAGACACTCTTTCAGTCTAACTTGCTCACAGGGTTATTAAAAGAAGAGAATGTAGTGGAGAACTATATAAGCCAAATGTGTTTGTTGGAGGAAGAGCAGGATAAGAAAGTAACAAAAATATATTTATTTCATTACATTTTTATCTCTCCCTTTCCCCATGAAAGTGGGGCTCAGGGTAGTTTCACATTCATAGATTATATTCACATTCAAAATCCAAAGGAAACAAAGCAACGAAGAAGAATCACGTGGAATCTACAGAGCACTGATGAACATCAACAAAAAAAGATTTAGGTCTAGTTCAAGTATTTAACTTCAGGGTGCCTGCCCTTTAAAATTCACCTGAAAGGCCAAGGCAATGCAACCTAGAATCATTGTGTTCTGAATGATTCAGGTCAGGTCTGATTCAGATATGTGCAGACTTGAAGCCCTAGGAGTCTAGTTAGTTTTCCTTTTTTAAAATATAAATAGTTTTATTGCTTTTAGCTTTTACACATTAAACTTTCGACAACAAAATATGGTGAGTGATTAACATAAATAATGAAGTTTTCTTCTGGCTATAATCAGCCATTATGACCTGAATTACAGACATTGAATATGTATAGACAATTGATTTCCTGGTTATAATAACATACAATAATAATTTCTACCAATCATGTATTCTTCTTAACCTTAACTATTTCTACAATCTATCTATCTATCTATATCCATCTTAATTATTATTACATAATCACCTAGTTTACATCTTAATTACCCTTCCTCCCCTTAGTATTCCCTTTACATCTGCCTCTAGACTTAAACACAAACATCTACCTCTACTCTTATAATTTGTGACAGTTGAAACTTCCCCTTTCTTACTCCCGTATCTGAAATTAAGTTAACAAACTATTAAGGTGTATATTTCAATTCTTAACAAAACTCTTCTGTTTTTGTAATATTTCAAAATTTAATTTCTTAACTTATTGTCTTACATATTTCTCAATAATTTTATTTTTACAATTCTTTTCTATATATTGTACATATTCTTAACAAGTATTAAGGAATTTCTTCCATGGTAGGTCCTTTATGCGAGTCGATAATTTGCCCAGTTGCATATATTATGATACTTGTAACTGGAGTCTAGTTAGCTTTCCTATGTCAGACCATTTAACTCCTGGCTGGGGGTACATTAAAGGTATACTACACAAGGAATACTGTTAGAGAATCTCTGCCTCCATTTTAAGTTTTTATTAAAGCATAACTAAAGCATCACATGTAGGTTCTTCTAAATCTTTACTTTGGTTATAAGGATTTTCACTGACAGTAATAAAAATGACTCTGTTCACAAATTGTGATTTTTTTATTTGTTGTTTGGTGGAAACACAGAAGACGTGCTTCCTCAGAAGCCTGGCATGTACACAACTCCGGCCGTTTCTGCACAGTCTAAATATCCCGGGTTGAGCAAGAGAAATACCTTGTTCCGTACAAGAATTTCACACGGTTCCCGGTCCTCAAGTGGGTTTGCCCCACGATATTTTCCTCCTCCCAGGGTATTCAAATTGGCAATTCTTTTCCAAACTCCTAGGATGAGCTCACTACCATGCAAACACCACAGGAGCAGAACTTTTTGTATCCTGCCCCCCTGATCTCCCCCCCCCTGACATTCATTCAAGCTGCCACTCAAAAACAGCAGTCAATCAGAGTGCAGGACACCGGGCATGCTCAGATACGCTTGCAATGTAAAATCAGAAGTCCCAGGCTCGTGCGAAAGGAATTGGAGTATTTCCTCCTTCCTCTTCCTCTTCACTTGATTCCTTCACAAAACAGGCAGCCATGTGAAGAAAGAAACCACGATAAAACAGATCCGGATTGCAAGAAACCAGTTGTAACCAGGTATGATTCTGCCATGCAGAAACGGCCCCTATCCACTTTTCTCCAGCTTATCTAATGAAAATTACTGAAGAACAATTCTGATTGGCATGAGTTTCTTTCTTCAGTAGAAGATGTTAGTAGGAATTCAGTCCAAAAACATAGATTTAAAGAGCCACTATGACACAAGATCATGAAAAATCAGCTTGTCCACCCACAGGCAACACATAGTTTCACAAATCCACAATTTATATAACGTTGCACTTTATTGTGCCATAAGCCTCAGCAGAATTTTATTTCTACCTCATAAATTAATTTATAATAGGTAATAAAAGTTTTATATTTTGCTTCCTGAAATCTCAATTAACTATTATCTCTATAAAACATTGTCTTAATTTTAGTGATATTGCAATGCCAGACACAAGAATTTTGAAGCAAAGTACTATTTTTCACTGTACATAAACATCACAGGAATTTCATGTTTGGAAATACCTTTGTTAATTGCTTCACTAAGGAGTTCATGGGATTTAAAATCAATTGAATTTTGACACTCTGAGCTTAAATCTTTATTTAATTAAATCTTTGAATGAAATATAAATTATATTCTCTAAAAGCAACTTGGAAATACTTTATACAGGTGGGTGACCCACAAGGAAGGCGATTCCCCACTTTCCCTCCCTTACTCCATAATTACTAAGGTTTATGGATGTGCATAGTGATTTTTTTCCCAAAATGATGTAAAGCAACATTTGTGACAATGATACCTTCTGCACATACAAATATGATGTTCTGAGGGTCCATCATTGTTCCATCGATAATTAAAGTAGAGCTGTGATATGAGTCCATAAAAGTTTTTTACCCTGAAAGATAAACAGGTCACAGGCATGTAGCCCACAGAAGCTCTGAGAGAAAGCTCTCAATCAATTCCATTCCCCATATTTATAGCATTTAAAAATAATTTAATAATAGCTAATTGACCAACTTGATAAGGGTACACATTCTTGGCCATGGAAATGGGGGAGTTAAAAAAACCCCTGTAACTTAACACCATAGGTGTGAAAATGAAAGTAAGTGCTCTAATGGAGGAAAGGCAGTGGAAGGTGGGAAAAATAAAATGTCTCCTGCCTTTTAATGTTAGCACAGCCAAGCAGAAGATGTCTTAAAGACAACTCCTGGAAACTATTTTAGCATTTTCAAAAAATGAAAACAAAAAACGTCTTGAGCAGAAATAAGGTGTCCTGAGGATGTCTTATTTATTTATTTATTTATTACATTTATAGGCCGCCTCATCCCCGAAGGGCTCGAGGCGGCTCACAACATGGCTGTTTTCCAAGACAGCAAATTAATACAACATAAAACTTAACCCATTAAAACTCAAGCAGCAGTTAATAACAATAAATATAGATGAAAACAACAAAGTTGTGTAAAAACACACACACAGGCGCCCGATCTAAAGGCCAAAAGAAAGGGGAGGGAATAGGCAGGGGCCAAGATGGAATCAGGGCCCAACCAAGGTGGAAAAACAGGCAGCTTTGGTTTCAGTGGGGGGTGGTGGAACCGCGGCCGGCCCCTCCAAAAGCCCAGTGGAATAGCTCTGTCTTACAAGCCCTGAGGAACTCACCAAGGTCCCGCAGGGCCCGGACAGTTGGAGACAGAGCATTCCACCAGGCAGGGGGCAGAGCTGTAAAGGCCCTGGCCTGAGTCAAGGCCAGCCGCATCGTTGCAGGGCCAGAGATCACCAGCAGTTCTGCCGCCGTCGATCGCAGCGGCCTATTTTCTTTCTTTTTCTTTTATGTACACTGAGAGCATATGCACCGGAGACAAATTCCTTGTGTGTCCAATCACACTTGGCCAATAAAGATTCTATTCTATTCTATTCTATTCTATTCTATTCTATTCTATTCTATTATGTGGGACATAAGGGGTGATGGGGTCCCATAGGTATGAGGGCCCCATGCCGCGTAAGGCCTTAAAGGTCAATTCCAACACCTTGAAAACGATCCAGAACTCCACTGGGAGCCAGTGCAGGTGGCGCAGCACAGGGGTGATATGATCTAAATAATCACCACCTGTCAAAAGCCAGGCCGCCGCATTCTGGACCAGCTTCAGCTTCCGGATCAGTCGCAAGGGAAGGCCCGCATAGAGCGAGTTACAGTAATCCAACTTCGAGGTGACAGTCGCATGGATCACAGTGGCTAGGCCGGATTGGGAGAGATAGGGAGCCAGCCGCCATGCTTGGTGAAGATGAAAGAATGCAACCTGGGTCTCCATTGATAATGAAGAGTCCAGGCGGACCCCCAGGCTGCGAGCCAGGGACGTCGGGGCCAACACGACCCCTTCCAAAACAGGCGGCTGAAATTCCCTCGGCCTCTCCCCCCGGCCCAGCCAAAGGACCTTTGTCTTCGTTGGATTAAGTTTTAACCTACTCTGCCTCAACCACCCAGCAACTGACTCCAATCAGTGCTGCAGAGCTGCAGGGGCAGAGGCCGCCCCCCTCTCCATCAACAGAATGAGCTGGGTGTCATCCACATATTGGTGACAGACCAGCCCAAAACTCCGCACCAGCTGAGCGAGGGGTCGCATGTAGATGTTAAATAAAAGCAGGGAAAGCAAGGCCCCCTGAGGGACCCCATAACTAAGTGGGGTCCTATGGGAGGCCTCATTCCCGCACCATACCTGCTGACCCCGACCCTGGAGAAACGAGCCAATCCACTGAAGGACAGTGTCCCTGTGATTCCAGAGGTAAGTAAAGCTGTATGGATCAAAAGGTCATGATCGACTATACTGCCCAACGCTGCTGTGAGATCAAGCAATTTCAGCAGCGCCGATCCGCCTCTCGGTCTAGCTGCATGCGGAGTGTGCTCCAGATGGCAACTTTAGGGCGGCTCTCCATCCTATGCCCAGCACGGAAGCCTGATTGAAGGGGATTGATAATCGATGCCTCCTCCCGGAAGCCCTGAAGCCGCTCCAACACCACTCCCTCAATTACCTTCCCCAGAAGCGACAAGTTCGAAACGGGGCGGTAATTGGCCAGATCGCCAGGATCTAAAGATGGTCTTTTCAAGAGTGGGTGGACCACTGCCTCCTTCAACTCACCCGGAAACACTCCTTGCTCAAGGGAGCAAAGACTATATTCACTGCAGGTGAAGTCAGAACTCCTCCCGGCAAGCTTTTATCAGCCAGGAGGGGAACGGATCCAGAGGACAGGTAGTAGGCCTAACAGCAGCTAGGACCCTGTCAACATCGGGCTCGCAGAGTAGGGAAAACCGGTCCAAACTTGGACCCGAAGATGGCAAAGGAGCCTCGAGTTCCCTTAATGTATCAACTGTGGCTGGAAGGTCCTGGCAGAGTGACGCAACTTTATCCACAAAAAGCTCTGAAATGCCTCACAGCCGATAGCCAATTGAGAATTTGTAGACCCCTCCACCAGAGAGGTGAGGGATCGGACAATCCGAAATAGTTGTGCCGGGCGGGAGCTAGCAGATGCGAGAGAGGACGAGAAATGGGCACTCTTTGCCCTCTTTATCGCCAACTCATAGGCCTTCATAAACGTCCTATAAGTTGTTTGCGCCACTTCGTCGTGAGACTTCCTCCATGCTCGCTCTAGCCGTCTGAGTTCCTGTTTCATTTGGTGTAGCTCCTCTGTATACCAAGGAGCCTGCCGTGAGCTGTGCATACTTTCTCCCCAGACACTTTTTTTTGCATCTTCAGGATGTTTTATTTGTGCTGTGCAAAATGGACCAATACGAATAGTAAGTACATTTCTTGTTGATGGCTTAATGCAGTTTCACATGTTGAGAGAGACCTGGGGGCACAGGATGGGTGTCATTATATGTACATCTCCCACCACTGATTCCAATACCTTACACCATTAAGAGGATTGCAACCTAAGCAGCTAAAATGTCTGTTGGGAATGTATTTATTAGAATCGGATGGCATGCAGTCCTAATTACAACCTTTCAACAGACATTTAAGCAAAGCAGTGGACTTGGCAGCAAGTATATGATCTGGGGATGGAAAAGGTCAGAGGTTTGAAGGCCAACAGTAGCTTGACTAGAAACAGTAGGCAATTGTTTTGGGAGGGACATTTCCTCATTCAATGAAAAATACGGGTTCTGTTCTCTAGAAGTGAAGGAAAAAATCTTCCATTGATGTGCTTTGTTAGCTATAAATGTCTTGTTCCCATGATTGGTTCCAAAGAAGTCAAAATAATAGCAGGATTTTTTTTTAAGTAAAACAGATTGTTGATAATACATGTGACATTTCTCAAAAAAATTATTGCTTCTCTTTGGTTACTAAGTATTAGCAGGTCTCACTGCCTTTTGTCACAAGATATCTGAAATGCCACAACATTTTTTTAAAAAAAGAAATATGGGCAGTGAGTATGATACTTCATGAGCATTTCCACTGTAGCTGCAGGCAAATTAGGGCTCTTTTAATAGTTTGTGCTGAATAGAACTTGCATTAGTTTTACTGGAAGATATGCTTCTGTATTACATCTCATGTATGTTGAAAGTGCAGCCTCCAGCAATGTTTTATGGACAAGTTATAAAAGCTGAGAAACAGATACAATTGCAAGACATTAACTAGCCAGGAAATTACGAGTTGCTCAACTGAAAACCAAACAGGAGAAAGCAGATTACAAAAACAGGAATGAGAGGAAACCCTTCTTCATTACCTGAAGTGGATCTTATTGGAAAACACAGATTCATACAGGGCCTGGTTTATCTGAATTCTGGAATGCAGAAACAAAGCTCGTAAGGAAAACACATGAACAGTGTGCTGCCAGCAAATGCTAGCTAGAAGGTGGGTGGACAGTCCAGAATCCAGGCGGGCAGCAAGTGAGGCATAAGACAGGTGAGAGTCAGGGCAGATGGCAGGCAAAAGTGTGGTCCAAAACAGTCCAAATTCAGGGCAGGCATAAGGCAAAGGCTTGGTCAAGTCAGTCCATAGTCAATGCACAGGGAAGCCATCAGGCAGGCTGAGAGCCAGAAGTCAGAGGCACCAGGCATGTGGAGCTTACCAGGAAATATACTCATTACACCCAGGCACAGCCAAGCCCAAGACAGGGTTTCTATAGGAGATTCTGGCTAATGAGGCTAGGATCCTGCAAGGAATCAGTCCTCCTTAGATGCAGATGCCTCCTTTTCACTGAGCCTTCTGCCATACCTAGCAGCAATGTGAACACTTCTCTTTTTACTTTGTAACTGTAGCCTCTGCCTTTTCCTCCTTTCTGCAGCTGGCTCATTACTTGGCTCTTCTGAAATTCCTGATGGCTCTCCCAGGTGAAGGCATCAGGTTCTGCCTTGGTTTGCAGGGAAGGGCTTGGAGCTGGCTCTGCTATCTGCATTTCCTGATGAGGAGTCAGCTCTGGCTCCACAATGTCTTCAGTCTCCATATAAGAGTCCTCAGTGTCCAGTGACTGACTTATAACAGGCAGCCACATCCAGGTTGGGTGGGGGTGGGGGTGGGGGTGGGGGCGGGGGTGGGGGCGGGGGCGGGGGCTCAAACACACATAGGGAGTGGTGGAGGGCTGTGACAATGCGTTTCCCCCCTCTGCTTCACAAGGTCAACCCTGGTGGAGGAGGTACTCAGGTCTGTGATGGTGAAACCCAGAAGTCGAGCTGCCACAGAGTAGCACTGGAGTCCACTCAAATGCTGGCATGTGGGGGGTCCAGGGCATTCCTGGATGCAGTGTAAGCCTTTGTATACCATGGAGCAAATTGGGTGGCAAAAGAGATTTTTGATTTCCCTCTCTTCTGCACAACCTGAAGACCTTAGGAGACAGTGCTGCCTTCACCATGGCACCTCCAGTTGCCACACCACTCCCCTATACCTGGATTCCACTGTTAGACTAATGTTATTTAATGTGACAATTAATTGTTTACCAAATTACACTGGCAGAAATGTAGAAGTTTCTTTATTTGTGCATAATGGGGTATTTTGAAAGCAAGGTTGTCATTTAAGCAATGATTGGAAGATGCAAGTTCACTAAACAGGAGTTGAATAAGTAGCCTACTAGTGTCTCACAGGGCCAGATTAATGCCCAGAATAATTATTCTAAACAAAATAGGAGTGCCCTAATGAGTCTACAGTAGATTGCACTGTGTATGACAAGCCAGTTGTTTGTAACGGATGACAATAGGTAACATTTTTCAAGAAGCTTGTCAGTAAATAATACATCAGAACCTGTAATAATTCCTGTTCAACCTTTGATGAACTTGGTGTGCCAAAACCATTTACATATACAAAAGTAACTGTTTCCAGACATTTCAAGGGCAAGTGTACATTGCAAACCAGGAAAAGATTTTGCTATTTTAACACCATAATTATACTCTAGTTATTGATTGCTGACTGACCTATGATTCACATAACAAACCACAGAGCCACAGAAGAAAATACTATGCAGTCAGCAAAGCCAGAAAGGAAAGGCCTGAGTTACAGAAACTTTGCTAACACATAATAGTAAAATAGTACAATAATTAACTTGAGACCTGACTATTAACAGTACTCTCAGCAAAATAAAATGAATTATTACTAATTATTACTAATATCCTGAGAAACCTCACTGGGCAGGCAACCTGGGATGGATGCATTGCCATCAAACAGGTGAAGTGATCTAAATAATTGTTGGTAGATCTGGTCTCTGGAGTCCAGAGATATTTAAAGTTTAAAGGGTCATTATTTTCAATGGGCAATAGACCTCAGCTCTGAACTCTGGAGATGAAGTCTACTGCCCATTATTTAGATTAACCCTCCAGCTTTCTGGTGATGCATAAGCCCTTTAAAATTTGAGGGATTCTTATTTTCTATAGGGGCAGACCTGGCACCCAGACTTGTGAAAGCAAGTTTCCCCATAGATGTCCCTTTAAAAGTTTAAGTATACATGTGCCACCATACAGCCATTTGTGGGATACGTTTCCTCTCTTTCTCTCTTGTCATTCCTCTTTCTCTCTCTCCCCTATCCTCTTCTACTGTTTCTGGGAAGGAAATGGGAGCGGGTGGGCAGAAATCCAAAGGAATCGTAGAATTGTAGAATCATGAAATCACTGGCATTCTTCAAGCGCTGTGGACTTCTGGACAAAATGACTCCTATCAGGATGCTGCAGGCTGATCCCCGGCGCTGGAGCAGACAGTTGGACTAGATAGCCTCATGGCGACCCCGTCCAACTCCCATGGACTCCCATGGAGCCTATTTTGATGCCTACGCCTCCAGCAAAGGAAAGTGGCTACTCTTTGAACCACTCATCAAATGTACTTTTGCTGGGAAATTCACTCAAATAGTTTCATACCAAATTCTTCCTAATAATTTTTTTGGTAGTGATTTTTGGGTAGTGATTAATAAATTTAGGAAAATATCAGTTTAGCATTTCCTGACACTCTACAATCTAAAAGGATTTCTATTGGCTTAAGGAGTTAATGGGATCCTGTCAGATAATAATTACAAGGAGAACTTTCTTCTATTTCTCTGAGTCTAAGTAGTGAAATTGTAAAATTTGCTTAAAACTTAACTGTTAAAACATTTGCTTAAAAACGTAAATATTTAAAACTGAACTTGCATGTTGTTTTCTCTCAAGTTGAGTGCTACTTACACTCATACTGATAATGTGTTCACAATTTTAATTAAGCCATATTCCAAGTATCTGTGCACTAGCAACATTTGGAACATCTGTGCAATAGCAGGATCAAAATTTAAAGAACTGCTGAGAATTGCAGTTTTCTGGCCCAATTTAAGATGAGATTCTTTAAAACTGTAAGTCCTATCAACCTGACAAAAAGTTAGACAGAGGAAGATTGAGAAGAGTAATTTAGCAAGAAGACAGGCCTATAATCTAGGAAAATTGTCCTCCACCTTGCCCCAGACAAGTTACTGTCACATTTAGAATGTTCAGGCATTATAATGGTACAGCAATGAAAAAGTAATGTCCCTTAACTATACAGCTGCTTGCCTCACTGAATAATTGGATATCTTATAGATGTACAGTGCACTATGCTTTATTTTTCCAAAACAGAAGTTTCTTATGTATTAGGCATGCTCTGATTGCATCCAGGTTAGATTACTGCAATGCAGTAATATTGATAGATCGATAAATTGATACTAACACTTAAAATGTAAAAATAATAAGACTAATTAATCAGTCCAAACACTTGATTTGCCTTTGCATTTGATCAACAAACTGGGACATCTCCAGCCTCAAAGTTTTATACACAAGCAATCAGTGATTCCAGACCTCACCAGGAAAAACCAGTCAGTCTACATACTTAGCATTACAGCACATTAAGAGACAAACAATCATTGTTCGGGCCCTGCGGGACCTTGGGGAGTTCCACAGGGCCTGTAAAACTGAGCTGTTCCACTGGGCTTTTGGGGACGCTGTCCACTGACTCCACCCCTCTCTGTTTATTTTTTTTGCCTTGATATGCAATTGATCTTGCCGCTGTTGCTGCTGGCGGCTGCTGTTGCTGCTGCCAGTTTCTAGTTGCTTCTTCTTCTTTCTTCTTCTTCTTCTTCTTCGGCTATTATTACATTATTATTATTATTATTATTATTATTACATTACGCATTATTTGTTTGATTTAATATATACCCTATCCCTCGAGGGGCTCAGGGCGTGTGTACAGCATAAAACATCATACATAAAATCGCTTTCACAGTAAATCCATTACCATTAAATACAATTAAAGCTAGCAATACCAATTCCTAACACAGCATCCTTATTAAAAACCTCCTTTGCTCAAACCCTCCCCAGAAAATATATACATATATAATGGGTACCGATAGTATGAGGGACCCATATGGGGCAAAGAGGAGGGGCAGGGGCAGGGGGCACCCTCAGCGGCTGCTCTCAGGGACTTCCAGTAAATTGGCCTCTGCTGAGCGCAGAGGTCAAACCGGGACATATGGGGTAATGCGGTCCTGAAGGTACGAGGGTCCCAGGCCGCATAAGGCCTTAAAGGTCAACACCCACACCTTGAAGATGATTCGGAATTCAACTGGGAGCCAATGCAGTTGGCAACACAGATTGAAAGTGTTCTCGAAAGGCGCCCCCTGTGAGCAAGCGAGCCGCCGCATGCTGGACCAGTTTCAGTTTCCGGATCAAACGCAAGGGAAGGCCCGCGTAGAGCGAGTTACAATAGTCTAGCCTGGAGGTGACTGTTGCATGGATCACAGTGGCTAGGTCAGTGCTGGAGAGGAAGGGAGCCAACCGTCGGGCCTGACGAAGATGGAAAAATGCAACCCGGGTAATATGGGCCACCTGGGTCTCCATTGAAAGAGACGAATCCAGGTGGACCCCCAGGCTGCGAAGGGAGGAGGTCGGCGCCAATATGACCCCCTCCCACACCAGCGGCTGGAAATCCCCAGCCTTCCCCTCACGACCAAGCCAAAGGATCTCTGTCTTCGATGGATTGAGTTTTAATCTGCTCTGTTGCAACCAACCAGCGACCGCCTCCAAACAATGCTGTAGAGCTTCAGGGGCGGCGGCAGCTCCCCCCTCCATCAACAGAATGAGCTGAGTGTCATCAGCATATTGATGACAGATCAGCCCAAAGCTCCGTACCAACTGAGCAAGGGGTCGCATATAGGTATTAAATAACAGCGGGGACAGCAGTGCCCCTTGAGGCACACCGCAATGAAGCGGGCACCTCCGGGAGGCTTGGTCCCCACACGACACTTGCTGACTCCGCCCCCAGAGAAACGAGGCAATCCACTGAAGGACAGTGCCTCGGACCCCGGAAGCGGCCAGGCGGTGGGTCAAAAGATCGTGATTGACCACATCAAATGCTGTGGTGAGATCTAACAACACCAGCAGCGCCGATCCGCCTTGGTCTAGTTGCATACGGAGCGAATCTGTGACAGCGACGAGAACTGTCTCCGTCCCATGCCCAGCACGGAAGCCAGACTGGAAGGGATCAAAAGCCGATGTGTCATCCAGGAAGCCCTGAAGCTGCTCCAACACCACTCTCCCAATTACCTTCCCCAGAAACAAAAGATTCGAGACGGGGCAGTGATTGGCCAGATCTCCAGGATCTAACGATGGTCTTTTCAAGAGTGGGTGGACCACTGCCTCCTTCAACCCATCCGGAAAGTCTCCTTGCTCAAGAGAGTCATTGATGATACTCAACAGATGGGGTCATAGCTCCTCCCGGCAGGTTTTAATCAGCCAGGAAGGGCACGGATCCAGAGGACAAGTAGTAGGTCTAACAGCAGCCAAGGCCCTGTCAACAGCGGATTCAGAGAGCAGGGAAAACTGGGCCAACCAAGGGCCAGAAGACAGCAAGGGAGCCTCCAGTTCACTAATTGTAGTCAAAGTGGCAGGAAGGTCCTGGCGGAGCGATGCGGCTTTATCTGCAAAAAAGCTCATAAATGCCTCACAGCTAATACTTGAACATCAGCCAGTCCCCTCCCGGGGTATAATGCCGGACATCGTCTATTTAGTTAATTATGGATGGGTTATTACTGCTACTGTTTTTATTGTATTGTATTTATTGTTTTAATTGAGATTATTTGATTTGTGTCTGTTAATTATATTGTATTGGTTGTCATGTTTGTACACCACCCTGAGCCCTTTGGGAGTAGGGCGGTTTACCAAATCGAATAAATAAATAAATAAAATAAATAAACCTTGGAGGCCAACAACCAGCAGTTCATATTGTCCTTTTGCAGTTTTGCAGTTTGCATGCTTCCATTACTCCCCTTTCACTTCCTACCATAAAAGACAGTCAGTGGTCGGGCAAAGTGGACAAATGCTGTATTCAAAACTTTTCTTTAATAGTTCATCTTTTGTGTCAATGTATCAATCTATTGATAAAATTAAAGATAAAAATTAAAGATTATATTAAAAGTTAATGCACACATACACGTTAGAGAACCACAAAGCATTGCCCCTCATGAGACACAAGCAAAAATCCAGCTGATGGGTAATGCCTACCTTGCTGCAAACCGGGTAGTGGCTAATAAGCTGACGGGGAACATGCTCCAAAACAAAGACTCCCTGACCAATTCTCTTTGAAGTGGCAGGAACCTCACCATGCATATTCAGCCAATGAGAAGAAAAAGTTGTGAAAATCCAGCTTCAGCTAGTTTGAATGAACTCTGAAATAGTTATGCCTAATATACTACTACTTCTTCATTCAAATCAACCAGCCATCCTGAGAAATGGGTATATCAGTGGCCTGTTCCGCATGCACAGCTTGCCACAGATTTTCCCTGTGGTCAAACATTGTGTCTTGGAAATGTTTTCTATGAAATTATTCTGCACACCTCCTTTCCTTTCATCGTTTTGTGCTTTTCTCGTCTCCTTTTCTCCTTGCAGGCTTCCTCCTTCCCACATACACATGAAGAACGACATTTTTCAGTCAAATTTGATTTGCAATAACACAATTGTTACTGCAGCAGTTCCAAATTACATGCAGCGATTACTCCTAGTACTCTTTTTCAATTGCCTTAGTGCATTTTATCACTGGTGTAATCATCAGCTCCACAATCTCCTTCTTCCCTAATGTTACACCAGTAGTTTGATATGAAATTAACAGAGCTGATCCAGTTATCCATGCTTTGCCCACTGAGGAAGGTATTTGTTCACCCTGTCCCAAACCAAGTAACACACGCAACACCAAACTTGTGGGGAAAATATTTGGCCATAGCCTGAAGTTTACTGACACCGAATGCAGGAAGCAAAAGGCGCAGCATGTGGTGATCCGAGTGGTGATCCGAGCAACTGGGCAGCCCAAGTGCTGTCCCTCAGTGCAAACCGATTCCTCAAGCCCACCTGCTAGAGGAAATAACTACAGCAGCGAGATTAGTGAGAAGAGTCCAGTTGGGTGGAAGGCCCCTGTCTGGCTTCCCCCATATGCGGCTGGGACGCAAGCCTCCATATCCCCTGTTGGACATTCCAACCAATGGCTTGCTCCACACCTGACAAACAGGGTCAGCACACCAGCTTCCCCTACCAAATGGATCATTCCCCATGTGCAATCCGCCAATAGGCTATGACAAGAAGAAACATGCATTAACAATTTTCAAAAGGGGGCTGGGTGGATGGGTTGCTGCAATGAGCTCTGGAAGGCAACTGAGGGACTGGGCCATGAAGTTCTGCCTTTTAAAGATGCCCAGCCTGGCTCTAGCTGATGATGTCAGTGGGATGTGACAACGAGATTCTCCAGCCAACCCAAGCCCATGCACATGCTCTGTGCCAAGCCAGAAACCAGCCCCTTGCCCACAGCCAGGAAGGAACAGATGCTGGGCCAGTGCTTGGTCCCTTCCCCAGGGAGCAACGCCGGCCGCAGTAAGTTGCCACCATGTTTTTGTGTGTCTCTGCCTAAACATCAAGGTCACAAGTTCTATGTGAAATTGACAAAGCTGAACCAATTGACACTTCTTCTTTGTATCTCTGCCTCAATGTTACATTGCTAGTTCAGTAGGACAAAGATAATTTCTAAAAATTTGTTTTGGAAATGGAGAAGAGGAAGGGGGAAATGGCTGAAGGGGAGGTTGAGCACGGGGCATGGGTAATGGTCAAGTGTTTGGTGGGTCAAAGAAATAAAGATCATTTCAACATGATCTACATGTTTAGTCCAGTTGCCATTGATAGATTTCCATTTGACCACTGATGATCTTGCAGATTTTTACCCAGTTGTTCTCTAGAGTTTCAGTTTGTAAATTGATTTTTAGTACCATTATCCTGTCATTTGACACTGGCAAGTTTCTTCATATCAGCCTCCAATATCCTTTCTGCCTTTTCAAATGTGTTTAGTATTTCATCAAATGCCCCATCATTTATGCCTTGAACTAATCTTCCAGTTTTTGAATTGTGGTCCACCGCGTACACCCTGTTGGGCTTTCCAAAACAATCCAGCAAATGGAACTCCTATTATCACCAAGATTGTGGTAATTTTAATGACTACCATATTTTTATCCCATCATTCTTAAAAGGATTTCGGAGGAGTGAATGTGCTTTTGCCCTCTTCCATGTTATTGTCACAGCAATCCTGTAAGTTAGGCTGAGAGGTCATAAAACAGGTCAAATACGTTGTTGGAGGATATTTTTTGCCAATTGGAGAGGCTTTACTACAACGTTGAGACAGCAAGAAAAATCCCTCCCTTCTCTTGTAGTTATTGAATGATCGCCTGAGTTAATTCCCGTCTGTATGCTTGAAAGGCTGACTTGTGTAACAGGCATGTCACAGAGTGTGTGGTTTTTTATGCTTTCAGTTTTATTATCTAAAATAATAATGCTTCACAAAATAAAATAAAAGAAAGAAAGAAAAGGGATGCTTCACAGCACCTTTCTGTCTACAGACCACAGACAAAAAGAGGCTACTGAGACTACCACTATGGAATTTAACCTATAGCCAGATTTTTTTTAAAAAAAATGTGTAGAGCAAGATGCTGCGCTGAGCCATTGCACTATCTGAGGCTTAGAAACTGAAAGGCCTTCATTCAAACTTTCAAAACTAGTTTTTAAAAACCTGCAGTGAAGTTTTATACGCAGAGCTAGGATTAAATTAATCTGGCACATAGAGATCAGTAACAACACACTGCATTTAAACCTTGATACAAAGCTCATTGACATCAATGGGATTTACTTCTGACCCTTATAGAGGATCTTACTTCTTATAATGAATTCTGAGGACCTCAACAGCAGATCATCATGATTTGAATCTAGAGCCAGAATTACTTTACCTGATTGTATCTCTTTTTCCTTTATCCCAAAATGTGGCACTCACATTTAAATCCATTACTTTTCACTTGACATAAAGTTGGAGGTGTGCAAAAGCTCAGAGATGGCTTTGGGCCCAAAGAAGCAACACCACAGACAATCTAAAATGCACTGTTCCCCCCCCCCCCACAGTCCTTATTCAGTCTTTTTTCCTCATAGAAGATGCTGAATATTATTTTTCAACACATGCATAATGGTTCAAATACTACTGACATAAAAAGAATAATGAATAAACAGTAATAAAACTATGCAACAGCATAGAATGTAGTATAGACACTTCAAATAATACTGTTCTGACTTACGGATCCGGTATTTGCCATCTGAGAGGGTGGGGAGAAGCACTAGCCTGCTGCATGGTGTGCCCAAGGCACAATTGTTAGAGGATTGGCTGGCATAGGAAAACCTTCCTGTCAAGCCTGCAGTGGTGAAGCCATGACCATCAGAATCATAATAGAAGGGCCCATGCCAGTCTTCACCTCCTGGGTTTGATTCCATCAGTTTGCATGGCTCAGCTTTTCTCATTGTCCTTTGGCTCTTTTCAGCCTGGCTTGGCTATTTTCAGTCTCCCTAAGTGTCCTTCTGCCTCAGTGTGGCTTGACCTGCTTGACAGGCATGCAGCATCAAGGCCCTCCATAACCCCCAAGACCCCTTGTGGGACCCCCCACAACAATGGGGAGGCAGGGTTGCAAGCAGAGGCTGAGCGAGGGGAAATTGCGTCTGGGGCGCACACGCGTGCCCTGCGCCCCTGGCACAGTGCCACCCACCCCCGCCCTGCCCCAGAACACCCCAAAACGCCCCACCATGCCTCCACCATGGCTCTGCCCAGGGGGGCATGCCCCCTGCCCACTGGGCGCTACACCACTGCTTGCAAGCACTGCCTCCCTTTAAAAGGATAAATCCCAATGCCCAATCCTCCAAAGAGTAGGGATCCCCAATCCTACCTAAGCCTGCAAACAATCACACAGAGTATGCTGGATGATGTGCAGACAGATGTCCATGCCCCATTCTGAAGGGTGCCTGCACCCTCATGAAATAGTCCTGGCTGATGAAACAAAATGTTGGGTGCCAAGAGTCTTCACTTTTGCAAGATGATTTTCCATGCTGCTGATTGCTGTCTGAGAGGGCAATGGGAGGCGGAGGCAGGAGAAGCACCGGCCAGCTAGAGGCTTGGGCAGCATTTGAAAGTCTTCCAACATTGGATCAGAGGGGGCAGAGTCACAGTCCATTGGAAGCATAAATGGAAGGCATGGGTTGGCCTCTGCCTCCTGGGTTCAGGTCTATTGGTTTGCTCACTCTTCCTCTCTATAATTCATGATTATATTTGGCTGTATTTGATGTCTGTTTTTGTCGCAATTTGATAAGTTGGGCATTGGGATGGATCCTCTCGGAGGAGGGGATGCCTGCAAGCCTGCCTCCCCATTGCCTTAGGGGTTGCAGAGGGCCTTGATGCCACATGCCCAGGAGGGGGCTGCTGTCCAATCTGAACCCCCAGGTAGCAAGGGGATGTCCACTTAGAGGCCAGTGCCAACTGGCTCCCAGTTGCTTGCTACTTCTTGTTCTCCCCCAGCAGGTGGGCTGTGGGAAAGGTATTTCATCAGGTTGGCAGGCAGGTCACCTGATCCAGCCAGAACAATCCTCATACTGCACCTTATCTCCTCTGCTGGATTCACATGACCCCTTAGGTGCTTACTGAAAACCAAGAACCATAGTGCAAGTACTGTCCACATGTACCCTGGTGTTAGAACATTGTTGAACATGCATGCAAAAACACAGGTACTAGGATTTTTGGGAAGTGTAGTTTTTCTGGTTGTCTAGGTTGCTGGTACCACCCAATGAATGCTCAATGAAGAGCTGACCTATTCAGATTTGCCCTTCCCTGTCCAATCACAACTAGGATTCCTTTTTTTCTGACACTATCATGTTGGGAGGTAGAGATATACTTGTCTGGTAATCTGTAATCCAGACTCTTCTGTTTTTCAACTGACTCTTTTGTAAATCAAGAATCACTCTCCTTCTCCAAACTACCATGAATATAGATAAAAATACTTGGAAATCTCACTTTTTTAGAGCAGAGGCACTCAAATCATAGCCATATTCACAATTAGCATCAACTAACAAAGCTAAAAAAATGGATGTGAACTATCCCAACACACACATATGCAATAATATAACTGTTAATATTAAATGCATTACTATACAGTTGTTCAAACAGAATTAGGGGTCTTCCTATCTTCTCTTTGTAGCTTGGTAAATGAGAGCTAAACTAGGTTTTTAAATGGGTGCAAAGGCTCACCATATAACACCAATTTCTGAAAAAGAAATCTTTATTATACAAGCAACCACTAATTGCAAAAAGAAAAATCATACAGCTGGTAACAATTAACTTACAACATCTCTGCAAGGGACAATAAAATGAGTAATACATGCATCTTTCTGAAGGCAAATTAAGAGAGAGATTAAGAGAGAATACAAATTAAGACAGAATACTCTTAGTGTTTCTGGATTTCTAGTTTAGACTCTGTTTACATCTTTACCTTTCTATATAATCTTGTTGCCCTTCTCTCTTGAGGTCTGACTCTCCTTAACACTCTAAAGATCTTCCGCTTTTTCTTCTTCATCTAACAACATGCTCTAATCCACACAAAAGAGCGGATGTTCTCTTTATAGTCTATAAAACCCAGACTACTACCTAATGGAAAGTTACACACCAGCTACACACCAGAAGGTTTCTGCCACCTTTGTTAAAAATATACTCTGCTTTGCAAGACCCCCAAAACAGATCTGTTATTTTGAGGGGTCTATTTGTTTTGTTTTTCGGGCCCGTTCTGTCAACAGAAGATGACATTCTGTTATCTTTTTATAGACTAAAAATAAAAGGGGAAAGAAATATTCCACAACCTTTAGCCTACTTGTAAAACGAGTTTTAGATTAGCCTCAAAGAGTTCACAGAGCACAATTTCATCATCTACCAGAAATGGTAAGATGTATTATGTAAACCAGGCCTAAACTTTGTAAAATGGGCAGCTCAATCCGGGCAGGCAAACTGCAACCTGGAAACAATGTGTGCTTGCGCCAACACGTTTATATATACATGTATAGTCAGCATATATAATATACATATATATTCAACTATTGGAAATGATACAATAAATTGTGTCCATGCTGTCATTCTGCTGAAAGTATGAAGGCTGAAAGGAACAAAAGAAGTCTTCAACAGCTCTGGCCTGAACAATCAACCCTTTTCTCATTCTCACACAAGAATGCCCAAAATTTCCACCTTGTTCCTATGGCTAAGAATAAAAAATAACAAAGAACCTAAATTACTTTCTGGGCATACTGACGTTGAGAGGTTAAGACATGACTGCAGGCTAAAATAAGTTCTTTTTTGTTTGCTCTCCAAGGTGTTACTATGCAGTTTGACTATATTGTCAAGTCTTACTACCTTGACTAAAAAAAATGGTACTAAAATGGTACTAAAAAAAGAGCCCTTTGGGGGTGGGCGGTATAAAAGTTTAATTAATAATAATAATGATGATGATGATGATGATGATGATGATGATGATGATGATGATGATGATGATACAAATCATGAGAATAATGAGCAGCTTTCTTTAATTGTCTTGTGTTGTGCCCACTTGGCATAAACTGTTATTGGTTCTACAACACTTATATGATTTAAATTTGCAAAGAGATAAATTTAAGACTACGGCCAAAGGGCCATATTTGAAGAGGCTTAAGATACTACAGTTCTTTTTTTAATTAGTCTATAGTTATGGACACCTTCTCTAAGATAGATTCCACACAGCATAATAATAATGGGTTGCAGCCGTTATTTTTGAACATAAACCCAGCAAAGGATGGGGTTAATTGTTAATTGTAAATTGTAACAAAACAAGAGAAAAACAAAAAAAGGAGAAAAAAGGGGAAATAGGAACTGGAATAAGGGGAAGGTAGGTCAGCTAAGATGGACAATCAACCTTTCAGCCCTCAACCATAGGCCTGAGAGAACAGCTGGCCTCATTAGAAAGTGTTTTACACCAGGTAGTGCCAAATGCCCCATACATATCAAAAAATACAGGCACAATGTTATCATAATTACACTCTGATGTCACATTATTTTACTGTAAAGGTTCATGCACCAATTTCAAGGAATTTCATAGTGTGAGATTTTGCTCTCAAAATCACAAATAGTCTATCATAACAAGTAAAAACAAATACGAAAATGGGAACCATCATCTCATAGAATCCTGTTTCCTAGGTTTTTATGTGTGATTGGATGATACAATGAGGATTTTCATTTCTTCTAATGAGATGCAGACTGAAGTATTTCTTGGGCTTTGAGTCCTTGATAGATCTCATCCACACAAAAAGTCTACAGCAACCTGTTCCAGCAACCTGGCTTTTCAGTAGCTTTCAGCACTAGAGCATTTAGCTCTCATGCTGCAGTAGACGGGAAAGACCTCTAATTAACATCATCATAATATAACATTATCTGTTAGACTCAATTGGAAGCAGGGGATATAGATACCTGTATGATCCAGCATATCCTCCATACTGAGAACTAATAGCAGCTTTGAGAGATTCTTTAGATCTGGGAAATAGTATGCTGATTTTATACTAGTTATAATCTTCTGAGGTGGCTGGGGTGCTTGAGGCAAATATCAGGGTGCATGAATAAATCATACCTAATATTTCCACTATAACCTCTTTCCTCACTCAGACTCCATGGCAAATCTGTGATAAAACTCTAGTAGGTGAGATCTTTAGACAAGTTTTCTTCTGAAATTCCCTCACAATGAAAAAGACAATAATGCTAGGAAAAGTGAAAGGCAAAGCACAAAGGGGAAGACCCAATGTGGGATGTATTGATTCTATGAAGAAAACCACAGTCCTCAGTTTACAAGACCTGATTCTATAAAAGAAGTCATGACCATCATTATCTTGATGGCAAAACTAACCTCAAACATTCGGGGTCGTATCTAATGCATTTTATATTAATATATGGTTATTGAGAACACCCAGAAAGCACTGAACACTTAGACTATACACAACTATTCTTGACAGACTGTTCTATAAACAGTAGCCTTGCTTTGAGACATTCATATGAATCATGCTCAAGATGCTGAGGATAAATTTGTAACCAAGTAGTAAACCTTGCTTAATGCTGTGTACCATGAATATGTTATAAGTGACGCACAATTGGATTCTAGTCCTTCTTAGCTGACAGTGATAGTTACAAAGATAATTTTCATTCAAACCACAGGTTGATAGCAACATAGTCCAACAACACATATGTATCCTCAAAAATAAATATCACCAATTTCAACTGAACTCATTCCCAGGAATGACACGGATTGCAGACTCTCTCTGGAAGCAGCGGAGAGGAGTAGCAGCAAGGAGGAGGAGTGGGACAGAAAGCACTAGGAGCCTGAGAGGAGGGGCTTGCTGAGAGGTGGAGCTTGCTATTAGCTCTATTGCTCACTCTCTGGAAGCAGTGGAGATGAGTAGCAGTGAAGAGGAGGAGCAAGACAGAAAGCACTAGGTGAGCTCTGGTTTTTTCTTTTTGGAGGGCTTTTCTCAAAGCCAAATCTTTTTAACAGTGTGTTTTTAACAGGGTTCCCCCCCTTTGTTTTCCTTGTTCTGGCCATATGCTTACCTCAGGAATCTCAGAGGTGGGGCTTGCTATTAGCTCTACTGCTCACTCTCTGGAAGCAGTGGTGTGTGCCTAGTGGCACATACAGTACTTTTACTCAATAAGGACCTGTCTTTTGAGGGAGGGTAGAAGGTTCATTGGAGTCCTGACAAGGACTTCAGCCATTAGGTCTCATCCTTGGAGTCCAGTAAACGGGCTTGTCTAAACAGGTAAGGGGAGCACTTTTTAGGTTGAGAAATTCTTACAGGACTTTTTGAAAGGAGGCCCTGCACTACTTAACTGCTAAATATGGCTGTCGAGGGAGTTGCAACAGCTGTGGGATGGAGTTTTTTTTGCCAGATGATATATGTAGCTACACTTGCAGCAAGTGTAAGTTGGTTGCTGTCTTAGAAGAGAAGGTCCAGCAGCTTGAGGCACAAGCCCTTCAAGACACTAGGAAAAAGGAAGATTTCCTCAACAGAGTGGAACAAAAAATACTGGGTGAGGAACACACTGAGGATCTCTTTGAGGAAGGTAGCAGCTCTCAAACACTGGAAACGGGCAATTGGAGGAATGTGACACAAAGAAGTAGAGGGACTAGGAAGCATTCTGCGAAAAAAATCAATTTGAAGTTCTCTCCCTTCTCAGTGAGGATAAGGAACAGGCACAGCAGCAACAGAGTCAGACCTCAGAGAATGTGCAAATGATAGAAGGTTCAGCCCTCGCAAAACCTCAGAGGAGACATGTAGTTGTGTTTGTGGACACCCTGCTGAAGGGAACAGTAGCAGCAATTTGCAGACCTGACAAGATGTTGCGAGAGGTAAGCTGTCTCCCTGGGGCAAAAATTCATGATGTCACTGAGAGGCTGACAAGACTTGTTAAGTCCATTGACTGTTACCCCTTCCTTTTGATCCATGTGGGAACAAGCAACACAGCAAGACAAAGGCCCTTTCTGCATGGGCGTTTTATGGCGGCCTGGGGATGGCAAAAACGCCGTCCCCAGGGAGCCATTCGCACTGCATAGCTGCTGCGCAGCCGTATCGTCACCACGCCACCCATCGGGCGCCAGTTTGCATTTCCTAACCTCGCCAGGGGAGCTTTAGGTTGTTGGGAAACGCCGGCTTGGAGCCACTGCTGTGTGAATGGCAGCAGCTCCAAGGCACCCTCCCCCCACTCCCCCCTTCACTTACCTGGTCTCTGGCCCTCTGACGCGTCGCTGAGGCCTGGGGACACGCCCCCCTGCCCTGCGACGCTCAAGCAGGCACGCAGGGCCGGGGGGGCATGTCTTCAGGCCTCTGCGACATGCCGGAGGGCCAGGGACAAGCCGGGTCGGCTGGGCGATGGTGCTCCACGGCACCGTCGTCCCGGCTGTTTCTGGGACCGTTCATGCAAACGGTCCCAGGGGGGTTGGGTCAGCGTGGAATGCGCCGACCCAACCCCCATCGATGCCATGCAGAAATGGCCATAGTTTTTGGGACATCAGAAGGGATTTTGAGACCCTTGGAAGGAAGCTGAAGGATCTAGATGTACAAGTTTTCATTTCATCTTTACTCCCAGTTGAAGGACATGGCCAGGGAGAGAAAGAAGAATAGTGTAGATGAACAACTTGCTTTGCAAGTGGTGCTGCCAGGAATGATTTGGGTTCCTGCACCATGGCCTGTGATTGCAAGGGATGGGTTCCACCTCACGCCTGTAGGTAGAAACATCTTTGCCAGGGGGCTCACAAACCTGACCAGAGAGGTTGTAAACTGAGTTATGTGGGGGAGGGAGACAGTATTCAAGCAGCCAGGAGTTCATCAAGTAATAGTGATAATAGTCCAAAGGTTATAGAGAGAACTGAGCAAATAGGTCAAGAAGCCAACAGCGGGAGGGAAAAAACCTTAAAAAGTAGCCAGAGGAAATGTACCATGACCTTCAATGTCTCTAGACCAATGTACAGAGCATGGGAAACAAACAAGATAAACTCAAACTCTTAATACAGCAAAACAAGTATGATATAATAGGTATCACTGAAACCTGGTGGAATGAGTCTTATGATTGGAACATAAGAATTGAAGGGTTTAACCTATTTCAGAGAAACAGATCAAATAGGAAAAACGGAGGAGTAGCAATGTATGTAAAATATTATTACAGCTGTGAGCAGGTCCATGACTTAAATCCTGCAAGCCCGGTTGAGAGCATTTGGGTAAAAAATAAGGTGGAGAGAAACAGCACTGATCTCATTGTGAGGGTCTATTATAGACCCCCATGCCAGTCTGAAGAGATGGATGATGCATTCTTTGAACAGATGACCAAACTTTCAGAAAGGAAAGAAGCAGCAGTCATGGGATGATCTTAGAATAGATTGAGGGTCAAACTATTCTTTGTTTCACCAAAAGAGAGTGCGGGAAAATAACTGCTTCACCAGGTAAGACTCCACTTCTCATGTGGAGGAGCAGGGAATCAGTTCTCCCCCCTTCTTTTATTTAAACAGTCATTCTTCTCATTTCTTTCATTTTACAGACATTTTATAGGCAGATTATTGTTATATGTGACTGAAATAGCACTTCCCCAAAACATGAAACAGTAACATTTTATAGAACATTGTGGTTTTTCAAAAAGAGATGACTAACTTCAATGCCCTTCTTTAGGTTTATACGGATAATCCACCAATGGATGTCTTGCAACCAGTGCACGATTGACATAATCCACCAATGGATGTCTTGCAACCAGTGCACAATAAGCTGCTGATCTCACTTAATATTTGCACATTACTGTAAAATTTGCGGTCATTTCTTTTATTGCCTGTGTAAAAATGCCTTTCTACACTTGCAAATGATCCTAAGAGAAAAGAAAACATCTTCCAAGAGTAAACATTAAATCACTACAGGCATTCCATAAATTCCTATAGTAGTTTCTTCTTATAAATGTTAACCTACTGCTCACATTCAAAAATACAGAATTTTGTTCCACCTGAACATTGTGCCATCACAAAACTGCATAATCATCTAAATTATTTAAAAGGTAGAATTGGCTCTTTGAGAATCAGAGGTTGAATTTAAATGAACTGATTTACACACTGCCATGTTCCCTTTTAATTCAATCACCTGTGCAACTGCTGATAAATTTTTGCTTTAGATATATATATGGCACATCAAATAATTTACAGTAAAATTAAAGATAGCACAATCTTTACCAGCAGCCCTGTCTATCTATTTTGCAAATTTTGTATCATCTTCAGGGAATGCCTCTTATCAAAAGAACCTTCATTATTACTAGGAATTATCCATGTGCATCAAATGCTGAAAGAGTTCCGCAATTAAAAGATCTTGCCAGGTATTCAGTAAACGCATTCATTTTTAGTATAAGTTATTTCCCATATAAATAATACAGCACTCAAAATTTCTTTTTTTGAAACTACAACGAATGGGAATGCTTCTTCTTAAAAATTAAAGACATAGTAAGTTATTCAATTAAAAATAGCCCAGATTATTGCCTTTTGACATTAAAGAAAAGTAGATTAAGAACGCAGTAAGATACATAATTTACTGAATACTTAAACCAAATCAGTTCATGCTCTTAAGGATAACCCAGATGTGAAGTAGCGGTGGCTAAGATTGTGCAACCAATCAATTATGAAGGCCAGTGCTCTTTCAAGGAATCCATATACTCCACACCAGTTCTTGTTTCAAATATGGAATGTCTTGCTTTATTCCTTCCAAAGGAAAAAAAAACCATTCTGCACAAGGGGATTGTTATAGAAGAAAGGGAATGTATGTGTAAGGTTGCTTGTTCTTTCTGTTTCTATTCCATCATATGACCAGAGATCTGGTACAAACAAAAGGGATTTGACAAGATACATGTACACACTCTTTCCAGGTAAGAAAAACTAAACATATAAACACATCCTATACTTATTCCTAGCATATTTGTTGTAGCCCTTGTCAGGTCCCTCCGCCCCATCCACACACCCTGGGGCTAAAGCCAACCCTCCTGTCCCTGCATGGGTGGTCATTTGCCTGACCCCACTCTCGGTATTGGGAGAGTGTTGTAAACCTGATATCCTGAATAGCCACAGGGTGAGGGCCTAGACAGGGTTCCCTTGCTTTCCCTCCTGTTTTCCTCTTCCTTCATGCCTTTTTCTCTCCGTCTCCCTCTCTCTTCCGTAACCTCCCCCCTTTGCTTCCCCTTCTTCCCTTTTATCTCCCCTACCATTCCTTAACAGGCCTCCTAGTTGTCCTCGCCCCGCCCCACACCCCTGGGTCCCATTCACACCTTTCCTGGGGTGTTCCTGCCTCCCACCTCCCAGGCCCAGCCCCCCTGAGCTGGTTGGTGGGGGATGGGCCAGATGCGACCTGCCGGCTGTCTACTAACCATTGGATGGCTCGGTGTGGGGCGGGCATCAGCCCATTGCAGAGGTGAGCAGGGCGGCTCCAGGTAGGGCCGCAGCAGAGTCCAGGGCCCAATGAGACGGCGGCCTGCCAAAGTAAGCAGCAGAAACATCTGAAGACTAACATAAGGACTTGGGTCCATATTGCTCTATACTAGTCCTCCACAAAGTCACAAAGCTGAACAGCTTAGAGTTATTTCAGGCCATGGAAATATAATTAATTTGTTTGCTATTTTTTTAACCTTTGTAAATTACCGTGGGTGTCCACACTGGTAGAAAGGCATGGTATGCATTCTATTTTCTATGCATAACAAATCTTATAACACTTCACCTTGCTCCCTAAATAACTCTGCCATATCACTTAACAGCAACTAAAAGGCGGAGTTTACTCAAGAGTCTTCAGTGAGCTACTTTGTCGAAATGCTTTTGCAATTTCCTAATTCTACTATTGGCAAAGCCCTATCTAAGCAAAGGTTGTGGACCACTGTCACAAGAACAGAGTTAGATCCAAACTTCTAGAAGTGGTACAGGGACAATAGTGTTTCTACCTCGTCCTCTGCACAGCAGCCATCTGCTGAACAACTTGTCACATGGCATGGAAAACTGCAGCAAGAGGAAAGCAGGCAAAAGCATCCCTTTCATTCACGTGTGAACATAGCGGCTTCATGACTGGAGTAAGAGTGGAGGATGGTTTGAAGACCCCCTTCTCCTCTGTGTTGCATAACCTGTTGTTCAGGATGATGAGCTCTTGACCTCCAGGAGTAGCTTTGGGAAGGGGCTTCTGGATTAGATGGGCAAGACTTGCTTTCACAACCACTAGAGTTTGAATCTAACTCAGAATCTTAATACAATTCTCAGGTTGGAATAAAAGGTGAGTTACAGAGTTTACTACTTTGTGGAGCAAAAAAGAAAAAAAGCCCTACCATGCTGTACAATGGAGCACTCAGAGTACATGGACTGTTGCTCTTACAAGTAGGGCAAAATTTGATTAGCTTCTTGGAAGTTGAAATGATATCCAAAAATAGTAGCAAAAAAACCCTTGCAAAAGTGGCATTTTTGCATTCCTTAAACTGCAGTGACATTTGTTGCATATAAAATACTGATTTGTTTACTGCTGTGCTAAGCACTTATTTTTATTTTACAGTAGACTGAATGAAATACAATTCTGTGCACTGAGGCAGAACACCAGTTTAAGCTGCTGCAAAATGATCCTATTTATATACCAACATCTGCAAAATTTACAAATCTTTTTAACATTTCTTTTTTATTTACTTGCCACCCTACAATATGAAAAGTTGCCTCACTGTTCCTCTTTTCCCCTTACATGGTAAAATATCATATTAGCAACACAAGCTCTGGTTAGAGGATTTGGATAAGTTTTGCTATTTTTATTTCAGAATTCAGATTTACTGAGTACAGTTGTTTACATATGATGCAGATTGATGCACCGAGTACTACATTATTTTTATTTCCAGATGTGAAAGGAAGAGACTGTGTCTTTTTTAAAAAAAAATTATGCTGTGCGGAAATCACCAATTAATCTCATGGGATGACTTTGATCATTCTAACCTACTTATTGTTAGAATAAAATGAAAAGCCACATACAATGCTCTGAATTTCTTGGAAGAAAGGTGTGATAACAGTAGTAGAGGCTAATTCTAATGCAGTAACTCTCACAAGTCCTATGTAGAATGTTTCCTGTCTTGCTAGCAGATGTGGTAGATATTAGAGATTGAACCAGATACCTTCTGCCTGTAGATCATGTACACTATCTCCATTTTCAATTCACAAACACTGAACACCATAAGTTAACTGTGGTCTTCATTACTACTAACCTTTACAGAAGTCAGCCTATCCCAAACTTGGAAAAAGCTTAGCAAGGACATCCCTCAGCTGTGTATGTGGGCAATGGTAGTAATTGCAAAGGCAGGAAATCTCTATACAAGTTGAATTCATGCTACCCATCAATGATTACTCATGCATTCCCCAAACTAGTGCAATGAGTCTTAATAAAATTCTTCCCATGAAGACCATCTTTGTGAATGCTTTTGATTGGGGGTATTCTCTTAAAGGGTTTGACAAAGCTTGAATTAGGTATCTTTGGAATCTAGGTAAAATGCTGTACACCTGAATAAATCGGTGAAGGATTTAAATTTCATTTTGATATTAAATTTCATTTTAACTTATTTTTCCAGTGTATTCATCAGGGATAATTTTTAAAGGCTTCTACTTGCCCCAAAATGTTTGGATGTGTTAAAAATTAAAGAAGACTAAGAGAAAGATATGCAACATAATTGTTTGAATGTTGTTGAAATGGTAATCACAAATCCTAGCTATCACCACAGTCAGAGCTTTGTGCAAATAGTGAGCATTCAAACACTAATCCCAGATAGCCCTCTCCATCAAAGACAAAGGGCATTAAAACAGCAGGCACCATAACCTTCAAGCATCAAAAACAACAGCTTCCTCACATAAGCAATGGCAACAATTTTCCAAGGCCAATACTGACATGCCTCAGGAACACAGTCATTTTCACAGGCTTCTTATACAAGGCATGGAGAAAAAGGCTGGTGGGGGGACAATTTTGAAAGTGACATCCATGATGATGGATAACAATTGAAAGGAAATATTTTAACCTTTAAGACATCAGCTATGAGCAGTCATCCTTAGAGCTCTTTAATGAGAGAATGCAGCACAGCCAAGCCTAAGATCCAATCTATGCTTCTTATGCTTTCTAGAAACTGAGAATCCAGCTTGATTCATAGATTATTTTTTTTAGGCACCCTGAGGTTGTTAGCAACCCTGCGTTATATGGCACTTGGCTCTGTAAGGTCAACATTGCTCTATTCTTTTCAAAAAGGGTATGACATGCATAGTTACAAGTAGTTTACCTAGGAAAATCCTAGGCCCTTAAATTCCCAAGCATGTTTTCCAAGTATAAAGACTTCATGGCAGAGATGTCCTAGACAAACAGAAACAGTGCTAGTCAAAGAAGATAGGACTAAACTGTATGTGTGTAAAGCGCTGTCAAGCCACAACAGACATATAGTGATCCCAGAAAGGGTTTTCAAAGCAAGTGAGAATCAGAGGTGCTTTCCATTTGTCTTCTTCTGCAGTGTCATCCTTGGCCAGCTCCCATCTAAGGATTGACTCTGCTTAAGATCTTATATTATCAGGCTAAATACTGCCACCTTCACTCCAAGTACTGAATGAGATCTAGGCAGTCTGCTTCAGCCTGCATCATAAGCACACCAAGTTTAAAAGGCCTCCAGGGAAATATAGTGGCCAGAGAAAGTCTATAAAGTGTTGTAAAACTGTTGCACAATGTACCATGTTCTCACGACCAGCATGATGATCAACTGCCAAGGGACAAGTGCCCCAGCAGAATCCATCACCAATCGGTCACATATTTTGGTAAAGCAGCATCTGCTGCAGCTTGCCCTCTTTTTCTGTGCAGTGGTAGCACTTCTCAACCCTATGGAGAATATCATTCCCTATGAATTTACCCCACCCTCCTTTTCCTCCTGACAAAGGAAGAAGGCAAGTAGCATTATCTTCCTTTGACTGGCAGTAACTTACTGCAGCTGCTTTGCAGGATGAACTCTATGGCATTATACCCCACTTATGTCCCACCTTCACTAGGATCCTCCCCCATAATCTCCAGGTATTTTCCAACTGGGAATTGGCAACTCTACTCACAGTAACTGACCCACTTGCTTATCTGCCCACCTCTGTGCAGTGCCACCTGATGGTTAGTGGCGGACAAATGCTGATCACAGCAAAATGTCACTATGGCTCAGATGGGACAAGTGAAGGCTGCTTCCTCATGGTACCATTCAACCAACAAACAAGTGAAAATGACAGCTACAGGGAGTAACAGATGCTGTCACTTACTCACCAGACCCTGTTTCTTTAGAGGGTGGTTGTGCTGCTGTAATTACTGCTCTACTAGCCATTGCCACTTGATTGTCTGTTCAGCAAAAGCAGCAACATTGACTACTGCTTGCCTCTGCCCAGGGTTATACTGCCCACAAGGACAGGGAGGTCAAATGACCCTGGGTGCAATAGTGGGGGGGCACAAAATCACCCACCCCCTTCTCCCTTGCGCTGACCCAGATTGAAAGAGCTGGGTCGGTGCGGGGGAGGCACCTAAAGACAGAGCCAGCCTGCTGCCATGGCGCCCATCTGAGCTGCCCTCCTTCCCTCCTCAGGCCCTTGGGGGCAGGGCAAGGGGGCGAGGGCAGCTCTGACTGGCACTGCAGTGGCAGGCCGGCTCTTGCCCTCCCCAGGAGCTGGCCTGCTGCTGAAGTGCCCGTCCGAGCCTCCCCACCCCTGCGCATGGGGGGGTGGGGGGCACCAGGAGCAGGTGCTGTCCCTAGACACCATTCCCACAATTACTTTTGAACACTGGTTACAAATTAACTAGCCATTTTGACAGAAGTTATACCAGGCAATGGAAAAATTCCAAAAAGATTCAGTTTGGGATATTGATTTCTCTTTTTCATTTAAAACAAAACCTTTTCATCTTTTGCCAGTCATACTAAACCAAAATTTGAGTCAAAAGTAGAGAGGAAAAATGCAGCCAATCAGGTGACACATGTCATTCAGTAATAACTCTTCTTGACATGGTTCCACCACCCACATAGCTCCTCACACTCGCTTGTGTAGTTTGTATTAGGCATTCAGTGTTCTTGGTACATTAAAAAACAAAACAAAAAACCTGCTGTGTCTGAAAGCAGACTCAGCCTCTTTCATTCCTGACCCAGAGTTACAAATCCATTCTCTCATCCTGTATTCTATCTTCATTTTTAAAAAAGACCAAAATAAGTATTGCATTTCTGGATTGTTCCAATTATTTTTGTCATCGCTTCAAGATGTAAAAGCCCCAAAGCATATTTATTTTGCTCCTCAAAATTATAATTTTCTTCCTAATTACCTTCCCAGCATTTTAATTGCCTTTATTGATATATGTAATATAATTAGGTTTGTTAAATTGAAAGGTTGCAAACTAAAACATTAGGGGAGTTTTGTAATTATACCCAAAAAGTAATATTTGCAAAATAAGAATCAATCTATTGCTTACATTTAAGGAGGAAAGGATTTATAGGCCAAATGTCAGGCTTAACTAGAAATGTTTTCTCATTCTTTGCCCAGTCTTGCTTTGAATTTAAAAGGTGGCAGGGGATCATTTTCTTTACCCTTCCCATTCCTCATCTTGTGAGTGCTTCACTACCCACTTTTAATTCAGTGGGGGCGGGGGGGTCTGTTCCCCAAGCAAAACTGTTTCTGGTGCCCTGTGCCCGACCAAAACAGAGTGGGAGAGTCACAAGCAAGGTTTAACAGTTCAAATAAAGGGTTTAATGTTTAGAAGAATGGAGATCCTAACTCCTCCCTGGGTCTGTCTAAAATAAACTTGCTTGACTGGACAGTAGAAGCTGTAGACTTTTGTTCTTTCCTTAACTGCTTCCAGAAAAGTCCACTTCTTTAAGTTCCTTGAGTCTTTATCTGGCTACTAGTCTCTGTAAACCTCAACTTTGTGCTCTCAGTACACCTTTGACGTGGCAAAACACTTCTGCCTCCTAACTCTTTGGGCACCTGTACTGAACTGAACTAGGTTAAACAGGGGCATTGCTGGGAGATAACAGAAAGACTGCCTCTTGAGAAAGTTCTTAAAGGGACAGGGGCTAACTAAGATCCCCTCCCTTTGGAGACTATACAGAGGACTAAACCCATGCTATTTATGGGAAACTGATACTTAACAATGAAAATAATAAAGGCTTCTGTGGGGTCATGACAGGGAGAATCTTTATTGGCTGCTACCATTCTGGAAAGGACTAACTCAGGAGGGCCCAGAGCACCCTCCCTGCCCCAGACTGCTTCTTTTCCCAACAGGCATTACCTTTTAGGTGGTAAAATGAGGCATAAGGACCTAGACAGAATAACAAACAGCTTATTAAAGAGATCTAATAATTCAAACCACATATAGTATGAGATCAGTAAAGACCAGTAGACAAAATAATAAAAACCCAGACACATCTATCTTTGCTGTCCCTACCATCTCCTGGACCTAGGCTTCAGGCTAACTCACACCCTCTGGATGAGAGCTCCCTCCACCTGCAGCATCCTCTCCCTAGCCCTGCTTCCCAAGAGTGAACCACCCTCCCATTTGGGCAAGGCCTTCCAGGCATTCTTCTCAGGCACTAACCCTCCGTTCTGATTGGCCCTGGTTTTCCCTCCAAATCCTCTTTTACCAATCACAAGGCCCATAAGGTGCCTTGGATATGTAGGCCTGCTACCGTGTTTCCCCGAATATAAGACAGTGTCTTATATTAATTTTTGCTCCCAAAGATGTCCTATGTCTTATTTTCAGGATGTCTTATTTTTCTGTGTTCTGTTCGTCGGGCATGCTTCCAAACAAAAACTTTGCTATGTCTTACTTTCGGGGGATGCCTTATATTTCGCACTTCAGCAAAACCTCTACTATGTCTTATTTTTAGGGGATGTCTTATATTCGGGGAAACAGGGTAGCTACTTTAATGTGATCATGCTCTAGGCCTAGGATCATGTCAGAAGCATGTCCTTTATTGTGGCTATGTATCATCATTAAATCCAGACACTGAGTGCATTTGATCACACCCAAGACTATACACCTTTTCCAGATGATGTTAAATATTGGATCTTGGGCTGCAGTCAGGCAGGCGTTTCCCACTTTTTCCAGACAGCTAAAACCCGCACAAAAAAACTCCTGCTGCTTAGGGTGTTGAGCTTACTTTTATCTCTTTATTGTCAAACAGATTTCAAAATATTTTACAGAAATTCAACAATCTTTAAAACCCATTTGACCAGTGGTAAAATTTGGATAAAAAGATGGATGGAAGGAAAAGAAATGTCATACTCTATTGTCTAACTTGGCCCTATGATTTCTGAGGACACTGACTTGAAGTGAGTGGCGCTTAACAGATTTCAGATGGTTGGGGCAGATAAGTAAAGTCATGGCTGTAGCTGTAAGTCAGTTCTGCTTATTCTAATGCTGATTTCTAAGTTATGTAAATGGTTCATAAATCTTATGTTATACTGCATCCTGGATCCTAAATGTTATTCATGAAGAATGTGACATGGGACCAAAAACTAGAGGCTGGTTGCAAACTGCAATTCCTACTTTGTGGGTCAGAGGCACTGGATAGTTCACAACTTAGTAAAAAAAACCAGCAAGATAGTTTTGAGACTGTTACAGAAACTTTGAGGATATTCCACCTCTAAACTGAATGATACTTTTGAGAGATACCAGTTTTATATGAGATTACAAAAAGAAGGGGAAAACTCTGAATCCTTCAGCACAAATCTTAGACTGCTAAGCTGGACCTGCAGATTCATTTATTATGGTCAGCAGCAAAGTATGTGTCACAGCTTAAGGGCAAAGTCCTGATTTGCTGTAGGAATGCCAACAAACTTCTGGTAGGACAGCTCAAAAACATATTTCTCCTGGAGAGAAAATTCACATCATTTCTACTCACGCACATACGTTGCTGAACTTCAGCATGAAATAAAATGGCTCCCAGATGCCCACTACTACCCATCATGCAAATCAGCCCTCTGCAAGCCACCTTTCTCTTTTGAAAGATAAGGATTGTTTATTATTTTTAAAAAGAATATTGAATTTTTATTGAATAGATTCCAGATGACTTGTCTGTTTAGCAAGTTACACTTCCCGTACTTTCCCAGCATGACTTCTCTACCCACCGATTCATTTTATGAGGCCAAAATCCACCCCCACCCCCACAAATTCCCATAAGCAGGAAAGTATGCTGAGGAACACTGAGAAGAATAATTTGTAAGAAATACAGTTTTCAGTTTGAACCTATCATTAATGTAAAGAGTCACCTTCTACCATTTCTAAAAATGATAAGGTTTGTAGGATCCCACTGCCACAAATTATCTTCAGTTGGGGATGAATGGGTGCATCCAGTTCTGTTCCAATTAGGTTTAATTCCATCTTTAATTAAGGGATATATCTCTGATAATCTCCAATTAAATTATATGGAACCTAGAAGAGGAAACTTTAGGGTTTTTTTAAAAAAAGAGAATGTCCACTTCCTATTAGCCTGGTGATCATGACATTGTTGGTAGAAGGGAAAGATATTCCATATGTCTGCATTTCCACAATACTGATTTTTGAGGTTCAGGAAAAGCATACCTGTGAGTTGCGACATAAATCAGTAACAAAGGTATCCTTCAAAAGTATCCATGTCAAAGTCAAAACAGGAGGAGGAGGAGTAGTTTGGATTGATACCTTCCCAGTGGCAAAGCCACCAGGGGACAGGGGGGTGCACAACGCACTGGGCGCACCGATTCTGGTCACGTGGGGGGTGGAAAAATCCCCCTGCCCTCCGTGGCCCCCCTGTGCTCCCCCTGTGCTGCCCCCACCCCCTTCCATGGCACCCCCTGCCTCCCCATGGCGCACTCCCCCATGGCACACCTCCCACTTACTTTTAGGAATGGAACATTCCTGGTAAATGTAGTTCCCACCAGGCCCAGGCAAAGTAGGCAGACTTCTTCGGCCTTCTCCTTTCCTAAAAGTAAGTGGAATGAAGTACTGTGGAGGGCTGCCATGGGGGGGCACTGAAGGGGGGGCAAGGGGCTGTGGGGGGTGGGCCACAGGGGTGGGGACGAAAAAGCTAGAGTGTGCACCGGGCACACTCTCGCCTAGCTACACCTCTGTACCTCCCCCTTCCTCTCTGGTAAGGAGACTTAAAGGGGGTTACAAACTCCTTTTCCTTGCCCTCCCTAAAACAGACACCTTTTGAGGTAGGTGGGACTGAGAGAGTTCTGAAGAACTGTGACTAGCCCAAGGTCACTCAGCAAGAAATAAGATGCACCTGAATAACCAGGGGCAGCCATTGCTGCCGTGGTGAGCAACGCAGCAAGATAAGGGGCATGCATGGCCTGGCGGCAAGCTGCAGAAACGGGTGCAATGATTGGCTCCCACCGAAAAAGGCGGGAGGAGCCTGGGTATATCTAGACGCCTTCCCCGGTTCCGCGCCCTTCCCGGCGGCGAGAACCAACAAGGCATGGTCGTGTGTTTGGTGTCTCGCGTAAGGCCTGGAAGGAGACTGGCCTTTTCTTTCCTTTCCTTTCTTAGCTGATTTTCCTTCTTCCTCTGCCCTCCTCGCTTCTCTCGTTTCAACCTTTTCTTTTCTTTTCACCTCTTCTGGGCCGGTCTCGCAGCCGCCATGGGGCCAAAAAGGGCCAAGAGCAGGGAGCCTGCTGCTGCGGCGGCGGTGCCATCGGGCAGAGCGCGTGCTCTGCTGAATAGGGTCCGGGCCCAGACTGGCCCGGGGACGTCGGACGACGGCCCGGTTGTTGGGCGAATCGGAGCAGCGGCGAGGGCGGCTGCGAGCTCGGGCTTGTCTCCCATCGGCAGGGGACGGCCGGTCGGCATGGCGGGGCAGTCTCCCCCAGGAGGGGCCCTCCCCGTGGTCCCGGGGGGTGCCGGCCCGGCATCTTCCCGGCCCGCACATGTCGGCCATATAGGCACCGATCCTGCCTTGGTCCGCAACCTGGCGGACACCCTGTTGCATCTTTCACAAGTCCTCGGCGGAGCGGCTGGTGAGTCGGGCCCCACCTCGGGGGTCGGGGGCCTTGAGCCCACCGCGCCGGCGCCGGCCGGTGCGGCGCCGGCGGGGGCCTCGAGCGGAGCAGCGGAGGAGCTGCACCTTTCGCCACCGGTTAGCGCGTCCACATCGGTGGATGCGTCCGTCGGCCCCTCGGGGCGAGAGGGCAGGAGGAGGAAGCGGTCGTCAGGGCGTTCCCGTTCCTCCAGGCGATCCCCCAGCTCTTCGTCGTCGGGTGAGTCTACTGGAGGATGATGACGCGCAGGCTAAGCAGGGGAATTTTGGGTGTGGGGGGAGAGAGTCCCTGCTCTCCCACCGTGGCTTGCAAAGCGCAGGTGTTTCGGGCGGCGGCGCCATCCCCCGGCCCGGCTCAAGACGACCGCGGCAACCCGCCCGGGTCCCACCTCCCCAGGAAGCTCCGGGAGCGGGCGCTGGATGGGTATTACGTGGACATCTTTAAGTTCCCGCGGCGGGAGGGGGAGTTGGGTTTGTCGGGCGGGAAGGTCGACAAAACGGAAGGACCCGGCAGCAGCCGGCCGGAATTTACATAAGTGGCTGCAGGGCTTCACCGAATTCCTGGCCCTCATCGGGGCTGCGTATCCCCTGCGGGCCTGGCACCTGGCGGCTCACATGGCTCATGTGCTGCGGGCTCGGGCGCTGGCTGGGGAAACTGCGGCCATCGCTTACGACGAGGCCATCCGCAAGAACGCCTCGCACAAGTGCCTTTTCCGTTGGGACCTCATCCACGACCAAACCTGGATGGTCGTGGTCCAGCCCGCCATGGGAGGGGCGGCGGATCCTCCTGTTCTCTCAAAACCCGGCAGAGCCTACCCGGGGCGGGTGGGGGCTAAGGGGTTGTGTTGGGAATTCAACAAAGGTGCTTGCCAGCGGCCAAAATGTAGATTTGAGCACTCTTGCTCTTTTTGTTCCGGCAGCCACAGCAGGATCAGCTCTCCCAAGCCGGCGGGACGCCCTCCCTTTCGGCAGGCCCGATGCCCGGCGCCGGGCCCTCCCAAAAGATGCCGGTGGCCAGGGCGGTGCTCCCGCCCCCGCAAAACACTGAGATGCCCGCTCAGCTGCAGTCTCTGGCTCCTACACCCGTTCAAGTGGGGGTGCTGCTGGAGTGGCTGCAGCGTTATCCAGACAGGGGGGCAGCGCGCCTGCTGAGGGATGGTTTCTCTTCTGGCTTCCGCATCCCATACCAAGGCCCAAGGAGGGCTTACCAAGCCAGCAATCTAAAATCTGCCGCGATCTCCCTGGGGTGGTGGCTGATAAGCTCAACAAGGAAATCCAGGCCGGCCACATTGCTGGCCCTTTCAGTCACCCTCCTCTCCCCTACCTCAGGGTCTCCCCAATTGGCGTCGTGCCTAAGAAAGCCCCGGGGGAGTTTCGCTTAATTCAACACCTCTCCCACCCCCGGGGCGATTCCGTGAATCATTTCATTGACCCAGAGGTTTGTTCGGTCCGTTACGCCACCCTGGACGAAGCCATCCTCTGCATCAGGCAGGCGGGTCCGAGGGCATCCCTAGCAAAGTGTGACATTCAGTCCGCCTTCCGGCTCCTGCCCATTTCCCCTGTGGACTTCGAGCTGCTGGGCATCCACTTCCAAGGAAATTGGTATGTGGACAAGGCCATGCCCATGGGCTGCTCCTTTGCCTGCGCCGCCTTTGAGACTTTCAGCACTTTCCTTGAATGGGCTTTCAGGCAGCGGGTGCCCTCCGGTTTGGTGACCCATTACCTTGATGATTTCTTGTTTATCGGCAGGCAGGGCACCCGGGAGTGTGAGCTGGCCCTTCAGGCTTTCCAGGTCCTGGCCGCCGAGCTGGGGGTCCCCTTGGCTCCCAACAAGACGGAGGGGCCCGCCACTGCCCTCAGCTACCTGGGCATTCACCTGGACACGGTCCTAGGCACATCGTCTCTCCCGGCTGATAAGCTTTCAGCCCTTTCAGCCCTGCTCCAGTCCGTTCTTCTCCTCCGAAAGTGCAGGGTGCGCCTGGTCCAGTCCTTAATCGGCCACCTCAATTTCGCTTGCAGGGTGGTGGCCCCGGGCAGGGCTTTCTGCTCCCGGCTGGCGAGGTCCTTGTCGGGCTGCAAGTCCCCTGACCATCACATCAGGGTCTCCCGGGGCATGAAAGAAGACCTGCAGGTCTGGTTGTCCTTCATCCGAAACTTCAACGGCATCTCTCTGTGGCAATCAGCTTTGGAACCTGGCCTGGAGTTGCAGGTGCACTCTGATGCCTCTGGGGCTTTTGGTTTCGGTGTGTTCTTCCGGGGTCAGTGGGCGCAGGGCCTTTGGCCCCCAGAGTGGCACGCGCAGGGCATCACCAGGGATCTCACTTTTCTGGAGCTGTTTCCCATCCTGGTGGCAGTGCACATTTGGCACGACCTCTGGCTTAACAAACGGGTGCTTTTCTGGTGCGACAACCAGGCAGTGGTGCGTGTGGTAAACAGACAGTCGAGCAAATCGGCACGGGTCATGCGCCTGGTTACTTAATTTGGTTCTCACCTGCCTCACTCATAACATCTCTTTCAAAGCTGCTTTTGTTCCAGGTTTGCAGAATGAGATTGCTCATGCCTTTATCTCGCCAGCAGGTGGATGCGTTTCCGCCTGGCCCCCGGGGCGGAGCCGTTCCCAGCGACAGTGCCGGCGTCCCTCTGGAGCCTTGGCAACGAGACGTCATCACAGGTGTTTTGAACTCGTTGGCACCGGCCACGTGCAGGCAATACGACGGAGCCGTGCACGATTTCCTGAGCTTCGCTGCATCCTCCGGGCGCCCGGTCTGCGGTGGGGTGGACACTGGCCTCCTCCTCAAGTATTTGGTCTGGCTCCATGGGCAGGGGATGCACCCGCGCACCATGGGGGTGCACCTGGCGGGCATCGCTTTCTACTGCAAGGTTTCCGGTTTTCCTGACGTCACCAAGGCGTTTGTAGTCCGCCGCCTAGTGGCTGGGTGGCGGCGGGTGGGCACCAGGCAGAGGGACCTCCAGGCCCAGTCACCAAGGGAAGTGTTGAGGGCGGTCACTGGGGTGCTAAGGCAGGTGTCGCGCTTCGCGCTATGGCTTGCTTTTAGCCGCCACCTTCCATCTGGCACACCACGGGGCTTTCAGGCCTGGGGAACTGGTCGCCCTACCAGGGATCGACCTTCCAGCACCCAGCTGCAAAGGAACACCTCGTCCTGTCGGGGGACATGGTCCACGCTTGGCTGGCCCATTCAAAAACCGACCAAGAGGGCCGCGGGGCCTGGGTCACCATGCCAGCCCTACCGGGCGACGCCCACCTGCCCCTCCCTCCCTTATTGAGTGGCTACGGCACAGGCCTCGGGTGGGCGGCATGCTTTGGTGCACGAGGATGGGTCCCCCTCACCAGGTTCCAAATGCTGGCGGTGTTCAGGGCATGCTTCGGGCTCAAAGCTGGGCTACCGGCCGCGGAGTTCGGCCTGCATTCGTTCAGAATAGGGGCCGCCACGGCCGCGGCAGCAGAAGGCAGGGCCCCGGAGGATATCCGCAGTTTGGGCAGGTGGCGGTCGGGGGCCTTTCGGTACATTACCAGCCCACACCTGACTTGTTGATTTCCCTCCTCTCAGTGCCTCCAGGGGCGCCGCGGAGACTGTCTATCGGCAGGTGTGGGTGCGTGGGGCACAGCCTGCGTCAACAGAGTCGGGGACTACGCCTGCAATTCCGAATGGGGCGGCATCTCGGACTCGAGCGCCGCGTAAGAATTTCCTGGATGGGGCAGGGGCCCATGCTTTGGCATGAGCTAGAGCCCAAGGTAATTGAATACATTTTTCAGCTGGCTACACCGGACCTCCTGGTCATCCACCTTGGGGAGGAAGATCTCCCCGCCAGGTCAGGCCTTGACCTGCGTTTTGCGGTGGCATGCCACGCTCAGAAGCTTTGACAGGCACCGGCCTAATATGACCTTGGTTTGGTCCGAGATGGTGCAGCGGGCCCATTGGAGCGGGCGTTGGATCCCTCTGCAGTGGACAGGGCCTGCAGAAAAGTCAATAAGGCGCCGCCAAGGTGGTGCTCTCCCTCGGGGGGAGCGGTGGCGGAACACTCGAAATCACCGGGGCGTCATGGACCTTTTCAGCCGGATGGCGTCCGCCTATCCCAATGGGGCATGGACTTGTGGCTTCAGTCAGTTCCAGTTTACCCTTCGTCAGTGGTTAAGATAGAGACAGGCGCAGGCTTGAGGATCGTGGGCTGTGAGCTGTAAGGGGGGGCAGCTTGTGTCGGGTTTACAGCGATTAATGCGCGCATCTGGGGAGAGAACGAGCCTTCCGGCTGGGGCTCCCAGGCTTGCGCCCTATGAGGGCCGGGGGGTGGGGCGGGCAGGCTGGCAGGCCGGCAGGCCGGGCCGCTGCCCGACACCCCAGGGAGTGGGGTTGGGTTGGGCCGTCAGGCGGCCATGGGCTTAGCCGGTGCCCGACACCCCAGCAAGCACGGAGGAAGGCGGGCTGGGGGCGGCCTTGGGGCTCAGCCGGTGCCCGTCTTCCTCAGCAGGGGCGGGAAGTGTGGAAGCATTCAGGAGTATGATCTCTGGGCTTCCCTTCCCGCCAGTTTCCCATTCATTGGGATGTGATGTGCGACCCGTTTGCCGCCCAGCTCTGATGTAAATAGTTCTTGTTTATATGTTTGTTGTTTAATAAACGGGCTGCGGCCCATTCCTTTCCAGCCTGTCGTTGTGGTGTACTTATTGAGCGAGGGAGTCTCACCATCTACAGCAAATAAGATGCACCTGAATAACCAGGGGCAGCCATTGCTGCCGTGGTGAGCAACGCAGCAAGATAAGGGGCATGCATGGCCTGGCGGCAAGCTGCAGAAACGGGTGCAATGATTGGCTCCCACCGAAAAAGGCGGGAGGAGCCTGGGTATATCTAGACGCCTTCCCCGGTCCGCGCCCTTCCCGGCGGCGAGAACCAACAAGGCGTGGCCCACCCACCCTCCCTGTAATTTAGGGTTGGCGGGATTTTTTGGGTCCTTACTGTCGCAGTCCTGGCGGGTTTGCAACGGTGTCGCACATCTGGGGAGAGAACGAGCCTTCCGGCTGGGGCTCCCAGGCTTGCGCCCTATGAGGGCCGGGGGGTGGGGCGGGCAGGCTGGCAGGCCGGCAGGCCGGGCCGCTGCCCGACACCCCAGGGAGTGGGGTTGGGTTGGGCCGTCAGGCGGCCATGGGCTTAGCCGGTGCCCGACACCCCAGCAAGCACGGGAGGAAGACGGGCTGGGGGCGGCCTTGGGGCTCAGCCGGTGCCCGTCTCCTCAGCAGGGGCGGGAAGTGTGGAAGCATTCAGGAGTATGATCTCTGGGCTTCCCTTCCCGCCAGTTTCCCATTCATTGGGATGTGATGTGCGACCCGTTTGCCGCCCAGCTCTGATGTAAATAGTTCTTGTTTATATGTTTGTTGTTTAATAAACGGGCTGCGGCCCATTCCTTTCCAGCCTGTCGTTGTGGTGTACTTATTGAGCGAGGGAGTCTCACCATCTACAGCAATGTAGCTGAAACAAATCTGATTCACTAGATAAGACTCTGCTCGTTCATGTGGATAAATGGGGAATCAAACCAGCTTTTTACTTTGGTTGATTCCGCACTTGCGTGATCGACCTAAGTTCGAGCTGCGTTCGACCTAAGTGCTCCGCACAACCACTGGGATCGACGTGGTTTTGTACCACTTAACCACTACACCATGCTGGCTCTCAAGTGTTCCAGTAGAATGTGATCTACCATGTTCTAATGGATAGGTAGAACATTTTTTGAGAAAGAGCATGATTATTTTCTTCCTTACATATAGAAACAAATTAGAAAATCACCTTTTAAGCAAACTCAGCAGTTGTTCAGCACTTTAGCTTTGGGACCATATTTTTGCCTTCCTTCATTTTGATATCAATACCAGATCTTCTTGACATCATTAGGCTAAGAACAGCGTTTCTGGCAATTTTTTGAAAAAAGGCAGAGTGAAGAGGACCACAGCTGACAGGTAGCTCCATCCAAATGGTGGGGTTCCTGGCTGCGGTGCAGCAGCCACCCCACTCCACTGTTCCCAGGAGGGCTTCTTTGTGGCATGGAGAGCAAAAGAGGCAAAAACAAACAAATCCCAAACTAAATTATTACCTCTAAATGTAGTATTTCTTTTAAAAAAAACACCCTGATAAATGTAATAACTATCAATAGTTTTCTGGACTTTTATGTTATTCCAAAATTTGCTGTGTGGGGCCTCTTCGCTCAGAATAGCCTCCACAAATTGTGTTTAAATATGAATAAATATATATGTATAAATAAAAATAACACAATATCTTTTTAATAAGACATACATTATGCTAATATCAATGTGAATTTCCATATAAGAATCTGAGGTACAAAAAATTACTCAAATAGGATGTGAGGTGGAGTTTATGTTTTGTCAATAATCAAGCCAGTTTAATGTCTGGACTTTTGAATATGGGCAAATAGATTTCCTTTGACATTCCTGTCTGTTCACCCTTTCACCATTGTTGCTTAAGACATTCAGTTTCTCAGCAATCTTCACATCTTTGCGGTGAAACAATGGAATTTTATTTCCTGTACTATTTCACCTTATATCACATTAACCAAAGTTGACAAAAGGTTTTATCTGATGATAGCATTTCAACAAAGATATTTAATGTGTCAGACACAGTTAGCTTTATATCAAAGAGCAGAATCCTGACCTCTGCCTTTCAACTAGAAAAATTTCACAAAAGGGACTCTGCTCACAAAATTATTTCCATCTTGTGAAGAAGATGTTACAACCATGACACTGTACTGGATCAGTTCAACATTGCCTGGATTAATGATGATATTTGCTAAGACACTGTCTACATTTCTATTTATTCCAGGCTTTCTCTTTTCTGAAGCTTAATCCCAGTTTAATTAGCACGTGTTTTTTCCTATGAAAAATTATATTTTAACTTCTTATAGACCAATACAACATATGTTACAGAACAACTTAATGACTTGTAGAAAGCTTTCATGGATGGAATCACTGGGGTGGTTTCCGGGCTGTATGAATGTACCTGTGGACAAGTCTACATAGGAACCACCAAATGCAGCACTCAGACACGAATCAAAGAACACGAAAGGCACTGCAGACCAATTCAGCCAGAAAAATCAGCAACAGCAGAGCACATGACAGATAAACCAACCTGGACACAGAATATTATTTGAAAACACAGAAATTCTGGACCACTTTGATAGCCACTACCTCAGACTACAAAGAGAAGGCATTGAAATCCACAAGCACATGGACATTTTCAACTGAAAGGAAAAAACTATGAAAATGAACAAAACTTGGCTCCAGTGTTGAAAAACACTAGAGTCAAGACAGTGACTAATCAGCTCCACACAAACACAGGATGACTATAGACAGTAAACAATCAAAGGGAACAAAGGCCAGGCTACTTCTATTCAGATGACCTCACCTATTGACCTTGCTATCTTCATTGTTGCTCACATGCTAATGGGTAGATCCCACTCAACACATGTAAATCTAGCTTGCTAATTGCACCCTTTACTTGTTAACAGACAATGGTTCTTTCTCTCACCCTGGATACTCCAACAGGCATGTATACTCCACTTGCTTTCCTACCATCAAATCCTCTGAAGATGCCAGCCACAGATGCAGGTGAAACATCAGGAGAGAATGCTGCTAGAACACGGCCATACAGCCCAGAAACCACACAGCACCCCAACTTAATGACTGTCACCTTAACGTCATTTCAAAGATAGAGAATTTGAATTACCCTACATTTTATTTGGGTATGTTACTGGGAGATTTGAAATGCTAATTTGACCTGAGCAGTTGCAAAGTTATAATATGTGGATACAGATTAGTTCAAACTGTAAAAAGTAACTGACTTTCCACCATCTGAAATCATTCCTTCAGTGACATTCAAATCAATCAATCTATTTTATACCAATATTTCAAGTTATGAATCTATTTTATATCAGTACTAGCGGGGCCTGGCCACACATTGCTGTGGCTTATTGTGGTGAAATGGGAAAGGAACAGTAGCAGCAAATCAATTGCAGAGGCCAGCAGTACGTGCTCATGCAAACACGCAGCCTGATATTGTGCGATGTCATTGATGTGTGTGCCCGCATTCCTTGTGGGGGGATGGAAAGGCACCTCTCCCACACATCTAGGCTGGCTGGTCATATTCCTTTACCTGGGAGTAAGTTTGGTTGGTGGCAATGGGTGCCGCTTCTGAGGAAACCTCTGAGGGGCGAGACGCAGCCATGCAAAGTATGTCACGGTTGCTTTACCGAGCTTACTCCTAAGTAATGCGTGCCTGGTTTTCTTAACTGTAACCGCAGTATTCAGGGAATCTAGGGTGCCTGGCCCCTCCCTCCTGTCCCTTGCATGTCGCCCCTCACTCTCTTCCCTCCCTCACTTCTCTTCTCTTTCATGCCACCCCTCCCATTTCCCTTTCCCTCCGCTAGGGTGGGTGGGTCATATCAAGATGCTGGGCCCCCTGCCTCCCCTCCCTTGCATGCCACCCTCACTCTCTCCCCTCTCTCACTTCTCTTCCCTTGCATGCCTCCCCCTCCATCCCTTTCCTCTTCCTCCCTCTCTTCTCTTGCATGCCACCCCTCCCTCTCCCTCTCTTCCCTCTCCCTCGTGTTTATGTGTGTGTATGTGTTGCACTTCCACTCAAGTTATTGCCTATGTACTGTTTCCACTGCTCATATCTGGCCATCTGAGTGAACATTCTAAGCTACACGAACATTCTAAGGGTGACAGTTACACACAGGCAGCTGCATGTCCTTCAACATGGAGCGCCAGGAAAAGGCATTTTACCTGGGCCAGGTGTGAAATTTCAGCTATGTGAACATCTAAAAACACTCTCACCTGGCTGACTATAGTGGCTGGGAATTTTCAGAGGAATTGGCCCAGCAGTTACTGAGTTATACTACAACTAACAAAAACACTGTTAGCTTTTTATACATATAGATTTCAAGTTACACACATTTCAAATGCTCTTTGTTTCCCAGGTTAAACAAATTCACTTGTTAGTATTTTATCTAATTTGTTTTATGAATATTTCAGATAACAGCTAATTTTAAATCATATTTTTTCAAACAAGGTGCATAGTAGCAAAGTAATATTTCTTAAATTTTTAATACAAACAGAGCAGGCAATGGCAAACTATCTCCAAATGTCTCTTGCCTTGAAAATCCTATGAGGTCACCATGAGTCAGCTGTGACTTGGTGGCACACACATACAATGCCACTGTATATAATTAGCAGATTTACATTCTCTGAATAGTTGGTAATCCATGATTTTTCACAGACTACCAGCTATACTGTTCTTGAACACTTTTGAGAAACTGAGATAAGTTTTATAAAAAGCCTTCACTAAAGTTCAGAAATCTAAAGTCATAAGTTTTCTCTCCTGTCCAATCATACTTGTAGCAGCTAGAACTCAATAAGTCTCACAGCACATTCTTTTTAATTAGCTAATCCTCTACCAGTTTCCATTAAAAACTGTTTTTGAGATGTACTACAAAGGTCTGTTGCTCCACATCAAAGTATATATATGGAAACTCAGTCTCATAGAACTAGTTATTTAGTTGTTTGAGTCTTTGCCATTATTTCTGGATGCTGAAGATACAAAATAGTTCTATTTTTTGTGAATTTAAATGTCATTGTGCTATAATGGTTTGAGGGGCATACCATGTCCCTCATATGGCCACCATTAGTTTTGAGATGGAAGGCCTCAAATCTGAAAGGATTTCACCTTGTTCGTCGCACTTTCTGTGAACAATGATCTCCTTCTGATAGAACTTTTATCACTTCCTCCTCCCCAGCCTGCAAATGAGACCCTCCACACATACACGGGCTTCCTGAAAGCTCCACTTCTGAGTCTTTACCCCTTCCCAGATTCCACAGCCAAACCAGGGATGGAGCCACACTGAATGACAGACCTAGGTGTCTGTGAGGTACAGGCTGCCCCAAGACTGCCTCCTCCTACAGCAGGTGACTTCTGCCCTGGCTGTCTTGGTCCAGCTGCACAACTGTTGTGTCCTCCCAAGTGACACCTCTGTTGATGACATCATCTATTGGTGCTGATCCTTGGTGTGCGATGGGGCTTCTTTCAGTGGTGGGCTCCAAAAAATTTAGCAACAGGTTCCCATGGTGGTGGGATTCAAACAGTGGCGTAGCGCCAATGGGGCTGGGCGGGGCACGACGGGGGCGTGGCTGGGCAAACGGTGGCGGGGCATAATTTCTCTGTTACTGTAAAAAACGCTTACTGTAAAAAAAGTTCCTAATTTCCAGCTGGTATCTTTCTGTCCATAATTTAAACTCATTATAGCAAGTCCTATCGTCTACTGCCAACAGAAACAACTACTTCTCCTCTAATTGACTGCCTGTCAAATACTTAATACTTTCAAATACTTAATTTTGTTTCTAGAAATCAAAAGAAGGATACTTTTTTAAACAAGGAACTTTACCATATTTCTAAAACATGTTTTTAAAACAGCCCAACAGGGAGAATTATCCTGTTTTCTACCTTGGCTAACCAGCCACGTAGGAAACAACAGGACTTTATGATTTTTGGACCAAATGGAATTTCTAATGGAAAAGCAGACCCAATTATTAACCCCCTCTCGGCACACACAAATAATTAGTAACCCACTCTCGGGAATTGGTGAGAACCTGCTGGATCCCACCTCTGGCTTCTTTGTGCTCTCCAGCTGCCATGGCTGGTCTCCCACTATCCTTCAGGGGAACTTCCAATTTTGGAGAACTTCAAAGGCTATAGAACTGGTTACAGTGTTGGCATTGGCATATTGCATCATACCTCAGTTTAAACTACCTCATAGGGTTATAATGAACTGGAGAGGGGTAGAAACATGTGATCTGCTTGGAGCTCTTCTGAAGGGAGAGATTAAAATGTGAAAAATGCATGGAAATGATTGATGTCTGTAAAGCAGAGAATACTGAAAGAATGATTCATAATAACAGCACAGACAGCAATCTTAGCTGTGAGCTGCATATTAAAAGAGTGTAAATATGTATTTTACTCAACGACTGCCTTCCTATTGTTTTGTAAATTTTACTAAGCTACTTCAGAATCTAAAACAAATTTGCTAAATCTCACTCTTTGTTCTGCGAGAAAAGACAAGATGATAACAGTGGCTGGCATCAAGAAGTTAATTTTATAACAAACTGACATCTCAAGTAGCAGCAATTTAAAAGAGCAATACTTTGTCACTTTTAAGTGGGAAGTGGTTGCTGGTATGATTATAGATGTCTTCTGCATATTTATTCTGTGCCACTTTAAATAAATTTGTGTAAGATTTATCTTGTTAGTTCCAAATACAAGTCCCCCTTGGCCAGATTTAGGAAATAAATTAGTCTTCACAAACATTGCAGAGACTAAATCAATACATTAATATTTAGGAGGCATTAGGGAGGTTTATTAGAGAAAAGGGCAGCAAACGTTACACTGGAAATATCGAACATATTTAATTCAAAAGCATCAGTTGCAGTGAAGAACCCATAAACTGTATTTATATATAAAAATAAAATTTAGATATATAACATAGAATAGGGGCTAAATGCATAGCCCCAAGATATAACAACAAATATAGGGGAAAAGCAACATCAAGGTTATAATCTTTGGGTCTTCAACATCTGCATGACATTTCTTGTGAAGAGTTGTCCCATTCATGTCTAAGACACTTAACATGTTGGATCATAGAAATACTCAAAATTCCAATTTTCCATATTCTTGATGCCGCACAGGCACAGAATACGTTGAATTCATCCTCAAAGATACCAAAAATAGAATCATATATGCAAGTTAACTATGTCTCAATGCTTTTAAATGATGCAATGAAAATTTACATGATCCTAATTTAAATGTCTGATAGACATTATCTAGTTAGATGCTGAAATTGCATAATTTTCTACTGCAAAAGCAATTCAGCAAAGATGGTAATCTGAAAGAAAATTATCACAAAATTCTGATTTTTGGTTCCCATAATCACTGTTTTAATCAGCTATGGCTTTCAAGGTAGTGGCAGCTGCAAGGATATCTGATGGGGACACTGTATCTATGGCTCCATAAAATGGCACACCAGCATTGCTGTAGTGTGATAATGTTGCAACTCTATGTTCAGCTTAACGGCCCAAGAATAGTCAGAGAAACAAAAGCAAGCCATTCTAATGTCTTGTGGCACCCTTGACAAATACTCCCTCACCTTCCAATTAAGATGATGTGGGCAGTGTTCTTAAACTAACCCAATCAGCAAGCAGTAATGGCCAGAAAAACAGGATAACACCATGATTTTCATACCACATGCCCACCAAAAGTAAAGGGGGAGATATGTGAGATACGTGATGATGTTTTGGTCAAGAAAAGAAGACATTCCAAGAGCAAGGAAACTATAGCATGTGAGGGGGGAGTAAGCAAGTTTGAGTCCTGCAGCTAGGAAGTGGGAAAGGTAAGTATGCTGTGGCTATGAAGTGAGAAAAGTAAGTATGTGAATATAGGAGCAGGTGCTTATAAACTTTTGCCTATGGTACTATGTTTAATTGGAATAATATCATTTGACAAGGCTGGAGAAAGGGGAAAAGAGGGTATCTATTGCCTCCAAAGGCAGTATGTTTATTCATGTAACTATTTTTGCAGGTGTAACATTATGTGGTTATGGATACAATCCCTGAGCAAGCATAAGATTCTAAGTTTCTATATCATGTTTTCAACTTTACATAGATTTGTACTTGAACTGACAATGTCTCCTTTGGTATGTTACCAACATTATCACTGTACTATCTATTAAGCTGACATTTTGTTCTTTTGGTATGCGGGATTTAGTATGATCCTATCCCTATGGGGCTGGAGTAGCTCAAGGACAAAACTGTAAATAGCAGTGTGCTGTATTGGTTTGTGCTTCTGACTAGGATCTGAGAAGTCTGGGTTCAAATCTCCACTCTGCCATGCGACTCTCTAAGTGTCAGGGATGATGGCACCTAGTGATTGAGATGCATTCCTGATTCCAGGGTAAGGCCATATGTAGACTGTGATTGTATCTAGGTGATTGAGGTGCAGTACTGTCAATGTAACAGCTTTGAGATATATGTATTCTGCCTGTTAGATGTAATCATTCTGTTAATGGAACATTCTTGCCTTGTTCTTACTTTCAGTCTTTCTCACACCTGATAGACAAACAAGGCTTATCCCTGACACCTTCTACTCCCATGAGAAATGGAGTGCTTCAGTTGCTCTGTGAAGGCAGATGGCCAGGTAGCATTATCTTTACCTTGGGGCCTTCCAGGCTATGATGTAACTCTTTTTCACATGCTTTGGGAAAATGGATGAGGGAATTCCTCCAGTTAGCTCCCAGAGGAACAAATCAGAGGGTGTTTCTCCTACCTGGAAGGTTATCTTGCCACCAGGGGTAGTTGTGGGATCTCTTTCCCCCAAACCCTCCCTGGTAGCCGCAGCAGAGTGGGTGTCTGTAGTTTTGGTCCCACTGTTGCCATCCAAACCACTGTCAGTACCCGTCCCACCCACAGCTCCATCCATAGCTATAGGAATGGTAGTTAGCGTGGAAATCCAAGATAACTGGCTTAATGTTAGGTCTTGATCCTTGAAGCAATAAACAGACTCTGGATTATTGATCAGAAGCATTTTTTGAAAAGGTAACGTAGCACCCAGCTTGAAAGAAGCCAGTTCTGACTTTTGCACCCCTTTTTATTCAATATGAATCCCCCCCTCCCATTGGCATTTTGCGGCCCATATGTGTAATGTCTTATGGGCCCGATCCATAGCAGGGGATGCTGCTGCCATTAATTATGACAAAGGCTTAAGGAATGATGAAACTGCATGCTGGGACCTTATCCATGACTAGGTCTGGATGGTCACCAAGCCTCAGGGTGACCCCTTAAAACATTGCTTTCCTATTAAAAAGGATGGGTCCCAGCTAGTCTGTTGGGAATTTAACCAAGGGAAGTGTCAGAGGCAGCGGTGCAGATTCAAGCATGCTTGTGAATCATGCTTTTGTTCTCAACCCAGGTTTTCATATGGGAAGGGGGGTAGCCAGCAGCCCTTTTGAGGAGCCAGAACCGCCAACGAAGGGGGGTGGTAGGAGGGATGGGTGGGTCGGGCACTTCCACCACCACCATCTCCTCCTCCTCTTAGTTCTCTAGATAGGCCAAGGTTGGGGAAGCTAGTCCCCCCCACCTGGCTCGCCTCTCTGGTGCCCCTGCTGCAGGCTTATCCCAACAAAGCAGCTGCAAAATACTTGCTAAAGGGCTTCCCTCAGTAGGGGAAGCCTGACCTATACTCTGTGTGCTATGCACCCCTGGACCATGCCATGTCCATCATTCGCTCCTGCAGCTCTGGGCCCTCCTGGCAAAGTGTGACAATCAGTCAGCCTTCCCCCTTCTGCCCATCCATCCAAATGATTTCTGCCTATTAGGTCTTTAGTTCCAGGGTCTATTGTACATGGATAAAGCTATGCCCATGGGCGGCTCAGTTGCCTGCACTGCCTTCGAGGCATTCAGTTCCTTCCTCAAATGGGTGATAAAAGGGCGCATGGTCACCCCTCATGTCACACACTACCTGGATTATTTCCTTTTTGTGGGCCCAGAGGAGTCCCAGGTTGGCTAACTTCCAGGCCCTTGCCAAAGAACTGGGGGTGCCACTGGCAGGGGGAAAGACAGTGGGCCCCACCACTCAATTGGTTTACCTGGGTGTTTTAGATACTGTTCAGGGCACTTCTTGCCTGCTAAGGGATAAGTTGGATACCTTACATTTGTTCCTCCAAGATCTCTTGGGTAAAAAAAAATGCATTCTTTGAGAGTTGCAGATGGTCCTTGGGCAACTTAACTTTGCTGCCAGGGTCATGGCACCTGGGTGCACATTCTGTGTGCAATTGTCCAGGGCTACTTCAGGGGCCTCCTTCCCACACCATTTCATCAGATTGGGCAAGGGTTTAAAGTTGGATTTGGTTGTGTGGCTGGAATTCCTCAACCATTACCATGGCATCTCAATTTGGCAGATGCCGTTCAACCCTGGAAAGGCCTTCCAGGTGCACTTTTTGTTTTATAAACTTTTTGTTTTATAATTGAACTAACTGTTAAATTTCTAATCCACATTATCCTTTTCATAAATGAACTTTGACGCTGGAATGTATAACTGCTCATAGTTATGCCAATGAAGGTTTATTGTATTGTACTGTCAATCTTATAAAGTTCAGCTTAAAGCCCAGACAAGCTGGCAGCCTTATCTATTTTAACTGTATGAGGGTTTGTTATAATATACTTCATTTTGTTTACAACAGAAGTAGTTTTCTTTCTTCAACTTCTCCCTCTAACTCTCAGATGGCAAAAACAAACAAACAAAGGTATATGCTCTATAGTAGCATGGAATGCATTAGTTTGCAACTCTTTCCCAAGTATTGGGCATACTTGTAATTTCTTACAAAAAACTAGACATTTGTTTTGTTAAATTCCATAAACATGCCAGATAGTCCAATTGTATGTGCTTACAGTTAGGAAGAACCAGCATGGTATAGTGTTTAAGAGCGGCAGACTCTAACCTAGAGAACCAAAATCACTCCTGCTAGGTGGCACTGAGTTAGTCATAGGTCTCTCAGAACTCAGTCTACACAGAGGCAAGCAATGGCAAACCACTTCCAAATGTCTGTTGTATTGAAAACCCTACAGCTTTGCCTTAAGTCAACTGTGACTTGATGCCACTCCCAAGTTATATATTATGCATTTGATGTTGTTAAATCAATAAACACTGTTTAATTTTCGTAGCCAAAGTAAATACCATGTATTTTTAATTCCTCCTTTTCCATTTTTTAAAATGTCCCTGGGGTTTACAGGTTTCTAGAAATTTTAAATCTCTAGTCAAGAGTCATTAAAGTAGGCAGATCAATCAATGTGTTCCTTCTAGTACTATGGAATAGGAAGCATCATTTCACTAACCTGTTGGATATCTGTGGCTCAGGCCTGGCTGTTTGGCTACATTTTTTCCTCAGGCATATCATGCAGCATATGATCGCAGCCAATCATAGCAGCCATTGTTCGTCACACAATGGGTTGCTTAGGAAATGCTATATATTCACCTTATGCAGTAGCCTCATGAAAAAAGTTATCCCTGGTCAGAGAAATTTGGGTCCCTCTACAATTTGCATACAACAAATGATACATGCATTTCCATCATTAGGTTGCTCCCTCCCAATGTCATTGGTTTGTGCATATGTATATTTTCAAGAAGGAGGGAGACGGCATGATATAACCCAATGTGTTCACATTTGAGAGTAAGGTCAGTAGTTGGATGGAAGACCACCCAAGAAAACCCTGCAGAAGATGGCAATGACAAACCACATTTGCTTCTAACTTTTCTTGAAAGCATCTTGCTGGGTTGCCAGAAGTCTGTTACAATTTGATGACACATAGAGACATGTGTATATTTTCAAAAAATAATATATGGGGTGCTTGAAAATGCTTTGCACAAAATAAATGCTTGGAATAGTTGCAGATGGACACAATAATTTCATGGAGAAAACAGTCTACAATTTGGGGCGCCTCATTATTTATTTGATGGTGCTTGGATACATCCATTCATGATAACTTCTTAATCCAGTTTTAGTCTAGACACAATAGCTTGTATTCAACTAACTATGCACAGAAGGCAAATAGAGTTCTCAGGCATGCCTCTCTGTTTACACAGCCTCTTGGACCCTGGAAAAATCATTCCTAGGGTAATTCATCATTCCTCACACAGAGGAATAGCGAAGTAGGTTAAAATGCTGGAGCAAGGCAAGAAAAATAAATGAAAGCACTCAACAGACGAGCATTTCTAGAAGATGAACAATTTCACCCCTCTGTCTATCTTCATCTCCTCCCTACAACCTATGTAGCTGTTCATTTGTGTGGATCCTGCATCTCTAGTTATGATCTTGCCATGATTTGGAGGGGGTGCAAGAATGGAGAGGAAAATAAGAAAATGTCATGTTCCATTGACAGATGGAGTACAGTAAAACATACTGAAAAAGTGTTGGTTGTCTTCGAATGATAGAAGGCCTACAGTGAGGAGCAGAATGTGCAAATGCCACTTCTGTCTTATGCTGCTTCTGCATCTTTCTTTTGAACAACAATCAGGGACCAAAGTGTGAAGGGCACTTTTTCAACTACCTTCCATTTGTTTATTTTATTTATATCTCACCATTCTACTGAAAAGAATATTCAAGGCAGCTAACAAACATTAAACATCCTATTATAACCAGACCTCAAATAATTAACTATTAATTGAAAACACAGAGCCAGCTTTCAAGTTTGTTTTACTAACAGGAAGGCAGTTAGGGATGGGGCTGAACAGACAGAAAAGCTCAGTCTAGACAGAAAAAGGCTGCACCTCCAAGTTGCAGCTCCCTCCTTTTAAAGGTGCCAGCAGTGATGAAGTAGGGCTGAGCAGGTAGAAAAATTCAGCTTAGATGGCAAGGTCTCTCCAGACAAAAATAACACATGGCATCTTGCACAATTTCTTTCCTCCTTCTTCCCTTCTACAGACCTTGTTATTAATACAATAAAAATAATTAACATTTACCATAAATCATTTTAATCCACTATGGCTTCACTCCTACGCACACACCTCAGAAACTCCAGTGAACAACAAAGGGCACACATCTGAATAAACAAGCACAGGGTTTAGCAGCTGTGTGGTCATCACAACTCCAGTAGTTACGGAGAGGAAAGGAATCATTTGCCATCAACACATAATTATGGGTCAAAAGAATTATAATCCATTTCAATGACTGTGAGTAAAGAACTAATAACTGATAGTTAAGTTAATGGGGAAACATACAACGCATTGCTCCTCATCACTAAAGATGCACTATCAATCTCTCTTAATGTTGCAAGTTACTTCTAAATACCCTTAAAGAATGCAAGGTTTTCACTGAGGATATTAGCTTTTATGTCCAGGGAAACTTCAGTTTGTGACACTGCTTGTAAATATTGATTGGAGGGGGGTTTTTTTGCTCTCCAAGCTTAATAGCAAACACAGTCATGTGAACATAGTTTGAGGGTAAGTTGTCAAGAACTCTTTCATGTGATTTCTGTATACAAAGATGCTGTTAAATAGGAAGTTGCCTTATTCCAAGTCACATTTTTTTGATCTTCTGGCTCTGAATGTCTGCTCTACATGTAGGGCTGCAACAGCAGGAATTCTCTCACTGGTGAATGCCATATCTGTTGGACAGCAGGAGGAAAATTAATTTTAAAAAATTGCAGGCAGCATGACAGTGTGATATCACTTCTGGGGAAACCCTGTAAATGATGTCATTTCATTCTAGAAATCACGGGAAACTCTGTAGTTTTACCATAGTTTTCTGGCAATTCCTAGAGAAATATGACGTCACTTTTAGGATTTCCCCTTAAGTGACATCATGATATCAGTCTAACAATACCCCAGTCCCCAGACTCCCACTGGATGGGTGCCAGCAACTTACAAGGTTTTTGCAAGCCTTACCACACAAGATTCTTTGGTTGGAAACACATTTTAAACCTTTAGTGTCACAAGTCATGTGCTCTGCTATTATGATGAAGTCTGTTCCCATTTCATTGTTTTGTAAGGCAAGTTGGTTTCAGTGTGATATTAACACAAACCATGATAGTTGCACATCTAAGTCATCACTTTGGTAGCATTTATAAGCATTATAAAAATTGCTATTTCAATTTTATTGTTTTACACTATGGACTTTACCACTCGGTAAAATGTAACTGAAAAGTGTTAATTTCACCAAATACCAACAATCTGGAGCCTTAGGCTCTATGAAAAATTGCAAAAGGCATAAATGCTGCTACTAAGTAATAGGCACACTGTTAGCTACCTTTCTGCCCTATTTTTGAAAACAAGTTAGTTATCCCTGGGCTTCCATGGACACTTTATGTAAAATAAAAAAGAATTCTTAAAATAATATATTTTCTATGACTATAGTGTTTTGCTCATGTCTTCCTGCTGCACTTCAGCAAAAAAAAAAGTGATTGAACACATTTCATTCAGTATGACTGGAGAAGTTTAGCAAATGGAATCAGGTCACAACTGCAAACCACAGTGGGGATATTGCTGTTCTTAGAGATCACACACTTATCAGTGGCCCCTTCCGCACAAGCAAAATAATGCGTTTTCAAACCACGTTCACAACTGTTTGCAAGTGGATTTTGCCATTCTGCACAGCTTCAAAGAGCACTGAAAGCAGTTTGAAAGTGCATTATTCTGCATGTGCGGAATGAGCCAGAGCTTACCCTACATACAGCAAACATTGTACATTTATGTGCTACTTTTGCTACTGTGCAGCTTGCTGAATACAAGCCAAAATACTGTTTCCTAAGACCTTTTCCAGCAGTCCATCTAAGATAAGGTGGGGGTGTGACACATGTACAAGAAGACTAATTACTTGCCTAGGCAACCTATTGCTTTTCCCCTATACATGAACCACAGTTTCAAAGCAGCAATGCAAGAATAGGCATACACAAAATACGTCTTATCTAATTCAGAACATTTTATTTAAAAACTCTGTTTTTTTTTTCAAGTGTTTGAGAAAACCCTTTGAGCATTGATCACACATTACTAATCTGTGGATATGCTGGTATACCTATTCAACATAATGGTAAGGGAGAGAGAATAGATTCAATGTCCACCACTTGTAGACAAGTGACAGACAGATGCAGGCAAGGAAGAAGTCTTATCATAGGTATAACCAAAGATACTGGAGGTAAGGCCTTTTTGTATCTAACAATCAAATTCATAAATAAAACCCTGTTTTGTTCCTTTGCCAGGTCAAAATGATTACATTTTATGAAATAAAAATTTAATTCAGTATCTGTGAGTTGCTCTGCATACTTCATAGTCTGCAAACTTACTTGACAGTCATTTTGTCAAGCACTTACAAAATGTATACTCATAAGAGTCTACTAACTTAAAAGCAGAAAGAGTAAGTGGGATACAGTAATATAGGGAAGGCAGAAATGTCCCATTACATGAACTTTGTATCACTCACAGTTCACTGGATACAAGGCAATGTATTGTTTTTCTAAGAACTGTAATCTCAATACAATATTTCTAATTTTTAAATTAATGATACAGACAGCATATCACTAATGATAGCATCTTATACTTTACTGGTGTCCTCAAAACACATATAATTTCTCAGTAATCATCAAATCACTCTAACTTTAAAACTACAGGGAGATATACTAGAGCTACAGTGACTCAACATCAAATTGACCACTAGAGGAAGCAAAACACATGTGGAGAAGAAAAAATCCAAAGCAATAAGGACATCCAAGTAATGAAAATGAAAGTGCAGAAGAGCCCTTTATTGAATAACAAAGCAATGGTTTACCATTTGCACACAGTTTATCATAGAAAAGAATACACATACACATTAAGTCATAATTTCCTTATGAAAAAGCGCTTGCTAAATGCTGGCTATTTACTGAATGAATTTATGTGTGTGTGACAGTGTGTATGTGTACATCTGCAACCATATGCTCTATTGGGACTTAACTACAGAGAATTGAACTGACAACATGAAAAGACATTTCATTAAATCTATGGACAGCAATCAGATGGTCTCTGCTTGTTGCCACTGCCAAGCAGGGCCGGATTTGTACTGCAGATCATGAGATGAAAGGCTTCCCTTATCTCATTGCTAATTCTGAAACCACCTGTCCCTCAGACTAGTTAATTAGGACACACAAGCATTGGGAATGGATGATCATTGAGTTGCTTATTAATACAGAACCACTGTTTCTGTAAAATAAAATGTGTATTTGCATCACCCATGCTCAAAGCTGGAAATGCTTCAGGACTTTCCAGTAATTGATTTTCACTGTAGCTACAAGCCTATCATGCAAATCACAATCATCAAATATGTGACTGAGCTTGTATTGATGAAGCAAGGATGAAATAGATCTTCTGAAGACAAACAGTATCCCTGACAACTTGTTTTTGCATAATGATCCCTCTGCAAAGAACATTGTTTTCCATGACATTTACTCCCTTTCAGTCTGACCCTGTTTGGCATAATGATGTCGGTCCCACTTGAACTTTATTAATACATCCTGGAAGCAGTTAAAATGCCAATCATTTTCAAGTGAATAATTATATATTCACTCAGCTGTTAAAAGATCTTACCTGTCCCATCAAATGCTTAAGTTACAAAAGAATGAGATTCTCTGCCCTAAATCTCCCCAGTCTCCTTCTACATTATGATTTTGAATGAGTCGGTTGCTCATGTTTTGTGGTTGTGAAGGCAGGGAATCCAAAAATGTTCTGCAAGTTGTGCTAGATTTTCATCAAGTCATATGAATATTCAACATCCATCTGTACTTCACAAACTTGCAGCCAGAGCTGATGTCATCATGAGCTGCCTTACTAGTCCAATCATGCAGACTACCTGACCACAAAGTTAAGGATGTCAAGAGATGAGCCACTGTCTGAGTAAAATTCCACTTCAGGAATTTTTTTCCACTGGCTTGTTCAGCTAACAGCAATGTCCTTCCATCAGACCTATTAATTAGCTCACTAGCTTCATTGGCACAGACAGGAGGGGGGAATATGCTCATCTTCCAGAAGACTCTTTGAAGACACCATGGTGATTAACTGAAGGAGGTCAGGAAATCCATGGCCCACATTTTCTATAAAATGTAGTTGATCCTGCTGTGCCTTATTCCCATTCCCTATCCTATTTCCTTTCCTCAAGACCACTGCTGCGGATACTTTGGTAAAATATTTAAAGGTGAGGTTTTTTTTAAAATTTTGCATACTTGAACTGAAACTAAATATATTTTAAAACATCATTTCCCTATTTTCTTTCTAATAAAACTTATTTTGCTTTATGCTGTGTTGCTGTGAGTTCACTGGCCCAACCTAGGTTAAGCTTTGGCCGTTTCCTTATACGGGCAAAAGCAGCTGTCTGACCCAGGCCACCATTATGCACAAGAGCAGCTGCATCGCTTAGCCAGCGCCCTCGAGCTGCCGACTGGCCGCGAAGCGTGAGCGGCAGCCCGGTGAACGGCAGCGGCTTCAAGGCGCCTCCCCCCCACTCCCTCCCTGCACTTACCTTGTCCCCGGGCCTCTGGCGCGTTGCCGAGGCCTGGGAACACGCCTCCCTGCCCTGCGACGCTGGAGCAGGCGCGCAGGGCCGGGGGCATGTCCTCAGGCCTCGGCGACGTGCCAGAGGCCCGGGGACATGCCGGGTCGGCCGGGCGACGGCGCTCTGTGTCCTGGCACCGTCGTCCATGCAGACGGTCCCAGCGTCATCGGGTCGGCGCGAAATGTGCCGACCCAGCTGCTTCCGCCTCTGTGCGGAAACGGCTATATTATCAACATAGGGGCTTGCTACAGCATCTCAGATTCAAGGCAGGAGAATAAGTCTTAGACCACAGTGAGTCACCCTTGACAATGGCCTGAGTAAGTGAGAAAACATGATTACCAGGTGCACCATTCTATCTTAGGTGCTTTTTTTCTATGAAAACCTCAGTGCTTTGGCTGCTGTTGAACTCATTTGCCCTGGTAAAGGCTTCCCTGGCTTTTGTTATGGCTTGCTTTTGTGAGGCATCTTCAGACCTTCCCTCCACCCGCCAGCTTCTTCGGGCTGCTCCAGTTCTGAGCACCACCTGGTTCTTCTGTCTGCATCTGGAGCTGTGGATCCAGATAAAAGTCCTGTGTTGTCATTGCCAGGCTCTCTGCCAGTGGGGTCACTGGGAGCTGTGTGGCAGTGGAGATGCAATAGAGATATCTCAGACAAGGGCATGTGCAAAGGCTTATACATGTGCAATAGCACCTACCTTCTATTAGGTCAAGCACCTAGTTTTCACATTGTGCCAGTGAGCTATTTCTGATATTTGTTTGAGAATCTCCAGATTATTTCATTTTGCCCATTATTGTGGAAAATTCTTTCAAAAGGAGGAAGCCCAAAGTTGTTGCTGTGCACGTGGAAAATGACTGATAAAGCAGCACACACCTACTCCTGGAGCAGTGAAAAGAAGATACTTCTATATGAAAAATTTCATATAACAGTGTTATTTTCAAGCCTCATGCTTAATATCTTCAACTGTTTCTGATGAGCTCCTGTCCACAAAATATCATGTTATGAAACCTTAAGAAACTGATTAGAAATACTGGAAAGTATGCGTGTCACTATGCTCACAAACTGACAATCATCTAAATGAGATGAACTGGACGTATTCATTGGTATTTATCTTAGGATAGGCCTAGTTTTAGTATGTACATTTGACAGTCTCTGTTCACCAAAATGAGACATTTCCTGCAACATATATACATATGCATACACATCTTGCCATGTAAAGAAAAGAAGAATCAGCGGTGCTATATTTTTTCTAATCATTAAGAAAAATAGCCAACTAGCATGCTGGAGAATATTTAACATTTAACAGTTGCTGCACATAAAAATCTCCCTCCCCCCAATAGCCTATTTCAAACATAGTACTTTTGACCATATGTTAAAAGAAAATTGACTGATACCTTTGACTGTTAAATACACCTGCATTGTTCTAGGTATGTGTTGGGTCTGTACCGAACAAGTATACGGGCCATCATCTGACACATCCACATCCTGTATCTGAAGGCTGTACTCCCTTTTATTTGCTGTTGCAATTGACACTCGAGGATCTACTGACCACTTGTCTCCTCCTGCAAAAATTATACTTGACCGGTTCAGCCAGGCCCCTTTTGAAGCTCCATCTTCCAAATAACACCTGTAAGTTTCAAGAAAGAAACAAATTATTGAAATACAGAAACAATGTGTTTATGTGTGTTTTTTATAATCTACTCCTCAAAATTTTAAGACCTGATTTTTAGACCTGTAAACATGGCATCAAAATATGGAGCTCAATAACACAACATATTTATCTGATTCAACAACATATTCACATTCATTAGATTTGGTCCACAGATGTTCTTCTGCGAGTTTAATAATACTTATGCTAGCAGAGATGGTAACAGAGGGGATGATTGGGTCAATTAATCTGTCCCACGATAAACTCCTATTTTGCCCCCTATAGTTTTAGGACTGAACAGATGACAGGGAGTGGGGGAAATGTTCTGTTTTACAAGTATTTCTTTGTTCCTGATATTTTCAGTCCAGCCCTCTGAACCTATGTTTACTGAACACAGATTTGACTTCTGTCAGTAGCATGCATTTAGAATTTTTAAATAATCAACATGTTGTAAGGGGGGGGGAAAGAAAAACTTTTTTTAAAGTCCAGCAGAACATCAGTAGTGTCAGGGGTGTTGTATCTAGGTGATTGAGATGCATTCCTACCTCAAATTAATATCCAAAAAACAGTTGGTGACAATAACATCCCATTTCATGTCACAAGGGTTGGTTAAGATGACATAACAGTATAAAGATTAAGATACAGATTGAAATACAGGTTGGAATACAGGGGATGACATTCACTTCAGCGGCTATCATCCCCCCCAAAAGCCCGATGGAATAATTCCATTTTGCAGGCCCTGCAGAACTGCTCAAGGTCCCGCAGGGCCCTAATGGATGATGGTAGAGAGTTCCACCAGGCAGGGGCCAAGGCACTGAAAACCCTGGCCCGGGTGAAGGCTAGCCGCATCATAGAGGGGTCAGGGTCCAGGGACCACCAGTAAATTGGGGACATAGGGGGAGAGACGGTCCCTAAGATATGAGGGCCCCAGGCTGTGGAGTGCCTTAAAGGTTAACACCAACACCTTGGTGATCTGGTATTCTGTTGGGAGCCAGTGCAGCCGGTGCAGCACAGGAGAAATATGGTCCCATGTAGAGCTACCTGTAAGAAGCTGTGCCGCTGCATGCTGGACCAACTTCAACCTCCGGATCAGCCGCAAGGGAAGGTGAGTTGCAATAATTTAGTTTGGAGGTGATACTATATATATAATATTGCAGTACAAGAACATGAAATTGGAGCTCTGTTCATACTAAAAAATGTGAGGCAGTAGTGCTGTTTCAGGCAACTTGAAAGACTCCTGTCTCTCTAAACTTCATTTTGAAAATGTTCTGCTACAAATTGAAGAGTGGTTCTTTTAAATGAGCACAAAGTACAGCCACAGAATGAAATACACATCCATTGGAAAGAGTTTGACAGAATCTCTACACAATCCCTCAGGGGTTTGAACACCGTGCCTAAGATTGCTACAAAATCCCAAGCTGAATTCAACAGGGTAAGTTACTGCCAACAGTATGAAACTAATCAGTTGAAAAATAAGGAACAAGGTATATTGCAGAATCTAATTTGCAGCCAGTTTCATCCTCCTGCCAAATCAAAACCAGAGAGAAATCTTAAAAGGTTTGCATTAGAAGAAAGGCTGTTTGGGCATCTATTTTTAGACTACATGTACTGAAACAATAAACAAGATTAAAACATTAATATATTATTATATTAATATGATCAGTTAACCATTAGGAAATTGGAATAAATTGATATTCATAACTCATTATAAGCAAAGTTGTGTTGTCTTCTGGGAAATCTATTAATGCTAATTTAAAGTTCAGTATACTGTAGTCTTGATGCACTAACTGAGTAGGTTTTTTACAGATTTAGTGAAATCTTCCAAAAGATTAGTTCCTTACTTATTTAATAATTCAATGCATGATATTTTTTAAAAAAATGGTTATCAAATTTCACCAATGATACATTTTAAATAAAAATGACTGCCTTATGGACTGCCCTGTTGAAATGAACTTCATAAATAGCCATGGACAGACGTTTTCTGGGGTGGGGGGTGGGGCATTTGGATTTGCAGGGCTGAAAGATGGGTCAAAAATGCAACACACTCTCTACTATATCAATGCAGCATAGCCATCCATGCAGTTTTCTCTCTTGCCACATAAAGTTCCATTGCTCTAATAGTACCATGAAAAATCAAAACCACCCTAGAGAGCTTCATCACCTGGATCTTAATTTGCATGAGTTTCCGGACTCTCAAAATCATTGTTTGTTCCCTATGTCTATTTATGCCTATCAAACAATACCTATCAAACCTCATGTGATTTTACTAGTATGAGTAGGCAACTTAGCAGCTCTTTTGCACCACCTCAAAAGAAGTGGTCATGTTGAGCTAGGATGGGCTCAAGTCACAGCTGGGAACCTAAAAGCAACAAGCAGTTCTTCAAGTCCATCAAAAGTAGGAAGCCAGCTACGGAAGCAGTAGGTCCGTTAGATGATGAAGGAACAAAAGGTGTGCTAAAGGATGACAGGGAGATTGCAGAGAAGCTGAATGAATTCTTTGCATCTGTCTTCACCCAAGTGGAGGTGAGGAAAATTCCTGCACCTCAACCAAGCTTCTTGAGGCGAATCCGAGGAACTAGCGAAGATAGTGGTAGACAAGGATCTGGCAGCCATTGTTCTGGCAGCCACTGATAAACTAAATGCTACCAAATCCCCTGGCCCAGATTGCTTAAAGAGTTCTTAAAGAGCTCAACCATGAAATTGCTGATGTTCTCACATTAATATGCAACTTGTCCCTGAAATCTGCCTCCATCCCTGAAGACTGGAAGATGGCCAATGTCACACCAATCTTTAAGAAAGGATCTAGGGGGGATCCAGGAAATTACAGGCCAGTCAGTTTGACATCTGTTCCTGGTAAATTAGTAGAATCTGTCATTAAAGATAAAATTATAAAACATGAAGAAAAGCAAGGAAGAGTCAGCATGGCTTTTGCAGAGGCAAGTCCTGCCTTACAAACTTACTAGAGTTCCTTGAGGATGTAAACAGACATGTGGATAAGGGGGAACCAGTGGACATTGTCTACTTGGATTTCCAAAAGGTTTTAACAAAGTTCCTCACCAGAGACTATTGAGAAAGCTCAGTAATCAAGGAATAAGAGGAAAAGTCCTCCTATGGATTAAAAACTGGTTGAAGAACAGGAAGCAAAGGGTGGGTGTAAATGGGAAGTTCTCACAATGGAGAGATATAGGGAGTGGTGCCCCACAAGGATCCGTTTTGGGACCAGTGCTCTTTAACCTATTCATAAATGACCTGGAAGTAGGGGTGGGGAGCGTGGTGGCCAAGTTTGCAGATGATACCAAATTATGGAGGATGGTGAGAACCACAAAGGATTGCTAAGAGCTCCAAGCAGACCTTTATAAATTAGTTGAGTAGGCTAAGAAATGGCAAACGCAGTTCAATGTAGCAAAATGTAAAGTGATGCACATAGGGGCAAAGAATCCAAACTTCACATACACACTACAGGGGTCAGTGCTATCAGTCACAGACCAGGAAAGGGATTTGGGCATCTTAGTGGATAGTTCCATGGGAATGTCAGCTCAATGCATGGCAGCTGGGAAAAGGGAAAGGCGATGAGGGGGGTAATTAGGAAAGGAATTGATAATAGAACTGCAAAGATTGTCATGCCCTTATATAAAGCAGTGGTGCGACTGCACTTAGAGTACTGTGTTCAGTTCTGGTCGCCACATCTCAAAAAAGGATATTGAAGAGATAGAAACGTGCAGAGGAAGGCAATGAGGATGATTGAAGGATTGGAGCACCTTCTTTATGAGGAAAGGCTGCAGCGTTTGGGACTCTTTAGTTTGGAGAGGAGGCGGCTGAGGGGGGATATGATTGAAGTCTATAAAATTATCCATGGGGTAGAAAATGTTGACAGAGAGAATTTTCTCTCTCTTTCTCACAATACTAGAACCAGGGGGCATACATTGAAAATGCTGCGGGGAAGAATTAGGACTAACAAAAGGGAACATTTATTCACAGAACATGTGATTGGTGTTTGGAATATATTGCCACAGGAGGTGGTGATGGCTGCTAACCTGAATAGCTTTAAAAGATTTATGGAGGAGAAATTGATCTTTGGCTACCAATCTTGATCCTTCTTGATCTGAGATTGCAAATGCTTTAGCAGACCAGGTGCTTGGGAGAAGCAGAAGGCCATTGCTTTCACATCCTGCATGTGAGCTCCCAAAGGCATCTGGTTGGCCACTGTGAGTAGCAGAGTGCTGGACTAGATGGACTCTAGTCTGATCCAGCAGGCTTGTTCTTATGTTCTTAAAGGCAGAATGGAAATCAGTGGAAATCAGTTCCTTCCAGTTGAGCACCAATTAGTTAAGTCAAATGGGGACCCACAAGAAACTTGCAGAACATCTGTCCCATTTTCCCCACCTTACTTACTTCCCTCTCCTTCTACTCAGTTTCTCACTCTTTCCCCCTTCTGCTACCCCTTTTCTGACTCTCTTTCCTCCATGCCTGTCATTTTTCCTCTCTCTTTCTGCCTCTCATCCCATCACTATTTCTTTGTATCCCCATCACTCTCCCATCTTCCCACCTGCTTCTTTCCTTCTACACAGAAGCACCAGTGGCTCTCTTGGAGTCACAACAGATCTCCTGAAGTACAGAGATCAATTCTGCTTAGAGTTGCCTACTATAGGTTAGGAAATTCCTAGAGATTTGGGGACTGAGTCTTGGGTATTTTAGGCATGGGGAGGGAAGCAACTTCAGCAACTGGCAACCACTCATATTTCTCCCCAGAACATCTTAAATGCAGAACAGATTTGTGATACAATTATTGCCTACAAGTTGCATACATTCTTGCCTGTAAGTGAAACCGTTGTCCAATTCAAAGTCATTATATATCTCTTTATTCAGGTGAGTTACAGAGGAGTTTCAGAAGGCTTTCCATCTCAAAAAGACACATTAGAGTGGTTAGAGTGCCAGACTAGGATCTGGAAGACCCTGGTTGAATTCCCTACTCTGACGTGGAAGACTGATAGGTGTCTTTGGGCCAGTTACATGCAATTAGCTTAACCTTTCCTATCCCATAGAGTTATTATGAGCATAAAATGAAAAACAGGAGAATAGACTTGTGAGACACTTTTGGACACTCTTGAGGTGAAAAATAGAATATAAATAGAATATTATATCACCGCCACCATCATCAGAGATAGCAGGTGAGTCATGATTACAGCCTTTAGGACAGAAGATGTCCTCTAAGATGGAGGGTTGGCATTCAAAATGAACCCCTGTGATGTGTATCTCTAGTGGCTAGCTTAGTAGTGCCACTTCCAAGCCAAGTAAAAAGAGCTGATGAGAATGTAAAAGATGTGAATGTTCAGCAAAGGGGTCGGAGGGGAGCCTACAACACAGAGAAAGCAATGGTGGATAGCATAAAAGTATAAAAAAACACTGGCAGATGATGAAGAAATAATAGGAAGTTACGTTAAGGTAGGAAAGAAAGAGGTGGGAAATAGTTAATACTATTCCATCATGTCTCTTTTCCTTTGCTGAACTGCTGTTGAAGGTATTTATAAACTAGTAATAATACAGTGTCTCCTGTGAATGTGCCTCTAAAATCAATGTACATATTTTCTCACATCTTTTTTGCTTCTCCTTTATAACCAAACATGTCCAATTATGGATTGCATTTGTGATAAATACTACATATAGTCAGTGGTGGGATTCAGCAGGTTCGCACCACTTCAGCAGAACCGGTTGTTAAAATGGTGCTTGTAAACAACAAGTTGTTAAATTATTTGAATCCCACCACCAGAACCAGTTGTTAAATTATTTGAATCACATCACTGCATGTAGTGGAGGTGGTGGAGGAAAACACAGATTTGGGGTCACCAGGAATGAAAAGGAAAGGTGCCAAACTGGCAGTAGAATTGACAATGTTACCATGTTTATTTCTATTACAGCAACAGCCTGAATTGTTTACTTATATGAATATACCCCAAGCATGTTAAAATATTTTGATTTGTTTAGTTTAATTTTCCTTTGAGACTATTTTCATGATTATAGAGATATGTAATACCATTTCGGATCTGAGATTCCCAAGTATGTCTTCCCAGTATCTGAGAGATAATAGTAGATAAACTGTTTAGAATAACATATTTGTATTTATGGAGCTCTGCTGACCAAAAAGTCTGGCATTAGATGCTCCACTGTGATGCTGAATCGGGGGGGGGGGGGGGATTGATTAAGCCATTAGTAAAGTCAGTGTAGAAAAATTGAACTTCTATTTTCCTCTACCTATCTCTAATCTTTTGGCATTGGGCCATATGCAGAGCAATCCTATGCAGAGTTATTCCAATATAAACCCATGGAAATGAATAATGTTAGACTGAAGTAACTTTGCACAAGATAGCAATCTGTGTGGCCCTAATGCTAGCACAAATATTACCACACTGTGGTCAGTTGCTCTGGTCAATTTCTGTAATACAAGCAAAATAAGTTACCTTTTGTTGATCTACAGTGATTCGCGACCTTTTGTCACTTGCATACCCCTTGGCAACTCATTTCTAAAAATTGTACCTCCGTATCAGCAAACCCCTTACATAATTGTTCATATACTCACAAACACTCTGGTTTGTTCCCCTGGGAGTAAGTGTACCCCAGTTTGGGAACCACTACCCTAGATTAATATTTATAGTTTCAAGACTGGCCATCGTTACACAGAACTGAGAAATGTGCTTGTTAATCATATGGAATGCCTATAATCCATTTTTATTTAGGTGTAGTTTTACTTTAAAACACATTTGCACTGCGATAGGTATATATAGGGTATTGAAATGTGATAAAGTTGTATAATAACCTAATCAATTGACAATAAATTATTGATTGATTTAATATAGGATTTGCTCCCTCACAGCCATTGGATGCATCCACAAATGCCATCAAAAACAATTCATTCCATTACTTTTTCTAAAAAGTTGTCCAAACCCACTCACCCACCCCACATACATGTATTAACCAAATCAAATCTTAGGAGTCATTAATTAAAGATTAAAGCCACCTCTCCTTGCATATTCAAAGTTAACTCCAATGAAAACTATGTTCAAACAGATAGGGTTAGCCAGGTACTTGCACAGCTGTCTCCACAACCTAATGGACAGTTCTGAAGCTGTCAGTACAGTAGCCTTCAAAAAGACTGCAAATCAGCCAGATGCTGTGACATGTGTTTTGCAACTGAAAAACTTTTCTCACTGATCCACACAGAAATTACAACTTTATGGACATCAAGGCTTTAATGCTGAAATGGAGGACATGAAACAAAGTTAGCGGGAAAGAAGAATCAGATTTGCACCACACTGTGTTATTTGCTTCCCCCATTAAAACACCTCAGCAAACACCAAATTCATGATAATGCTTACTGTTCCTGAGTATTCTCTAAAATGAGTCTCTCAATACATTTCTGAACAGAAGTGCATGCATTAATACAATATTTGAAAAACGTGATATTTATTCAAATGTATTCAGTTAATAATAGCTGATTGTCCTGACCTGGATAGCTTCACGCTAGCCTGATCTTGTCAGCCTTCAGAAGCTAAGCAGAGTCAGTCCTAGTTAATATTTGGATGGGCAATCTCCAAAGAATACCAGAGGTTGTGACACACAGGTAATGGCAGGTAATGGCAAACCACCTCTGAACATTTATTGCCTTGAAAACTCTGCATGGCTACCGTAAGTCAGCTGTGATTTAGAACAAAAAATAATAACAGATGGATCTGCCAATATTTAAAGGTAACAGTCCCCTAGGCGAACACCAGGTCATTGCTGACCCATGGGGTGACATCACATCACAATTTTTACTGGGCAGTCTTTGTTTATGGGATGGTTTGTTTATGGGATTGCCTTCCCCAATTTGGCTATCTGAAAATGACTTCTGACAGGATCAAATTCAGGCCATGAGCAGAATTTGAATGTAGTACTGCAGCATACCATACTGTGCCATGAAGAAGAAGAAGAAGAAGAAGAAGAAGAAGAAGAAGAAGAAGAAGAAGAAGAAGAAGAAGAAGATATTCCCCCCTTTCTCTCCTGTAAGGAGACTCAAAGGGGCTTACAAACTCCTTACACTTCCCCCCTCACAACAAACACCTTGTGAGGTATGTGGGGCTGAGAGAGCTCAAAAGAACTGTGACTAGCCCAAGGTCACCCAGCTGGCATGTGTTGGAGTGTACAGGCTAATCTGAATTCCATGGAGCTCTTGACAATATTTACCAAGATTTTAATTTTGTAAAGTCAAGCTTGAATCCCACAGACACATTAGGGGCAAATTTCTCATTCGTGTTGGCTGTTCAGTGGCAACCTAGGTAAAGTGTGGTGATAGTAGTAATCCTGTTCTGTTTCAGAACACATTGCAGTCCTCTTAAAACTTGGGCCCTGAATTAGGAACCCCTCAACCATTATTTTAGGACTGTTTGGAAAAGCATAGGAGATGAGCCTATGGTGCGCAACCTGGTGACTTCATCAAGTTACCATTTAACTCACACTGACATTGAAAAGTCATCATGCATGGGGAGACCAAGTCTCATGCTAGTCATTATTGCAATAAAGTGCTACAAAGACAAGTAATGACTTCAAGGAATGTTAGGATTTCACTGAGAATAACAAAAAACAGTGAAGACAAAAAGAAGACAGCACTTGAACCTGAGACCTTAAGCATGTAAAGCACAGCACTTACAAATTAGCTTGCTCACACTAAGCTCAACACTGCAGCCATAGATTATGTCAAGTATGTCATTACAGATGACAGTTTTTGAACATCACACAGATCTTCCATCTCTAATCATCTATGAATGTCAAAATATAATCCTGGTTGTGGAACTGGTAGCTGTAATCATACTAAAATAAGCACAATGATTTATATTCCACATGGATAGTGAACAGGTTTCTCCCTACTAAAAAGAATCAGATTATTCATCATCTCTAAAATGTAGCATTTAGAATCTTATTGTTCTTACTGCTGCACTGGAATTCATTCAAAAAAGAAACACTTAGTTTCCAAAATGATAGTACATTTATTTTGTGTAATTTAAATACAAATTATGCAGTACATTCATTATCACTGAATATTGATTATGAAATTCCACCATTCCCCCTTCAGTTATTTTTACTTTTCAACTTCTCACTGGTCACCGTAAGATTACACATAAATACAGCTGATTAATAAAAAGTCCTTATGAAGCAATTATTTCTTATGAATAAAGAATGACTATACAGCAAAATTAATTAAATGCAGCACTGCAGTCATTAGACAGCAGTAACATTAATCCTTATATTTCTCATGTCTCTTGAGAAACTTTTATATGAGTAAGATTTTCTATTTATGAAAAGATTACTGTGTATGAGCAGCAGCAAAGGTCTAGTTTATTTTTTTGCACTTCAAACTGTAATGACTTAACACAGCAATTAAAATATATTTGCTGAGATCAGTTATCATCATAGCTAACTGGAAATGTATACTTATTTCATCACATGTGCATTGATTGAAGACATTTTATATATTAACCAGTTAATAATCAAGAGTTTTTACACACATTTCCCACATTTACCAGATGATAAGTAACCTTTCTGATGTTTTCTTTTTAGCATGTTCATAAATTTCACTTGGACAGTGTGCATATTGACTTGCCAAGGTGTGAAATTCCATCATCTGGGGCACATACTCCATGACTTCTTGGACCTGACCATGCAGTTTCCATTTTCCATCACAATAAGCTCCGCATATATGCACAGAATCCACAATATCCTTTACTAGTATATAAGTTCTGATTATTGTGAGTTGAGTGGAGAATGGGGGGAGTGTGCAGTTTTAATCTTAGTATATTATTGTAACCCTACAGAGGGCCAAAGAAAAGAAAACATCACATTTGCTTGTATCAGGGACAACCAAATCAGCACTACAAATGCAGTGTATGGATGTAGCAGCTTCCCTGAGCTTCCTGAAATGTTTCACAATCTTAGCAGGAAACCAGACCTCCTGAAAAAGGTCTGACTCTGCTCAACCAGTAAGGAAGGATAAGCAAATGTTTTCTGTTTCATTTTTGTTTAGATTCTGTCAACCCTGCCTGATTTCCACTTTTCATAATTCTATATACAGTATGTATGCATGCAGTGTTTGCCATGCATCTATAACTTATACTTAAATTACAATGCTAATTTACTGTCACACACAATATTTGTGTCCAGTTTAGGAGGAAGGGGATGTGAATAAATAGAAAAGGCCCTTCCCCTAGGTTTGGAATCCCAATGCCAACGGGATCCATCATTAAGATCTATGGTTCCCTTATACCACCGGGACCATTACCCCCTCTTGCTAAAGGGACTAGGTCTAGATAGGACGCCATCCTGATATATTGATATACTATAATTGCTGTTTTTATTATAACTTATGGACGCTTATGATGTTTTATGTGATTTTATGATGTACACCGCCCAGAGCCCTTCGGGGATTGGGCGGTATATTAAATCAAATAAATAATAATAATAATAATAATAACAAAGAATTATATTTGCAATCCTTCCAAAGCAGCAGCAAAAATAAAAATGAGGACATTTGGGTCACAGAGGTGAGATTCTTGAGTCATCCCTTTCAGTGGTAAGGGAATTACATTTTCCACGTACACTGAGGAAATCTACTAAGTACATTTACAGATGGATCTTTATGGGCTTCCAGTTCTCTCAGATAGCAACACAGCCTTGAAATCAGGCATAATTTCTTTCTCTGTCTCCTAGTGCTAATATCTTTCTCTTTCTTTATGACCCAACCCATTTTTTCTGCTACCAATTTCCATAATTAATTTACATGTTCTGCAATGGGATTCCAATCTGCTGACTGCAATGGAAATATGTGGATGACAGAAAAATTGAGGTTTTTAAAGTCTTGCCCGGTTAATCTTTGCATATGTAAATTCTATGGATCTAAATTTGGAATAGTACTTGCAAGACAATATAAGTTAATAAATTCCTTTGTGTAAAAAACAACCCCAAATACACAAAACAATACAACAGTATTTGTATTGTTGAAGGCTTTCATGGCCGGAATCACTGGGGTGCTGTGTGGTTTCCAGGCTGTATGACTGTGTTCCAGCAGCATTCTCTCCTGACGTTTCGCCTACATCTGTGGCTGGCATCTTCAGAGGATCTGATGGTTGGAAAGGAAAGCAAGTGGAGTATATATACCTGTGAGTAAAGGTCAATAGGTGAGGGCATCTGAATAGGAGTGGCCTGGCAAGAGAGTAACAATGAAGTGTAGCATGTGAGTAACAATGGAGATAGCAAGGTCAATAGGTGAGGCATCTGAATAGAAGTAGTCTGGCCTTTGTTCCCTTTGATTGTCTATAGTCATCATGTGTCTGTGTGGAGCTGATTAGTCACTGTCTTGACTCTAGTGTTTTTCAAAACTGGCAGCCAAATTCTGTTCATTTTCATGGTTTCTTCCTTTCTGTTGAAATTGTGCATGTGCTTGTGGATTTCAATGGCTTCTCTGTATTTGTATAAATAGCTAAACACAGAGGTGTAACAGAACAGAAACGTGCAGAAGATAAAGTCTTTGAATTCAGTTAAGCAACTGGTTATTGCTTGATTAGCAAAAGTTCAACTTTTCTTGTCCACCAAGTACCAAAATCTTTCAATGCAGTCCTCTTGCTTAAAGGAACAAATGACACATCACAGATACCAATATTCCATCTTCAGCATGAAAAATGAAGCCCTTGCACAAGACAAGAGCCTGGAAATTTTATAGCCCCTCAACAGACTCTCCCTCTATTGGGATAATCTGTTCATGGTGTTACACCAGGAACAGACAGAAGTAAGAGGGATGATGGGAATGACTGGGGTATACATTAGTTAGCAACCCCTTGATGTAATCTAGTTCTACTTGATTTTCTTCACTGTGGAAGCTTCCTGGGAAAAATAATTGTTGAATTGTCTGGCAGAAAAATAAAATTTAACTCCAATACAGTCTATATACTAATCATTCAGAATATTTAGATAGTGCTTCACTGACAAACAACAGTTATCTGTATAAACATTGAACTCCTTTAGGTTTAAAGCAGTGTTTGCAGCATATTTATTCTAATGATGCCACTTTGTTGTTTATTGAAATCCTGCTTTCTCTTCAGTGGCAACCCACTTAGTACTCACAGCCAGTTTGCTACAGTGTTCTGTTCATCTCTCTCAGAAATGAATACAGAGACACAATTGCTGGCATTTCTGTCAAGGCTCTGACCACTTTCTGGATTATGGAGATGGCCTGGGCTGTTTACAGAATTACTCCAACTGCCCTTGCCCCTGAAGAGAGTCAAGGAATTCCACTACTTAATTGGGGAGCTGATGGCCATGAAACAATAGGGACAATGATAGAGTATCATATTAGACCCTATTCTATGGCAGTGATGACAGCAAATAAGGAAATGTTTATCCACCACCATTGTGTCTGCATATAATTGTCCAGGTGAGCTGTTCATGTGGTTCATGGACTTCTACTGCATAACTTCAAGGATTTGGACCCTAATCATGGACAACCTGATGTGGTCTATTTGCCACTTAGTTTTCAGACAGAATTGCTCAGATATGCCCTGAGTCACATAGTCCAATCCATATGGATACCTTTTAGCTTGTGGACCCAAAGGATTTGGACAAGATTCTACCAGGACTTGCAGTGTTCTCTATCTTTGCCCTTTCTGGCTAAAAACAGCTGCCAGAGGGGGCTGACTGAATGACAAAGGGGAGTAGTAAATGCTTTATTGAAAGTTGAGGCAGTGATTAGGCTTGCTCTGGAAAAAAAAACCTGTCCCTGAGACCTACTATGTTAAAAAATTCCAGTCTTCAATCTTCCATTCTTGGGCAAGTGGGTTGTTGCTTTTAGCTGCAGGGGCTCTTGGAAAAGACTGATTTTCTGGACTTATTTCAATCTGATTTCAGTCAACGATTTGGAACAGATACTGCTTTTGTTGCTTTGGTTAATGACCTCTACTGAAAACTAGGCAGGGAGAATGTGACCCTGCTAGTTCTACTGGATCTCTCAGCAGCTTTTGATTTTATTGACCATAATATCCTATTGATGCTATTGATATTCTGAGCCAGTGCTTGAAGTCAGTAATGAGCGGGGTAAGGGTGAAACAAGCTGAAAGCTTAATCCTGGCAAGACAAAGATTTGCTTTAGACCGCCCCTGTCTTGGGTGGGGTTATATTCCCCTTAAAAGGTCAGGTTTGCAGCTCAGGATAGACATAAATGCCTACTGTGGCTTGGAGTGTGTTTGTCCAGTTCTGGTTGTCCATCGGCTGCATTTATTTCTGATTCAGCCACAGTGACCCATGCCTTAATTACATCTAGACTGGCCTATTCAATATGTTCTTCTTCGGGCTACCCTTGAAGAGTGTTTGGAAGAAGCAGTTCGTTCAGAATGCTGCAGTTAGACTGCTGGTTGGGGTCAGCTATCAGGACCATATGTTCTCAATACTACAGCAATTACACTGGACACTGATCTGCTCCCAAGCTCAATTCAAGGTGTTAGTTTTGACCTTTAAAGCCCTCCATGGATTAGAATCAGATAAATGTTTTAAGGAAATAAATACAGTTGTGACCCCAGTAGTAATCCCAGCCACCAGGGAGAAGCTGACATGTTCTATGAATGGAAAGTTACACAAGCTGTTTCTCTGAAGTCAAATAAAACAGAAGTTTAAAAATATGCAACCTGTTCACTGGTAAAGTTTCATAATTGTATTTGATGAGACAGTTAACAAACCTAATTTTTGGCATAGTCAATTGGTTTATAAAGACCATCTTTGCCTGGCGTGTTTTTATGCCACATCTTGCCCAGAGTGTATGCCAGGATTAATGGATGCACCTGTAAAAGCATCCCTGCTTTAATTTGCTCTGCATTTGGGCTGTGTAGTGTGGGAGCAGTTCATTCTGGTTCCAAATGATTGGAACGCACTCTGAACAGGTTGAAGGAGTGTAGTGTACTTTATCTTCCTTGGCACCTTCATCACAACATATGCCTACCCTGAAAACCTAATTTCAATTCTAGTTGATTTTGGAGCTCATCACTGTGCAGCCGAGTGACCTGTTGACTTCCTTAGAACTGCTATTTTTAAATTCATTGCTGGGTTAAAAATACTAGCTCAGATGTCAGATTCTTCCATCCTCTGCATACGCAGCAATATCATTCCACTAACAAATATTTTCAGATGCTTGCAGGCCAGATATTAAATAGAATCAAGCCCAATTTTCTTATTGGTTTGACTCTCAGTAGAATATATGTCAATGAACCACAGCTAATGAAAGATAGGATTCTGTCTTTTTTGTGCAGGATGCAGTTCTCAGTCACACGTCTCTTCATGCTCCTTGATTCATGGGGTGAATCACTCAGTATGATTAGAGAAGCATTTTCAGAGGTCTGTAATATCACCCTTCCTTTATAAAATATCAGATCTAGGTTTAAATACAATGTACACTTGAGAAGGCCCTAAGATTTATAGATTTACAAACTCATTATTACATTATTATACTTTAGATTAATCCACAATAGCTTCCCTTGTATTGGATACTTATGGTCCACTATGTAGAATCGACTCGAGTTACTGAGCATCCCTTTGGTTGAGTTCTCTCTGTTCCCTTCCATCTTGACCCTAAGACAAGTTTTGCCCATAATATGAAGCTGAGAAAATGAGTTTTGTGTTTGAGGTAGGCCAAAACTCAGTTTCTGAACCTCATGTGATTGGCAGAGCTAGGCTTAGGGCCACGATGGAGCAAGCCAGAGAAAGCCATAAGTGAATGAGTATGTTCAGGAGTAGTTCTGAATACTTCCATCATTTTCATTGGGGAAAAAAAGCCTCAGTCCTCATACCACTAATTAGAATCTCTCAGTAATAAATCAAGATTAGTTTAGTCCATTCTCAGCATTCAAACCTTAAAAAGAACTAAATCCTGTGTTATCATTTCCCATTAAAAAAAGTCATAGTTCAGAGCTATCCAATTAGAACTGGTAGTCAAAAATAGAAGTGCAGTGAGATAACTGTCTCCAACACACCTCTTTTCCTCAGGGATCTTTCTTACATTCCTTATTTTAAAATGTTTGAGGACTCCAGAAGTCCTTCCTACTTACCTTCATCATTCAGGGACTGTATCTCTGTGCTACAAGGGAATTCCTTTCCCTTTTTACAAGCCCTGGAAAAAGGGAACCTTTTGCTAATGGTTACACTATTATTCCTCTACACTACACATTGCTATATGTTTTACATATATGTTTTACATATATGCTTATGCCCTGTTTCATATTTCTGGAGTGTACTGCTTCATGAGCTCAATCCTGCCCTATGATCTGTGCTTTTGCTTGAAGAAGACCTTGTACTCTGTCTAGTTTCAAACCACCCAAGTTGGTAAGCTGTTTCTCCCCCACACACCCCATTTGAATTATGGCTTATTTCCTGCCATTATGAATTCTGCTATGATGGTCTTGGCTTTATCATCTTACTGCACTTGGTTGGGTTTTTGCTTCTGCTACCTTCTCTCCTTTTCTTAACAACACTGACTACATGGATATTTGGGATATTGGCATCTTTACATGGACATTCTAGTTTTTGATAGTGTTGTATGCCTGAAATTATCATGACTGCTTCATTATGCTAATTATTTCCCTCAACCAAACTATCTCTGGCTGATTACCCACCAGCATTCTGATGTGCAGTGGGACTGGAAGCTCATTGGGGCAAGAAATCTTGTCCCAACGTGCTTCCTCTTTGTGGCATGCCATGAGTGGAGGTGGATCGGGGCAAGATTTCTTGCCTTACATGTTCCTCTTGTTCCATGCATGCTTCTTGCTTTCCATGTGGAAAGCAAGAACACTTCTGGCATGACTTTTCAGGCCAGAGCAAGACGAGGGCAGGTAATCAGCCTGCAGTGGGCAACTAGCCTCTGACTTCACCCTATTCAAGGTCTTAGCACTACTTTGAGACTGGCAAGTGTGTATAGCTTTTTAATTACACTATCTGGTCATCTGATGAAAACATGCAATGGATTTACATGCTAATGGATGCTGAGTCATCTTGAACAGAATCCCTGATGCAAAAGAACATCTGCTTTTGATTTTCAGGATAAAGCTGTTTCTCAAATCCATCTGCGCATGATACTGTGACAAAAGTTCCCCAAAACACACTCAAGCAGATCTTTTAAAAGTTATCCTTCTGCAAGAACTTGTCCCCAGGGAAAGTTTCTTGTGTGTGTGCATGTGAGTGTGTGTACCACTGTAGGGTTTTCAAGGCAAAATGTGATACATTCTTCATCTTCAAAAGTATTTATATTTAGCTTATCATGTGATTTGAGGTTACAAGATCACATGTTGTTCATTCAACTGCACTCCTTATGTGTTGAGGTCAGTTTGGATATCTGAATTGTGCCATATTTGTTTGTATGGTCATTCCTCAGCTCAACCCCCCTCCCCCCAAAAAAGCTGGGATACTAATCTGGTCTGTGGTCATCAGAGGGAAGAAAGGTTGAAATGGAACAGGCTGCTTGCCTCAGTCATACAAGGGAAACTACAGTAACTATTCACCAAATGACTAAAATGGGACATCTGGACCAGGGAAATAGGTGAGTACTTCAGGCCCAAGTGTGAGGGCTAATGGGTGAATTAGGAGGAGCAGATGACTGGAGTAAGACTAGAAAGGGAAATAAAAGGCAGGCTTCTGCTTCACAGAAAGGCTAGGAAAGAAAGATCCACTGGAGACGAAGACAGAGTGCTATTCCAGGAGTAAAAAGGAAGACGCTGTGGTGTTCAGCTGGCATCTTACCTTCCCCAGTTCCAATGAGATCCAACATAGAAAGACATAGATCCAACATAGATCCAATGAGATCCAACATAGAAAGACAAAGGCAGAAAATTGATCAGTGTTTTTAATTGTTGAAAGTAAGATTTTGCTGCCATGGTGAGAAAACTTGTGAATAGGCCTGCTAATTGATTTAAAATAAAGCTTGTACTAAGGGAAATAGACCAAGTGATTGTTCTGATTGGCTGTTGCTTTTGAGTAGCAGCTGCAAGCACCTGTGAGCTGGCCCGGTGTCCCACATTTTGATTGGCTGTTGTTTTTGAGTGGCAGCTTGAATGACTGTCAGGTGGCCAGATCAGGCGGCTGGGCAAGAAAAATAAACCAGTCTTGCTCCTGATTAGTTTTTGCACAGTACAGCCACAAGTGGGGTCACAACGGAATTTTTTTTTAAAAACCTCCAAACAATCAATTTTTGAAAATCCTGGGCTAAGGTAAATATTGTGAGGCAACAACAGGGCAGACCCTGTGCAGCTTCAGGAACCGTGTGGAATTCCCAACTACACAGGGATATTTTCCATGCTCACCCAGAGATATTTTGACTGTGCAAAAACAGCCTCTTTGTCATTCCTCCTACAGCCTCTTCTTGCTCTCAAACAAAAACTGAGTATTGAAAATGTACTATGCATGCTAACACCACCGCAGCATTTCTTTTTTGTATTTGTATTTGGAACTCACAAAGCTGGGAGGCTCATACTGTTCAACAGGTGTTCACATGCAAATAAAATTATTTTATAATCCACAGATATAGCTATTCAAAATTGTCCCAGAAAGTAACTATTGGATCTTTTTTTTTGAGACTCTAAAGCAATCAGTGCATTCTTTCATGAATGGACAGCTATGAATTAGAGATGTGCAAATGTTTAAGGAGAAAGTAAGAGTTCTCCCTGGGGTACCTGCTGAATCATAGATTTTTCAAGAGACACAGCTTTTAGCATGTGCTTCTTAATTGGCAAACTGCTGGAAATAAATGGATCAAATGCTTACTTGGTACCTGAATTTTCATGCGTAATTAGCATAATTACCATTCATGAATTTTTCATAGGTCACCTCTAGTACTTTTGAGATTTTGTATATGGATTATTAAATGTAAGGTCTGTACAAACCACATTATTATGCTTGATGGAAAGCTTGAGAAATTAGTTTGCCACCTACCAAGCAGATGCTATTGCAAAAGCAGGGAGGCAGGAAAGCAACAAAATATCAAACAGAAGTTCCACTTTACACCTTCCCCACCTTCATCCTTCTATATGATAAGAGGTTTACCCAGCACCTGAAGAGGGAAACTGATAAGATGTACTTACTGCTCTTGCAAGGTTGTAAATGGAAACTGACAAGTGTCATGTTACTTTTGTTCTTCTGCTGCAGCTGATACAGGAGGGTTCTTTTGCAGCAAATGTAGGGAGACAGCTTTGTAGCAGCTAACAGAACTGGCAAAATCCTTCAACCCTCACACTAACCTAGAATAATCATTGACTTGCTCCTTCAATAAATTGAATAGCAGTGAATAGCAATGCCAGGGTATTTGTCCTATGCAACACAGAATTTTAATCAAATAACAATGTTTTCAAATTTCTCAGTTGTGTTATTTTGGCTCAAGACTCCCCACTTGGACAATATATTTCTTAGGCAAATGAGTTTTTACCTTCATGCTTCTTGACTGAATTCTATTCATAAAGCATACAACTAACTGTTATCTGTACCAGACTTGGTGAATCAGGAAGCCCGAATTGCAAAAATACCCAAAGCAGGGATCTCTCCTTTAATCTCTGCTGAAAGGGGGGGGGGGGAGAAGAGAAGTGACTTCTCTCTTCTTTCCCCCTTTCAGCAGACTCTCTCTTTAATTTCAGCAGAGATTAAAGGAGAGCAGGGAATTTGCCAGAGAATCTCCTTTAATCTCTGCTGAAAGGGGGGAGGACAGAAATGACTTCTCTTCTCTCTCCCCCCTTTCAGCAGAGATTAAAGGAGGGAGCAGGGATCTTAAAGATCTCTGCTGAAGATCTAAAGATCTCTGCTGAAAGGGGGGGAGAAGAGAAGTGACTCTTCTCTCCCCCACCCCACTTTCAGCAGAAATTAGAGGAGAGCAGGGAATCTGTCAGAGAATCTCCTTTAATCTCTGCTGAAAGGAAGGCAGAGAGAAATGACTTATCTTCTCCCCCCCCCCCCACTTTCAGCAGAGATTAAAAGGGAGCAGGGAACCTGTCAGAGATTCTCATTTAATCTCTGCGGAAAGGGGGAAGGAGAAAAGTGACTTCTCTCCCCCCCCCCCCCCCCCCCGGCCTATGATACGGCCCATTTCCCCTGTGTGACTTCACAAATGGAAGCCAGGGAAGGGTTTTTTGAGATTATGTGCAATTCTTGTGCTTTAATGCAGCTTACAGTGCAGCAGTTCACTCAGCCGCTGCTGTAAACCACGTTAAAACAAAAAAAAAATTGCAAATAACACGATTGTCGAAAAACCTAGGTTGGGGGGAAACCGCGGAGTGGATCTGCATCAGGATTGGGATCAGTGCGAAGTTCCCCCCCAACCTGGGGTTTTTACCAGTGTTATCCCGGTCTGATTATCCCATGCGGAAAGGGCCGGAGAGAAACATAGTCCAGAAATCCCACAATATATATATTTGATTTATAATATTCCCCCAATTTAAAATTTATTGCATGCAGATGTGTGGATGTTCGCTCTATTGACCAGAGACACATTCTTGGTTGGAACAGAAATTCAGCCACAGCCCGTTTATTGATAAACACATAGGAAGCTGGGCAAGCATAAGGGGCACATCCTCGCCTCCAGGCAGGAACAACTGAACCTGGCATTCGGGCAGCAACCGCTGACCCCTGGCCCTTTGGGCAACAGCCATGCTGAGCCCCGCTCCATCCCCCATGGGGACTGGGACAGAAAGTTACTAGGTGCCACTTGGGTGTGTACCCATTTTGTGATACCCCTTCCTGCCGGGGTAGTGAGCTCGAAAGAGAGCCTCCATGGTCTGCGCCATCAAGCCCTCCACTACCCCAGGCCCCCAACCGCGAGAAGGTCTGGCATGCAAGCTCTGCCTTCCCAATATGGATGTGCTCCTATACTCCAAAACCGCCCAGGCTGCAACAAAAAATTAACAAAACACAGTAACAATTAACAACAACCTTGAATCTAGGGTGGGAGGGTAGGTCCACTTGTTCTCAGGCCTCGGAAAGAGGCCGAGCTGACCAGGCACTGCCCTTTATAGGCATGCCTGTCTCCCGCATCACATGACGGTTCCTTGTCATGTGACCTTGCAGCCAGTTGGCACCAAGAAGGAGGGCAGCCGCTCGCTCCTCCCCTGCCACAATGGCGCCCCAAGCTAAACCTTGGGACGCGTTTTCCCAATTGTAATGGAAAACTGCAATGATTAGCTATGTTAGACATTTGGCCAGGACTATAAGGACATTTGGACCAACCTGTTTCAAAATTCTTTTAGTGCATTTGTTTGAAATGTTTTAGATCTAAAACGTTTAATATATCCAAAGTCCCTCTGGTTTCTAGTAAAAAGAAAATAACCGAGATTCCACAGTGAACACACTTCACAGTGAAAGTAACCACACTGTTTCTGTAGTGCCCACTGGAGGACCAAACTCAGGAAAATCACTATACTGTATAAACAGATAAGTCAAGCGTTTTTGCTGAGGATCATAGCCAATCCAGATGGTACTATTTTTCCCTCCTGATTTTCTGCCATGTGACACTAAAACAGAAATTAAAGGCATAAAAAGCAACAGAAGCTTTGAGACCACCACAAAGCAATAGATTATGCCTAAGGGATGCAAAACAACAGACGTTTGAAAATGTTGATTACATCTAAAATGTTAGTATCACGGGCTTTGGTGACAAGATTGTAGTCAATTTGCTTTTGTAAAGGAAAATACATAACTCCAAAAACCATCAGCAAGGTTGCTGGTGTAATTAGCTAATATCTGCTTCTGTCTTTGCACACCATTTTCCTCCACAGTTATAAATGAAAAAAAAAATCTTCAGTGATATGGTAAATTCTCTCGCGTGCACATATACACCAACCCCACCAAATCCATGTTTTCAGTTTTAGAAGACTACTATTATGAAGCATTTGAAGAAAATAAATAGTGCATAATTATCATTATAATCACAAAATGAGAGTGTCTCTCTGTGGTTCTATATATAGGTAATGAGGGACTCATGCAAACTAATTGGGGCAGGACATCCCATAATGTTGAGAAATCATATAGACTTTAGGCATATTCCATAGATTAATGAATGAGTTATACTATAGGATTTAATTTCAATATAATCATATAGCAATGTGATATTACCTTAGATCTCCTAGATCAGCCAAAAGGCAGTGTGAATGTTTAATCTAAAAGAAAAATGAGAAAAGTAAAAAAGCAAGTGTTCTGTATACAGATGGAAGAGAACGTTTGGTAAGGATATGTGGAACTGATTGTAAGATGTCCAGTTGGAAATAAATAATTTTTTCTGTAGCACACAATTAATTTTACACTTTCTCATTAACATTTTAATGTGATTCACATTCAACTCAAGGATATCATAACGTAGACTTACACAGGTTTGGAACTTATGAACGAAAACCAGAGTTCTTCCTTATCTAGTCATGATCACCTGACAGTCAGGCAATACATGATAATGTTGTCTCTCTCTAAGGGCCCTTCTGCACATGCAGAATAATGCACTTTCAATGCACTTTGCAGCTTTGCGGAATAGCAAAATTCACTTGCAAACAATTGTGGACTGAAAGTGCATTATTCTGCATTTGCATAAAAGGATGCTATATGTAATGTGATGAAAGGATGCTATATGTAATGGAGCTATAGTGAGACAGGACAACAAGCAGAAATTGCAGATTTTCCGCGCATGAGCAAAGCAGCCTTCTAGTTACATATGAAATCTTTTGCCTTTGATCCACTGGGTTGTATCCTACCATCCTACCAGTGGTGGGATTCAGCAGGTGGGATTCAGTGGTGGGATTCAGCAGCATCACTTCAGCAGACCTGGTTGTTAAAATGGTGCTTGTAAACAACCAGTTGTTAAATTATTTGAATCCCACCACCAGAACTGGTTGTTAAATTATTTGAATCCCATCACTTCATCCTACATATAAATCCCTTCCTTGAGTATAGGGAGCCTGTTCCTTCATTAGATGAAGATACCTTGTGTCTTTGTTAGTTGAGCACAGTCATAAGAAATAACTGCCATTTGGGAATATTGTATGTGTCTTCCATTAATTATTTGCTATTATTACCATTATATATGTAAGGTTGTGGGTTGATTCCTGTCCACCAGCCTGGCCTTGGAAACATTCCTCGGACTGGGCTGCGTGCCCAGGATTGCTGTTATCGTTAACCTTGCTGTCTATCTGTGCTTTCTATATGCGTGTGGAATCTTACTTTCTGTTCGCGTGAGAACCTACATTGGAGGCTGGAGTTTTGGGGGTATTTACTTTGTGCTGTGGGCAGGGGTCAGAGAAGCTCGTAAAAGCAGCTGTCTGGTGGGGAAAGGTCAGAGTCTGCATTTCCTGTATTGTGCATCATGGAAGTTTAAGAAATAAAGAACTGTTACAGTTACTTTAAGTCTGGTTCTTTCAGGTTCCTTACAATATACTTATTATTCAGTACCCTCAATACACACAGTACCTTCCAGAGAATTGTGCACAAAAAACCCCCAAGATGGTGAGCCAAGATTATGAAAAGGAAGGAAGAGCGGTCATAGGCAAGGATATGTGAAAACAAATATGTTCAGCACTCTAAAGCAAGGGCAATAGACAAGGAGTTTATGCAAGTTGTTGAATAGAATGGGAAACTTTGCATGATTTGAGCTCTAGAAGGGGTGAATTATTTTTGAAAGTGGTTTAAGAGGAATGCCAGGTGAATAACTATTTCATGTGATGATAGATAATGCAATGGTATTTTACTGTGATTATGCTACTCATTATGACACCAAGAGCATTCTCTTAATATAGCTATCTTTGTGCAAGGTTCAAGGAGCAAAGCTAATGTATGAAGTGGTTTTGAGAGAAGCCTCTGCCACTTGTTAAATGTTTCCCCTTGGAAACTAGGCATGATGTAAAAGATCAACACCCAAATTTACTCTGTTCAAACTCCTGAATTATATGTGAGGTGAGTTCCAGATCACCTCACCCCATGTTTCCTGGTGGTGTTTATCTTGAGCACAGCAAGATGCTGAGTAGCTTTCCACAGGAGCATTAGCCGCTTATGACACAGGGCTGAGTTGTTGCAACTTATGGCTGCCTTTACCCAGTCTAAGAATGAAAAAAAAATAACCTCTGTTACCAGAAAAGATATCCTTGGCTGTACCCCTGGTCCATGGTCAGGTAAATAACTTTGCTAACTTATGAACATGGAATCACTTTGTCATTCAAATTCTTCTTTTACAAGCACAATCAGATATATCCCTTTAATTGGTGACATCAACCAGACTGCATTAAGCACTTTTCTGACAATACAGTTAATGGCATCTGTTCAAGGAGTGACTATAGGAATTGACTATAATGTTAGTTGGAGAACAGACAGATAGCAAGCACATAAAGAAACATCTAAGTCAGTGGTTCTCAACCTTCCTAATGCTGCGACCCTTTAATACAGTTCCTCATGTTGTGGTGACCCCCAACTCTAACATTTGTCCATTTTACAGATGGAAAACACTGATGCAGAGAGTCTTAGGTGACCCCATGAGAGGGTCGTTCGACCCCCAAAGGAGTCACAACCCACAGGTTGAGAACCGCTGATCTAAGTAGAGGTCTCAATTTAAAAACCTCTAATGTCTGTTTGCTTTTTACAATGTGAACACACATGGAACTTCATTATATTGTGTTATTCCGTCAATGTCAGCATCGTCTATTCAGACTGGCAGCAGCTTTCCAGAATCTCATCACAAGCTTGTCCTTTAACTGGAGATTCCAGGGTGTGAATATGGAACCTTATGGATGCCAAGTAGATGCTCTACCACTAGGCCATGACCCCTCCCCTGCTGCCTTTTAAAAATGTGCCTTTTAAAACTAGTCAGCAACAAATCCGTGGTGAAAGGGAGATAGCTTCAGGAAAGTTACTGCATCATGCAGCAAGTGGTGCAATTGTTTATATCAGATATATCTAGAGTCACTTATGTATATCTGAACAGCTCACCAAAGACTCTCTGATTGTAACTGGTGAGCAGAATGTAACAGAACAGATATATGTTTAACTGTTTTAAAATCATTTAATGTGATTAATAATTTTTTTTAAAAAATAAAATATTCCTGCCCAGTAGACCCTGAAGGTGCCAGATTTAGAAAGGGACTCATACTTTTAAGAATTGCAACAAAGGGAAAATTTAATAGGGCAGCTGGAGGTACAAGACAGGCTGCAATTGGAAGAATTTCCTCTCTACAAAACACTTAAAGATACAGGAGAATAGACCAGATGAAATCAGAAACTGTATACCACAGACTTTCCAAATACACTCACTTCAAGCCAATGCTAATAATTTCTTCTTTCCCATTTTAGGTATTCTCAGAGAAAGCAGGCAGCTGCTTTCAACATTTTATTTCACTAGTAAGTATGTTGCATATTTGTGGGGTATTACCAATAAATGGTCACATTTCTGTGCTTTCTGAATATGTATTCACACACACCCACATACAAAACAAAAATCACATTCTTCATTTTCTATGACTGCACAGTGAGATAGCACTACTGTAATGCATAATGTCATGTCTTCCAACCTAGCCTGTTAATAGCAGAGAGAGGTACCAATGCTTCTTGAACTGAATTAACCATGAAATTGAATCTTGAACTCAACAGAATACTTTGCATTAAGAACAGCAGCCATTAAAGCCAAACATGCATGACAAATAAACTGAGAATCCAAACTGAGCTGCAGCTAGAACAATAGCAGTGAATATCAATTATGGCAAACCCAACCAAAACTGATTTGGGGAGGCACCTGTCTCCCTTACCAATTCATCAAAATATTGTTGGCATTCACAAAGTAGCACCCTTAATATTGCTACTGGAACAACTTGATCCTAATCACATTTGCACAGATTTAAGTTCTATTACTTTAAACAAAGATTACTTCCAGGTTTAGCACTGTCGCCTAAACTTACTTTATTAAATCATAGGTTTGCCATTTTAAGGTTGTTTCTCAGTGCAGGCCAGCTGTCTGGGTTACCAAGAGGCAAAGCAATCTATTTATCATGAGAACTAGTGGCTGCATTATTAGTATTAGAGTATTACATGATTAAAACAGTTCGATAGATAGATAGATAGATAGATAGATAGATAGATAGATAGATAGATAGATAGATAGATAGATAGATAGATAGATAGATAGATAGATAGATAGATAGATAGATAGATAGATAGATAGATAGATAGATAGATAGATAGATAGATAGATAGATAGATAGATAGATACTTAACAACTAATGAGGTTGCCATGTACTCTCTGACTATTAGCAGGGGTATTGGGTTGCCAGCTCCAGGGTACGAAATTCCTGAAGATTTAAAGATGGAGCCTGGAGAAGACAGGGACCTCAGTGGGGTACAATGCCATAGAATCCACCCTACAAATAATCCAACTTCGTCAGGGGAACTGATCTTAGCAGTTTGGAAATGAGATGCAATTCCAGATCTCCAGGCCCCACCTTGATGTTCACATCCCTAGTAATGAAAAGTATTAATCTTCTTCAAAGGCTCTAGATATAAAATGTTCAAGGTAACAAAAGGAATTAATATAAAATAGCAACAACACAGGCTCTACAAATCATGGCCTGCCCATCTACATTATGAAAATAGGGTTGTCAACTCTGTTTTAGGAAATTCCCAGAGATTTGGTGGGAGAGCTTGGAGTGGGTGAGATTGAGAAGGAGTATAATACTATTAACTCTACCCTCTGAGGCAGCCATTTTCTCCAGGGAAACTGATCACTGTAGTCTGGAGATCAGTTGTAATTCCAGGAGAACTTCAGGACCAAGGTGGTTGGAACCCTACATGGAAATGGTTTTTGCAGCTATAGTTAGAGATTTGTATATTTAACGTTGCTACGGTTGTGTAGTGTGCTCAGAAAGAAACTAGAAGAGAAATCACACAGCCACGCACATGGGCTGAGGCCTTCTGTTGTTAGGACTGACAGAGCTGACACAACCACACACTCAAGTTTTCCAGCAGTCTTAGATTGGGCAGAATATTAAGCAAAACAGGGGTGGGGATAATGTTGATTGAAAAGTTCCTCTGTCTACTGATTTCTCCAGATGGAACACAGGAAGTGTGATACAGATTTAATTAAGTTAAGCCATTCAGGGTGCAAAAAGATCTCCAGTTGTAGCAAAGGAACTCATTTTAAAAGGAAAAGCAACCACTGTGTCTTCATCCCAGCAGACTTGAAATCGTTTTTTGTATGTAGAATAGTTTGACTTAATTAAGTTTGCAGAACTCTTCCTGTGTTCCATCTGGAGATTGTCATAACCAGCAGAGGGGCTTTTGTGTCATGCACAGTATCTTTTCCTTACTCTTTTGCATAACATTCAGACTGATGAAAAGTTCTCCAGGTTCAAAAGCTCTCTCACTAATCTGGAATGTTTTGCTTGATGCTAATAAAATCTATTGAACTATGATTGTTCTTGGATTTAGTTATAATGGATCAACACAGATACCAGCAATTTTTCTCAGATAGCTAGTTACCCTAATCCCATAAAGTCCTTTCCACTAATCCAGGCAAGTTTATGATTTTAGTATAGGATGGCCAACTTTTTTTAACACCACCTGGGGAAGCAACACAATGTGAGCAGATGTCTGTCACAGCAAGATTTCTTGTATGGATATATTTCCTAAGCCCCACTTTCACGTTCTAGTCTCCCTGCCACAAGCAAGACTACATGTAGTACAAATTTAATTTTGCTTTGCCACCAGAGAGGGGAGATTTACCAATGAGCACACCTTTTCCATGGACTTCTTCTCTTTGCTCATAGCCAGCTTGTTTAGCTCTACCCTTGCCCCATTCCATGTTTTTGGCTTTTTCCTGCTTCTCTAATGCTCATTTCGATATATCAATGTACCAATATAACAGAGTTAGCTTTTGCAAGGAACAGCACAAGCAAAGTCTGTTTCTGGCTCCATCCCACCTTTCCTGCTCTGATTCTACCTCCCCGATGATTGGGAGGGCTTTTAAAAACTTTTTTTTTGACAAACCTCTTCAGAGGCGTAGCTGGGCCGGAGTGCGCCCTGTGCGCACTCTGGTTTTTTTACCCCCTCCCCACAGTGGCGCCCCCCATTCCCACTCCCACTCCCACTTACTTTAGAAAAGCGAGCAGGCTGGAGAACAGGCCATCCTGTTCTTGTGGGTATTACGTTTCCCAGGGTCTCCTGGGAAATGTAGTTCCCACCAGAACAGGAAGGCCTGTTCTGCAGCCTGCTCGGTTTCCTAAACTAAGTGGGGGGGGCACCGCAGGGGGGCCGCTGTGGGGGGAATCATGCCAGTCCCCCTGCGCACCCCCCCCCCACAGTGGCACCTTCCCCACTCCCACTCACTTTAGAAAACCGAGCAGGCTGCAGAACAGGCCTTCCTGTTCTGGTGGGAACTACATTTCCCAGGGTCTCCTGGGAAATGTAGTTCCCACCAGAACAGGAAGGCCTGTTCTGCAGCCTGCTCAGTTTCTAAAAGTAAGTGTGTGGGGGGGTGCACGGGAGCCGCTGTGGAAGGAATCATGCCAGCCCCCACCCCGCAGTGCCCCCCCACTGTGCCCCCCACACTTATTTTAGAAAACTGAACAGGCTGCAGAACAGGCCTTCCTGGGATCTCCTGGGAAATGTAGTTCCCACCAGAACAGGAAGGCCTGTTCTCCAGCCTGCTCGGGTTTTCTAAAGTAAGTGTGGGGGGTATGCCGTGGGGGGAAGGGGGAGGGGCTGGGGGGATTGTGCGCCCCCCACGTGACCCAAATTTGTGCGCCCGGTGCGTTGCACCCCCCATCCCCTGGGAGCTTTGCCGCTGAGCCTCTTGTGGGGGAGAGGGAAGAGAGAGAGAGAGACAGAGAGAGAGACAGAGAGAGTCTGTACAGGGAAAAGGGGGAGAGAATATCACCTCTATTCTATCGGGACTACTGAGTACTATGAGATCTGTGCCTTTAAGAGGGGCAGCATTAAGAGAACCAAGAAACGGAGGCCCATTTAGACTAGCTGTGGTTGGGGGACTGGGCTCCCTCCTCTAAACAGAGAAACATGAGGAGACCCACTTCAGCCCCATCACACAGCTAAAAGGCCTGCCTTAAGTGATCCATGAGTAATGGGCCCTGAACATCTAAACATTTACCTGAATTTCAGGGGGGAAAAAAGTTTAATCCTAATTTTCAGCCTACAAAAGTTTGACCTTCAAAAAACCTATTTGTCTTTAAAGTGCAGCAACATTCTTTTCCTTTTAGCTGCACTGGAGTAGCGTACTAGAATATGTTACTCTGAATTTCCATGCATCACAACCCTGTTAACAACAGTGAAATCTGCCCAGAAAGAACATTGGCCACCCTTAAGGGCCTTAAGCCTTGTTCAAAAGAAAACCTTATGTGGGCCCTGTTGGAGCTCTTGCATTTGGTTGAAGAATACAGGATCTGACCTGTAATCTCCTTAGATACAAAGGTTCCTACAGTGATAGAAGACAATACTTCACAATAGAAATTTGGTTCTCATTTACAGGGCTAATGTCATTATCTCAAGTACATGAACTGTAGCATGTGGATTAGAAATCCAGTTATTTTTCTAAAGAATCCTGAAGAGTGCTGTTTAATGTAATTACCTTTTTTATTTTCACTTTGCCTTGTATAATTTAACACCAAATGTCTGACTTAGGTCAAGAGGACTGGAATCTTCCACTCATTAGAACAGAGGGATTTTTTTAGTCAGGCACTTAATTTCCAATGCCTAAGTGAAACAGACATTTGATTGGAAAGAGGCTATGCAATTATTAAAGGTGCCATATATATGAGAACACAAATGATGTCCAAACAGGGCATAGACAGAAAAAGCAAATAAGTGACCATGTAGCTCAGGTACAATATGACCCTGCAAGAACTTGGATCTGATCTATGTTGCAGCTGAGCTTTAACAATGCCATCTTAATTAGCATGAGGATAAGTTGAATCTTTGACACAAACTGAATTGTCTTGCTTTGTTTTGACCTGCCAAGCACTTACAGAAACAGGGTTTCTGTTTACAGACAATAAGAAAGCCCTCCCAACAGAAAGTACAATTATTGGTGAAAAGTAGTCCCCTGTTAGAGGGAATTCCTCAAGTTCTGTAATAAGGTTGAATCACTCTGGCCTGTCACCTCCTGCAGATCAGGAAAATAAAGCAGACAAAAACTGTAAAATCAGGTGGTATCCACCTGCTCCCAAATATATTTTGTGATTCAAGTTGGATCACAATTGGGGCAACTCTGACAACACATTACTAATAGGAAGTATACAAATATAAAAACACATTTTTTTCATCTTGATTCTAAGAGTCAAACAAGATGCAATACTGGAAGTCCATGAATGGATCTTTTAAGACAGGGAGTACAGAAGGAAAAAGAAAAACAAAATTGAGATTTGGGTATACTGGACACCAAAATTGTTGGAATTCAACACAAAATCCTAAATTCCTATACCATAATGTTTTCCCCTGGGGAAGGGAGTGTTGGGGGGGGGGGTCTGAAAATTTGGGTCCATTATATTCTCCTTAGAGAAACCCCCAAGTTTGATAAGTTTTGGGCTGCATTGTCACCAATATGCCGATGACACTCAGCTCATTCTGTTGATGAAGGGTAGGTCGCTTTCTACCCCGATAGTTCTACAACATTGTTTGGAATCAGTCACTGGCTGGTTGAAGCAGAGTAGATTGAGACTTAATCCATCAAAGATGGAAGTCCTGTGGGTGAGACAGGGGAGGGGGAGAGGCCTGTGGAGTTTCAGCTACCTACCTTAGATGGTGTGGCTCTTAAGTTGGCCAAATCTGTTAAGAGTCTAGGCATCCTGCAGCATTTCTACATCTTCGTCTGACTTGACAGCTGGCTCCTTATCTCTCCCAGAACAAGCTAGCCACAGTATCCATGTAATGGTCACTTCTAGACTTGACTATTGCAACTTTCTCTACGCTGGTCTTCCCTTATCCCTGATCGGGCGCCTAAACTGGTCCAACATGCAGCAGCCAGGCTCCTTATTGGTACGTCATCTAGGGAGCATATCACTCCGATCCTGTGCTCACTGCATTGCTTACCTGTAGAGTACCAAGTCAGGTTTAAGGTGTTGGTGTTAACCTTTAAGGCCATTAGCAAGCTGGGACCTTCATATCTTAGGGACCGAATGTCTCCATATTGGCCCAAGCAAACTCTCTGCTCTTCGGAAGCAAACCTCCTTATAGTCCCTGGCCCCTCTGAGATATGTTTAGCCTTGACCAGAGCCAGGGCTTTTACTGCCCTCGCACCTACTTAGTGGAGTGCATTGATGATGACGTTATCCATTCAGTCGTTCTCGACCCTTGGCGACCCGATATGCAAGCTCTTTCCACAATTTTCTATTCAGTACTGCTTCCTTCAGCTGGTTGATGCTCATGCCTGTATCAGCTTTTATGGTATCTAGCCATTGTATTCTTTGGCGTTCAGGTCTTCTCCCGCCATTGACAAGTCTGAGCATCATAGATTTTTCTAGCGAATTTGATCGCATTACATGACCAAAGTATGTAAGTCTGAGCCTGGTTATTTTTCCTTCTAGTGATGTATCTGGTTTTATGAGGTTCAAGACTTCTGCATTTGTCACCCTAGCTGTCCATGGTATGCACAGTAGTTTTCGCCAACACCACAACTCGAAAGTGTCTATTCTTCTTCTGTCAGCTTTCTTTATAGTCCAGCTTTCACACCCATACATGGTTATGGGGAAGATGATGGCTTGGACTATCCTGTGCTTGGTTTTGATGCTGATGTCTCTACTTTTCCAAATTTTATCCATGCTCAGCATTGCGCTACATCCTAATGCTATTCTCCGCTTTATCTCTGGAGTTACTTCTCCATTACAGTCAATTTTTGAGCCTAGGAAGATGAAGTCTTAGACGCACTCAATGTCCTCATTGTCAATGCTAATTTTGGCCCGATCTATGCTAGCTGTCGTCATGATGTTTGTTTTCTTCATATTGAGATGGAGGCGCATTTTTTTGCTTTCAGTTTTGATCTTCACTATCAACTGTCTCAGATCGCTCTCGGTCTCTGCAAGCAGTGTTGTGTCACCTACATAACAAAGATTGTTGATGTTTCTGTCGCCAATTTTCACTCCTATTTTTGAGTCTTCTAGTTCCGATTTTCGCATGATCACTTCGGCAAGGTTGAACAAGTAGGGTGAGAGAATGCAGCCCTGTCGGACACCTTTGCCGATTTGGAACCAGTCTGTACCCCCATGTGCTATTCTCACTGTGACTTCCTGGTTGGTGTAGAGCAGTGATTTCAAAAGTGGGCGCCACCGCCCCCTGGTGGGTGCTGCAGCGATCCAGGGGGGCGGTGATGGCCACAGGTAGAAACATTAATACATATATCTTTCTGTTTAATTGCTATTAAAATTAAAAAAAATAATTTCCAGAGGGCGCTAAGTAATATTTTTTCTGGAAAGGGGGCGGTAGGCCAACTAAGTCTGGGAACCACTGGTGTAGAGCAGCTGTATCAGCTTGATCAGATTTGGTGACACACCTAGTTCTTGCAGGGCTTGCCATAGCTTATCACGCTCTACACAGTCAAAGGCCTTGCAGTAATCAATGAAGCACATGTAGATGTTCTTCTGGTATTCTCGAGCTTTCTCCATGATCCATCTCAAGTTTGCAATGTGATCACGAGTGCCACGGCCGCATTGAAAGCCTGCTTGTACATCAGGGAGTTGTGCTTCAATTATTGGTCTTAGCCTTTCTTGTATTATCTTGAGAAGGATCTTGCTTGCATGTGGGATGAGGGCTATTGTGCGATAATTGGTACAAACACGGTAGTCACCTTTCTTTAGTAAAGGGATGAAGACTGATTTTTTCCAGTCCTGAGGCCACTCAGTGGATTTCCATACTGCCTGGCACAGGGCCATGATGGTTTTAAGGCTCACCCTTCATCTTTCTGGCCAGCCACCTGATTGTATTTCAGCCCAAGCTCTTCGAACGGTTAGAAGCAGGATGTATAGTTTGCTGGTCACCAGTCAGTTAGTTAGCTAATTGTTGTTGCTCAGTTAATGTGCATTTTAATATTATTTTAGGTTGTTGTATGTATTTATGTAACTATGATGGTTGCCTTGTTGCCCTCCCCCTCCCTTGCATGCCACCTCACACTCCTTCCCTTGCATGCCACCCCTCCCCCTCCACTAAGGTGGGTGAGTCATGTCCAGATGCTGGGCCCCCTCCCCCTTTCTCTCATCCCTTGCATGCCACACTCCCTCCCCTAACCCCTCCCCTTGCATGCACCCCTCCCCCTCCCTCCCCTTAGTCACTGGTAAAAAAGGAAGAAGAATATTATTACAAACAATGTTTTCAGTGGGAGAATGACATATAAATCTAAGTAAGTAATCAATAAATCAATCAAAACTGGGCCAGGGGTCATTTTTATTGGCTCCCCACAAGCATGACCCCATCCATTCTCCATAGTTTCCAATGGAACTATGCTATACTGAAAATTTGCTATCTATCTTAAAAACAGTACCATAGACTGTGGGTAGGATTTGGGGCTTTTTTTTTTTGAGATCAGGACTGCCAGCTACAGGTTAAAAGTGTGCCTCTTTTTTTTTTTGGCAGAAAAGCCAAAAAATACTCCTAAGTCTTTTTTTAAAGATAAATACCAGTTGAACAAAAAAATCATATTTTATTACTACCAAACTTTACATTCATTTCTCTCATTTACATACAGGCATAGTTTTGTACCTAACAACTAACCTACTTTTGTACATAGCAACTACCCAATTACTTCTGGTGAATAATATTCTCTATGCAGGGAATTCTTGTCTTAAAGCCCCATCCACAAACCAGGTGTGCAGTCATGGTGCCGCAACTGCACCCGGCAGCCCCACCCCCAAGAGACTTCCCAGGGGCGGGGGGAGGTTGTAAAGCCTCCCTGGGGCTGAGAAACTCCAATGGGTTGCATTAAACTTACGCCAGCCAAAAGGCTCGCTTAAGTGTGGACTGTGGCCTGCTGGTATACCACTGCCAAAAGCCAGGAAGGAGCTGACTAATGTGAGCTCCTCCCCCAGCCCTGCCCTGTGCCCACTATGCTGCTGGCAGTGGGCCACCGGCCTTAAGTGCCACATTCTAACACTGAGGGGCAGTGGTGGCCACATGCTGGCAGGATCACCCTCTGTACACCACTCCTTGAAAAAGATTCACCCCCTGCCTTTGGATGGGGTGCTTAGTTTTCTTCTGCCAAAAATAACAAACATATAATGGAACCTTAAACCACTAACATATTTACTGTTGAATAAGATTACAAGGATATTTGTTTTCTTATAAATCAAGAACAAACTGGGTGGTCTTTTTGTAAAACAATCTATTGTAAAACAATCTGCTACTATTGTGCTGTAAGTGACCTACAGCTAACACTGTGATCCTATGTACTTTGTACAGTGAAGCCTATTTCCAGGAAGTGTGCACAGGATCATAACCTGAATGTTGATAAGGGGAAAAAAAGGTGGTCTAGTAATGTTTAAATATATATTTGAAAGTCTAATATGATTTCACACCATCATGCAGTTTTGACTTCAGACCTCTCAGGCTCAGCAGGCTATTATGATTTGCTAGAATTTGAATGTAAGAACTTCCTACGGTGAAACAAAATACAGCAGTCATTATTTAGAAGCCCATGGGGAAACGCAAAAGTAGAATAAGATGGAAGTAGGCATACTCTATTGCACTCTCTGTTAATTGCAGATATGACATATCAATATGGACACTACATTTAACTGACTAATGGCTATTGATTAAACTTACCTTCAATAACATGTTTATTCTTGTTAAAAAGATGAAGCAATGAGTTCTTCAGGTGTAAATTATAACATGTTTTCTAAATCTACTGCCCATCAATTGCACCAAACAACACAATTTCAAGAATTACAAGACCAGGGAGGTGGGGGAATCTATTCACCAATTTCTGTAAGTACTACTTTCAAACCATTGGATCATTTTTATCATCCCCCATTTTCATAATTACACTCTTCATACTCTGATTTGATATGCAGGTCATCTTAAAGGGAATGCAGGACCAGGAGACACCCAACTAGAAGACCTTCCAGATAATTACACTCCGGCAAGGCCTCTACACTGTTGCCTCCTGTTAAACAAAACCTGCTGTATGAAATCTTTTGCTGATTTTGTGTTAAGCATAGAAGCTTTATATAGAATATAAATATATAGTTACAGTACAAGTATTTGAATATGATAAAGTATATAGGATTCTACATTATTAAGTGTCATATCCTGTCTTTTATTGGGTCAACACTGACCCAAGTCTCTTACTTCAAAGAGGTACTAACCTTGCAATGCAGTTCTCCCCATTATAGTTTTAGAAAAATGGAAAAATAATGACAGATGCAAAGCAACTCATAGAAGTATAATTCATCATGGAGTGTTGCATGCCATTATCTCAAAAACATACAGTGTAATAATCACTTGAAGCAGTGATAACACATAATTGTATGCTTCTCATAAATTATAGGTGGATGGCAATTTCCGCTAATGAGCACAGAATAACAGCTCAGGAACTTCAGTGATTACAGTAGATGCAGTTATAAATGCATTTTATTATTGAGGTATTAGTGATGGCAGGTATATACATAAATAACCAACCCGCTGCACTACCTGTAGAGCCAGGTTAGTAACAAAAATACTAATCAGACTCGTTAGCTGCCTGTTACATAGCAACCTTTTCAAAGAATGGGGTTCAAACTGCTGCTTTAATGTGCCTGTACATATGAGCTTGTTCAGTCATCACTAGGGATGGCGGTTTGGCTCGACCTGACCCTTGGATCGGGCTGAGCTGAGCCTGTTCAGAGGGTCTCAGAGGGCCAAGGGCCTGACCCCGACTCCTCCGAACTATGCCTGTTCCAAACGCCATGCATTCGGATCAGGCCTTCCCCGAGTGGTGGCTACTCCAAGCCAGCAGGGGGAAAAAACCCTCCCAGCCCCACCCCCAGCCCAGCAAAAGGGCAGCGGGCGGCCCCCACCCCAGCCGCCTGAATTTCTTGCCTGAAAGCTGATTCTTCCTCCTCACTCTCTTGCCTGTTCTCCCCCTCCTGCTCCAAGCACCACGAAGGTGGTGGCGATGCACTGGAAGGGGGACTGGCGCCACTGTAATCTCCCTGCTGGCCCTCGGCTCTGTCCACATCCCTAAAGGGGAGTGGGGCTGGGTGGAGGCCAGGGGAGCATTGGGATGCTCAGTGCCGGGCGCCAATGGAGCCCATTCTGCTGGCGGCCTCCACAGAAACTGTAAAAAAAAAACTGGAACAAATTTTTTTAAAGTCTTGCTTTATTATGTTAGTTTCCCCCAAGGTATCTTGCTAGTAAGTGTTAGACATAGTTTAAAATATTAAACATCCCTAATACTTGGATGCAACTAGTAATGTAACCCATGAAAGGATTATAAAATTAATGCCGATTGGTTTACAACAAATACTAGTCAGGTTAACTATGGCTCATTACAGCAGTTGAACAGCAGTTTTTTTGGTTTCTGGGCCAATCACAGATACTTCAATGTTTGATAACTGTGCTTTTGTCTGTTCCACTATGGCAAACTTGTTTACCTCCATTTGTTCCATTAAATGCTTCATGCATTTCTTTGTCATCAGGACCTGAATTAATTCTTGAGGATGACTAGGTTTTCTTCTTTGGCTCCTGGGAAAGTTAGTTAATGGTAAGCATAAAAATGATTTGGGCAACAATATAATATTGAGGCACATTTTGGACCATGCCACATTTTTTGACCATTTTATGTATTCAAAGAAAATGTATTAACTAACCGTATCTGTTTTGTAATTTCAAATATATAATTGTTCTATTTATTGGAAATGGAATGTTAATTTCCTCTGGAATTCAGACTTCCCAAAATAAATAATTTGTTTTCTGCTGGGAAGCTTGCTAGTTTTTTTAAACAATTACCAGTATACTTTTGTTCAATATAGAAATGGCTCAGGCAGGACAGGAGCTGGCTTTTCCTCTTCCTTAATGAACAGCAGTTCGCGACAGTTTGTAATTCTGTCTTTAGACAAGGATGAGCCATATTCCATGGATTTGCATCTGCTGATTATGATGCACAATTTTCTAATTAAGTAGTGTTTTCCAGTTTTCATTATTAACATGCATATAATAATTTCTGGAAAACCATGGGTCATTTTTTTAATTTTCTACATAGCAACCAATGAGCAAATAAGTAAAAATCTTTTCTATTCTCTTAATATTAAGGAACATATTAGTATCAAGAAATACAGACTAGAGAAATTAAGGGAAGTCATTTGTTGAATTTCAGATGCCTTTGCATCCCTTATTTCAGTGTACCATACCCAGGTAAGTTGCTGCTGACTTTGTTTAAAAACTTCCTTCTTCAAAGAGATGAATCATCCTTTGTCTGTGTCAATGATAGAGGTCCACATCAATTCAAATGCCCAATGCTTTGTGCTAAGACAGGAAATACCTTACCAAAATTGAATTTATAGCTGAGGTCTCCAGGTGGTTGGGCACCATGTTTTAGACTACTCTTGCTTACAGGGCTATTGTGAGGACTACTGAGATAATATAAGCAAATTTCCTTGAACACTGAAAATATTAATTACTACTCGTAATTCAACTGAATCAAACTCTAAATCACTTCCTGTTAAAGAACATTGGAGGAGTAGTGACTAACTTGATATCGAAGCATCTACTAAGCCTCATCTGTAACAGGAGGAATAGGGAAAAAACTACTGCACATATTGAGTTACATTGGGAGTTAGACAATTAAAGAATGGGAACAATGACACTGAAGTCAGCAGGCTTAGACTGGAGTAACTGTGCCTAAGCCATACTGTTCATGTACTTTTCAGGTATCCATGCACTTGTGAAGACATCTGAAAGGGGGAAATCTGATACAACAGATACTCCAAATTCATAATGAGGACATATGTATGACATATCAGATATATGTATACAGGATCTAAATACAGAAGCAGGATCTAAATACATTTAATAGTCTTACTTTTAATTCAGCTCAAAAGGAGGTAGGTAGACAGGTAGTTAAACAGACAGATTGCTTTATTTGCCTGAATGACAAAAAATTCAGAATATTTGAACAATCAGAAACATAAGTCAACTAAACTGAAGGTTCTTTAGGGTTATGTTAATACAAAGAAGCCCACAAATTTAGAAATGTAATGTTTGCTTAATTGTTGGATATGTAAATATTTAGTGGGGAAATATCCCATCAAGCACAGCATGTTTGATAAAGATGGCTCATTTTGAACACCATTAAAATTCACAATTATTTTATAGCCTATTAATTTATCACATCTTACAAACCCATATAGGTCATTATCCACTAAATGGTGGAAGCACAGAGAGACTGTAGTGTTTTTTTTATCTTCAGATCTCCCACCAAATGTATATAAAATTGTTTTTGTTCCAAAAATAACTTAAAATGGTGGACTGTATGCATCATATTCTCATGGAGATCCTTTCCCTCCCCTCTTCTCCCCTGCCTGAACCTCAACTTCCAGGAATTTCCCAAGCCAGAGTTGGCAATGTAGACTAAACTGGAAAAAGAATCACTGAGAAAGAGTCCAGTGGGATTTCTTTAATTTGGATTTTAATGTTTTTTGTTATTTGTTTTGTTTGTTTAAGTTCCCCATGCCAGCAGCTGAGGAAATTCCTGGCAGTTTCAAAAGTGGTGTAGAGAATTAGGCTAAGGTGGGAATGGGGGGTCCTGTTGGAAGACACCTGCCCAAAGCAAGAAGGTAGGGCTAGATTTGTAGTCATTTGGATCATGAGTCTTGATTTGTAATTGGTAGAGGCAGAATCCTTTTTTCCCCCTTAGTAGTAACAGAAGACAGATTGGAGAGTGATTTAAATCCTTCCCTCACAATTTCAACCTCCTGGTGAAGACTGGAGTGTTTCTGTAATTACAATCAATTTCTAGACTATAAAAATCAGTCCCCCTGGAGTTAATGGCCACTTTGGAGGAATCTGTTGGATTGTACCTCAATGAGCTCCACCCCCAAATCTCCAGGAATTTCCCAACCTGGAGTTGGCAACTTTATTTCTAACACATAACACTACTCAAGGAAACACCATTTATCAAAATCATACACCTTTCAAGCTTTCTAAATCTTAAAAATTAAATTGAACTAAGTTTACAATGTAAAATTTTGTCTGAAACTACCTTCAAAATTGGTTTTGATTATGCAATTTAAACATTGACTGGCAATATTTACTTTTCACTGCAATGGAAAAATACCATCTATAAAAATAGAGATTAGCTGTGTGCTGTGTATAATCTTGGTGCATTGACATCATTTGTTGGAAACAACTTAAAAGCCCTCTAATTAAAATATGCAACTCATGTCAAATAGCATAATCCAGTACAGTAACAAAAATCAGCCTCTCATTATATTCTGCAGGTGAACACTACTGAGCATGCTCACATGCCATAGATTATGGCTCAGGAATCCTTTTGCAGATATTGATAGAGCCTAGATCACCATGTATCTGCATACATGCTTATAATGAATATGTTGAAGCAAATTCTGAAAAAGCTTATGAATTTTTGGAAAAGCTTCTTGGCTGAGTGTAGGAGAGAAAGGTTGAGAGTAGGAGAGAAAATGAAATGCTTAGTAATTTTAACATTATAGAATAAAATGTAGACACGTTTTAGTTGCTGTACATAAGCAGAAAAAAAAACCCAATGGAGGTCTAAGTTGGCCCAGGAAGCCTCAAGCAACTGACAATTTTCTAAACTGTTGTCATCATAAAACAACAGGAAATAATAGGCTCCCTGGCTTTATATGGAAAAGAAATGAAGGTTTCAGATATGAATGGGTCATTGTGAGCAAAAAAAGGTTACATCAAAGGGTTTTCTAACTACTTCAAATGTTAGCACCTAGCCTGATGATTTCATGTACTTGGGCCGTTAATAGGATGAACATTTCTTTGAGCACCTCAGGAGCCTATTCTCATTTTTCATGCTGTATTTCCATTTGATTCATTCATTGTAAAAAGAAATTTTACCAGAGGAATTTAGCTTTTTACAGAATGCAGTCAAGGAAGTAGATTACTTAGCAAAACCGTCATCTCCACTCAACTGGTACTCTTTATCTTCTCTCAGCAGATACTCTCTTGGTTGCCTCAGTAATCCAGTCTAAAGAACATGGCCCATGAACATTAAACATAGTTACTATAGGATAATCACAGCTATTGATTCTGACATGCTGATTTTTCACAGGAATTTCTCCCCCTTTACTATCTTCTATTACATTAAAGTGCTTTCAAATGCATGCTGAATGTGTATTTACCAATGTTGCTTGCCATGTCTTTAAACTACAAATAAGGCTTATTTTGCATTGGAAAGAAACAGACTTGTCACTTCTTTGGTGAATATTTTCAGAAAGTAAATGAGGGATGTAGGGACAGAAGGGTTTTGCAAACAAGTATTGAAATATATCCAATACAACCACCAGAAAATTACCTCTCCATGTTATTGTATTCAAATATTATAATTAAAAGTACGAAAGAAAGATCTGAAAAGTGATATGCCGCAAGCAACTTTAGACACTTGTTGTAAGTCAAGAAACATACATAACGGCTAACCAAACTTAATACCACCACTCCAGTTCCTCCAAATATGTTAAATTTGCTATATGACATAGAACATGAGTTGTAACATAGAAGAAAGCAAAGCAAAGCCCCTCTAGAACATTCTGGAGCAGGGTGGAAAATAGAGGTAAATAGATCTATTTTTACTACTGGGTTAACTTCCAGTTTTAAACGGTGCAATTATAAGAGCTTTCTTGAATTTTAATTTATTTTTCATTGATGTTCAGGATACTAGAAACAACAATGCAATGATTCTAAACGATCTTTTAAGATTCTAGAGATTTATTCATATACAAGTTTGGTTTGGTTTATAGAAACAAGGTGCATGAAAGGAGATCAGGAACAAGAACTACACAGGAAGAATGTGACTCTTCTAGTTCGGCTGGATCTCTCCACAGCCTTCAACACTATTAAGTATAGTATCCTTCAGAGCTGTCTCTCAGCACTGGGACTGAGGGATACCATGTTATGGTGGTCTGATTTCTATTGGGATGGGGGCATCATGACAGCAAAAGACCTTTGCCATACTCTAGTAATGTTCCTGGGCATTGGGTTTGGCTAGAAACTCAGACAGTAAATCTATATAATTGTCTAGAAGGTGGAGACATCTCACTTCCAGCCAATTGTCATGTACAACTAATTCCCAGCCAATCTCCATGCACAACCCACTTCCAGCCAATAGTCATGAACACACAGCTTGGGGGTGGAGCTTACACAGAATTAGCAAAAACCAACACAAACAAAATGATGGAATTTGGCAGTTACTTGCTTTATACATAGCAAACTGCTTAGCTTCTGAGATCTAATGAGACAGGGCTAGCTTGGACCATCAGGTCAAGTCACCCCAAGTAACCCCAGGGTATAACTTGAATGGATTTTGAGCTGTAGGGAGATGAAACAGTGCCCTTATACAATGTTCTTAAAGAATACTGGAGCTAAAGAAGAAGGGTGGTCCACTGGCTACATTTAAACCCCAAAATCTCTTCTCAGTAAAATAAATAAAAAAGTTAATTACCAGAGTTGAATACAAGGGTACTCGGTGCTCAAAATGTACACACAAGAATTTTCTGGATAGTCTCTCTCTGCTGAAGAATCACAGCCAGCTTCTACACAGCTGAGGCTTCAGAGCTCTGGATATGACTTCCTTGAAGTCATAAACCCCAGAACCTTTTTATTCAGAAATTAAGCACTACAAGTCAAAGAAAAGGACAGAAGGGAGACATACCTGCCAGTAAAGATGTTTAGCATTACAAGTTTATAAGGCATGCACAACAATAAGGGAGAAGAAAAAGGGATGTGGAAAGGGATGACTTCTGATACATTACAAAGACCTTATGAAAAAGGCAGACCATGATATGGGGATCCCTGCTCAACAATCCATGGGTTCTTCTGACCAAGCCTTCCAGAGCATAAGCAGGTACCCCTCCCTTCCAGAAGCCCTTAAAGGACTCTCCACAGCTGTGAAGAATCTTCCAAGTTAACATAGACCTGAGAATAACCTTGACCAGATAAGCAGTCTAGGCACAGCTGTTGGTGCTTAGATGGCATTGTGCTGGAAAATTACTGATAACCATTTCTTGACAGGCATTCCAAAGGTTGGTTCTGGGGATTCCTGCTCTGCCTCATGTTGATTGAAATATGAGGTTCCATAGCATTTGATCTTATCCCCCACACTATTTAAGGCCTATGTGAGGCCACCAGGAAATGTCATCAGGAGGTGTGGACTGTGGCATCACCAACATGCAGATAATTCCTCTATGTTTCTTTCCACCTCATTACAAGGATGCTGTTGATGTTTTGAACTGGTGCTTGGAGTCAGTAATGAACTGGATGGATGATGAGGATGAACAAGCTGAAACTTAATCCTGACAAGACAGAGGTCCTCTGGGTTACTAGAAAGGCAGACCTGGAACTTGAGATATCTCCTGTCTTGGATGGGGCGGCAATCCTCTTGAAAAGTCAGGTTTGACGCTTGGAGATGCTATTTGACACAGCAGTCACCTTAGAAAACCATGTGGCTGTGATGGTTTGGAGTGCTTTTACCTTACTTAAACTGGTGTATCATCTGCATGTATTCTTGGATCAGTCAGATCTACCCACAGTGATCCACGCTTGAGTCACATCCAGACAGGACTACTGCAATGTGCTCAACTTGGGACTGCCCTTGAAGAGTGTTCAGAGACAGCAGCTAGTACAGAACAGTGCAGATAGACTGCTGGTCGGGGCCAACAATCAGAAGGATGTGACCCCTACATTACACTGGCTACTGATCCAATCTTGAACACAATTCAACATGTTAGCTCTCTCCATTAAAGCCTTATGTCTTGGGACTGGTTATCTGAAGGATGGTTTTCTTCCATAGGTTCCTACCTGGGAATTGTTCACAAGGAGAGGCCCTCCTGACTATCCCATCTATAAGAGAACCCATCGACCATTTGTTGGGTACTCGAGAGAGGGCTTTTTCAGTAGCAGTCACATAATTATGGAACAACCTCCCTGAGGACATTCATCTGGTCTACTCACTTTCAATCGTTAGAAGGCAGTTAAAGATAGTTTTGTTTAGACTGCATTTAGACTAAGTAGTGATTTTAAATTTTGATTTCATAATTTAATGTATCTTATCTTATGTGTTCTATCTATGTTTGTAAGCCATCTTGAGCTCTGAAAGAAAAAAATTGCTTACTACTGAGCACTCTGCCTTCCCAGTTGCTTTGTATAGGTTCTTTGATCAAGAATTATTATAGTGATGGGGCATACACATGTAGATCATGTGCCACAGCCACTCTGCACTGAACTGATGGGTGCAGGCTAGCATGTTCATTCCTCCTCTGTGCACTTTAAGTCCTGTATACCAGTGTGTCATACATGCGCAAGGCTGCTGAGCTTGATTAACCAAGTTTGGGTGAGCTCCCCAATCCAACTATGCCAAATCTAAAACATTGTGTTTTCAAATGCAATCTGAAGCCCTCTCCCAGCCAATACTGCTTCCTTAACCCTGTTCCCAATGTTGTGCACCATCACAGCAGCTGGAAAAGTGGGCAGGAGAGTTTGCCAATTACGTATAACAACTCCACGTTATGGAAACGAGCATGATTTGTGGGCAGTGGGTGTTACCCTCCTCGACCACATCATCAATGACATCACCAATGACATGGTACGACAACAATTTGGCATTGTGTCCATTGAGGTAAAAATGAGAGAGGTGCCTGCGCTGGTTTGGCCATGTCCGACGAGCAGCCCTGGACACTCTTGCCAGCATCGCCTATCACACGGAGGTTACTGGCCAGCAGCCATTCGGACAGCCAAAGCAACAAAGGCAAGTTACCATCAATGCGGATTTGAAAATTACATGCCTGCATCCAGATAACGTGCTCAATAGAGAAAAGTGGCATTTAAAAATCCGAGCAGTGAACCCTGCATTAATGGGACAATGCGTAGTAGTAGTAGTAGTAGTAGTAGTAGTAGTAGTAGTAGAGAAGCAGCAGCAGCAGCATGGGTGTGTGTGTTTGTGTGTGTGTGTGTGTGTGTAAGGGTGGCTTTGTTGCTTAGTTTGCTTTCTGTGCTTATGTTTTCTTTGTACAGGCTTAAAGTCTGGTTGTGTTTTCTTTGTACAGGCCGAGCCATAAGATAAAGAGAGAGTAAACCAAAGTTCTGCAAATGACCCAGGCCTACCTTGCATACATCAACCGAAACAAGCAGAAATGCCGTGGACTTTCTCTGGGTATACTGTACATTCTACAAACACCACAGTCACACCTGCACACAGAATATGAACATCTTGATATTCTTACTTTGAGATCAGCAGAATATCCTTGCATCTTCATCATTTCTATGTGTTGCTGTCTGAATTCTTGTTGAATTTTCAACTTTTGTTTTTTTGTATACAATAATACTACTTTCTTTACAACAACAATATAAAAGCAACCACAACAAACTGTCAGATTTTTTAGTTCCACTTTGTGGTGAAGTAATTCAGTTTATGTACTTCAGACTTAGCTTTAGTTTCACCAAAAAAACAACAACAACCCTGCTCTGGGTTGTGACTCAACTCTTGTACTTGAGTCATTGGCAGTATCAGTACACAATCTATCAGGAACTTTCAAGCCTAATATTGTCTGTCCTTGTTATAAAGCAAGAAGCGTATTGTTGCCAATAGTTCCAGGAATGACTGCATTGAACTGAGGATGAAAACCTCTAGGAAGAGTCTGTCAAACGAACAGCCCACAGCCAGCTGTATGGATAAAACTTTCCAGTGAATTGATACCCCAAGGAGACTGCTTTAAAAAATTCAGTACAGTGCAATTAAGCTAAACTAATTTATTATTTCGAATTATACTCAGCCACAGAAGCCAAATATTAATTCTGAATGATTCCAGTTTCTGCTTAAAATACTGTAACTGAAAATAAAAACTTACACCTTGCAACAAAAATGTTTATAAAGTCCCACACACACACATACACAATTACCTACTGCAAATGAGACACAACATCAAGATAGAAAATGGTGTGATCCAGTAAAATAATTCATGTCAATGTGTGCATTATGCAAAATTTTGTTATTGCAATAGTCCATTGTAAAAGTCAAATCCATTCATATTCAGCCTCATTCATACAGAGAGTTCTTATTAAATGGATAACTGAAAGCATCTCAAAGACCTTGACAACATTTCACAAGCAATCTTTATGCAGGGATTATTTTTTTTAACCAGTACGGTGCATTAGTTAAAGAGATTTGTGTCTGTTCATCCAAATGCCCCCCCTCATTTACTCCTTGAAAAATATCCATATTTCTATTCATATTTAAGGTCTGATACATATTCAGCTATTCCCATTCCTTTAGATTTATAAAACTACCAGATTGTGCCTTCAGTTCTGTCTGCTTTCACATCACTACCACAAAATGGACAAGCCTTTTGTATTGATCAAACCTGTTTATGAACAGAGATTTTTAAAAGTGCCATCAGCAACCCTTGTATACAACTTTAAGAGCTTTGTTGAGAGCTCCATCCATACCAGCAAAATAATATTGAAATTGTTGGTGCAATGCAGTATTTATACATTATATACACGAAAAAGAGCAGGAGAAACAAAGTAGTTCCTTTGACAATTCATGAAAAGTTTATAGTTGCATTATTTATAAGACTTGCTGAGGAAGTTATTCTCTTGAATACTTTCTTTGCTACAGGATTTGTCTTGAAGCTCTTCCCCATTTATCCTCTCTCTCCTCCATCTTGGGCTCAAATAAACATTGTTAAGAGAAGCCAGGCTAAGAATAAATGAGATGACTAACACCACTGAACCAAAAGATTGCATAGCAATTTTCATCAACTTAGTTTAAAAAAGAGAATCTCTTAAAACAATTTGTGAGTGTGCCTGGCATAGGGTGAGAAAATGGCGCTTGGGGCAAAATGGCACTTGGGTGCCATCTTCTCCCTCCCTTTTTCTGCTTGCAAAGCAGCTTGCTAAAAAAAAACTTTTTCAGCCCACTGCTTTGCCTGCTGAAGAAGCAGCCTGGCTGGGATGGGGTGAGGGGAGAAGGGGAAGGGGAAGGGCAGCCCCCCCCCCCGTGGCTACCTCCCCCTTACCTTTTTTTGCGGGCAAAGCGGTCAACTGAAAAAAAGGTTTTTCAGCTGGCTGCTTTGCCAGCTGAAGAATCAGCCTGGCTAGGGTGGGGTGAGGGGGAAGGGGGAGGGGTTGGGGCTCCCATTGCCTGGTGAATTCCAGGAAGGAGGAGGAGCATGGTTGGGCCTCAGCTTGGCATGCATACATCGTGCTGAGACCCAGCCATGCCCCTCCTACTTCCCTGAAGTGTGGAAGCGATTTTTACACCCCCATGTGACTCCCACGGGGGTGCCTGGGGCATTTCTCCCTGGATGACCCATTAGCATAGCTACTGTGTGCTAATAATATGTTTGGGTAAGGATCAAAAGAGCTCTATAACTAGCATCATATGCCCAAGCAGATTCAATCTTTGAGCCAACCTAGATCTGAGAATATTCTCAAGATCACCATGGAGTTGCCTCTACCATTTTAGGGATGAAATTGCTTCTGTGTGCAAACACTGCAGGGGTCTGATGATGATTGGGACCAAGGATGCTAGGGATTTGGGCTCTTGAAAATGGTATGGGAGGGACAGGGGCTTCTCTTCCCCTGTGTTGCAGTATTGATGAAGATCAGGCTCCTGCAGAGGAAATTTAATCCCTAAAATGGTAAACATGCCTAACAGCTCTTGGAATCATGGTGATAAAATTGAACAATGGTAACACAGCACAAAGATTTTGAAGAAGATATGATGACTCTCTGAGTGTATGGCAGCCTTGATTCTTATTCAGCCCATGCTAAGGTGGCAAATGCAAGCAATGGGGGTGGGGGTGGGGGAGTGGAGATTGTCTGTAATGTAGTTATGTCACTTTCTGCTAGGAATTTGAGTGGGGCATTGCTGCAACGCTCTAGGATTTCCCATGATCTCTCTGATAAAAACCATAGAGGTAAAAATATTCCCAAAGGATTGCTATGTTGTTATTCTCAGTTCCAGCCAAAAGTGATTTTGTTATGCATGTCAATGTTATATCCCCCCATATTTTCCCTTGCCACTCCAACCAAGTATAGGCAGCTTTGCTTACTTAATAGTGGGTAAACTGCCGCCAGTGCTACAGTTTACCCACTATTAAGTAAGCAAATAGCAACCATAGCCATGCTGGCTTCTAGCTATACTGTTAACTAGTTATGGAACTGCCTGAAACATATGCCGAACTCAGCAGAAAAAATATTTGGTACACATAGAATCATAGGCCATTTCTGCATGGCCCAAAAACACCGTCCCTTGGGCACTGTTTGCACAGCTGCTGCTGCTGAAGCGCAGCAGTGCCGTGCTCACCCCCAAACAGTGCGAAAATGCTGCTTTCAATTTGAATACCTTTAATAGCATATAAATAGTTCAACATCACAACGTAACAACAGCCATTAGTTACAACTTGAGACGAGTTAAAATAACACCGACGCTGCTTTCAAAACACGCTCCACGAGCGTGTTTTTTGAGAAGTGGTGTCTTCCTGCTGGTGCTGTGTGAAGGGCACCGGCGTGAGATTGCCACTTTCAGGTGCTGCCTGTTTGCGTGTGTTGTTTACCTTGTCTTCGCTCCGAGGCTCTTGAGGGAGAAGTGACATGCCCATGCTGCCCTCCGACCCCTGTGGGTTAGAGGGCAGCATGGGCATGTCACTTCTTTTCTCTGGAGCCTCGGAGGGAAGACAAGGTAAACAACACATGCAGACCGGAGGCAGCTCCATGTGGAGCCACCTCTGCGGTTCGCAGCAGCTTCAGCACTGCCTGCCTGACACCACGCGAATGGTCCTGTGGCTCCCTCAGCATTAATTATGCCAGTGGACAGGCACTTCTGCACTATGCAGAAACAGCCTTAGAGTTGGAAGATACCACAAGGGCACCCAGTCAAACCCCCTGCCATGCAAAACACACATTCAAATCACTCCAAACAAATGGCCATCCAGCCTCTGTACAAAAAAGGAGACTCCACACCCTCCAAGGTATCATATTTCTCTGTCAAACAGCCCTTATCATCAGGAAGTTCTTTCTAATTTTTAGGTGGAATCTCTTTTTTCAGAGTTTGAATCTGTTATTTTGTCCTAGTCCCTGAGCAGCAAAAAAAGTCTGCTCCCTCTTCAACATGACATCCCTTCAAATATTGAAACATGGTTATCATGTCACCCCTTAACCTTCTCTTCTCCAGACAAAATATACCCAGTTCCCTAAGTCTCTCCTCATATTGCATGGAATCCAGACCTTTTACCATTTTGGTCATGCTCCTCTGGATCCATTCCAGCTTGTCTATATCCTTCTTGAATTGTGGCCAGTATTTCAGGTGAGGTCTGATCAATGCAGAATATAGTAAATAATGTTATGTCCCTCGGTCTAGACACTATACTCCTATTAATGCAACCCAGAATTGGCTTTCTTGGTTGCCACATCACACTGCGGACTCATATTCAGTTTATGATCCACTAAGACTTCCAGATCATAGTTCATTTCATTATTTGATTTATAACTCACCCTCCTCCGAAAAGCTCAGGGCAGCGAACAACAATAATATAAACAGCAAACATAATGGATCATAGTCAATCAACAAAACTTTAATAGGTATAACATTACAAAATAGTAAGAACATCAATTAACATAAGCAACATAAGCAGAAAATAACAATAATCATAACATTTCACATGGTAAAAATAAGCATAACGTCACCAATAAAAACATTAATAAACATAGCATAATAGCATGAAATGTGACAGTATAAACAACAAGATAACAATACTCATAACAGTACACCTGGCAAAGAATATCACTAAACATCACATAACAGCATAATAATACCATCATTTACAAAAAAAATTCCAATAATCATAACCTAATAAATAGTCTATATAAGCACAGATTGTGATTTTCTCTTCTATAGTGTAGACTACAAAACATGACAACCTGGTACTAATTGTTTAAGCAATTCATAGCAGTGATAGGGTAATGACTAAGCCTAGCACTAACTTAAAGTAATATCAACCACCAACTAAGCCTAATATGAACCAACTACACCTAACACTAACTCTATAAAGTTACTATCTAGAAATACAATTAATGAACTAACTAGCAGAGTCGATGTCTGTAATAGCTGTTAATACCATTCCCCCCCATAGTCAACAACTTCAATGGTAACAGCGCAAACCCTGATTCTCAATGGGGGCATTCCATCGGGGGGGGGCACCGCTGCCACCGCCACCATGTTCATGTCAAGGCACACTCAGCCTTGGCTGTCGAGCGTGAGTCTTCCGTGAGTTCTGTGGGAGCCCCTGCAACTGGCCTCCATTACTGTCTGGGGGTTTCCAGCAACAAAGGCACCCCACACTGGCACTCTCTCTGCCAGTGGGCCACCACCACTGTTGGCCCCACAACCCCCAACACCATCACTCAAAGGCCTGCATCAGCCAGTCATTGTTGTTATTGGGGGGGCACTGCCACTCACCACCTATGCCAAGGCCACCCAGGAGGAAGCTCAGAGAGAGCTCATTGCTCACCAAAACATTGCTCACCAGATTGAAAAAGCAGGCTAGTAGCACATGAGCAAGGATGAAGGACAAATGGAGAAGCAGGCTGTGTAAGACTTCTGTGTCTCCACATCTCTGTTCCCTTCACACTTCAGTCAGCTAACAAACACTAGCACTAACAAGTCCTCAAAGGCAGCAAAACAAACACCTCTAGCCCTCCTAGGTCATAAATTAATTGCTGGAGCTTCAAATTGGTGTTCTGGGCGCCATCTTGATTTACAGCTACAACTTGATACATGTACTGTTGTCAATGAGGTTCCCTCATTCTATATCTGTGCATTTTATTAAACACACACACACACACACACACACACACACACACACACACACACACACACACACACACACACACACCTATCTATCTATCTATCTATCTATCTATCTATCTATCTATCTATCTATCTATCTATCTATCTATCTATCTATCTATCTATCTATCTATCTATCTATCTATCAAAATATTACTTTATTTTGCACCATCAGCTTTAATCTTATACTTTAATATCTTAAAAGTATAGGGCATTTCAAGGCATTTGGTACAGAGTTCTTAGCCCCATAACTGCATGCAGAAACTGCAGAATGTTGGAAGAAAGTTAATCCAAATCATAAGAACATGTAGTGGTCACTGAAGAAAATGTGAAACACGTACACACAGTGAAGTCACTGTTTTTAGGAAGGGCATCTGAAGCAGTAAAACTGAAGTAATGAAAAAGTTCTAAGTCCAAATGGCATAAACCCAATGGTTTTATAGTTAAAATATAAAATTAATTATATACTAGCAAGCATATGTAACTTTTCACTGAACTAGGCCTTCATGCTAGATGACTAGAAAATAGCAAATGTCACCCCAGTTTTTAAAAGGGAGCTCAGAGGGGAACCAGGAAATCACAGGTCAGTTAGTCTAAATCTCTTCCAGATATAAGCATAGATAGCTTTAAAAGGGGAGTAGATAGATTCATGAAGCAAGGGCTACCAATAGATTCATGAAGCAAGAGCTACCATGGTAAATCTGAATACTAGTACTGAGAGGCAGCAGTACATAAAGGCCTCAGCCTCTATACCCTGTTTGCCTTGTAGGGCAACTGCCTAGCTGCTGTGTGAAACTGAATACTGAACTATAGTGACTGCTGGCCTCTTTCAGCAGTTTCCTCTTACATTCTTCTGTTCAATTTTTTAAAAAATGAAGCCAAAAATCAACCTAAGTAATCCTTTAAAAAATAATGTAGAACCAAACTGAAGAGCTGCCAGAGTGCTCAGACAGCACACTCAGATACCTAATGGTACTTTTTCATCAAGTTTTTGCTTAATGTATCTTATTCACAAGGACATGATCTGAAATCCATGAAGATTAGCAGGCAGACTATAAACAATTTTTGCTTAGAGCCATAAATATTAATTAACAAATATTAATTTGACTCTCAGCATGAGTACTTTTTAAAAAAAATCTGGGTGTTTTGCATGGGGAGAGCACTTTACTTAATAACCAACTTTGTGGCTGAGGAAGAACGAGGCAAAGTATATTTCAAATTAATTTTCTATGGCCCTCCAGTCGGCTGTTGCATTTTAAAATTTTAATAGAGATATGAGTCACAGTTACTGTTAAAAGGCAAAGACTTGCATGAGCAACCCAGAAGTGAATGAAGCATCTAGCTATTTCCTTCCCATTAAGCAAATCCTCTGAAAGGCATGGGAGAGGTTTTTTTGATGTTCAAGGATCCAATTTATATCATCACCTGGGACACTGTAGGATAGTACCAAATTTTACTATAGTAAAATTCTTAACCTCTCAATTTTCATATTTAACATATTTAGTGGTTAAGGGGGGAGGTAGTGCAGAATACAATTATAGCTGTGCTAAGTATTGGATTATACTTTACACACATGCACACAAGTGTATTGGACCTATACTAAAAACAATGCCATGTCATTGTATTCAGAGGGAAATGGACAAATTTTTTTGTCAACAATCAAAATCAATGTTATGCCATTTTTTTCTTTGTTGTGGTTTCCAGAAGAAGCTTCAGTTATCATTGTGTTCTATCATTAGGGCATTCAAACGACCTTCCAAATGTATTCTTGGAGGTTTCCATGGCCAAAATCAACTGGCTGCTGTCAGTTTTCAGGCCTGTGTGGCCATGGTCTGGTAGATTTCCCCTCCTAATGTTATGCACGCATCTATAGGTTGGCATCTTCAGAGGCCTGTCATATAAAGAAGTTTTCTCTCTGTGTCGTAGTGCGGAATGATAGTGTGGTGGGGTATTTTATTCGTCTTCTTCACAGATTTGTCTTCTCCACAGATTTGCATGTGTCTGAGTGGAGTCCATTTACAGCTGCGCTTGAATATCTCTCTGGTTTTGGGGTTTTTTTTAGTACTAGTAGTCAGTGTTTATGGATTTCCATGGCTTCCTTGTGTAATTTGACACAGAAGCTGTCAAAGTAGGGGATAATTACTGTCTTCAAATAAGATCCTATGGCCGACTTGGTTTAGAGCATGTTGAGTCACTGCTGATTTCTCAGGTTGGATGAGTTGGCAGTGCCTTTCATTTTTTAAAAAAATTATTGTCAAAATGCAAACATCTTCCAAGTATTCATTACTTATGTAATGAATTTATTTGTTTATTTAGTATTGTGGCTAAAAGCCATAACAACATATGGCAACATATGACATATAACCTATAGGATATAACAAATAAAATAATAATACTAAAAATAGCAAACAGTTAACAAGGCAAATTAAGTACAGTGGAACCTTGCTTTTCATCGTCAATTCATCTGGGGAACCTTGGCAAAAACCGAAACTGATGAAAACCAAGGCTCCCATTGACAACCAATGGAGCAGCAGGGGGTCGCCAGTTTTTGCTGCAATTTTAGCATGCACTGCTGGTGAAAACTGGAGAAAAGTGAAGCAGACAATGAAAATTGAGGTAAAATTTTTGCCGAAAGAATCAGCAAAAACCGAATCCAATGAAATCTGAAGGCGACAAAAACTGATGTTCCACTGTAAGTCAATAAACAATATAGATCACAAAGCTAGATGAAGCCTTCAAATCCTATTTAAATATACTATCTTAAAAACTTACCGAGAAACATTTTTTTTCTTTACCATAAATGATAAAAAGGCAACAGTAGTGACTTTAAAAGGAACTGGAGGAGTAGCATGTGCCATGAGAGGACTTTACCATGACTTGAAGCAGTTTAGAACATCTAGTATTAAATAATGGAAAATATAAGATACAGTGAATAAGGTCTTCAGCCTGGTTAGGACATCATGGACAAAACCTCAGATCTATAGGGACTTTATTAAATCTTCCCTGTAAAAATGCAGAAGGCATGCTTTGAAATCTTATGTTCTTAAAAGTTTTTCTTACAGCCAGATGTGTAGGGTCTGTTTAGTAATGAGAGAAAAATGTAACATGTTTTTGAACTCTGCATGTTGTATTGAGAACTTTGAAATTTGAATCCATTTGATATCAGGGGGTGCATCCTCTAGAAGTCATTTACAAATATTATCGATTAGGGTTGGTAGAGGAGAAAAAAATTCAGCCCCAGTTCGGGTTCAGGCCCAGTTCGGGTGTATGGGGTCAGATCCCCCCAGTTCCGTGCCTGCCAGGCTCGGATAAACCTGAACTTGCATTGACATCTGAGATTCTCGGATGCGTTTTTATTTTTTTGCTGTTTTTTGCATTTCAGCCTGAAGAGGGCGCATTTTTAAAGGTATTGGCACCAAACTTTCAGGGTATATTTGGAAGCCTGTCCTGGTCATGCTCCCCATGTTTGGTGCAGTTTGGTTTGGGGGGGCAAGTTATGGACCCTCAAAGGGGGTGCCCCTATCCCCCATTGTTTCCAATGGGAGCTAATGGAAGATAGGGGCACCCCCTTTGAGGGTCCATAACTTGCCCCCCAGAACCAAACTGCACCAAACTTGGGGGGGCATGACCAGGACAGTCTTCCAAAGATACCCTGAAAGTTTGGTGCCAATACCTTTAAAGATGTGCCCTGTGCAGGCACATTTGCCCAAGATTCTTTGGGTTTTTTTGCTTTTCAGCATTTTTTTTTTCAGCAGCAGGCAGCCACAGCATATGGCCTGGCCTGCTACTGATCCATTCATTCAGTAGTCTGTGTCAGAAGCAGCAGCGAGTGGGTAAGTGGGGTTGATTTTTCAGGTGGAGGGGGGTTATTGGAGGGGGGTGGAGTGGGGTGCCGGAGGGGTGTGTGTGTGTGTGTGTGTGTGTGCGTGTGTGCGGCGGCGTGCGGCGCAGTCCCCTCTCGCACTCCTGCTGGCTTGGTGGGATGAGCTGGGGGTGGGGTTTCCCTTTTTCCCCTGCTTGTTTTTTTATGAAATGAAATGGAGTTTGTGCAGGGGATTTGGGGTTGGAGGTGGCAATCGCGAGGGATTCCTACCTAGCCAAGGCGAATGTCTCCTTGCTGGCTGGAAGGGAGTGCCTGGGGGAAGTTTTTCCTGTCTCCTGGAGTTATGGAGCCGCACCCAGGGTTCCTACCTAGCCAAGGCGAATGTCTCCTTGCTGGCTGGAAGGGAGTGCCTGGGGGAAGTTTTTCCTGTCTTTTGGGGTGGGGGGTTGGAGTGGAGCGCCGCCGCTGGGTGGGTAGATGGGTTTGTGTGTGTGCCCCCCACTGCCGAGAGGCCTTCTGCTGGCTGGTGGAAGTTTTTCCTTTTTTTTGAGGGAAAATCCCAAGCGCTGGCCCACTATGCGAGCGCCGCAAGGGAGTTTTTTTTTTTGTTTTCTTTTTGCTTGGTCGACCTCGTGGCTTGGGCCAGCCGAGGGGTGGAAGGCAGTCGGGTGCCACTGCTGCCTGCTGCACTTTAGCTGGCTGGGGCTGGGAAGATTTTTCCCCCAGCTGGCTCGGAGGAGCCACTGCTCGGGGGAAAGGCCCAATCCGAAACACTGGCGTTCGGACTGCGCATAGTTCGGAGGAGGTGGACTCGGGCCCTTGGCAGTCTGAGGCCCTACGAACTAGGGGATCTCAGCCCGAATTGCGGTTCGAGCCGATCCGAATCGCCAACCCTATTATAGATATCTCATTTTTAAACCAACTCAATAGAGGGTAAAAATATGCCTGCAATATGGGAGTCAGCAGGTAAACTCCAGAGCAGGTGCCTGCGTGTGTGTTTTTACACAACCTTGTTGTTTAATCTGTATTTATTGTTTTAATTGCTGCTGAATTTTAATGAGTTAGATTTTATGTTATATTGAGTTACTGTTCTGGAAACAGTCATGTTGTAAGTCGCCTCGAGCCCTTCGGGGATGAGGCGGCATATAAATTTAAAATAAACAAACAAACAAACAAACAAACAAACAAACAAACAAACCCATTGATTCTCTTTCAATAGAACCAAAAGCCACATTTGACAAAGTGCGTATCCAAGATATTTTCAAGTTTGATGTAATAGGTTAATAGTGTTAGATATGCCCTCATATAAATTGATGGTAAGCCTACCTTTGCCCTTTAGTAGGCAACCAGGATTCCTTGGGGGAGACCATGAATTTTTTTAACAAAAGTGTTTTGGATTATCTCCAGCTTATTGAGGATATTCATATTCTATCTTCACACCTTTATGTAAGATATTATCATTTTCTTCAGCCATTGAATGTTTTTGGACAGAACCAAGAGAAGACTTTTTTTATCCAGGGTGAGAGAGCTCCCCAGCTGTTGGCAGAATTAGTACAAAACACAACCTAATTTATACTGCATAGACATGCCATGCTGCCCGGAAATCCCCTTCCCTTTCCCCTTCCCCTCTCTTGCTTGGGCCTTGTATCTAAACACTGTTTGCCTTTCTTCTTTCCTACAAAATATAAGATAAACATAACTGCTGTGAGAAGGAACTCCTCTTCTAGCTGCCCTCCTAGCCCTGCATTCAGGCTTCCCATGTTGTGATTCTCTCCACCCTCCTCTCTGTCATCTTGCTGCTTGCTCCTTCACTCTGCCTCCACCTCCATCTTCTCCCTCTCTGCTCCTCTCCCCTCCCCTCCTTCCTGCCATTCTCCCCCCTCAACCCCTTCCAGCCCTGTCCATAGGCTCCCCACCTGTCCCTCCCCATCCATGCTTGACCTGGTGCCCCACCCCTCAGGGCTTGTTGCCGGGACCCAGGCCGGCTGCGGCCTTCTGGCTCTCAGGGATCACAGCAGAAGATGGCACCAACTGGGGGTTGGCCTGTCCCTGGACCAAGGTCAGACGCAGTTTGCCCGGCTCGGCCAGAGCTGGCCGGATTGCAGGCAGAGTCCGGGGCCTGATCTCGCTCATCGCAGCAGATATGAGTCTCCCCGGAGGTTCTACTGGGTGCTGAAGTTTGCAGGGGTGTTGGGGCCAACGTCCTTTGTTGGGGAAGCCCTGGTTTGTGCGCTGATTGGTTGGGTCCTAGACAACAGCCATCAGTTAGATAATGTGCACATGAGTGCCTGTGTCTTTATAACAACCACTTTTCTTCAGTACAGGACACCAATGAGGCGCCTCTAGCTCAGGACACATCCTGGAGCAATTCTGAAATGTACATCCTCTGTGTCTCAGTTGCAACCGATTTTTTTAAAAGTTATTCTAGAATTAAATTTCTACTCACCACTGGCAATTGTATTTCTAGAGTCCAGCTTACAACAATATAAACTATAACACAGAATGGCACAGGCAAAACAGAGATCTAGGAAAAGGAAGCCATCTGGACTTGATGGAGGACTGCTCCAGAACAGCTACCCTGAGAGTTTGTCTCTTTAAAGAGCCTATGCCACCACAACTGATCAGTGGTGACTTTGTAAGAAAGGCAGAGATCACTCTAGCCCAATATCAGGAAAACCCTGTGAGAAGAGAGGGCCATGAATAGTTTGTCATGCCACTTTTAAAAGCAGCTAGGAAGGGACTACTGAGGATGCCACCGGGCTACCCTCCACAGACCTCTGATAAACAGGAAGTCTGAAGAAGAGAAACAAGGTTCTGAAAACTCCATCCCTCCTGATTCTGAGGAAAACAGTTGATGTATGTTGGCATTGGGAAGCAGCCCTCTGGAAGGACGAGAGCTCAACACTCATCCTTACTACATGTTGGAGTTTTCAAAAGTGCTCTTCCCCGCTCCCTACTTCTGCATTATCTCAGTCTCCTGCTTGCATCCAACAGCTGCTCCTGAAGGTCAACCACAGTCAAAATCAGCCTTTTTTTAAATCTGTGGTGCTTGTTCTACAAGCTCAAGTTCTGCTTGTGCAGGGATAGGATGAGCAATTTTGGAAGGAGTCCATATGCTCTGTGACATTGTTCTGAAAGATTCTCTCAACCATCAACAATAGCTTCAATGGAAGCTGTTGTAGAAGGTGAAAATCACAGGAATTCAAATTGTTTGTTTAATAATCTTGACAAGAACTACAGCAGACCTTTGAAAACATTAAGCAAAGGACTATAACTTTCTGATATGATGGAGCATTTGATACCACAGAAATAGATACCATCTCAACAACTGTCTTGGAATAAACTATATTGCAGCATACTGAAATATTAAAATGTTTATGTATGTTGATAATGTTGATAACTTAATGTGAAAACCCCACTGGAAGGAAACTTGATTATTCTCTAGATTTCCCAATTTATGATATAACAATGCTGGCACAGTAGGATCAGCATTTGCATAATATCTTAATACAGTTAATATTTCTAATGAGGAAGGCCTGAGGGGAAAACTATGAAAGGATTAATATAGATTTTCAACAGGATAATAATTATCACTGAAAACCATATGGCAACATTGCCTAGTAGATAGGATAATGAATGAAAAGCAAGAGAGGCTAGGATTTAGTCTGTTTATCTCATTATGGGACCTTAAGCAACTAAGGTATCAGCTGTATGTCTGACTGTCCTATCTAAGAAAAGAGAGGTGGGATAGGGTATCACACTGTATCTTAAAAACTAATTTAAATAGTGAGTATAGCTAAGTGTAACCAATTGTTGATTCATTTCAGCTCTGGATTTGCTCATGTGACAAAAAATTAATATAAAAAGAAGAAGAGTACGGAATCCTAATAATTTTTCATGGACCAAAGGATGGGAGGTGGGAACATGAATTATAGACCTTGTCTGTACTATGCTGCCAATAACAGAAAAATCAACTACTTGCAGATACATTTCTCTTACAGTGAAAACAAACGGATTGCCATCATTAACAAAATACAGTGGCACCTGACCATTAACTGCTGTGCATTTGTTGCCTATGTTTGGTTTGCTTGTAGTATCAGCAATATTAAAAGCAAAGGAAAATACCCAATGGGAAAAAAACCCATTTAGATAGCACAACTAACTGTCATCAGGAATAGCAGCCTGGGTCCAATCAACTGGTACCAATAATGGTCTTGGCAGGAAAAAAATGAGACTAGTTCTAGAAAGTTCCTATTTGCAAACCTTCTGTCAGAGGTTAACAGGTGAATCCTTTCTTCCAAATGCAGTTGGTTCATTAGTATTGCTGTCAAGGAGACAGTCTTGTCATCTAAAGTAGCAAAATGCAAATACAGACTGACAAAACTTTATTTCATTTAAAACATTTCTATGCTGCTTTGCTACCCAATTCTGAGTTTTCAAGTAAATTAATAAATAAATATCCAAAACAATGTATAACGCATAATATAAAACATACATATATAAACACACTGAAACACACAAACAGGGAGAACTAATTAGTGGTGGAATGCCAACCAAATCAAAAGTCTTTACCTGCCAGTAGAAGATAACAATAGAAGGACACAGATTAATCTCCTTGGGGAGGAAACTCCAGTTTTGGCATCACAGCTGAGATTGCCACCCATCTAGCATCAGAAAAAGGGCTCTGAAGATTATAAGAATAGTCAGGTAGAGATTCATATGTGAGTAGATGGTCCTTAAAAGTATGCTGACCCCAAGCCATATAGAGCTTTAAAGGTCAATACTAACAACATGAATTGATCCTGGAAGCAAACTAGGAGCCAATATATATGGAACGAGACTGGATTGATCTGATCCCTATGACCCACTACATGCATAGGTGTCAAACTCGCGGCCCTCCAGATGTTATGGACTACAGTTCCCATCTGGCAGGGGATGATGGGAACTGTAGTCCATAACATCTGGAGGGCCGCGAGTTTGACACCTGTGCACTACAGTCAGTGTTCTTTATCAACTGCAGCTTTTGGACAGTCTTCAAGGACGGTCCCTAAAAAGCATACCGCAGTAATCTAATCTAGATGTTTCCAGGACATGTAGAACATTGGCAAGATCTTTCCTGGCCAGGAAGGGCTGCTGCTGGTTCACCAGCTGAAGCTAGTGAACGATGCCCACGATCATTACTGCCACATGTTTATCCAACAGGAGGGCTGTGACCATCAGTACCACCAAGTCATGAACTTCTCTCGTTTCATGGAGGGGAGCAAAACTAACCAGAACAGAAGATATCCCTATGAGGGTTAGAATTGGGATGCAGGAGCTCACAGAAGAAAGGGCATATTCTGCTACAAAAACTCCGACAGTTGAAGCACCACCACAGGATTGTGCTATGTGTTAGCTTGCAGTACCACAACAAAAACCATCACAATGTGTGTAGGCAAAGCTTTGTACTCAAAGTGGGCTGGTTAAGTTAGTAAGCACAGTCTCACCTTTTTCTACAGAAATTCCTCTCACATTCTGTGTAGAATGAAGTTGATAAGATTAGCTCTTGTTATTCTAAATTGTATAATGAGACTCTACAAATGACATCGAAAGCATTTCACTTTGAAAAGGCTTATCTGAGTTCAGAGAGTTAGAAATGACTTAAAATATTATTCAACTTGCAAAAGAAATACTCTGAACAACAAGATGCAGGAAAGAACAGAGCAGCACACTGACATTTTCACATGAACTCTTAATGTGCATGGTATTTGCTAGACCATGATATTTGTAATGTCTTGCCATAGTCAATGCCAAGTAAAGGTGAAGAGCTAATTTCAAATACACCTTTACTTTTTAAGCAGATGTACAAAATATTTAAGACAGGAAACCTGATTACACACAAGGCAATGTGTGATGGGGGCAAATGTGTGTTGCTGCAAGTTTCTTGTATGGTAAAGTAAAGGTAAAGTTTCCCCTTCAGTCATATCCGACCCTGGGGTACCACTGCAAGCAGTGATTTCATAGGCAAGCTGTTTTTGTATGGGTATATTTCCTCAAGTCCCACTTTCACTTGCTATTCTCCCCGCAGCAAGCAAGACCAGTTCTAGCATGAATTTAATTTTGCTTTGCAGCCAGAATGGGCAGATTTGCCAGTGGGCACAGCTTTTCTCCAGACCTCTTCCTTTTGCCCACAGCCAGCCTACCTAGTCTCCCTCAACCTGCTTTGCTCACTTCCCCCTTGTTGCTGACTCCTTCCTGATTCTTTAAATGCTTGTATTGATACACTGATATAGTAACAATACAAGTAAATACACTGATATAGTAAACATTGATATAGTAACAATACAAGTGTCCTGCCGGGCGGGTCCCTCACTGACCCCTGCTGCTAACCCACCTTCCCCGTCTGGATGCTAGGGAACTTGGCCTCTACTCCGTTCTCAGGGGAGTGGACTAACTGGGACAGCTGCTTTAGCCACAGGATGCCCCGGCTGTCCACAGCTGGCCCAGAGTTCGCAGAACTCTGGGCAAGGAGAGCAGGGAAGCCTCCCTGCTAGCCCTTGGGCTGTTAGTTTCTCCCTCCCTTTCAGTTTCTTTCCCCTGGGGTAGTTTGCCGCTCTCCCTCCTCCTCTGGACCTTCACCCCTGCCTTCTTCTCCTCTCCCACCCTTAGGTCTTCCTCCCATTGATCCCCTCCCTGTCTCCCTAAGTCTTTTGTCCTCTCCTCCCACGCATCCACACACTCCCTCCTTCCCTCCTTCCCGTTCTCTCCCCCTCCCCTCTCGGACTTCCCCTCTTTCATCTGCTCCTTCATTGGCCGGGGGGTTGAAAAGCCCTCCCCTTTCCTCCAAACTCCCAGCCACCGCCCATCGTCAGCACAACAGGGCTCAGCTGTTCCTGCTTGCCCGGCACGGCCCTTCCCTGGTTGCCACGGCGACCGAGCTTGTCGACACCTCGTTCCTCGGCCGGAGGAACAACGTGTCCTTTCCTGCCGGCCGGGCCTCGCACGGGCCCAACGACGCGGCGATGGGTCTCCCCGTCTCCGGCGGCGTCCTGCGTTGCCGGGGGGACCAGTCGTGGGCTGGGAAGCCCGGCTGCAGAGGGGGTCGGGGCTACGGCCGGGGAGGGGGTCGGGGCTACGGTCGGGGAGGGGGTCAGGGCTACCCCCGCTCCCGGACAACAAGTAAATGCTTGTATTGATACACTGATAGAGTTGACTTTTGCAAAGGAACAGCACAAGCAGGGTCTCTTTCTGGCTCCATCCTGCCTCCCCCACTTTGCATCTGCCCTCCCTGATCATTGGGAGGGCATTTTAAAAACTTTCTTTCAGACAAGCTTCTATTTTAAAAACAAGCCTCTCTCTTTTGCAGCAGCAGCAGTGTGTGTGTGTGTGTGTGTGTGTGTGTGTGTGTGTGTGTGTGTGTGTGTGTGTGTGTGTGTGTGTGTGTGTGTGTGTGTGAGAGAGAGAGAGAGAGAGAGAGAGAGAGAGAGAGAGTAGGGGAAGGGAGCAGAAAATAATATCAGTGAGATTTGTGTCTTTAAGGCTGTTGATGGGTGGAGTTAAGAGAAACAGCAAATGGAGAGGCCAGTTGAAACTTCAGCAAGCAACTGTGGGGCAGGCACTGGGTGGCCTCCTCATGTGTAAACAGAGAAACATGAAGAGAACCCTCTGAAAGTCCACTGCATAGTCCCGAGATAAGCGTTCTCTGTGTAATCAGCCAGGGGAACCTTATGGAGAAATGTATGAAACTTATGAAAATGAAACATTTAGAATAGTGGTTTTCATACTCTGTTCAGGAACCCTGACTAACATATGGCTCCTGAAAAACTTATGTAAGTTAGCTCAGGACTAAAGACTGTGAATGTTAGATAAGTTTCACTAAGGCCCCTTCCGCACACGCAAAATAATGCGTTTTCAAACCACTTTCACAACTGTTTGCAAGTGGATTTTTCTATTCTGCACAGCTTCAAAGAGCACTGAAAGCAGTTTGAAAGTGCATTATTTTGCATGTGCGGAATGAGCCTAAGTAACAAGTTGTCCATCACTATCAACTTTCCCAACAATGTACAAGAAGACTGATAATGTTGGTGACATTACAGTATACTCAGATCATTCATGGGTAAACCACTTGCCCAATGGGCTATGTTTACCATTACTAAATATATGCTCTAGGACAAATCAGTATTCATTATTCAGCATATGAGAGTTTGTTCCACAGAACTCTTCTTCTGGTAAAAAAAGGAAGAAAACATTCAGTGGGTTAATTCAGATATATATCAGAATAGGTCAATTATGTGCATGGGACCAGACTGAGAAGTAAAGTTACCTATGTTGTAAAAGCAGTGCTGATTATGATATGTTTCAACAGTATTCAGTATGAGTGTCTGTATGAGTGTCTTTGATTTTTGGTAAAGCAAATATTTCAAGCTAATAGGAACTGCTAGGGTTTACTGGTCAGAGATTTTCCCTTCACCCAGGCTGTTGTTTATCAAAATAGGGTCAGACACCTAGGGATTCACAAGAATACTCTGGAGTTGTAACTTGTGACTGCTTCATAAAGACTGAGCATAAGATGTCTTCATACCATTCAACAACAGAGCCATCTTAATTTTCTATGAATGGAAGCAAGGAATCTCCATCAGCATCCTCCTATGCCAAAGGACTAAAGTACTTAAGATTTATTCACATGAAAGAAGAATTGCATCCTACTCAATTGGACTGGCCTATCTTGAAATAATGTATCATACCTTTCTAAATAATGTTTTTTAAATATTGTAGTTGCACAGTAAACAGCATGAATCATAAGGAACCTATTAATCTTTGAGAGCTTGTGCAATTGAGATTAATTGGCTTGCGCTCATAGACAATATTAACAGTTGCAGAAGTTAAAAGAATATCTAATTCATAAATGGCATACCTAGTCATCAGCCTCCCCCTGGATCTGGAAACAAAATGTGTTTCAGAAAGAAGCTAAGATATAGATACTCCATTAGGGTATGTTGACATATCAATAATTCAGCTTGATTTATAAGGCACAAGGGAAACTATGTTCAAGTTTTTATACCCATTAAGAAAGGATGAAAAATAAATAAATACAGAATTAAAGTTTTATCAGTCCTCCAGTGCAAGAAAAAATTTTAAGCTATACAATTAAGTGAAATCTTCAGGGATTTTCCAGAGTTGGTGTGGAGGATTTTGAGATGTAATAGGAGTACAGGGAGAACAGTGTTCAAAAATAGCTAAAAAATGACAGAAGAAAGCTATGGAGAATAAACATACCAATGCAATACTTGTAGAGATATTAGTATGGTACCACAGTTAGTATTCCTAGAATGCTACATTGTGTTTCACATCAATAAATATCTGTAATGTTTCTATGCATATTTAACTAGATGTAAAACCAAATAAACTAAGTGGAATCTACTACACAGTAATCATACATAAATGGGGTTCAGCTCAAATTAGTCATTATTGAAGGCCTTTGAAGGCACTTGGACTTCAGTTAGTAACAACAAAAGTATTGAGTTAGTTTCAGTAGTTCCAGCAATGGGGACTTAATGAGAACATTAATTCTTGAACTCATCATACCTTCTGTCCTCCTCACCCTCTGAAATGTTTGTTTCTTATTGTAATTCATAGATAAATGGAACACAACCAAAACATTTGTTTGACATTCAAAAGTTAATATGGTATAAACAAAACCTTCAATTGCTTCCTTCAAATGATTAACTCATTCAGTCATTTATAGATCTGACACAAGGGAAAAAAACACCTTTATCTGTAAGGAGAAACGTGGCTTACAAACTCCTTTTTCTTCTTCTCCCCACAATAGACACCTTGTGAGGTAGGTGGGCTGAGAGAGTTCTGGATGAACTGTGCCTAGCTGAAGGTCACCCAGCAGGAGTGGGAAAACAAATCCAGTTCACCAGATTAGAGTCAGGTGGAGGAGTGGGGAATCAAACCTAGTTTTCCACATTAGAGTCCACTGCTCTTAACCACTACATCATGCTGGCTCTGAAGGATTCTTAAGGGAATCTCTACATCCAGATGTAGTCAGAAGTAGTCAGCTTCTGAATACCATTGGTAGGACGCAACATGAGGGCCATGTGTGTGTCATACAGATCTTTGGTCTTAGTCCTCTAGGGTAACTGCCTGTTCACTTTGTGAATCAAGATGCTGGATTAGATGGACCACTGGTCTGATCAAGCAGGGCTTTTTATTCTTAGTGATGTTAACAGATAGCACAAAACATTGCACTGTTATCCTGCATCACATCCAAACTTTATTTGACTGGGATAACTTTGAAAAAAATAAAAGGGGGGGAATGGTCCCCAAGTGATGGATATCTGCATATTGATTTGCTATTTTGGGCATCTTATTGTCCCTGAAGGTTTTTCTTTCACCTTGAAAATGGGACTGGGAAAATATTTGGTGCAGCTATAAGTGTGACATTAAAAAAGTATTTTAAGGAATTGGTTTAAATGTCAAAAAATTAAAAAATGAGGCCACTGTTAGATATTCATCAGTGAACAATGGTTTCACAATGGCCGCTTCCGCACGGAGGCGGAAGCAGCCGGGTCAGCGTAGCCGACGTGAAATACCACCACTGGGACCCATCCGCGATGGACGGTCCTAAAGAACTGGGAAGATCTACCGCTTTGCGCCGTCACCTGGTGGAGCATTTCCGAGTCTCCGGCCCTCTGTTGTCAGCCTGGGGACACGCCTCCCCTGCTCTGCGTGCCTGCTTCAGCGTCGCAGAGCAGGGGGGCGTGTCCCCAGGCCCCGGTGACGCGCCGGAGGGCCAGAGACCAGGTAAAATGACGGAAGGGAGTGGGAGAGTGGGGAAGTGCCTGGTGCCGCTGCCATTCGTGACCGCGGCTCCCAGCCGGCATTTCCAGGAAATTGCGCTTCCAAGCGCACTCTGGAAACGCTGGCTTGGCGCTGGTCAGATGGCGCGAGGGCGGCGCGGCTGCGCAGCAGCTGCGCCCCCTGTGCGAATGGCTCCCTGGGGACGGTGTTTTTGCCGTCCCCAGGGCACCATACAACACTCGTGCGGAAAGGGCCATTGATTATCCAACAACTGCAGAAAGGAGCAATTCAGTAAACAAGAAATAATCAATAAGTTTGTTAACCCTGCTATCACAGAGTCAATTTTCATATTCATTATAGCTCCTTAAACAAGAGGAAAAATTGTTTCAGAAGTCTTCAAAACTTTGGTTTCTGTAAATAATTAAAATGGAAAAAATCCTATGAATCTGAAACTGACAAGCTGCAACTATCTGACACCATTACAAAGAGAATAACTTTGTGCTTGCCTAAAGACTATATTCTAATATTTAATATCTGCCACAACATCAGAAAAGAAAAAGAATTCTGCAAAAGCTAAGCATCATCCACACAAGTATCGATGTTCCTTCCCCTGGAAAGGTTTAGCTTAGCTTCCCCTGGAAAGGCTTAGCTTGTATAGTTATTTCCTAGACATTTAAAAAATATAAAGCAAAAAACTGTTTAGCATAGGGCTGAGGCAGAAAACACAGTTTAAACTACTTATAACACATACTGAAAATATACAAGTTCTAGCATAACAGTCTCATCTTTGAGTCTCCTCTTGAAGCCTTATCTTTAGCTTCAAGCAGTAGGGTTGCTTTCCCTATGATGCTGCTTTTCTACTATTCCAGCATAGTACTGATTTTGTTTAAAAAGTCTATTCTGTAAATATCAATCCCTTTTGGATTTGGAGCATGCTGCAAGCTGCTTCATAAAGATCAACCTACCAAGCAAGCATTCAGGGTTAGCTTAGTGAAATCCAAAGCAAATTTAATGAGGTAAAGGGAGGGGGGATTCAGAAAATGGGAAGAAAACAATTCTGGATTCCAAAGGATATGAACAAATGTATGGTGGAAGGCTTTCACAGCTGGAAAGCCACAACTCACTGTTGTGGATTTCCCCATGACACAATCACTCCACACAACTCCACAAAGAGAAACAAATCTTACCTTGACATGCCTCTGAAAATGCCAGCCATAGATGCAGGTGAAACGGTAAGAGCAACAACTACCAGACCACAGTCACACAGCCCAGAAAGCCCACTACAGCCAGATATGAGCAAAATTATAAAACTTGATTAAAAGGTAGCAAGAAACTGGATGCAAAGCCATGAAAAATTTTAAGTACGCAATTCTGCTACAGCATCTTGGAGAAAAGACAAAGTTACAAGGCAAACATATTTCTGCACTGGGAAATGGTGGAAATTGCTGATGGAAGAGGGAGGAAGAATGGTTCTCATTCTTCACTTCTGTGCATTAACCATCATGGCTATTATTCCAGACAATTAGCACAACTGAAGAAAATAACTTTCCCCGGGTAGGAGAAACTGCTGGGGAAGAGGAAAGTGGACTGGAAGCATCACCATCTTCCAGTGTTGGATTACTGGATCTGTCCCTATGTCTGAATTGGCAAACTTTGGTTTTGTCCCTACCAGAATTAAACCACCGTTGGAAATCTCGCTTTTTGTAAAGATACTATTATTTCCAAAAGGAAAAAATATTACAGTACAATAAATAATGCTAGATCACTCTTTTCATTTTAGAAACTGTAGTAATGCACTGCTGACCCAGCAGCGCCGTGGTAGAACGTTGGGACGCCAACGGACCTACGGCCTTCTGGTCGCACCGCACCCCCACTCCTCATCCCCCTATGAGTCACGGGTCATGAACTGTCTGGCTCAGTCACCGGGCGCAGGGACAATGGTCTTGCCCCCAGGTGAGGATTAGGCTCAGACGCTTACGCTCCTCTCCGCACGTAGCCAGGTGAGATCATGCATCACATGATGATCTCCAGGTCTCCCGGTCTCCCGCTCATCTCCCTACCCACCTCCTTTACACGCCCACAATGAAACCCTAATAAAAGGTGCCAGAGACCAGCACAGGGCAGAGTTGTCAGGATCACGAAATCCCGCGCTTCCTGTTGCTGACGCTCTCCACCAGATGAAACCTCCTCCGCGTCTCGCCTATTCCTTAGCGACGACCCTGCGGGGATGACTACAGAAACCTCACCTTATAGTGGAACAGCAAACCCACTGTTTACCAATTCAGACAGAAAAGCAAATTTTTGTTGGCTACAACCCCAGAATATATATTTATTTGGCCACTCATGAAGACAAGAAGATCAGTGCTAGCTCAAAGATTCACATAGCAGTACATTATAGATCACCATTACACTTGAACCAAACTGGAGTGTGTTAACTGCTTACAGAGGCTGAAGTTGAACTTTTTTGTAGGAATTGCATAGAATCATAGATTTCTGAAGGCATATTACACATTTGTAACAAATACTGATGAATTTCCTTATTATGTATCCATCTGAATGAAGAAAAACTTGCCTTTTTACCTATGAAGACTCTTACCCTATCTGACAATCTAGACAACTTGATTGCATACCAAGACAGGCTTCAATGTGGCTTACATCCCTTGCTCATCCTAGCCAATCTCTTCCCCTAGGGTTTTCCTTTTGCTTTGATTTTTTTAGGTCTTCAAGGCATTGCCAAAGTTGGTTTTACCCTTATTCATTTATGAAATTAACAAAGAAATAGTTCAAGAAAATTCATACACATTCTGCATTTTGACAGTAAGCAAACAGCAATTATCCAAAGTACATAATTGCACCATAATGCACTGAAGGAGAAAATAGTGAAAAATACATCTGAGGAGAGTTGCAGAAATGAGCCTCTGACAACTCATAAACCATTGAAACAATTAATGCAGTGGATTAGCAGTGAACGTAATGTTAAAATGTGTTCAACTTTAAAGGGTATCTAACCCCACCAGCCTTTATATAGGAATTGTGGTGACCAGAGAAAATTAATTGGTAAATGCTTTACAAAAGTCATGCAACTGTCAGCAATTGAACGTCAGTCTATGGAGAAAAAACTCAGTGAATAGAAGAAATGAGTTTCCTCAAGTTTCTATGAGATAAATGGTACACTGGAGGGATAGATTATATTCAGGGTAAGCACACTATCCCACCCTGAATTCTCTCTACCACTCCAGAAACCTGCACATTTTAAAGAGAGTCTTTACATACCAAATAAGGTTGGATGAAAAGTATTACTTGGGATGCTAATTAATCATATTTCATCATCCCTTCCCAAAATTATGTTGAGGAAAAGGACCCCAAACAACTGAAAAAGGGCATTTTCCAAACTCAATTCCTTCACCAACGCCCCCCCTTCCCAATTTCCCATGCAGGGGTGGAGGCAGGGGCGTAACGAGGCAGCCCTGGGCAAACTGTAGCCCTGGGCAAAACCTGAGTTGGATGCCCCCCCCATGGGCGGCCACTCCACCACGACCAAATTTTTTTGCACCAGGACATTGGTGCCTGCAGGGGGTGCATTTTTAGACATATCAGCACCAAAATTTTGGCATATCATCAAGAGACTGTCCTTATGCTACTCCCCAAGTTTGGCGAAGTTTGGTTCAAGGAGTCCAAAGTTATGGACTCCCAAAGGGGGTGCCCCATCCCCCATTGTTTCCAATGGAAGCTAATAGGAGATGAGGGCTACAGTTTTGAGGGTCCATAACTTTGGCCCCCCTGAACCAAACTGCACCACACCTGGGGGGTATCATCAGGGAAATCTCCTGATGAGACCCTGAAAGTTTTGAGACTGTGCCTTCATAAATGCCCCCCCCCAGCCTGCACACCCCATGGACAGCAATACAGAAAACTCAATGCAGAACAAAGATTCTTGGGCAAATTTCTGGGATGTTCCTGCAGGGGGCGCATTTTTGGATGTATCGGCACCAAAATTTCAGGGTATCATCTGGAAACTGTCCTGATGGGATCCTCCCAATTTTGGTGCAGTTTGGTTTAGGGGGTTCAAAGTTATGGACCCTCAAAGGGGGTACCCCATCCCACATTCTTTGCTAAGGAGATGGGGGCTACCCTTTTGAGGGTCCATAACTTTGGACCCCCTGAACCAAACTGCACCAAACCTTGGGGTGCCATCATGACAGTCTCCAGATGATACCCTAAATTTTGGTGATGATACGTCCAAGAATGCCCTCCCTGCAAGAACATCCCGAAATTTGCCCAAGAATCTTTGTTCTGCATTGAGTTTTCTGTATTGCTGTCCATGGGGGTTGCAGGCTGGGGGGGCACATTTCTGAAGGCAAAGTCTCAAAAATTTCAGGGTCTCATCAGGAGACTGCCCTAATGATACCCCCCAGGTGTGGTGCAGTTTGGTTCAGGGGGGCCAAAGTTATGGACCCTCAAAACTGTACCCCCCATCTCCTATTAGCTCCCATTGGAAACAACGGGGGATAGGGGCACCCTCTTTGGGAGTCCATAACTTTGGACTCCCTGAACCAAACCTCACCAAACTTGGGGGGTAGCATAAGGACAGTCTCCTGATGATACCCTGAAATTTTGGTGCTGCTAGCCTAAGAACAGCGCCCCCTGCAGGCCAAAAATGGAAACCACTAAAAATACCCAAAAACGAACCCAGCATTTTGATGCCCCCCACAAGGTGATGCCCTGGGCAGCTGCCCACCTTGCCCAATGGGCATTACACCCCTGGGTGGAGGCGAGAAGCAGAATATCCCTCGACACGTTGAACAATTCAAGTTTGTGAAGTTCCCTGATCACCCATATACAAGCTTCAGCAATCAGGACAATTATACTGTAGAGTAGACCAGTATGCAGTTTTAACCTAAACAATCCAAACAAACACCGATGACAAAACTAGACAGAGGTGCCAACACACTAAGTTGGACTCAGCTTCCTATTCACTGACAGGGGTATGGGAAGTGGCCAGAAACATGTTGTGTGCACCTGGTTTTCTCCTTGAACCTGCAGGACAATACCCTGGTGTGAACAAAGGCCTTAAACTACTGATATGATTACTTCCAGAAATGGGCTAAGGGAAGAAGTAACAAACTTAAGACACAGCCATTACTACCTCCTTCCTCACTGGTGAAGGCTGGGTGCACTAAGAGTTTCTAGGTTTCCCCCCACTCCCTAGCTGGTGGTGTTTTGTGGGCAGAGGTGATCAGTGTTGCTTATACCTGCCCTTGTCAGACACTCACCATGATTGTCTGGATCAGAAGAAAGCACCTGAAGCACTTGCATCGCTTCTGATGCTTGCCCCCAACTGATAGATGGGATCTATTGGTTAGGCCTTAAATCCAAATACAGTTGGTTTACACCTGTTTCAAATCTGTCTCTGTTTAAATGCGTATGAGTGTCTGTTCATCAGTTGCCATTATCCCAAACTAGAATCTAGCCACTTAACATTTACTGGAGATCTGGGCAACCAGTAAAGAGTGTCTCTGTGCATGTGGAAAGGGAAATATTTCCCAGCTACCAGTTCCCTTTTTTCTCTGTGCATGTACTGAATAGCTAGGCACAAGGGCAGAGGTGGGATCCAGCAGGTTCTCACAGGTTCCCAAGAGTCGGTTACTAATTATTTGTGTGTGCTGAGAGGGGGTTACTAATTGGTGATTTTGCCACATGATTTTTGCCTTAGTTATGCCCCTCCTCTCAGCAGTAGCGCACAGAGCTTGAAGCAGTCTAGCAGGAGGTGCATCGGCGTGCATGGCAGCCTGCGCCTGCGTGCATTCGTTTCCCGCCCAAGGACCAGCGCAGCAGCTGCATCCTTGCCACAGCCCTGCCCAGGAATGCCCTGCTCCCGGAATGCCCAGCCACGCCCCCAGAATGCCCCGCCCAGCCCCTTTGGCGCTACACCACAGTTTGAATCCCACCACCATGGGAACCTGTTACTAAATTTTTTGGATCCCACCACTGCACAAAAGGAGATTTTTGTCTCTTTCTTAAACATAAAAAAACTTTATAACAGGTTAATAAACCAGAACATACTACAAGGGGAAATGACTACCACACACTAACAGCAATGGGAAATCTAGGAAAAGGAAAGGAAAAATCGCATCTCTAGTCTAACCTTAACATTACAGTGTCATCTCTGCTTTTGAAGTATCATGGAGCAAACAGTGTTCCTGGCTCCTGACCCGCTCCTGATATTTGAACAATGTTAACAGGTTGCTCAGACATTTTAAACCCTTCTCGCCCTAGGTGGCTGGAAATTACTTATCCAATCCAGAGTAAGGGAACCTTCTCCCCACTTCGAACTGTAGATCCCCACTTCCAATCAACCTAAAGCTCGAGTCACTCACATTTTATTACCGCACTCATGTTTTGGCAATCTTGTCCTTCTGAACAGTTTGCCTTCTGGAATTTGCACATTTTATAGACTTTTCCCTGGGAAAGACTACTTCCCAAAGCACTGGGAACTCCCTTAGTGAGCATTAAAGCACCTTGCATCTCTCATCCATGATAAGGCCTATTTCAGACTTCCAATCAGCACCATACATTTGATTACTGTATCTTTGGTGTTTATATGCTCAAAAGGTGACTATTAGGAAGGCCCATCTGTACCCACCCACCAAGTCAGTTCTCTCACTCATGTACCATCTCTAAAGCTGTTACTTTTTATACTAGTGTATAAGAAGAAAAAACTGTCTACATATCTCTGTGAATGTCTTTGGCATTTTAAGTTGCAGAATGGTTCCTCATACAGAGCAATTCATAGGTTATGTTATCAAAGCTCAATACTATTTTGGCCTAATCTAAAATGTGGTCTTTTAAAATATTTTGTTGATACTTGAGATGAAGTTGATAGCTGGTGTTAAAACTGATGACATTTTTTGTGTAAAAATGGAATAACAAACAGAACAGGAGAAACAGCCAAGAAATCAGATAGGTCTAAAATGCTCACAACAAATATGTACAAAGCTGTAAAAAACCTTAAATGTGGATATTTGTATAGCCCTAGAAACACAGTGTGTCAACATCCATTGACTCAATGTGCATTCTAAAAATGTCACATATCCGAAGGAATACTGAATCTTTCAGTCTCAGTCCTTTTCTGGAAGTTACATAGAGATGGACTAATGAACTCAGAGCTTACATCACTGCACTTACGTTAAATCTTATCCCCTTTGGTTTATTGGCCTTGGCCATTCATAGGAGTTTTCTTTGACCCTTCCTCATTGCAAAATTTGCCTTATAGCTATGGGAAAGGGTACTTATTTGTACTTATAGCATAGAAGCTGAAAACCAAGGTGAACAGGAACAAATACATGACATAAAGAGGTTGTATTTTCCTCCAGTAATTTTTATTATTATTTCATAAACTCCCCTCCAGGTAATCTTGGGCATCTCAGTGAATATCAATCTTCACACAGCAGGTTCTGATGAATACTCCAGCTCATCATGGAATGAAAGGGCAAAAATAATATAAGAGCTCAGGAAATATTAGTGGGCTCAGCATGTCTGGGATGTTTATGACTAGTGAGCCATGAACATGATGCAGAGGATTGTTGTCTTTTTTCACTTGAAAAAGCTAGACAAAAATCAGTAGGTATGTCAATAATCAGTTTGAATTAGGTAACTGCAAGCAAATATCTAGATTTTATAGGTAGGGGAACTTACAAAATTAACAGTTCTGAGTTCTTCTCACTTAATATGGTTATCAGCTTCCCATAGGGCCTAGAGATCCCACAGAATCAGTCAGCTTTTCTGAAGAAATGGCTGCTTTGGACAGTGGACTCTGGAATTATAATCTGCAGAGGTGCCTCCCCTCACCAAAACCTGCCCTCTACAGGCTCCACTATCAAATCTCCAGAGTCTATCAAATCTCCAAATATCCATCTATCAAACCCAGAGTTGGCAACCTTATCTCTCTACATTTTGTTCCTGAGATTTTGCAGAGACAAGGCTGTATTACCCCAATACCCAATAAAGACATGAGACCTTAGCATGAATTTAACTAGTTTATGTAAAAAAAACAGTGAATCTATGCAATTAACTATGTTAATATTTAATTGAAGGCAGGCTGCTTTTGTTTTGGCAAATCCACCCTGGACCAAACTCAACTAGCAGCTACTGCCAGGATTGTTTGACATTGCCAGCATATACAATGCAAAGAGATGTTCAGCCCCAACCCTGTTCCCTGATGTGCTGTGAAGCCACTACTGGGTTCAGGAAGATGTTGCTGACCACCAAAGGTGCTCCTTCACATGTCCTATCCTGCCATCAAGCAAGTGATGGTCTGATCAGAACACACCCTCCATCAAGCCCAATGGCTCAGGGTGCTCGCCGCTGCAACCTATCTATCCCACCCTATCCCTGCCAAACTAGTTACAGCGTAAATAGTCAATGACAAGGCCTAGTTAAGCTATTAATAACCACCAAGCCTGAACATCACAAAGCAGGTGAAAAAAAGCCTCCTGCAAAATCCATGCAGAGAAGGAGCCCAAAAAAATCCTGTCCTCCCAATGATGACTAGCTAATCTTGTGATATTCAAGATAGGATGGGTGGGTCAGCAACATGAGGCAAAAGCTGCCAGGAATGCATCAAATAGTGATTCTAAGTGCAAAGATTCACCTCAGAATTATTCTCTTAATATCCACTGTACTTCCTTCTTTCTGACTTACACTTACTGTTCTGCTCCCCAAGTGAATCTGTTTTTGGTGCCCTGTACTTGGCTAGGACAGAGTGGAGGAGACACAAGCCAGGTTCAACAGTTCAAACAATAGGTTTATTACTGAGGAGAATCCTCCCTTGGGTCTGTCTAAATCAAAGTATTTGCTTGTCTTGAGCAGATTTGAAGCTGTAGACTGTATCTTCTCTTGGTTGCTTTCAAGAAAGTCCACTGTATCTTGCTTCCTTTTAGTTGCTGTCCAAGGGTGGACCTACTTTGCATGAAACCCTTCCCAATAATACACACCACTACATTGCTGGGGTAATAAAATTGGCCATAGCCATTTTATTGAGCAGAAGCATGAGGCTAAGCATGGGTCTGGATCTGGTCATGCGGGTTGAAGCTCTACATGGCGGACGCCTGTACCTGAGCTTCGCTCTACTGTGGGGCTCTGCCGGGCAGCCGCTCCTGGCAAGAGGTGTTCCCCTTTTGGCCCTGTTTGGCAGGGCGGTCGCCTCTTGCCATTGTCGCCGTTCCCAAGGGGAAGGCCTAGTTCCCTAGCTCCCTTCCCCTTGCCCTCCCAGATCAATACCCATGCGCCCAACTGCCATGTATTTAGGCTATGACAAAAGAAGCATGCATTAACACACAAGAAAATTAGGGAGGGTGGGCGGGCGAATCAACAGCCAGAGAGCATATGGATGACACAAAGGATGGTGAGCCCCTTTAAAGGCTCATTCGCCCCTCCTTTGCTTCGGTGACTCAAGCCCTTGCCAGCCATGGCTCCTTTCTCTCTTCTGCTCTCACTCGGTGGCATCTGCTGGTTTCGCCTCTCCACATCCCAAGCAGCAACCACGGCCCAGGGTAATTCCCAGCCGTCTTTCTTTCAGTCTTTGTCTGGTTCTAATTGCTGTTAACCTTAATTTGTGCTCTATATATCACCATAGACTACTATGGACCACCATATACATCACAAATATTACAATCCCCACCTACCCTTGGCACCTCGCTCTAACTGACTGGTTAGAGCAAAAACAGGGGATTGCTTGGTATAAAGAAGGAAGACTTTTGGGAAATGTCTTAAAGGGACAGGGGCTAAGTAAAATTCCCTCCCTTAGAAGACTTTACAATGAACTAAACCCATGCTAACTATGGGGAAACTGAAGCTTAATGGGGAAATAACAAAAGCCTCTGTGGGGGCATGACACTTACTATACCATTACATTCCCGGGTTGATTCCCATAACCATCGTTAAAAGTGGTTTTAAAGCCATTTCTGTAATGTTTTAGCTTCAAGACTTAACATTATTTTTATACTCAACTAAGGTTTGCTCAGCAATTTAAGCTGTAGACAAATGTACCATTAAATGCACAGCATGTCTCTTTAGGGATACTGCAGTCTCTGAAGATATATGTATATTCGTAAACACATGGGAGAAGATGAAAGACAAAGAACAATAAGCTGTGATTGGTTGTGACAGTCTACTGCAATTCTACCATTTTCAAATGCCTATCTTCCAGTTTCATGTTATATATGCTCACCTCTAGACACATGGTGAGTCAAGTGCCAGAAGCATCTGCTGCACAAACTGTGATTTGGGCCTTTGAACAAATGTGCACTAATTATCAGAATCATGACAGTGGTTCAAAACATGCTGAGGTCATGCTTTTGAGGCAAGTTTTGCTGAGGCTAGTGTTTGGAAATTTGAATGTTTTTATTTTCTGAAAGAGTAAGTAGTAACAACCATATTTTTGTATGTTTTCTGAACAGCTATTGAGTGCCTTGGAAACTACCTTGCTGAAAAATCACTTTAATTCAGCTACTGATTGACTGACTGGGAGAGAGATGGCACATTTTCATAGTATGCTGTCAGAAAATATAAATGCTAAGTACAATACAGTACAATGTTTGTACTGTAACTTCAGATATGTGACTGTTCTAAAGAAATTAGGTTTTTTAACAATTTGCTTTGTTCACACCGCTCTGGTGTTGGTTTGCATTGATGGTTCTAAATTTGTGTCTGGGCCCAGTTCAAGGAGCTGATGTTGATCTTGGTTTGGTAGCAACATACTTTGAGGATTGTCTATTCCATATGAACCTACCTAATCACTACATTCTTCTTCTGAGGCTCTGTTTCAGGAGCTCTCTCCTTCGGATGTTAGGGAGTGGCAAACTGAAAGAAGGCCTTAAAACCATGTTAAAGAAGTTATGCTACACTTCTGACAGTATCTTCCACTAACTCGGGGTCCCGTGTCTTCAAGATGAGAAGTACACATAGCAAAAGATATTCATAATAATTTTGTAGGGATGAGCTGCTGACCCAGCAGCACCGTAAGTAGAGCGCTGGAACACCGGCGCTCCTACGGTCTTCTGGTCGCACCGCTCCCCCACCCCTCACCCCCCGATGAGTCACGGGTCATGAACTGCCTGGCTCACAACCACCGGGTGTCCCAGACAAAGGGACAATGGTCTTGCCCCCAGGTGAGGATTAGGCCCAGACGCTGATGCTCCTCTCCGCACGTAGCAGCCAGGTGAGATCATGCATCACATGATGATCTCTCAGTCTCCCGCTCTCCCGATCTCCCGGAGTTCCCCCCGATCATGCTTCTACACGCCCCCGCTATAATCATAATAAAAGGATTGCCAGGAACCAGCACGCGGCAGAGTCGCTAGGAATTACGGACGCACCAGCGCTCCCGCTGCTGGCGCTCTCCACCAGATGAAACCTCTGTGTCCAGCCTCTTCCTTAGCGGCGACCGGGGGGGGGCGACTACAAGCTTATTATTGCTGAAACCCGGGAATCCCTCAAGCCTCCACCCCTGCTTACCGTCGCCTGAGGAAAGGGCAGCGGTACCGACGGCGATCATTCGGCGCATCCAGGAACCCACCTACCGGTACCGCCCGTCCGCTGGGTCAGCATCCAGGGACTCGAGTTCTAGGACACTCTCTCTCGTCTGACGAACCAACGGTAAGTATGGGAGCTTGCAAAAGCAGGGCTTATGACAAGCACGTTAGCGAATTGAAAGCACTAGCGAAATGCGGCAGGGTCTCCATAAAGAGAGGGGAGCTGCGCAAATTGGTTGAGGAGATTGAAGCTCAATGTCCATGGTACCCAGAAAGGGGGACATTGAATCTTAAGGATTGGGAAAACATCGGGCGCACTCTTCACACAGAGCCTCGCGTGCCGATATCACTGCTACTGACGTGGAGGCAATGTTATGTCGCCATCAGCCTGCAGGTCTATGGCTCCCTTGCTGTAGATCGCCCTCCTTTCGACCCTTCAGCTTCAGTTTCACCCCCGGAATTTTCTCTATCCACTAAATTGGACTCCTGTCCTCCCTCTGCCTCCCTTGCTTCCCTTCCTCCTTCAAATTCTCCCGCGGCTCGGCCGCCTCCTCCCTTCGCTCCGCCTTCATTTTCTAAAGCCACCGCACCTCCGTCGGCGCCATGTAATGGCGCGGGTTTCAAAACCCTAACAGAGCGTATTAGCCACGATCTGCAAAAGAAGGAAACCCTGACGGAAGATGATGCCGACATCCTTGCCATGTGGTCCGTCCACTACACAGATAACGAGGGGGAGGATGGCATCATTCGGCGAGTTGTCGAGTACCGCCCCCTAGGTTTTAACATTCTCACTGAGCTCCGCAAGGCAATGCGGGACGTAGGAATCACCAGCCCCTATATGAGAGGCATGTTGGAAGCAGTCGCCAGGAACCACCGAATGGTTCCGGAGGACTGGAAAACCACCTTTCGATGTTTTTAAACCCCGCACAGTATGTGATCTGGGAAAGCAAGTACCGCCAGCAGTGCATAAGCAGAGGAGCAGCCTCTGGCGGCGCCTACACTGCCACGCAGCTTCATGGCTGCGAAGCTTTCACTAGCCCCAACGCACAAATTGTCCTGCCGGAGGCCACCCTTACGGTCGCCTCTGAATGCGCCTACAAGGCGTTTTTGAAAGTCCCCAGCACCGGACGGCCAGCCCAAAGCTTTTCTAGCGTCCGGCAGAAGCCTCAGGAGCCCTATGCCGAATTCATGAACAGGCTCCAGGAGGCCCTCAAAAGGCAGGTTGACAACGAGGAGGCCCAGGGCGAACTCCTTAAGCGCCTTGCCAAAGAGAACGCCTCCGCTGAGTGCCGCAAAGCAGTCACAGGTCTAGGTAGGAACCCCGAACTGGCCGACATGCTTAAGGCTTGCCAGGATATCGGGTCTTTCACCCATCAAGCCAGCCTTCTAGCCGCAGCCCTCTCCGCTGCCATGAGACAGCCCCGAGACGAGTGTTTCAATTGCAACAAGCCAGGACACTTCCGTAAGGATTGTAGGCTGCCCGGTGGGGGGGCCTACAGCCCGTACGGAAGGGGGTCTCCCCCCAGAGGGTGAAGACCCCCAGGGAGGTCTAAGACCAGGTGCTCCCAATGCCCACTGGGGAGGCCCGCACCTGGGCATCTCCCCAGCCCGGAACCAAGGTCCGCACCTCAAACCCTTCCCCCGGAGCTCCCCTATGAGATCTTCGCTGCTCCAGCTCAGTGTAGTGATCCCATCCCCACGGAGACCATTGGGCTGGTCTTGCCAAAAGCTTCTGCCGCTGAACAGGGATCGCTCATCATCCCAGGGGTCATCGACTCCACGCACCAGGGAGCCATCCACATCCAGGTGTGGACAAACATCCCGCAGGAACTGCCAAGTTCATCCGATCATCCTGCCCCTATGCTTTCACTCGAGTCTGATCTAAGTTCAGCTAATCTAAATCTCGTTGCTTGCTCCCCCCCTACGTCTATACTTCCTGCTCTGCTAACCCCTTCTACTTCCAAAGTCACCATGCCTCCGCCAGTGCCCCAGAGTGGCACGCATTTCAAAATCTCTGCAGAGTCCACAGTCACTGAATTGCCACAGAAAGAAATGCTGACGGAAGAGAACGCCAACATTCTGGCACTATACCCAGTCCGTCTCATTAACCAAGAGGACTGCCGTTTTGAACCCTCCTCAGAATGCCCCATAGCCAATCTACAGGACAATGAGGCATGGAAAGGGGAAGATGCTCGCACAATGGCCTTAAGCCCAAAGTCCTTCATGAAGAAGAAGCCCACTTGGCCCTCTCCAGCTGTAAGGTTCAAACCAGATCTCATAGCCTCTGAGCCTGTGCAAAGCCCTAAGCTCAAAGCTCCCAGTGGCAGCAAAATCGTCAGTACCTCAGGGAAAGCAGGATCGCAGCCTGCAAAGGAATCGCCCCGCAAGATCCAGAGAGCAAGACCTCAAATCAGAGATGCAATCCTCCTCATTACTTTATATGTGCTCTGTATGCCTATATATGTTCTGTATTTCTTGCCCCCTTCTCAGAGACCCCTAAAGTTTTCCCCTCATAAGAGGGATTTTTCCATTGCTTCTAAGCTACGCTCTTGTGCCTCAATTAAAGTTTTTCTCCTTTTGATTATGTGTGCCAGTGCCCTGAAAGGTTTCACCCATTACAGCATCAGCCTTGAGCGGGACACAGCTCGCGCATGTTCCCTAGGATGCCTGTGGAGCCTGCTTCGAGCCGCCTCCATCTTAGTTAAACCCTCAAATTCTTCTTTAAAGCTTTTCCTTGAGAACCCTTTTCTTTGGCTGTCTGAGCCTACATTACCACATTGGCGTAGCACAAGTTTATATATGGAGCCAGAATTATTTCCGTGCTCCCACATTTTCCGCTGGGAACACCTGGCTAGTCACAATGCCTGGGGGCTCTCTCAGCCACACCTACCTTACACAGCCTCCGCTGTGAAGGTAGGAAGCGAGTTCAAACCGCCCAAGGTCTCCTTACAGGAGGGGAAGGTAAAGTTCCAAAACCTCCCCCCCCCCTTTTCTTTCTTCATGCGTACACTTCTTTGTATTGGCTGTCTCCTGAATTCACTCCCCTTAAATTCCGCCCAGGAGCTGTTCCCCCTCCCTCCTTCCTTCCTTCTATTTTTCAACCAGCAAAGCCGGGAGGGCCAATTGGCTGACTGGCCCTCCCTGGATTGGTGCACCCGGGCCCATCCCTGGTACCGCAGACCGCTGGTGACAGGACAGGCCCCAAGTTAAGGGGTTGCTGCAAACACAGATCCACTCATGATCTGGGCGGGTGGTGCTTGCTGTGCCGCTTAGGGCAGCTGTATGAATTCAGCTTGCAGGCCCTGGCGCTCGACCGAAGCCGCCCCTTAAGGAGCGGTCTCGGCGGGCAGCATCTCCCCAAGATAATTCGACATAAATTCAGCACCATTCCAGCCTCTCGGGCGCTAACCATCAAGGTCACGTGTAAGTACATTTTCCCCGCAAAGAAAGACCCCCTCCCCCTTTGTGTGTGAAATTTTACCCCTAATCGTTTGATTGTTTGTCTCCCGGATGCATCCATCACCCATTCGTGCGCGATCCAAGCCCTCCTTTGTGTTGCAAATTAAGCATACGCACCCACAATTCCCTCAGGGTCCGCTTAGCCCTCTCCTCTCTCGAGGCTCGGACCTTCGCTTTGATGCACCCTGATGACTTCTGAAGAAGTTTCCATCAGGATCGCCTACCCTCTGCCCTTCTTCCTGTCAAACAATTTAAAGAAAGAGAAGTAGGCGGCCCCCAGTAGATTACTGTATCAGCAACCTTCACGCAGGCTGCAAAATAAGCTCTCTTATATTAAACCTTAACTCAAACAAAAAACCTTCACATCTTGACTCTCCCGCCCCATCCGCTCTCGAACCGGAAATTTAAGGGACCCGGCCCCCTCCCATAACCTGGGGAAGGGGGTGTGTTTCAGTCCTTCTTCCTACAGGTGTCCCCTTGTGGATTCCGGACTCGCTATGATCGGCCAGCCTTACGGAATGGCGCCCAGGAGGAAACCAACCCTATCCCGGAGATGGAACAGATCTCTCTGGAGGATCCCACTACGCGGCCCTGCTAACGGGAGACGCCGCCGCCGACGTACCGACGGTCCAAAGACCCGGATGACCTGGGGGGATGTCGCGCAAATCACCAGCCAAGCTCGAGAGCTGCTTTGCCAGCAAGGTCCTCCCGGTGACACCCGGGGGTCTCTGTGCTGCCATCTTTGCGATCATCACCGCCTAACTCCGCAGTCACCATTCTCTGCCTGCTCTGCTGCCCTTCTGTCGGTGGCAGTCGGCCACCCCCTGATGAGCTTTGACCAGACCAACATCTGGGAGCAATTCGCAGCCGTCACTAACGCTGGCCCTTCTGCCTGGGCCAGCTATGCACTCACAGAGGTTGACGCTGTGTGTCGCTGCTTCTCATCTACAGCCGCCATTCTCTCTCCCTCTCTGCCGCCCCCTGGCTGGAGTGCCGTATTGTGAACATTCCTGATAGGTTAACCTTTGGAACTCTCCGCTGTTTCCAGCCACCTGATTGTTATCGGAACATGCCTTCTCTCGCAGCCTTGCTCGTGAGAGTCACTGAACTTGCAATGCTAAAGACTATCAGTAGCTCTCTCTCTACGTTCTTGAGAAATCCATGGACTCTACCACCATCACTCTAAAGGCTTTGGTGGCCAAACAGCATTGGACAATTATGCAGCCATGGGCTGCCCCCCTTTTTCCTTTCATCACCTAGCCTTTGTATTGTTTAGCTATGTTTATTGTTTCCATCTACATGATGCCCTTTGGAGCCGACCGCCAAAGGAATTATTGAGTACTGTAACCCAGCTGATCATGGAAGTTATTGCATGCTTTAATTTTAGAAGTTATGTTATTTGTTGTTGTTGCATCCGTCTGCCGGAACTCTCTGCTGCCGCCTCACCATCGTCCTGCCTCAGGCTCCACCCCGGAAGCCCACGCGCCGCCGTCGCTCCCCCTTCCCTTTGGCCCCCCTTTTTGCCGGATGACGCTGCGTTCTCTAGCCAAGGCGGAGTATGTACTCGCTACTTCCCTTGCGGGAATCCCCGGACTTATTTCCCGTAACACCAAGACTATCGGCCATTCTGGCCTGTGCCCTTTGCGAAGTCCACCAACCCTACCTCAACTGCCTTGGATGCTCTGGTCTCCGAAAGCAACAGGAGCTTCAGCCAAGCCATCTTAGATAATCGCGGCCGCCATTGATTGTTTGTCATTGTTGATTCATATGAAAGCGCATGAGTTTCAGATACTCGTACTTACTGTTCAATTCTGCATTGGTTTGACTGTATGCTTTATTATTGGAGTTTGCCTTGCTCGATGCATATCTACTTTTGCCTGTAACGCGGTGCAAGAAACCTCTTTGACTTTCTCCCTTACATCGCAACCACAAGTTCCACGTTGCACAAGCAGCTCGGCCAGCTTTGGCCAAACGGGCGGAGGAGGTGAGCCGCCCTTTTAAATCGCCCTAACAATTCGCCTCTTCTAAATGTAAAGGAGGAGATGGGGATGAGCTGCTGACTCCAGCAGCACCGGGTAGCGCAGAGCTTTGGAACACCGGGCGCTTCCTACGTCTCTGTCGCACGCTTTCTCTAATTCTCACCCCCCGGCGAGTCACGGTCATGAACTGCCTGGCTCACAAACTACCGGTGTCCTGTGACAAAGGGATAATGGTCTTGCCCCCAGGTGAGGATTAGGCCCAGACGCTGATGCTCCTCTCCGCATGTAGCAGCCAGGTGAGATCATGCATCACATGATGATCTCTCAGTCTCCCGCTCTCCCGGATTTCCCCCCGATCCGCCCTTCTACACGCCCCCGCTATAATCATAATAAAAGGTGCCAGGAACCACCACGCGGCAGAGTCGCTAGGAACACGGACACCCGCGCGCCCGCTGCTGGCGCTCTCCACCAGATGAAACCTCTGCGTCTCGCCTCTTCCTTAGCGACGACCCTGCGGGGATGACTACAAATTTCATTGTGCTGGTCAAACAAAATACCAGCTCCTGGTTGGGAAATCCCTGGAAATGTGGGGGTGGAGCCTTCAGAGGTGAAGTTTGGGGAAGGAAGCCACCAAAGCAGGATATAATGCTATACAGTCTACTCTCCAAAGCAGCTTTTTTCTCAAGGGGAACAGATCTTCTTCCCACCAACAGCCAACTTATCTTTATCTGCTCCTACTGTCTTAGGCTTTCCCTCTTCACCCCGTGGCACCCCTACCTAAGAAAACTATGGCCCAGTTTTGTAGTGTCAAACCCACTTTTGTAATGTCAAACCCCATAGTCAAACCCACTTGGATGGCAGGAAACTTCAAGGACTTATGGGTGGCATCTCACTTCGCCTCTATGCCCCTTCCCATACTAATTGTTTCCCTCCTACTCTGCCTCATGGTCTTCTCAGAGCTCTGAGGGACAGGGAGACAGGGAGCTCTGCAGGGAGAGAAGGTAAGTGTTGAGAAAGCAGGAGGCACCTAAAAGCGGCACCTCCAACCCAGTGCCATTTGCATGGCACCAGCTGGGAAGCGCTGTTTCCCAAAAGCCTCGCTCATTGAGGCAGGAAAACAGCATTTCCCCGCCGGTTTCTGGGGAAAAGCACAGTGTTGCTTCAATGCAGAGGTGGCAGCCATGCAAACAGCGCCCCTGGAACAGTGTTTTTACCATTCCAGGGGCACTATTTTTGGCCCATGCGGAGTAGGCCCAAGTCTGACATGGTTTCAGGCCCACATCTTCCTCCAATGCTGCAGCTGGTTCAGAGCGGCCGCTGGTGTCTCTGTTGCCACGGCGGGGCTTGGGGCAGTTGCCAGAATTGACTTTCATAGTCAGACCCTGAGTTGCTGTGTGCAATTGCTGCCACTGGGCCATGATCAGCTCCATTCTATATTTGGGGGAGATTAAAACCCCATGTTTATTTTATTAGTTTTCTGTTTGGGATGAGTATGACCCCTATCTGTGGATTTAAGTATCCCATGATGAGGGACACTTTTGGGGATCAGATATATAGAGATCCTCTCCCAATTTTCCACAATGCAAGATGCCTTGTCTTGCATTTTTCCCACTATTTAAACTTTTGAAAAAAAACAGATATTTCAGGGTTTTTTTTTAAAGCCCTCAGTAAATTATAATAATTTGAAGTTAAAATACTTCTGGGTCACTATTCTGAAATGGTGAAGTTTTTGGCCTTTATACTTCCCCCTTAACAGCAAAGTTTTTTCTTAATGAAATTATGAATCTCTGATGAGCATCCCTGACGTGAAGCAATGCTGAACAATTTGAATGTTTAGTAGGGTTATGCAAAGATGAGACATTCAATAGGCAGTTAAACAGAGCATGCAATACTTTGTTCTGGAGCAAAGAAGGAATATTTCTTCCTCAGGGTGCAAAACATAGAGTGCTGTGCTGATAACCATTTGTCTAGAGTCTGGTCACAACCCAGTGAGCTGACTTTAAAGAGATTCTTTATTGTAGTGTACAATGTCAATATGGATCTTCTACAGACTACACATTCAGAGAGGATCCTCAGTGCTTAATTTTTAAAACATGGAATGTCTACTTTTATTCTTCCCTAAAAGGCATGTCTGCCCCAGGAAACAATGAAATAAACACACCCAAGGTAAAAATTGGTATTGTAATTCTCCTTTGGCAGAATATAGGAATCTATTCAAGAATAAGACATATGATATAGAATTGATTTGGGTTCAGGGAATATTATTTTCACCTAAATGTTACTATTAGACTCTGAAGTGTTAAAAAAATTGTACAGGTGACTATCACCTCAAGTCACAGGCCACTTAATGATAACCCTCCATTTTAAAAACACACCTACTTTCACAGAACAAGTTACACATTTCTTTGGAGCCTGACTTGAATTTCATACTATATCCTAGTTTGCAATTTTCATGAAGGCATTGGAAGAAATGAAGACATCTGACATAGTTTCTCTATGATTTCCAGATCCCTCTTGACCACCAGTGGGACATGGGGATAGGGTTCCCAGATCCAGGTTGGGAAACTCTGGGCCATATGGGAATGGAGCCTGGAGTAGAGAGGGACCTCAGTGAGATACAATGCCATAGAATCTACTCTCTGCATATCTACTTAAATGAAACTACTAATTCAGCCCTATAGGCTTGAGCAACCACCTCCCAAAATATCTATTTTCTCCAGAGGAACCAATATCTATAATCTGGAGGTTAGATTAATTATAATTATCCCGGTCTCACCTGGAGGCTGGCATTCCTAGTTTCACCCTAAATATTATTTTCCATGCCTTTCAGCATATTATTGCAGCTGATTTTAAGAAATGCTGTCATATTCCTGAAATGATTCCAGTCAATCAGGTATTGAACAGGCAACTCTTAATCTCATATCACTGCAATCAAGAATCTATCTTGGCTTCATTGTGCACATCTATACAGATGAAGTTGCCTCAGACTGCATCACAACAGTGGACTAAGGAAGTCAGTACTGCCTGCTCTGAATAGGAGCAGCTTTCCTGACTTTTTGTGGGACAAATATATGCTCTACTATCCAACGATCAATACAACAATCTACAACAATCTATCTACTACAATTGTATATCTAAATGAAAGTGGTAGTTATGCTTCCTGCCGTTATGATAAATGAGTCATAGTTTTAACAGTGTTTAATATTTACACATGTCCTCAAAATTCTCATATAAGATGTTACTTTCAATGGAAGATTCTTTTGTTGCCAGATTTTCTCCTACTCTGAGGCAGTTTTAATACAGATACACCAGGGTAAACCATAAATTGTAAGAGTAAATGATTAAAGCATGCTTATAGGCTTAGGGAAACATTGGTGGTGGTGGAAAGCATCATCAAATCACAGCCAATTTTTCCTTAAGAAAAAAGATAACAAATAATAAATGTACAATGTAATTAATGATAACAGTGTTAAAATATGAACAAATAGTAAAAAATAAAGTTACACAATAATAACAATTAAACCCTTGTAATTGTTATAATAAATCTAAACAAAGGTATCTAGGACTATTTCTTGTTAATGTGATGTAGCTTAAATAGCATTCCACAACTCTATTCTTTTTTGAGAACTATGCCTAAAAACAAACACCGATCTGTTTTTGTCTGCATTTATCAATCATGTTAGAAAACAATAATATTTTATGTTTTTTTAAATGCAGGAAGCAAACTGAATACTTACCTGATTTCTTTAGTAGCATAAATGCATGTCCAAGTACACCATACCCTGAGTTAAACAGACTCTCTTGGTGGCATAAAGGGGAAAAATAAGAATGGGAATGATAAGCAACCCTACAGCTACACAAAGCAGGCAAGGCAAAGTGAATTTTGCATAAACATGTAGAAAGAAGGGGACACGGCTCTTCTATTACTGTTGTCTCAAGAGGAAAAATGACAGAAACAACCACTTGCAATAGAGGACATTTTTGCTGTTCAATTTTACTTAGATTAATTTTGTTTGTGGGGCCTTATTTAATTGATAGTGGGAGGTTAATAAAACAAGATGTCATGAAGCATCTGTCTTAAGTTGTCAAAAGCCTTGACTTTTGCCCTGTAGTAGTAATCTTCTATGTTGTGAATCACCTAAGAATGATTTCTCAATAAATCACAGCTAAGAATAGAAAATTGTAAACCTGTCAGGATATATCATCTACCTGGTGAAAATTAAAGGGATTTTCTGTGTTTGGAAGTAGCCAGTATGGATCTGCAGAACAGCAGCTCCTATGAATTCCTTCATTAGAATTTAGATATTAGGGCAGTTAACTTTTAAACTGATTTACTTCTTGTTTCTATGAGAAAAGGAACTACTAATTGACAGTACAGAGAGCCAATTAATTGCTGATATTCTATGGTCAATCAGTATGAATTATTTCACAGAAGTTTGTATATTTAAAACTTTACATTACTAATACTGAGATCCATCATCTCAATACTGGAAAACTGCATGGAATATAGTTGAAAATTAAATGTATAATTTATATAGTTTAAATATATTTGATTGGCATAAATAGCATGCAATACATCAAGAAGTTTAGCCTGCTTTTAATAGAACTGTGTACTAGGAAAAGAAAGCTATAATCTATTTGAGAAATGATCAACTTTGGTAATCTTTGAAATAATTCTGTTCTTCAGAGAGTAGTCTGGGAGAAGCCAATGTTTAATAAAGTTGGCACTATCTAGCAATAGAGGCTTCACTGTTACAGACAACACGTGCAACAGAGATCTATACCATTAATATCATTAGTATTTCAGTATCTGAAAAGGCATACAGGTGGGGGGACAAAATTGCTGGAGCCTGCCATATTGTGGTTCCAATCAGAATCAATCTTTCCTGGCATTTAAAAAAAACTATCAAGTGCTTCTGTAAAATGGTATTGGCAGTTTGTTTCCTGTGAAGTCCCACATGGGGGAATGGCAAGATGATTTACTACAGTTTGGCCATTTCTGCACGGCAGCAGAAGCAGCTGTCCACTGGCATAATTAATGCTGGTGGAGCTACTGGACTACTCACATGGTCTCATGCAGGCGGCACCAAAGCTGCTGCAAACTACAGAGGCGGCTCTGCATTGAGCCGCCTCCAGTCTGTGTGTGTTGTTTACCTTGTCTTCCCTCTGAGGCTCTGGAGGGAGGAAGTGACATGGCCACACTGCCCTCTGACTCACGGGGGTTGGAGGGCAGCATGGGCATGTCACTTCTCCCTCTAGAGCCTCGGAGGGAAGACAAGGTAAACAACACACGCAAACAGGCAGCGCCTGAAAGCAGCACTCTCATGCCAGTGCCCTTCACATTGTGCTGGTGGGAAGATGCTGCTTTAAAAAAAACCCACTTTTTTGAAAGCAGCATCTTTGTGCCGTTGGGTGGGGTGGGGGTGAGCATGGCGCTGCTGTGCTGCAGCAGCAGCAACTGTGCAAACAGAGCCCCAGGGACGGTTTTTTTTACTGTCCCTAGGGTGCTGTTTTTGGGCCATGCAGAAATGGTTTAAGAAGGAAGGTGAGTTTGTATGTAACCCCCATGCCCAGAATGGGTTGAACCAGTAAGGGGGTGGAGACTCAGAGCAGCAGAAAGGCTGCAGAGCTCTTTGGAGAAGACAAGGCTACCAGACTCGGACCTTGATTTCTATAAGCCCTTAACACCTTGTTAAGGTAATTGCAATATTATTGGGAACTACTGGGAAGGTAGTTGTTTTTGCTATGTTGTAAATGTTGGAGTTTATTGTTTCAGGGTTTCTTTTGTGGTTGTAATGGGTGAGAGTTCTCCTGGAAACCTTCATCATGTTGCATCCTGTTCATCAAGCCCTTGGAGTCTTCAGGAGCCAACCCACTTGCAAAGAAGAATTGGACTTGGCAGTATCAGTAGACTGTAACTAGAAGGACTTGAAATGCAACCTGAACAGGACCTTGAATTGTAATGTTAAATGTTGATGTTTAATGTTATTTGTAAAGAGAAGTAAACTGTTTTGTTTAAATTTGGTTCCTTCCAAGTACTGCCCCACAGAACCCACAAGCTGAGGTTACATGTACACTTGCTGAATAAAGCCTTTCCAATTTGTGCTTCTTTTGAAACAACAATATCTATGGAAGAGTACTTGGAAAAAGTAGGTGAAGAAGACCAGGTAGCTACTCTGCAAACTGTGCCAATGGACAGTCCATGATTTAAAGATGTGAATGTCACCTGTGCTATAGTGGTGTGCACTTACAGATCTGTAAAGGACAGTGAATGAGCACCAACTCACAAAAAAGACAAATGGAAGAAACAACCCATCACAAGGTAGACAGGAGAAATCTGTCCACCTTATCCGGTCCATTAAATACAATAAACAAACCTGGATCCTTTCTAAAATGGTTTGATCCACTAAGATAGAAAAGTAATTCATGGTTCACATTTAACCAATAGAGTATTCATTAGAATTGTTAAGTTGTGGGGAAAAAAAATTGGGAGTGCAGAATCCTGCTTAATGTGGAAGAGACCATCTTCAGTAGAAAGTAGATGTAAGAATGGCCATTTATTTCGTACATCTTGAAGTACAAATGCGTCATTTTTTAAATGTCTATAATTCACTAATTCTACAAACAAATGTAGCAGCCACCAGGAAAAAAAGGGGGTTTCCTTGTAATAAACTGGAGACTGAAATGGTCTGGATATAATCTTAGACAAAATGAGGGGTCGACTCCACTGTGGAACTGGGAAAGAAATTGGGGGGAGGGGAGAGATGTATTAAGCAGATATTTTAGGAAAAGGGTAAATTCTTTTTGCTTCCAAAATGTCCCAAGATAAAATTTATTTATTTATTAAATAAATGTTTATACCCCACCTTAGACCAAAGTCTCTAGGTGGTTGATACAAGGTTAAAAACAATAAACATCACAATAAAACATAAACTATAACAATTAAAACAAAGCAATAAAGACAGCAAAGAAGTTAAACCCAAACACCATTTCCCCACACCCACTCCCAGCCCAGTAGCTGTGGAGAGGCTTCTAGGGAAGGCAGCCAAATCCCATGTACCTAAAAGGTAGACACCTGGCAAATCACTGAGGGGAAACTATTCCAGAGCCTAGAGGCAATCACAGAGAATGCCCTCCCATGTGCCTTGAACCCCACACTTTGGTGAGGGAGGTACCACCAGGAATGACTCCACCTTCCTTGTTTCCCCAAAATAAGACAGGGTCTTATATTAATTTTTGCTCCAAAAGATGTGTTAGGGCTTATTTTCAGGGGATGTCTTGTTTTTTGCACCCCAGGAACATAGGGAGAAGAAACAGAGCCCAGGGCAAAATGGCACCCGGGCCTGTCTGCCACATACCCCACGAGGCCTCACCCCTTGCCAGGCCAGGCCTCAGATGCCCAGGCTACACATAGACCCACTGGCTCTGTGCATTAAAAAGGTTGTCTTTTAGCAGGTATGGTCCTGCCTTTAGGCTATCTTTTAAGTTATGGCAAGCATTTTTAAAATTATGATTTTTAACTGTAATGTTGGTATAACATGTTTATTTATTTATTTATTTATTAGGCTTTTATACTGCCCCATCCCCGGAGGGCTCTGGGCGGTGTACAGTATATAAAATGACAGTATAAAAACAGTTAAACATTTAAAAGCAGCGATAAAACTAGAAATCTGGTTTACACAGTCTCAATAATATGTGGTTGGCGCCCAATATTCCAGATTTAAAATTCCCTCTCCCCTGGGAAGGGAGGCATGGCAAGTCTCGTTAGATGGTATGTGGCCTAGATGTCAAGGCCACAGGAAGGAGGGGGGCACTATTAGCAGCTGGTTTCTCCAAATGCCCGGCGGAACAGCTCCGTCTTACAGGCCCTGCGGAACTCCCCAGGTCCCGCAGGGCCCGGACAGCTGGAGGAAGAGAGTTCCACCCAGGCCGGGGCCAAGCTGTAGCGTCTCTGGCCCGTGTGAAGGCTGTACCGCATCTTCACTGACGGGCCAGGGACCACTATGCGGTAAACTGGCCTCCCCCCCCCAATCGAGAGGCCGTGCAGGGACATATGGGGTGATGCGGTCTCGAAGGTACGACGGTCCCAGGCCGTGCAAGGCCTTAAAGGTCAACACCAACACCTTGAAGGTGATCCGGAACTCCACTGGAAGCCAGTGCAGCTGACGCAATACAGGTTGGATATGTTCCCAGGTGGCGCTGGCTGTTAACAAGCGCGCCGCCGCATGCTGGACCAATTTTAATCTCTGGATCAGATGCAAGGGAAGGCCCGCGTAGAGCGAGTTACAATAGTCTAGCCTGGAGATGACCGTTGCATGGATCACAGTGGCTAGGTCCGTTCAGGAGAGGAAGGGAGCCAGCCGCCAGGCCTGACGAAGATGGAAAAAAGCAGCCCGGGTTGTATGGGCCACCTGGGTCTCCATTGATAGAGACAAATCCAGGTGGACCTCCAGGCTGCGGATGGAAGGGGTCGGCGCCAATGTGACCCCCTCCCACACCGGCGGCTGGAAAATCCCACCACCCCCCTCGCGGCCAAGCCAAAGGATCTCCATCTTCGATGGATTCAGTTTAAGCTTGCTCTGTCGCAACCAACCAGCGACCGCCTCCACACAGTGCTGTAGAGCTGCAGGGGCAGCGGTTGCTCCCCCCTCCATCAACAGAATGAGCTGTGTGTCATCAGCGTACTGATGGCAGGCCAGCCCAAAACTCCGTACCAGCTGAGCAAGGGGTCGCATGTAGATGTTAAATAACAGCGGGAATAATAGCGCCCCCTGGGGTACACCGCATTGAAGCGGGCACTTCCGGGAGGCCTGATCCCCGCACCTCACTTGCTGAGTCCGGCCCTGGAGAAACGAGACTATCCATTGAAGGACAATGCCCCAAACTCCGGAGACGGCCAGGCAGTGGGTCAAAAGGTCATGGTCGACCACGTCAAATGCTGCGGTGAGGTCAAACAACACCAGCAGCGCCGATCTGCCTCGGTCAAGCTGAATACGGAGTGTATCTGTGACGGCGACGAGAACAGTCTCCGTCCCATGCCCAGCATGGAAGCCGGACTGGAAGGGGTCAAAAACTGCCCTGAGCCATAGAATGGGCAGGATATAAAAATTAAAATGAATTTTAAAAATTTTTTAACAGCATACCCAGGAGCCTTTACTAAATATGCAAATTAATAATTTGCATATTTAGCAAAGACCTCATGAAAAGACACTATGGTTGCTAGGTGAATACTAACAGAGGATATCACAATGCTTTTTCATAATATGAGTGCTGACTTTTTTGACTGCTAACTGCTGCTTCACAAATATCTTTCTTCTATTGGCTATATTGGTTATCCCAGCCAACCAGGGAACCAACCAACCTGATTTGGCTATGGGACAACACATAGGTGCAAATCATCTCCACATTTCCCTCCTTTAGACAGTACCTTCTAAACCCAGAAAACCGATTCTTGAGGTCACAGAACATAAGCCATGCTATCCATTGCAGCCTTCTAAGCTGCATGAGAATGGTTCCACAATCTCAGAGAACCAACTGTTAGAGAAAAGTAATGTAGAAAAGGCTCCAGATCCTTGCACTCACAGATTCCACAATCAAATTCAATGTTTCCTGAATAGACAAATAACCTGCTTTCAAAGCCATCCCTGGAAATATGCAGAAATATACTGACACGAATGTTTACAAAAATGTTCAGTCATAATTAGTATCACTGGCAGAATAATAGCAATAGATATCATGTCCAAACAAATATTTCTAGGATATTTCTAGGATATTTCATTAAAAATCTATGTGGAAAAATTAATTATTCTAAAAATCTATGTGGCAAAATCAATTATTCTAGAATTTCCCTCACTAAGCTGCTCACCCTTAGATGTTATATATTAATTCTAGTGGTCTGGAAGATGGATTCAGTAGGGAGACTCTATGAACTATTCAGTTTGTGCCTGAATTGCTGTGACTGAATCAGCATGTTCATCAGACCTGATAGGACCCTACTGGCTTATGGTATTAAAAGACCATTATTGGTTTGGGAGCTACAGTTTCACTCTACAAAATTACAACTGAAGCCATGTTGTGCAGCTAAGATAAGACTGGCTATATCTTCTACTTGCAAGCTGCCATAGTGACAGGCAGTACCTCTGACCCTACAGTAGAGTCCCCACTTCAAAATACATTTGAGAATGCCCAGAACAATATGTCCTTTTAATGCAGTCCTGGAATGATAGCATGCCTCAAAACATTGTTTCCCTAGTGAACTAATACATCTGGTGTGACTATTTGAAACTGGCAAGTATACAGAGTTATAAATCTCATTTTTTAAAATCCTTTGTGTTCAAGTTATAACTAACAATTGACAAAGTTGTGTAAATTGTATGGAGTCTGCCACTGGGCCCAAGAGAGTTATGTGGTATTTAGTCATAGTTACTGCCACTCTTGAGTGAGCTGAAATTTCATCTTATCAGAGGCGTATCTAGGAAAAATAGTGCCCAGGGCAAAATCTGAGTTTTCCATCCCTCCCCCCAGCTCCATTTTCCCTAAGTTTTATCCACTTAGTCCCCCCGTGCATCTACCATTTCTACAACATATTATCTTTTTAGACCACCCTTCTCCTGGGAGCTCAGTGTAGCAAACATAAGGCTTCCCACCATTATCACAACAACCCTGTGAGGTTGACAGGTCTCCCAGCAAGCTTCCTGGAAGGCTGGAGATTTGAAACCACATCCCCTCTTCTCCTACTTAGACCCTAGAATCCCTACCACCTCGGAGACTTTTCCTCACTTTTTTCTCCACAGCTGCCCTTCTGCACAGCAATGACAGCCGGCTGATCCTGCAGGAACTTTGCCTTCTGGGGTGTGTGATAACAAGGTTGAGGGAAAGTGTTTCCTACCCTCACACTACCATTATTTGAAGCACCTCAGACCCCAAAGTGAAAAGGTGGAAAATATCTGAGTGAATGGTTTCCCTACCATGTTGTAGAAGACTGAAGGCAATAATGTAAGATATCAGATGGCATTCATTCCTTAAAGGTGGATGCACTGCTTCTACTATTTTGGAGGTTAATCCCCCACCTTTTTATAATTTCAAACTTTTCTGCAAGCCTAGTACTTTTCTCAGGTTTATCAAAAAACCTGTCTGCATGTTCATGGCTTCAGTCTCTAGATTACAGTATCTACAGATGCGGCCATGTTGAGAACTAGATATGAGAAGGGATCCCAGAAAGGTTTAGGGGGAACTCCCTAGGTACTTCTATTATTTTATTTACTTCATTTATATCCCACCTTTCTCCACAGTGGGAACCCGAAACAGAATATATCTTTTTTCCTTTTCTCCATGTTATCCTTAAAACAGTCTGATAAAGTAGGTTAGGCTGGCACAAGGTCACCCAGCACAAGGTCACCCAGCAAGTTTCCACAGCAGAGTAGGAATTCAGTCTTCGATTTCCCGGATCTTAGACTGAAAGTATGCTGGCTTTCATGTGTTACCTGTTAAACAATGGCAAACATGCTGGCTATGTAAGCTGCATGTTAACATGATAGCTGGTGGTTGTTCCCAGGCCTGGCCCCAGTAATCCTCCACTCAAAGGGCAACATTGCTCTGGAAAGAACCCTGCCTCCTCCCCCTACCTTTTACTGACAGAAGCCAATGATGGTTATGCTACTGTGGTTGCCAAGCAATAATGAATGAGGATATTTGTTTCCTAAAGTTACAGGCACTGATTCTGTTATTTTGGGAGGTTTTAACCCCTCCATTAAAAAAAAGATTTCAGAGCTTTTTCTGGTTTGCAGGAAGATGACCTGTCTATTCATGATCTAAATGATCTATTCACAGACTCTAAATATCCACAGATTTGCCTGTGCTGAGAATTAGATATATTGATGATGACAAAACTTTAGGATTATAAATCTTATGAAAGAAGCACATAAACACTAGATCGTGAACAATAATGGCTGCTGTCCAAGGAATGGTGTATGCAGTTGTCACCTGTAGTCACATGAATGTAAACCACTCTAAAGCAGACGATTCCCAGCTATGCTTACTTACTGGTTTGGGTTATAGCCAACATATTCACACCCCACAAAATTTTAAATGTCTTGCACTTACTGACTCTTTTGTAAACTTTCAACATTCTGACTGTGTTCTTAGTATGCAGATAACAGTATTTACCATATGTTAGAATTTCACAGAGCTTTAATTTGCATGGTAGTTTCCCTTTCATGATACTATTATAAAATACAGAAGGAATTAATAACAATGCATGACAAATCTAGGAAACAAACCAAATGGACAATACTTTGGAACTAACAAAATATCTCACCCCTTAAGAGAATGATGTACACCCCAAATTATTTCCCACTTTTTCTGCAAAGTTAGATATTTTAAATAATGCATTACAGCTTTTCTCCTCTTGAAAACTAGAGTCTTCTCTGAGGGCATAAGTCTGCATGTATTTCAGATGATGATATTATGGAAATTTATAAGGGTCAACAGTACTGCCTTGTGCAGAAAGATACCTTTTTGGGGTTGATAGAGGACTATAGGAGTGGTGGATTATGATAAGGCAATGAACAAAATGTTGAAGCAAACGGAAAGGAAGAACATGGAGTTTTAAAAATAATCTTTTGTTCTGTGTGGTGATTGTGACAGTTATTCTAGGAAGACAAATTAGACTAACTTTTCTTTTGGTAACTGTACAAAGGGTAAAGTCAATAAATTACAAATGCTTTTTAAATGAATAAGTTAATGAATGTGCTATATGAAGTGAAATGTAATTAAAATTTTAAAGTTATAAGTCTTTAAAGGATAAAGTGAATTAACTGCACAGGCTTCATAAATGAATTAATGAACACAATACATGAACTGAAATTGAATTGCATTTTGAAGGTATTCTAGATTTTTTCCCCATGTCCACAGAAAGTAGCAATGCATGCAATTGTAACTTTTAATTGGTTTTGACAAATCTAGGAAAGCTGGAAACTCACACCCTAAATATGCCATCTTTTAATATTCATGCTCAAGTTTGTTCCTTCAGAACAGCAGTACTTAGCATTTATATAGCACTTTCTGTGTGCAAACAACCTCACACATCTCATCAAAATAATGCAAAAGCATTATCAGGTAAGCCGGTATTATTGTATTGAAGATAGAGGACTGAGACTGATAGGGTTTGGAAATATAACAACAGAGATTGTGACTGACATGAACATGGCTTTCTGTCCAGTTTGCATGTTTCCTACCTCATCCCCACTTCAAACAATTTCCCGTTTTCCACAACATCTGAATATGGGTGCCTAGAGTTTCCCTTCCCACTTCATCCTCTTTACCACCTGAAAAGGTTGGTTCTGATGGACAGGGGACCCTTCAAGTGTAGCAATAGATACGTTTCAAGGGAATTGCAGCTGCAATGTGTCTAACTGGTGGAAATCTGATGATAAGTACTCTTTGAGACAGTGAGAGGACCCAAAAATATTGTTTTATGTTTCCTAGATAGTTCTGTCTGCTGAGAAGGAGCAGTGAGATGAACTCCATGAGTACATTATCATTGAATATCTTTATGAAACATGAGAACATTTTTCTTTTTGAGTTCCTTAAAATTTTCACATATTTTGATCTGCAAAGTTCTTCTGCGATCCTGTCACAAAGATTCACAGAACCAATGTATGAATTAGATGTAAAAAAGCACTTGGGATCTGTATTCATTGAGCACATTGAGATGGAAAGTGGATATGAATGTGCTGGCTCCATCCCAACCTCCATGTGATTGCTAGCTTTTCAGCATGGCACCTGTACACTAAGGTGTAAAGTCCCTCCATGTGATCAACAATGTTCAGAAGGAAGCATACTCAATCACAGAGAATGAGTATACTCGTAGACACTGCCTCTGCACATAGGTACTGTGCTAATGAGCTGGTGGTCACATGGAGGTGGGAGGGAGGGAATGCTACCATGCTCATGCTCACTGGCCCTCTCCCCATTTTGGTCAACACACAAAGAAGTCATGCATACAAGGCCATGAACAGGGCATTTCTTGTGGACTACAACATGGATAAATCTAAGTATTTGCTTGTCAGTTAATTGCTTTTATCCAACCACATAGACAGGAAAGAAAAAACTTGCTAATGAAATATTTCCAATATATACATAAATGTATGGTTGTAGATATTTCATGGAATCAGAAACATCATTGGAGTTTAATATAAAGACTTTGGTCAAATGACATTGTTCCTCCATTAGTGAGTTTCTAGATTGAGCTCACAGTGTATTGTTCTCCCATCTAGAAGCTACACTCCTCAACAAATTCTGAAGTGGAAACAAACAAGTGCTCCAGGTTCTAGGCAAGCAATGCATGGTCAACTTGGCACAGACTATTATACTTCCATTTTCTGCATGACTTATCTGCCTCTGATCAATGCCAGTCTGGCTTTAAGGCTAGGTTTAAAATGAAGAGGACTTTGTTTGCTCTCGTGGATCATCTCTGTTTACAAGATGATAAAGAGAATGTCTCTTTGTCAGCACCCCCTGACATGGTCAACCATTTGATTCTATTGGAAGGGGTTCGGGGTGGGGCCACACCCCACCTGCCACTAGGCATGGCCACGCCTCCCCAAGCCCCGCCCCTGGCCTAGCGCTTATATAAGCAGCTCTCCAAGGCAGGGGATGGCAGACTCCCCCACCCTGCCCTCCCCTGCCCCCCAACAGCTGGGCTCCCAGCCAGCAGCTGGCAGTTCCTTCTGCCCTCCCCTCTGGGCTGAGGCAAAGAGGGAAAATGGAGCCCGGTGCAAAATCTGAGTTTTGCGCCCCCCCCCCACCAGCCACTGTGATGCTGGAATCCACCCTCAAACAGCATCACTTTCAATGGTGTTTAAACTAGAGAGCCCAAATTCTCCTTTTAAATCCACCTTAAAGGGAGAATGTGGGGTTCCCAGTTAACCTGTTATTATTATGCTGTGTGGAATTGACCTTGTATTCTTTACTGAATAAAATATCAAATAGTAATATTAAATCTACCAACAGAAAATTAGATCCAAATGACAAAGTCAAAGACGGCTGTATCATGTATCAAAGACAGCCTACATCAAATGCATATATCGTCAAAAACCCTGTGTTTAACCGCCATCTGGCATGTCTTATGGCATGTCTTATGATAGTTAACTGTACAAGTGGATACAAGTGAATGTGGAAAGAGAATATATGCTTCCTAAACTAATAAAATTCAGGCTTAAAAAGAATAAGCATCTTGAAGGAAAGACAATAGATGAAGGCAAGGTAACACCACAAAATCCCAAATTATTCAATGACTGTAAAAAATTATTTCAAAAAGGTTGAAAGATGGCTTCATTACTGCAAACTTTGTACCATCAGGCTTTTCTGTGGTCTATAAATATTTGTCAAATTACAGGTGAGAGGGCTTGACATTACAGTTTTGAACTGACCCTCACAACAGCCTGCCTTAGAGGGAGAAGACAATGGGGAAAATGGGGTTGTTCAAATAAAATAGATAGATGTTTAAAGTGATAACATGCTTATTCTCATATTCAAAGGTGGATTTCTGTGTTTCCAACCACATCAGGAGGAAAAAAGGTTGCTATGGTTTCATGTGGAGTCAAATGAAAAAGATATGATGAATAAGGAGCAACACAAGCCAGGCAAATCTTAGATGTAATCTTCCAAAATACCCTACCCTGACTAAAAGAGAAGAACAAATAAATACTAGAACAGTAGGGTACACTGTAAAACTCCCCACTAGAAACTAGAAAAGCCAGTGTATCCTGGCTGCTTAATACAAGCACATACAAAATCCTGTGCAAGTGATTTAATAATAAAAGTGCAAATGCGAATCAGTGCAAAAAAGTGCAAAAAACACAGATCATTATATATAATGCATACAGCATAGATATCCAGAAACACTCATATACATTCAAGAACAAACTGAAAATAAACAGCTAAATCCAGGGTCAAGTTATTCCAGCCTCAAATATTGCAAAGAGTTCAATTAAGTAAAAGGACCCTGCCCTCCAATCTGGACCTAACAAGCAGACTGGTATCCTCTCGTAAATCTCAAAGAAAGGAATAAAACTATCCCAATAAGTTGGCAACTTGAAACTATCTGGTTAGCAAGTCCAATATCCCAATCAGTTGGCACTAAGCGGAACATGTCCTGTGGTAAGATCAAGTTTTTGAGTAATCTTCCTCAGTAAAAAGTTGACTCTTGTCTCATGTCAAAATAATTCATTTCAATTGAAGTTATTACAAAATTATTCATTTTAAGTCAACGTAGCTTTGAAGAGACATCATAAAAAATTGAGAAAACTAAACACATTGCCAAAATTGTCAGGAAAAGCTGAGTTCAATCATGTTCTTTATTTACTAAAAAGGTAGGCCGTCATGATGCCTGCAGAGCAAACATCCCAGAGGATCTTCAGCAAATGGCAGGCTACACTGAGGAGTCAAGCGGCAGAAAAGAGAGGGCAGGGGAAAGTGAAAGTAGAAAACTTATAAGTTGGGCAGGAAAAATAAAATGCTTCCTTGTTCTGCACAGGCAAGGGAAAACAGGGTGACAATGACTAGGGGGGGAAAGATCGATAATTTAGTGTTTTCTTTTTAAAAAAGGTTGAGTAGAAATAACATGTCCTGAAGATGTCTTGGGGGAAAAGCTGTATGAATATCCTCCCCAAAATGCTTCTTTTCATGTCCTCAAGGTGTTTTATTTGTGCTGTGCAGAAAGGACCTATGCTAACTTCTGGTCAGGCTCTTGGTGGCTACTTCAAGATGACAACAAGAATGAGCTACCACCTCAATCACTATTCTGTCAAAGTACTCTACCAAAAAATGCTGCTGCCAAAGACATAATTTTCTGAATACTATTTTTGCTGCATCATTCAGTATATTTGGCTCAAGGAGTTCCAGTTGCTCAGTTGAATTTACACTGAACTTCCCTAGCCAGTGAATTTGGGTGAATTCACAGAACCAGTGTAGGTAGTTAAGCTTTGTGTCATTAATCATCTGTGTTTAGAATCAGGTACCAAACAGTTCCGTTTGAGAAATAATTCTTCTATGGGAGGAATGTGGGGCTTGAGGCTTTTTACAGTCAAAAACACAGCATTAGCTATTTTTAAGAAGGGAAAATTGAACATCAGTTTATCTCCAGAGTATGTATTTAAAAACAAAACGCTAATACAAATACCAAAAAACTTTCAAAAGAATTGGGACTTAAAAAATAATACTTGGTATAGTGGGCCAGCCAGTGTGGTGTAAATGTTTAGGTGCTGGACTAGAATCCCAGCTTTCCACTCACATCATGAAAGCTTGCTGGATGACCTTGGGCCAGTTATACAATCTCAGCCCTGATCCTGGCTACTATTTAGATGTAAGACCTCCAAGGACTACTGGAGCATGTCATAGAGGGAGGCCTTGCAAACCCTATAGAGTTGCCAAAAGTTATCTGTGACATGAAAGCAAGAAAAGAAAAGAAAATGGGATCGATTTCTCTGAGTCCATGAAAGCAAGTCAAGAACAAAAAGCAAAAACAAATCACAAAATGACATAAGACAAACAGACATACATCAAGACAAAATTTTCTCTTTCACAGAAAATAATTTATAAACTATACTAAAGGAGATGTTAATCATTCAAAAATAACCCAATACACTTTACATATAAAATGTAATTCACGCTATTAGCAGACATCATATTTGGAAAAAATGATGAATTAAAAATATATGACCTAAACAACTGTTTTGCTCCTCCTTAGGGACTTAATCTGAAAGCCTCAAGGACTCTGATGGAAGCATGCCACACAGTTCTGAAGACCCTCCATGCCCCCCCCACAACTTCTCTGCCTAGGTGAGTCCTCCTGCTGGCATCACCTGAACAGCCCGGCTCTGAACTACGGCAATGTCTCACCAAGCCTCCCTGGGCTCCTTCAATGTCATAGAAACCAACAAAAGACAAAAGGGATAAGATACAAGAGAACAACAATTGCAAAAAAAAGATAAAACCATTCATAAACTTTGTTAAAAGAAATCTCCTCCACAGGCTGAAACCTCTCTACCACTTCTAAGTGGGTGAGATGTTCAGGAGAACAACAAACATACATAGGTCCCAATTTATTAACAGATTGAAAGTAATCACTAGTGCCATATATTAATTCTGGAAAACTAATAGGCAACCAGTGCAACTGCTGCAAAGCTGATTCTATAATCTACTTCCCCTCCCTACTATTTTATGCACTTATGTACCAGATTTGTATGCTGCCTTTCTATCCAACCAGGGGGCCCCAAAGATACTAACAGTTAAAATATGGCATAATAAACTCACATTCCTGATCAATTAAAACAACAACAACAATACTTTTAAGGCATTTAATCATGTCTTGCCTGTGTCTAACATATTTTTTATAAAGTTCTGGATGAGGGTGGGGAGGAACTACTTAAATTTGCTGATGATACCAAATTGGAAGGAGCAGCAATACTCCGGAAGATATAGAATTCAACAAGATCTGAACACATTGAAAAAGTGGGCAGAGGTGAACAAGATGCAATTCAACAAGGATAAATATCATATTCTACATCTGGGTAACAAAAATGAGGAACATGCATATTGGATGGGAGATATTCTACTAAGTAGCAGTGTGTGTGTGTGAACAAGATTTGGGATTTGGTTGGCAGTAAGTTAAATATGATCAGCCATGTGATGCAACGACAAAAAAGTCTAATGCAATGTTAGGCTGTATCAACAGAAGCACAACATCCAAATTGCAAGATGTTATTGTCCCACTGCATACTAGATTGGACAGGCCTCGCCTGGAATATTGTGTACAGTTCAGGAGGGCTCATTTCAAAAAGTATGTGGACAGAATGGAGCGGATACAGAGAGTGATGAGGATGATCAAAGGCCTTGAGACCAAGCCCTATGAGGAAAAGCTGAGGAACTTGATAATGTTTGGTCTGGAGAAGAGATTGAGGATCTCTTTAAGTATTTGAAGGGCTGTCAGTTACAAGAGTGCAGGGAGCTCCTCCTGTTGACACCAGGGGATACGACTCACAATAATGAGTATAAATTACAGGGAGAAATGTTCCAACATTAGGGAATATTTACAGTACTTTGTAGAATCTAGGGAGGTGGTAAGATCCCCTTCACTGCTAGTCTTTTAGAAGTGGCTAGACAAACAGTGTCTGGGATTCTCCAGGATGATTCTGCATTGAACAGGGAATTGACCAAGAGGGCCTTTATGGTCCCTCCCAAGTCCATGATTCTATGATTCTATCAGATCCAGCTGAGTTGAAATAGAAAACTGCACTTTGCAAGCACAGATGACAGAGTAAATGGCAGTGTATTTTGGATTTGATACTTTTAGGGGAGAATTGACATGGGTCCAATATAACAACCAATATTTGAGTAAATAAATACATGTTAATGTAATTGTGATGAAATTATCAATATTTTTTGCTATCTAGAAACATTTATCCACTAGAAGAAATAGGTCTCTCATCAGCCTACATGGTAAACTGGTAAATTTCTGAAAGCTGAAAAAAACAGGTGCTCTAATAATACTGTGCATAAACATTTTCCATGAATCAGATTGATTTTAGGATTTCATACAAATGAGTCGACAGTATGTCTAAGAAACCAATGCGATGTGGAGATGTTCTGAGGGAAATGAGAGGAAGTTAAAAAGAATTGGCATTCAGGCCCAAATCAGGTTTTTCCAATGGATTATGGGGATTTCACACAGGTTTGTGTGTCATAGTTTGCCCAGTGAATGTAAACTTCATCCTAAGCAAAAGCATTTAATACTGCCACACAGATCTACAGCTATGTTTTACAAAATATACCTCTTCTCCTGGGGCTGGGGCTATGGTGCACAGCACTGTTAAACATGTTTGATATTCAGAAGTCCATGCATTCTAGTTGGACTTAGCAGTCAAGAATAATTAGTGATTTTCAAACTCAAAGAGAAAGACAGTATATAATAGAAAGAACAATCATTCTTTTCCAGAGACTTGAGTAAAAAAATCTGAGAACTGAACCCTTCCCTTTCTTAAAATCTAGGGAAGGGTGGGACTCTTACCAGATTAAATGATGTACTCATCAGCAGAATTCCCCTGGTTAAAAAAAAACCCTTTCCTATAAGCTTTTACTACTGCATCTAGATGACTTTGGCCTTTTGAGTTTTATGTATGAAAGGTGGATTTTATTTTTGCAAAAACACTTCCAAAGGGATGTTCAGTTTGTCACTCCTATTTTTGAAAACTTTAAGGCAAAATACATGGAAACATAAAGTGAGACACTGCTTACATGATTTCCAAAAAAAAATCTTAAGGATCACAGCAGTTACAGAACATAGAGGGAGTAAGCGGAACTCAGATTGACATAGAGGATGAAAGCAAATCTATCATTTGCAGAATGGCATATGAGGAAAGATACTCTCATGATTTAATTATGTTAGGGGAGGCACTGCCATTTTCATCAGTAAAGTTATGATACTGGCTGTTGTGGGTTTTCTGAGCTGTATAGCCATGGACAGGTACCTTCAGAAGGATGTCACAGTAAGATGTTTCTCTCCATGACACATATTACTATGACATGACTCTGCAGATGCCAGCGATCGATGCAGGTGAAACATTAGGAGCAAAAACTACCAGACCATGGCCATATAGTCCATAAAACCCACAACAAAAAGTTCATTCCGGCCATGAGAACCTTCAACAATACAAAGTTATGATACCTTATGAGGGGTTGTAATGAGAACTCACAGAAATCATCATTTTGTGTGGGAATAAGCAATTTCTTGGTGATATCTTAAGAATCAGTAAGTATGACAATAGTCATCTTGAGCACTCAGGCACCTGAGCGTCACAATTAATTTGGTTAACTCAGTTCTCTTATGTACTTATTATTCATTTATTTAAAATATTTATACCCTGCTTTAAACCAAGTCTCTAGATGGTTTACCAATTAAAAGATCACAAAACAATAAAAGATCATAATAAATTCTAACAATTAAAAAATAAAAACTGAATAAAATTAAGCCCAAATCCCACTTTCCTAGACCAGTAGCTGTAGAGGGTGTTTCCAGGGATGCTAGTCAAATGCCTGGGCAAAGAGAGAGGTTGTAATCATGCACCTAAACCCATACAAGGTAGGTGAATGGCGAATCACTGAAGTGAGGCTATTCTAGAACCTGGGGGCAACCATGGAGAAAGCCCACTTTCTAATTCAATATATGTTCTTTCAACTACATTTGTGTTCAGCTGTTCATTGATTGCCCATGCAAGCACATTTTTTCCCTATATGTGAAGGGGAAGAAATGTTAAAATAACAACCATTTCCAAGTTGGTTTCCAGTTATGTGCTAAACGATAGTTTTGTTTTGATGCTAAATAGGGCAGACAACATGGCTAAGGTTTAAGAAATGAAATTTACAGGCGGTTCACTTTGTAGTGAATGGGTGCAATCCAGCTCTTTTAAAAAATCAATGTCAGCTTTATCATAGACTTCAATGGGAGATGGATTACACTCTGGGTTTCCTGCCAAACTCTACTCTACAAGTAAACCAAAATCAGGGAAATAAATGACTGTGCCTCTGGCTTCTCCAAGAAAATTAAGTGTGGGAAATCAAAGAGAGACCATCTGTCGAAATTATTTTTAATCATTTCAGTGACAATAATACATGATAAAATCCCAGGTTTTTTTATTGTTTGTTTGTTTGATGTTGTATTCTCTCCAGCATTAGGAAACTAACTTTGTATAAACGACTTACTATTTTAAGCATCTATTTCTTTTCATTTACCACAGAGACTCAAAACACATGTAATTAGCCATTGTGGGAACCTTATTGGAGCAACAGACAATGATCTTTGGATACAATACCAATAGCAGTAGCTAAGCAAGGACAGAATATCATAAACATGTAACAAAGTAATATGGGAAGAGAGATGGAAATTAGAATATTTAGAATAAGAAACTAACTGCGGTTCCATAAAATGTGGAATGTAAAATGGTCCTGTTAGTAGTTAATATAAACTCAAATGCATGCATGGAAGACCCCACCACCACTTTCCCTATAAGAGTATTTGCACCCATACATTTTTGCTATTTCTTCATTTTGGGCATAATACCACTTGAAAAATCACACAGAATGCAAATGCAGTCATTCCATATAATTTATGACTTACTAAAAATATTTAATACTGAATAATTGCACCCAATATCAATTTATTTTAATTTTAACAAGTTTAAAACAACTGAAATAGAAATTAAAGTGGGTATACATAATTTATTTTTTTTCCAAAAATCCATTCACCAATGCTGAACAGAATAACTCCAAACATATGAGAGCAGGGACATAGGGCCCACAGGGACATGTGGGGTCACATGTCCCCAGGCGATGCCCATTTAGTCACATGGGGGGTGGAAAATCACTCCCACACCCCCTCCTCCTTCCTTCTGGGACCAGGTTCTCACTTGGGCAGCTGCAGCTCTCTCACTGCTGTTGCCTCATTCCTCATACACATGCAACTGAGCCCTGTCTCATCTCTACTCTTTGCTTCATCCACCCTACCCTGTCTTTCATGTCCTCTTTTTATCCCCCAGCCTGGCCTCTGCCCTTCCCTCAAAATTTGGGCTCTTCCTGGCCCGCCCGGCTCTGGATGCATTTTGGCCCCACTCCCCAGTTTTCTGGGTCCCAAGGCTTTTCCTGCTGAAGCTGGGCCCCGTTCCCAACCTCTGCCCACTTCTTGGGGGCCTCAGGGGCTGTGCGCTGCTGCAGCATCAGCCTAGCTGCCCTTGCCCCACCCAGGGAAGCAGCTGGCTGCTCGTGGGCCACCGACGCCTGGCTGGGCCACTGTCCCTGGGCAGTGGAGGATTGCCTCCTTGTAATGCTGGCCTCGTGCCTTGCTTTTGTCACCCAAGTTTCCCTCAGGTAAGAGATGAGAAAAGGTAGCCTGTCATTGCCTTCCTCTACATAGCAACCCTTGACTTCCTTGGTGGTTTCCCATTCAAGAACTAACCAGGGCTGATCTTACTTAGCTTCAGAGAATTGACAAAATTAGGCTAGCCTGGCTCTTGTTTACCAGAGGAAAAGGTGGTTGGGGCAGCAAAATGACACTTTATTGTAAGGCAAGGTCTGTAGCAAAATTGAATGCATTTATTTAAATGAACAATGAACCTACTATCAGCCAGCACATGCTTTCCCATATGCATTCATTTTGTATCACATTCCATCTATAAAGGTGGTAAAATATCAGTTTTCTTGTTTGGGTAGCAAATCTAACACTTTTTAACTGTATAATGACTATGAAAACCATAAAATTTGGTATCTATACTTTGGTGTGCTCTCTCTCTACTGCAGTCAAGTCACAGCTGACTTATGGCAACCCTGTAAGTTTTCAAGGTAAGAGACATTCAGAGGTGGTTTGCCATTGTTTTCCTCTGTGTCATCACCCTGGTATCCAGATACTAGTCAGGGCTAGGAGATACTAGTCAGGGCCAGTGTGGCATGGACCTTTGCTGTGTTCAGATTTGTGAAATGTGAATTGGGGCATGTTCTATAATGTGATGATGACTTTGAGATGACCTGGTGCCAAAAAGCATTGTTTGGTCATGGTGGAGGAGGGCGGCCGCCCATAGGATGGGAAAAAGAAAACTCAGAATTTGCCCTGGGCTCCATTTTCCCTAGCCATGCCCCTGTATGAGAGGGATGGAGATCAGCATTTTAGCAGCAATTACTGTAGGAATCTGTGGGTTTTTTCCCCTCACATGCTTTACTTCTGGTTTTCTTGGAAGTTGAAATTAGTATGGGCCTGGATGTTCCATATGTCTGCTTTCCCAGCAGTTGTGAAGTCAGTTAATTTTCTTCTGAATGTGCCTTTAATAATGAGGGTTTTCAAAGGAGGGTACTGTCATCATCGGGGAGGGTGGCACTGGTGGCATCACATCATCCTCCCCCCCTTTTTTAAAAAACCCCACTAAAATATTGATAAATCACTGCACATCGTAACAATAGGCTTAAGAGGGTCTTTGAATTCCCAGCTTTCATTTTTAAAACAAAGTCTTGAGCCTTCTCTCACAGAGATATGCCTGTATCCTTTTATAACCACAAGAGAGAGTCTAGAGACTTACTTTTTAAAAAAATGAAAGCTGGGGATTCAGAGAACCTCCTCAATCTATTGTTACAATGTTCCAGTGATATATCAATATTTTAGTACCAAAAAATAAATGGAAATCACTTGTATTTGGGGGACGAAAGAGTGGTTTGACCAGTATGGTCTATTATGGAAGAGAGGAAGGAGTGGTTTGACTATTATGTCCAGTGGGACTGGGTGGGATAAAGAAAACTGACAGATACATTATGAACAAGGAAAAAGCCAATTCAACATTAGCTTCCAGAAAAATACTGTGGTAATAATGGTCCCAAAAAAACTGGATAAAAAAGGGGGTGTGGGAACAAAAAACCTGATGTAAAACCTAAAGGCATAAAAATGTGTACAGAAATCAGGAAGAGCCAAAGCAGTATGGTGCTAGAAGCAAGAAGAAAATCCTATCCATAAAAACCTTACATTGAAATTATATAGGAAAGAATCAGTGCTATTCCTATTACAGTGATTTGTTTTTGTATGCTCCCTGCAAATGCTCTATTTTTGTCTACTATAAGAACAAGCAAGATTGTCAATATAGTAGTGCATATAATGGTATTTTGGGAAATATATCTTAAATAGGCCCATTAGAGTAAAGGACTTTTTATGTTAGTTTTGCTTGAGTATAAACTAAAATAGCACACCAGGTAGGCAGCTGTTATCCATCATTGTCTTCAGTGTCTTCTGGAGCTGTTCAGTTTTCTGCCATATTCACTTAAGATTTTTGCTAAAGGCACTATTTTTCTCCTTAACAAGCTTAGCTAAGCTTTTACAAGCACATGGCAATTTCTGCTTGTTTCACATAATCTGATGGGCTGAAATTCTTTTTGCCTGCACTAGAAAATAATTGCTTCTATCTTCTGCAATGTTCTTCTATCTTCTCCCATGTGGTTAAAACAGGGAGACTTTCTCCCTAGTTTGCTTGCACAAACTTTTCAATAATCCCACTTGCTTCCCAGTCATTATATCATTACAGAAAGAGGGCATTTCATTCACAATACAGCCCACATAATTAAATTAATTTAATATAATTCATATGTGTTCCACTTTTTAATAAACAAAAAAACAATTCAATAAAGATGCATTTTTCTTCCTATTTGGTTGTACTAAATTAGAACATTGTCCATGATTAACCATCAAACCATCAAACCATCAAACTGGCATAATAAACAATACAAATTAGAAGTGATCGCAGAGTAATACAATCATGGTTGCAACTTAATGACATAACACAGGTACTTAGCCACCATTTCAGAGATAGAGAAGAATCATTGTTTAAAAGATAAGAAAAATTTTGTTGGTTTAATAGACCTTCTTTATTGATGACTAGAGGAGTCAGCGAGTTGGACCTGATTGTCTCATAAAATGGGCAATGCTTCAGAATGCAATCACAGATTCTGTTCTGGTAGGGAATTTTAGATGTCTTCCTGTTGTTACAGCTGAAGGAAGCACATTGCACCTTGCAAAAGAGAGAGCTCTTTGCTGGTTGGGTAAGATTAATTGACTCAGGTATTTGGCCTCCCTAGCTATGTTAAAGGGAATTGCTTAAAAAAGGCTGATTTATTTGCTGCACTGCTGAGGTACTGGCATTCCTGATCAATTAATCTTTGCTTTAAGGAGTGAAAGACTTCACAAGTGGGCAGCATAGCTAGTGACTTTAGTGTGAATCCCAATGTTAATATTTTTTGTTCTACTAAGGTCCAGCAATCAGAATTTTGAAGATCTACAAGAGACTGGTATGTAAGGCTTGAGTCCTCAAAGTTAAAACAGAGATGTAGCCAGAACCTAGAAGTAGCAAGCCAGGCTCTTGCCTCTAAAAGGTATTGACCAGTTTCAAGACAAACGACAGTGTAGGGCATACAATGTGGCAAACCGAGTATTTTATTTAGGAAGCAGGATTGAATATGCTCAACTGAGTGGTTCTAGGCACCGATCCATATAGGAGCACCATAGAGCAACTGCTGACCTACCTTGGCGTTAAAGGCTTTAAGGGCAGCAGGGACATATTGATGGTCCCTGTTGTAGAAAAAGTGGATTATTACTGCAACGCTTCTCTTGCTTGCTGAGATCTCTATGTCCTGATTAGTTGCTCAGCCTGTTCTGTGATGGAAATGCAGCCCTAAGTATTTCAATTGCTTAATTTACTCCAAGGAATTACCATTTAAGGACCAGCAAATAGGTCTCCAAAACCTTGAAAATATGACAATCTTAGATTTCTCAAAATTCAAAACAAGACTATTCCTGGTGCAATAATCATTGTAGCAGGTAAAGAGAGAGCAAGAGAGAAGGACTGCATCATCAGCATAGAGTAAGATCAGGATATGTACATTACCTAAATCTTGGGCAATGTGAGTTTATTTCTGTTAATGGATTAACAGAAATAAACTCACATTGTCCAAAACTAGGTAATGTACAGGGGCCAGACACATCCCTGCTTCACATCTCTGTTGATGGGTATTTTGGGAGTAAGTATTCCAACAAAGGAGCATTTAATTTGGCAGGATGTAGCCCTATAGAGTGACTTAATTAGGACTAGTCCATGACTAAAGAAGCTAATAAACACCTAAATATTTATGCTATAACTTCTTTCACCCTGGAAATATACTATTTATTTCATTTGTAGTCAGCTAAGACTATTCTCTGAACAATTTAGTTTTACACATTGAATTCCATAACAGTAGAGTAGGATTCTTCCTGATATGTTTTCCCAGGCCATTTTATCCAGTACAATCTAAAACAGCATGTTTGAGTATGGGCAACTGTTATTATTACCTGTTTGCACGGTAGCAACTTCAAAGGGCCTTGCTTAGAAGACAGAAGCTGTTGTAGTGGTGCATATTGGGAAACTGCATATATGTGGATCTTAGCCATAAAAAACTGTCAGTAATAACCAGCACCTTGAATTGAACCCAAAACTTATTGGTAATTGATGGAGTGACAGTAGAAAATATGCAGTATGCAAATGCTGCCTAACACCTGAGAGTAACTGAGCTGTGCTTTCTGTACAAGCTGAGACTTGTTTAATTTGTAAACAGGAAAAATGATATGAAGCATTGTAATTGTGATGGTGTTCTATGCTACATACTTACCCAGAATAAGTATCTTGTGAGGTTTAATTACAGTTACAGTTACTATAAAGTTACTATTTGAGTCAACACAGTGCCTTTTTCCATATCTACTGATGGTTTAAGCTATCATCCATTCTAAAGCTGAAGCAGGAAATTAGAAAAACTCCCCTAAGTACTTAAGAAATTTCCCCCCAATAGTTTTACTTTCTTCAGAAACTGAAAAAATGCAGAAAATAGCAAAATAAGAGTGGAAATTCACTCTTCATTCATGGGGTTCTACTCCATCAAAATTTTCATGCTCCGATGGAAACTCTTTGGATCCAATTTCTAGGCTTGGAGAGGGACCAAGTGCTAATTGGGATATAATTCTGAGAATATGCTGATCTTATACATATTTTTCAGATTTTTTTAAACACTGTGTGTACCTGAACACAAAATGGTCAGGTAGTTTCTGGAAAAGTAAAAAAATACCAGGATGTTATAGCCACTTGCTTTATGAAAAAAATTGCATTCTATATCATATTAGAATACCTATCTATTAACTAACCTGCATTTAATGGCATAACTTTTGTTTAAATGAGATAAGAATCTAGCTTTTTGGCAACTGCGTCATATTTTTGACTTGGATTTATCTATTTTCTTCAGCCACAATACTGTTATCCTGGTCTATTAACTGCAAAATCTGTATTTAAAAAAAATATAGATTGCAAATGCAGATAGATGAAACCATGGTTACAGAAAATGTTATCTATTCTAAAGAATGTAGTACTACGTAAGTGTCAGTCTTCAATTTTTATCAGGATTTCTGCAACAATTGACAAAATATACAATACAATAAGGTTTTTTGAAGCACCTGAAGCTTGCAATAACAATATTTTTCCCTCTCAAACAACATCATGTCTTTTAATCACCACCATTTTGTGTTAGAATTGTCTTGTGTCTAAAATGCACTCTGTGCTGTAGGGCAGCAGGACGTAGCAGGAAACCCTAAGAACTCTACTTTGAGTCATGGTATTAGTCTCTGCATTTAAGTTCATCTGAAGAGTAAGATTGCATGAAGTACTGCAGAAGTAATGTATCATAGCTCAATAACACCCAGAAGAGCATATTTAGATATGGGTAAAATGTACAAGGGAAGGACACAGGAATACAGAAATAAGCAGCCTCCTGCAGCACCCTCACATTTAGGACTCATTTCTCCCCACTCCTGAAGATCTGACCTAAAGATTTTCATGAATGTCAATCAGAGGCCTAGGGGGGCAAAATGGAAACTCGCCCCCTGCACCCTCTGTGACCCCCTGTGCCTCCTCACTTACTTCAGCTCCTTTCTCCTGCCCTTTAGTTCCTCTCTCCTGCTGCCTGGTGAGAATGACACTTCCCAGGAGCAAGATCTCCTGGGAAGTATAGTTCCCACCAGGCTTCAGTAGAGAGGAACTGAGGGGGAAGAGAGAGGAATTAAGGGGCGAGGGGGATGAATTAAGGCAAGTGGGGAGCATGGGGGTGTGGGGGTGCAGGGGGAAAGGGGGCAGGGGCAGGGGTGATTATCCACCCCCATTGGCGTACGCCTGGTTCACAGCGCACCCCCATCTCCTTATAGCTCCGCTACTGATGTCAATTGAACAAATCCAAGGAATGGTTCTACCCTCCCTTTTTAAAGCTATTGCTTTGCTCTCAGAAAATATTTCTCAGTGTGTCCACAGATAATAAGTGTCACAGTAATACATGTGCACTATCTAATGCAAGGATCCCCAGTCTGTCATGGCACTAGCTACACCTTTCCTCACAAATGCTTCTGAGAAATGATCAGGGCCAAGTGGGGCTTTTGTCTAGCAGAGCTTCTGAGTAGCCACTGGACATCTGACCAGCTGCAAAGTTTTGTTTCTTTGTTTTGAAAATTAGCTTTAATAGTATTTGTTACTGCAGCATAAGGATCTTCACTGTTTGACTGAACATACAAAAGAATAAGAATAAGAAAAGCCCTGTTGGTTCAGACCAATGGTTCAGGTGGTCCAGCATCCTGTTTTACACAGTGGCCAGCCACTTCCTCTGGAGGTCTAACAACAGAGCACAGAGGCCAAGACCTTCTCCTGATTTTGCCTCCTGATTCAGAGATTTACTAGTTCAGAACATGGAGTTTTTCTTTAGTCACTATGGGTTGTAACTACTTATAGACTATCCTTCATGATTTTGTCTAATCACTTTTTAAAGCTGTCTATGCCTGTGGTCCTCACTACATCCTCTAACAGTGAATTTCACATTTTAATCACTTATTGTGTAGACAAGTATTTTTTGTTCCTCCTAAATTTATTGCTACCAATGAAGTCTTTAAGATTTACTGGATACCCTTGAATTATAGTTTTGAGACAGGAATAAAATTTTATGAACCTCTTATCATGTAGTCCCTTAGCTGCCACTTTTCTAAACTGAAAAGTCCCAGATTCTTCAGCCTTTCCTCATAGGGAAGGAACTCCAACTCCCTAATCATCTTGGTTGCCCTCTTCTGTACCTTTTCCAGCTCTGCAAGGCTCTATTTGAGAGACAGTGACCAGTACTGCACTCAGTATTCCAAATGAAGCTGCACAATAGATCTATACAGGGGCATTATAATATTGGTCATTTTATTTTCAATCGCTTTCAAGCTAACATACACCATTGGGTTGTGAAGCTAAAATGGAGGAGGGGAGAACATTGCAAGCTACTTTAGAACCCCACTAGAAAGGAAGGTGGGGTTTAAATGAAGTAAATGCATAAGTAAATATATCAAAAATAACGACAACTGCATTAGAAGTGTAAAGTTTCATAGATCACAAGGGGTACTGTCAAAGGTCTCTAGAAATCTCTGGACACCTATTTGAAAAAGTGCTATAAACGTATTGATGTTATTATGATAACACGGAAGTATAAACAGCAGAAATTTTACTTGAGATCTAGTGATCTAGGCCCTTATAGCAGACTCGCTGGAACTAAATCCATGCAATAGAACATGGGTCAGCAACCTTTTACACTCAAAGAGCCATTTGGACCCATTTACCACGGAAAAGAAAACACATGGAGCCGCAAATACTTTTTGACATTTAAAATGAAGATAACACTGTGTATTTTGGTTTTTTACCTTTACGCTTTGTATAAAACAATTATAGTGTGTTGCTTATGAAATCCATGAAGTGCTACAGAGAAAAATATATTTTATTTATATAAAGAACACATTTTTAACATTTTGAACTTTTCTTTCCCCCCCTCCCTGCAGGGAGGAGGGGGATTCTCCATGCTTCCCCACCAATGGGGAGCGTGCAGCCAGTGGCCCCGGCCTGAGCCGGGACCTGCTTTTTCTCTCCCCCTCTCTACAGGGAGAAGGGGGATTCTCCATGCTCCCACATGAACTGGGAGCATGCAGCCAGTGGCCCTGGCCTGAGCTGGGCGCCGCTTTTTCTCTCCCCCTCTCTGCAGGGAGGAGGGGGATTCTCCATGCTTCCCCACCAATGGGGAGCTGCATTAGAAAAATATATTTTATTTATATGAAGAACACATTTTTAACATTTTTAACATTTCTTTTCTCCCCCCCCCTCCCTGCAGGGAGGAGGGGGATTCTCCATGCTTCCCCACCAATGGGGAGCTGCAGCCAGCGGCCCCGGCCTGAGCCGGGCGCCGCTTTTTCTCTCCCCCTCCCTGCAGGGAGGAGGGGGATTCTCCATGCTTCCTTACCAACAGGGAGCGTGCAGCCAGCGGCCCCAGCCTGAGCAGATTCCACACAGATTCCAGGAAGGGGCAGCCACACCGGGAGCCGCACCACAAGCGGGAAAGAGCTGTTTGCGGCTCACAAGCTGTGGGTTGCCGACCCGTGCAATAGAATGTCAATTACATGCCTCCTTTCTGGACTGGTACAAACCATATTGTCTATATGAAGTCATGGTATCTGACAACTTAACATACATTGCAACACTTCCTTATATGTTTCAAATTTATTTATTAATAAATTCATATTTCCACTTTCCTCTCATTTTGGGAATATGAAGCAATAAAATGGATGTTGCTGATATTAAAGATTATTTCAAATGTTACTAAAACAATATGTTCAGCTTACATTGATATAATTATTTAAGAACAGGAGCCAGAATCATAACCATCTGGTCCTTTATTTTTAAAAGTCAAAGCAAAAAATATACTTTAAGACTGGTGAAAGATTTCAATATTTTGATATATATACACATTAGTACAAGTAAAATACCATTCAGCTAATTGCCATTTTCTATGGTATCTGTTAAGAAATGAAGCATTTCAAGTTGTTTATGGTGTGATGAGTAACTTAGTGTGTTCTATAAATTAGCACACAAGTGTCTCATTCAGGGCAGAGGGTAGATAAGGATGCATTTCAAATGAATGCTAAATACATCATAGGTTGATCTTTTTTGATGATCATATTAAGAAACGTTTAATTATGAATGCTATGTGAGAGTGCCTTTTAAAAACAACAGTTCAAAGTCAGCTTGCTGAAAGGCATGATTGGAATCTTCAGCCCACTAGAGACCAGCCTGAAGAGTAGTGATGAGCAGTACATACATTATGTTTTTAATGCACTGTAATATGGAGTACCAAAGCACCCTGGCTTTATTCAAGCAATATGCTTTCATCCCTACCAAGTGACTCAGTGGGAATGTTGGAGGACAAAAGGGTAGTAATTTAACCTATTCCCTGCTGCACACTCCAGTGAGTTCAGATATCATTTTGAAACAGGAATAAACAGGCACCAGACACATTTCCCTCAAGAACCTAAGTCATTCTAACCACACAGATGCCAAAATGTACCTCACTTTTGTACTTATGATGAAATACCTACAAGCTTAACATTTAATTCAATGGCTTTGAAAATTGTTGAAAAGTCAAGTTCAGACCACAGAAGGAAGCTATAATATCTACTAACCCATCTAAACTTAATTTAACATTTGATTGATCAAGGCAGAACAACACTATTCAAGTTGGCTTTCACAACAGGATGAAAATACAATCCAAAAATTCTAAACACATTCATATGTGTATCATGTGTGAAGTGCAGTACTTTTTAGAACTAAAGACAAAGAAAAGTACAGTTTTAACCTAGATCCTAAATGAGTATAATTTTGGAACTGCATAAGATTTAGCCATGGTTACCACTGGCCTAAAATATGGTTGTGAAATGTTTCCGTTTTTCTAGAAATAAAATTCAAAGCAGCTACCCTGACAATTTTTCCAGTTGTTTTTACATTGCAAAAATACAATCTTAATAAAGTTAAAAACTTTTATTTTATATATTCAACCATGACTGAAGTTATTGCTTGAAGTAGATAACACTGCTTGTTTAATTAGATACTTATCTTCTTAACTAGTCTTACTAATGCCATGAATTGCCTTTCCAGTGTTCATAAAAATTAAGATTTTTATAACTGATGAACCTTCCCTGAACATATCACCAAAGGGTACAAACCTATTACAATTTTGATGCAAAACAATTACCCTTTAAACCTTGCTACGTCAATCTTTTCTCAACAAAATCCTGATCCTAAACACATTTACCAGAAATTAAATTCTTCATAATTAGACAAATTTACTTCCAAGTAGGCACATGGAGAAAGAAAGCTAAGTGTACATTTTGCAATAGAGCAGAAGAATCCAAAGAGGAAAATGTGCATGCATATTATTTAACTTTTAAAAAGAAATTCTCATGAAGAAGTGCTAGCAGTGATAAAGCCTTTGGTTTGCAGATGTCGCTTTGAACTCAGAATGAATGAATTTCTCTCATTATAACAAGGTTATGCTTCAGGCATTGTATAAACAGTGAATGTGACCAATATGAAAATAAAATATAAATCTATTCCCAACTTCCATACAATCTTCCATCTCATCAATATGTTATATCTAGCTGCCAAGAAAATCTTTCCAATAAATATTTTGGCATCCTAGACAAACCCAACATATAAAAACAGTTGTGGTCATCCAGGCATATCTCCAGAGCCTAAGCAGTGTCGGGGTGTTCCAACCAGTTCAGCCCGAGAGAGTAATTGGTGTGTTTGATGGTGTGCAGGGAATCTGTTGAGAGGGTAGGGCCTTGCTGAGCAAGGCACTGTGCTAAAAGATGGGGAAATGGAGGAGCTAAAAGCTGTTGCTAGCCAAAGAGAGACCAGGAAGAAAGCACCAAAATGAGGGAGCACACAGAAGCCTCCATGGAAGAGATGTTGGCTGAAGCACAACTCAAACCCAAAAAACAAGTGGACAAGGAGTGGTGAGCAGGGTGAGGCTGGAATGTTGAGTGATTCTCCCAGCAGGCACAGAGGTGTGACGGGAGCACCAAGGACTGAAGGAGAGTTAATGAAGCTCACTAAGGAAGGCCACTAAGGAAGCTCACTAAGGAAGATCCTCAAGGGCTGGCCTTGACTGAAGAGACCAGCACCTGGTCTGAGGTCAAAGGTGAAAGTCAAAATGGCCTTTCATTGATAAATGTAGCCCAGTGGTCTTCCTCTCCATGCAAATGCTCTGACTAGCCCAGTCATTTCTGCTGCAACTGGCACTTGCCCTCCAAGATACTAGGCAAAGGTCCTTCACAACCTGAAGATAATCAAATTCAGTAAAATGGAAGAATGGGGCAGCCAGAACACCTGCCTTTGGCCCTGTGTGGGGAGGTTTCTCTGGCTATTGGAGGGAGGCCCCAGGGCCTACTTCCTGCTGCCCAGTCACTGCCTGGGCGGCTGGCAACAGCATGACTCAAGTTTAGCTTCCTGCTTCTCCTCCTTGAGGTACTGGGCACTGCCCTCTTCCTGCAGAAGAGGCACTGGGCAGAAATCAGCAGTAAGGTGATTGGACAGCACCCCCCCCCCCCAAATGCCCTACAATAACCTGTGCTGGAATTGTCTGATGAGTCCAGAAGCAACTATGATAGGGAAGCAGAGACTATCAACTGGGGAGGGTTCCAACCAATTCCCCAATATGGCCCAAACATGCGTATACTTTAACCAAAAGAGCATCCTCCCATTAAAGGGTCAGAAGTCTATCCAAACCGCAATGTTTACAGCAAATATTATTGAAACCATACTACCTGATGTATTCCAGGGCCGTTATCACACGGTCAAAATATCCTGGGTTGAGCAAGAGAAATGCTCCATTCTGTAAAGCAATTCTGCATGGTTCCCAGGCCTCAAATGGGTTTGCCCCATGAGATTTTCCTCAACCCAGAGTATTCAAAAAACGCCAAATCAGAGGTTTCTTTAAAAATTCCCAGGATGAGCATGCTAGAGCCTGCTACAGTGTGAACACCAATCAGGAGCAGGTCTGGTTTATTTTTCCAGCCCAGCCACTTGCTCTCCCCGCCTGACTTCATTCAAGCTGCCACTCAAAAACAACAGCCAATCAGAACACAGGACATGCACAGATGGGCTTGCAATGTAAATACAGAAGTCCTGGGCTCATGAGAAACAAGCTAGAGCACAGGTGTCAAACTCGTGGCCCTCCAGATGTTATGGACTACAGTTCCCACCATCCCCTGCCAGCATCGTGCTGGCAGGGGATGATGGGAACTGTAGTCCATAACATCTGGAGGGCCACGAGTTTGACACCTATGAGCTAGAGTATTTCCTCCCAGGCTTCACTGGATTCTTTCAAAAACAGGCAGCCATTCAAATGGGATAAAATAGACCCAGGTTAAAAAAGTGGTGGTACACAGGTATAATTTTGCCATGCGGAAACAACCCAAGATCCAGGATCTGATCTAAACTCCTAAGAGTATACATCATAAATAATAAACAAGTGGAGGTTACTGCAACATAAATGAAAACCAAGTAAGTGAACTACACACAGCTAGCAGCAGTAGCTGTATAAGTTAGGAATATTTACAAAGTGAAAAACCTTTTAAAAGTATTCAGAGCAATGTCCAGAGATTCTTAGGTATCAATCTATTTACAAACATATGTATGAAAGCTCAAGTGCACCAACAGTGTGGCATGATGATAATACTCTTTCAAACAATCAGTTTAAAGAACTCAGTGCACTGAAGAACATGAAATTTTCCCATTAAGGATTGTTTTCTCTTTACAGACAAGAGCACCCATTAAACCAAACTGGTGTCCGGATATAGTCCAACTTTGTACAAGACTTCAAGGGCAAGTGGTATGTCTCATCAATGTCCAAAATCTATGTCAGTACTAGTTAGAGAGTTGTTCCACAACTGAATCAGTCAGTAAATGGATTAACACCTAAGAATTTCTGGATCTTGCTCTGAATACTTTTAAAATATTTTTTACCTTGTAAGTATTGTTAACTTACATAGCTATTCCTGTGAGAACACTTTATTCTCATAAGGGTATGCAGATTCTGAAAATAAAAGGGCATTGATTTAAAGTAAAGGTTTTATTAAGAAAAAAAAATAATAGCCAAGGATCTTCTCAAATAGCAGGGTCAGATAGCTGGGTCAATATAGAGTCCTGCACATTCCCCGCTACATGTTCCCACAGTTGAGTGGTAGAGCCAGTTCCTAGAGCCCAGAATTTTTTAAAGCATTTTAATTTCTAAAAAAATAAATTAACAAAGCAGAAAAAGAAACCTAAATAAAGTCATAGTTACAGTTATTTAAAAAGTTAGAGACTTATAGCCCAATCTGCGGGGAGTGGGGTGGGGTGTGTGTGTGTGTGTGTGTGTGTGTGTGTGTGTGTGTGTGTGTGTATCTGCTTAAGATCTGATGCAGGGCAACAGATTTGTTCTACCCAGGGCACTTAACCAGGTGGAGAGGCAAATGTGCCAGAGAATGGCTGGTGCCGCCCCCTTGGTGGGCAGACGTGGTGAAGAGTGCCACATTGGCACTACTGCACCCACATAGGTGTAGCAGAGGAGTTCCAGAGGTATGGCCAGGAGTGGAGCCAACATTAGTCAACTTCCACCTGGCCTTTGCCTGCCAGAATGCTGGTGTGGGGGACTTGGGCTTACGCCACTCTTGGATGGTGTAAGCTCATAGATTCCAATGCAGGGCTATCATAGTTGGCCCTAGTGTCTTATTTCAGGTTTTGGAATCTCTTGTTTTTGCTCCTGTCCAATGGCAGAAAAGTGATACCACACCACATATAGTTCCATTTTCTCTGGATTTTGCAGGTGTTCTTTTCTGTTCCCCTTCCAACTTCAGATATGCCATCTGTTCGCATTATCAGCAAACAATCAGCATTTTAATCTGGTTTTGCTTTACTCTTGAGGAGAAAAAGCATGGCTGCTGTACAGTCAGTGCTGTAGGGAAAGACAACGTAGGCCAGAAATAGGAGTTGCAGAGACCCACCTGAACTACAACTGCAAGCAATGGAAATCAAGCCTGAGCCAAACATGAGAGAACCTGCTATGCAGATATGTCTTTTTGTTATAGCAATATGTTTTAATTAATGATTCCATAATACTTAGTATTTAGGAGGGAAATCTACATTTTAAATTATGTTTCGGTTTGTTGCTGCCAAGTAATCCTTAGCATGAATATTTATCCTTAAAATACCAGAATGCTTTCCTACTGCTTCTTTTTTCTAACTTGTTAGAACCATCTGGATTTGTTTTCACTAACATATTCCTATCCCAGCAGGAACTTCAGGCAGGGCCACTTGCTTGCTTCTGCTAGGATTAATCCCTTAGTGATTCTGACAATCTATTCTCTTTCAGAACATGGGCAGGGCAAATAAATGTGTTTCAAGCCATTTCCACCCCAAGAACACATATAATAAACTGAAGGAAGAGGAGAAAGGAGGAGGAAAAAGATCTGTAGATCTGCTCTGGAATGGAAGAACTGCATGCTGGGTTATTGTTGTGAAAATGATAACTGTGACAAAAAAATAGGCTATCAGGGAAATGTTCATTAAATAGCAGACAAGCACTGGACCTCCCCCCCCCCTTTAAATTAAATCTGGTGTCTGTTGTGGGGAAAGCAGTTTGTAAGCCTCCTTGAGTCTCCTTGCAGGAGAAAAAGGCAGGGGTATAAACCAAACTCTTCTTCTTTTTCTTCTATGTTACATATCACTTTGTTTGCTTCTTATTGCTAAAAAACATAACATCGACAATTTGAGAAAAACAGAACTTCACTCAGCATGTGTTTGGTAAATTGCTCACTTTTTTCACAGCATTCCTGTATAAATAAATGACATCACATACTAAACATATTTCTCTGTGTAAATACAGTGCTTAAGCTAACTGATCCTGGATTTTTTTTATTCTCCACAAAACAAAGTTGTGTTTTTTCTTACAAATGGAATCTTATAAGACCTCAGAAGAAAGATATGTAAATCAATATTAAATTAGTGAACTACAAGAGTGTAATTTGGAGACAGGCCACCATGTGGTTTTTTTAAAATTGTGTCAGACGAACTGCTATTTGTCTTTCCTTAGCTTTCCAAAAATGCATACAGTACTGCTCACCATCCAATCATTGGCTTTTTGCTGCACTATTTCAGCATACAAACAGGTCTGTTTTGCAGGCCCTGCGGAAACTTTGTACGTTCTGCAGGGTCCTGATCTCACGAGAAAGCCTGTTCCACCAGGAAGGGGCCAGTGCCATGAAAGCCCTGGCCCTTGTAGAGGCCAGCAGGATGTCTTTTGGGCCAGGGACCTCCAATAGGTACTCCTCCGAGGAGTGGAGGAACCTAGCAGGGCAATATGGGGAGACACGGTCCTTCAGATATGCAGGCCCAAGTCTGCTTACTATAACTTTGTTCTCTGTGTAAATATAGAGAGGGAAAAACTATATGTACATACAAATATAAATGCCAAGTTGGCTGAACAAATAATCAACACTAAGTTTTCTTTCATGCCAACAATAATTTCCAACTTATGTAAAGATAATGATTCTAAGAACATAAGAACATAAGAACTAGCCTGCTGGATCAGACCAGAGTCCATCTAGTCCAGCACTCTGCTACTCGCAGTGGCCCACCAGGTGCCTTTGGGAGCTCACATGCAGGATGTGAAAGCAATGGCCTTCTGCTGCTGCTGCTCCTTAGCACCTGGTCTGCTAAGGCATTTGCAATCTGAGATCAAGGAGGATCAAGATTGGTAGCCATAGATCGACTTCTCCTCCATAAATCTGTCCAAGCCCTTTTTAAAGCTATCCAGGTTAGTGGCCATCACCACCTCCTGTGGCAGCAGATTCCAAGCACCAATCACACGTTGCATGAAGAAGTGTTTCCTTTTATTAGTCCTAATTCTTCCCCCCAGCATTTCAATGAATGCCCCCTGGTTCTAGTATTGTGAGAAAGAGAGAAAAATTTCTCTCTGTCAACATTTTCTACCCCATGCATAATTTTGTAGACTTCAATCATATCCCCCCTCAGACGTCTCCTCTCCAAACTAAAGAGTCCCAAACTCTGTAGCCTCTCCTCATAAGGAAGGTGCTCCAATCCTTCAATCATCCTCATTGCCCTTCTCTGCACTTTTTCTATCTCTTCAATATCCTTTTTGAGATGTGGCGACCAGAACTGAACACAGTACTCCAAGTGCGGTCGCACCACGGCTTTATATAAGGGCATGACAATCCTTGCAGTTTTATTATCAACTCCTTTCCTAGTTATCCCCAGCATAGAGTTTGCCTTTTTCACAGCTGCCATTGAGTTGACATTCCCATGGAACTATCAACTAAGATGCCCAAATCCCTTTCCTGGTCTGTGACTGATAGCACTGACCCTTGTAGCGTGTATGTGAAGTTTGGATTTTTTGCCCCTATGTTCATCACTTTGCATTTTGCTACATTGAACTGCATTTGCCATTTCTTAGCCCACTCACCTAATTTATCAAGGTCCGCTTGGAGCTCTTCGCAATCCTTTGTGGTTCTCACCTCACCCTGGCCACATAATCTTGGTATCATCTGCAAACTTGGCCACCACGCTACCCACCCTATCTACTTCCAGGTCATTAATATTTATGAATAAGTTAAAGAGCACTTGGTCTCAAAACGGATCCTTGGGGACACTCCACTCCCTACATCTCTCCATTGTGAGAACTTTCCCATTTATACTCCACCCTTTGTTTCCTCTCTGTTCCTCAACCAGTTTTTAATCCATAGGAGGACTTCCCCTCTTATTCCTTCATTGCTGAGTTTTCTCAACAGTCTCTGGTGAGGAACTTTGTCAAAAGCCTTTTGGAAATCCAAGTAGACAATGTCCATTGGTTCCCTCTTATCCACATGCCTGTTTACACCCTCAAAGAACTCTAGTAAGTTTGTAAGACAGGACTTGCCTCTGCAAAAGCCATGCTGACTCTTCCTCAGCAGGTCTTGCTTTTCTACATGTTTTAATAATTGTATCTTTTAATGATAGATTCTACTAACACTTTCTCTACTCAGGAAACAGATGTCAAACTGACTGGCCTGTAATTTCCTGGGTCCCCCCTAGACCCTTTCTTAAAGATTGGTGTGACATTGGCCATCTTCCAGTCTTCAGGGATGGAGGCAGATTTCAGGGATAAGTTGCATATTAATGTGAGAACATCAGCAATTTCATGCTTGAGCTCTTTAAGAACTCTTGGATGAATGCAATCTAGTCTATTCTACAATAGACTATTGTACAACAATGCATTGCAGTGATGGTTTGGCATGTCCAAGGCACTGTTGAAAAGTTCACTTGAAATAGGACATCTTAAAGCATTGAAAGCACAGGATGTAGCAAAATGTTAAAGTAGTAGAGTGAAATTTGAACGTTTCCCAATAATTCCATTTTGGTGTATTCTGTCTGTTTTGTGGAATGCATTCTTTCTTGTGACCCACAACTTATGGAGCATCAAGCTAGTCCTCAAGATATGCAAAAAGCTCTGAAATGATAATCTTAGGTCAAATCTAAGCCCAACAATTATAGGTGGAGGACTTATTTATTTTAATTTAATTTATTTATTTATTTATACCCCACCTTTCTCACCAATGGGGACCCAAAGCAGTTTCCATCATTCTCCTCTCCTCTAGTTTATCTTCACAACAACCCTATGAGGTAGGTAAGTTTGACAGGGTATGACTGGCCCATGGTCATCCAGTGAGCTTCCATGGCACAAGTAGAAATCTGAACCTGGGCCTTCCAGATGCTAGTCTGACACTCTTAATCACAACACCATATTAGCAGACGGGATTTTTGTGGATCCTGTTACCTTAATAATGAAAGGGGATTTGTGGATATTGTCAATATAAGAACTGATCTGAAGCTGTTGAGTCACACCTAGTGCAGGCCTGATCTAATAAAAGAGAGTGGCTAAAATTTCCAAATTGTTCTATTTTTCAAATTGTTCAAATTGTTCACCTAATTAGTTTTGGGATATTTGCAACTGGAAAATAGTCATACTGGGATTTTTTAGTAGTTTTACTGACATGAATGTTTGAAAAGGGCATCCAATAAATTGAAAAGGGCATGTGTTATTATAGGAAACTATGTGTTATTATAGGAAACTATGGACCCCAGCTTGCTGTTGGATAAATAGATGGCAACAGTGACCAGAAGTACTTTTCACTAGCTTTTGCTGGTGAGCCATCCCTTCCTATGGTGCATGGCCTAGTACTGTCTAGGTTAGATTACTGCATAAAGCTCTATGTGAGGCTACCCATGAAGATGGTTTGGATAGTAATGTTATCCAGAGGGGGAAGGGGGGTGTCTTGATCCCCAGGCACCACTTCTGGGGGCATATTTTGCGACCTCCCCCCCCCCAACTGGACCTGGGAACTCCCCTTTTGGATGCAGAGTTGAAGGCAGAGGAGAAGAGCATACCCCGTTCACGATCTCCACACCTGAGCTCACCTTGCCCCCATCAGGTGACACATCTGATCTCCACATGGAGATGGGAGTAGCAAGGGCTCATTTGATCTCCACATGGAAGTGGGAGCAGCAAGGGCTGATTTGAGCCTAGCAAAAGCCAAGCTTGGCCCAACACTAAGTTGCAGCCTGTTGGCTGCTCTTGATCCCTTTAGCTTAATATTGCTGGCTCTGCCCCCCAATCTCACTTGACTGGAGGTGGAGCTTGGGGGTGGAGCCAACAGTATAAAGCTGGCGGCTCCAGAGCAGCCAGCTTCAGTTGGAGTAAGGCTGGGACCAGGCTTGGATCCAGCTTTAAGCCTGCAGTGTGGTGGAGTCTCCTTCATTGGAGGTTTTTAAACAGAGGCTTGATGGCCATCTGTCAGGAGTTCTTTGATTGTGTATTCCTGCATGGCAGTGGGTTGGACTTGATGGCCCTTGTGGTCTCTTCTAACTCTTTGATTCTATGAACTGACTCAGAATGTATGCTTACATACAGTCTATGCACTTAAGGCGAAATACTGCCAGTTGAATGCATGCATCACTTGTACATTCAGCAGCCAGAGCTTTAGTTAATGTCCAAAGCTGACTTGATAATCCCCTCTAATAATTATTTTGATATTGACATCACAAAATCCACTGTGGGAAAGGGAAGAGATGGCTAGGTCTCTGGTTACATAACAGATTGGCTATTGATTAAAATAGCAGCTGTTCTCATAATCAAGATGAATGAAGCACAAATACACTCCCTAAAATTCAAGAATTTGGGTTATACTGTGTTGTAGAAGAGGCTGAGTCATAAAAGGTATAATCCCATCTCAAATAACATTGAAATGGAGTGATGATCCTAATCATCATCTAGTGTCACTGAGCAGCATCAAAAGGCTTAGAGTACCATAAAACAGAATTGCCTCACTAGATTAGGCCAAAGGTCTGTGTAATGTAGCATTCATTTTCTTACATTGGCCAGATACATTTAGAGAACCAGCACAGAGTAGCAGGCTGGGGAATCTTGGGTTACCTCTTTGTGCCCTTCTGTGCAGTCCCACATTGGGACTATGCTTGCAGAGGCCAGTCACAGTAACTGAATAGCAAGCTTCTGTGAAGATTATCAGATTAGAACCTTTCAGAGTGCTCTTTCCCCTCCCAACCAGAGCCTCTGGGCAGCTTTTCCTGTTCAAAAGGTCACATGGGAGCAAAGAGGAGCACTCCCCTTAGTTCTTCTTCCATTGCCATGGAAAGAACTAGCAAGCCTGCTCAGCTCTGCTGTTCAGCTTCTGCTGACCAACTTTCTGAGGTAAAACCTACTCTTTGGCACTATGCTGAGAGGCACTCTTCAAAAAAATGTTCAACTTGTGGGACCAAAATGGCCAAAAATGATGAATATAAGGACTGCCTCCTGTGCTTAGGTGAAGGTCATATCCCTTCCACCTGTTGTTTCTGTGCCCTCTGGACACTCAAGCCCTTGGCTATGAGAGCCTCACATCTAAAAGCCTCCCTGTGTGAGAAATCTTTGGTTCCTGAGGGACTTCATCGGGACACTCTGCCCAAATCCCCCTCTGTTGCCTTCCTTGCAGCTCCGTTGTCCCAGCTGTTGTTGAGGTTAGTCACTCACTCTCTTTCAAAGTCAGACCCTGACTCTTCTTCCAACTCCCATTCTTTACGGTGCCAAACACACTTGATGTCAATGTGTTTGATGCTGACATTGACAGTGGCTCTGTTGGTGCTTTACAAGAACTTCCCTTCAACATCGAGAGCCCCACCGGCACCAATGACCCCCTTTGCAAGTTACAGAAGATTCGTTAAGTGACAAAGTGAAGTTCTCATCAAGCCACCCTGCTTATCTCGTGGCTTGAGTGATTCTACCAAGGCTATGACTACCACTGGTCTTTGCCGGAGCATCCATCAGCCTCTTCCTGCTGGCTTCCTTTTGGTCTATGGTCATACTGCCCACAGTATCCACCATGGTGGCCTTCTAGCAATCACCCAATTCATTCTGCTTCGCCTGCTTCCTTTCATTGGGGTAACAGCTCTACTAATAAATGCCAAGGGTTTTCCACAGCATCTCAACCACTTAGCCCTCAATATTTTGGAGCTTCTCAACCTTGCACCTTCTAGAGAAGACTCCTCCAGTGTCTTCCTTGGATGGGGGTACTGGATCCTTGCCAGATGCATCTAATGCAGATATGTCACTTTCCAATAACCCCAAGCTTTATTCTGAGCATCTTATCACAATGGCTAACGCCCTCAAGCTCACCTAAACCACCAGTGCCAGCTTCTATCAATCCTCTTCTTGGCATCCTCTACACCAGTGGTTCTCAACCTGCGGGTCGGGACCCCTTTGGGGGTCGAACGACCCTTTCACAGGGGTCACCTAAGACTCTCTGCATCAGTGTTCTCCATCTGTAAAATGGATAAATGTTAGGGTTGGGGGTCACCACAACATGAGGAACTGTATTACAGGATCGTGGCATTAGGAAGGTTGAGAACCACTGCTCTACACACTGGACAACACCCCTGTGGCTCTTCTGATGACCAAAGGTTTCACTAATATAGTGACCTCCAACTGGGTTGAACCTACATCAGTTTCCGGCTGCACAAAAAAACTGGAAAATCTGTACCACATTCAGCTGGATTAATACAATTTCCTATTTTAACATCCTGCCCCAAATTTGATGGTTACCAAAGCATTGTACCCTTGCTATTGGGGAGACTCATACTCTTCCTCTCAGGACAAACACGGTCATAAACTGAACCTATTAGATCACAAACTGTACTCCCTGGCTGCTTTGGGGATATGCATCGCCAAAGTATTGGGGATTATGTCCCAGTATCAAGTCTACCTGTGGGATCAGCTTTCTAGAGTTATTGATCTTATCCCTGTTGAATCCAGGGCCCTGGCTAAGGCCACACAAATTGAAGGCTTGTGCCTAGGGTGCTAAATACTAAATGCAGCAAGACACCTGGTGGATACAACATCCAAGACCATTGCCTCAGCAGTGGCCTTGCAAAAACACGCATGGCTGCCACCCTTCCAAATGTCACCCACTCACACTTGGACAATATGGTCTCTGATAGTCTTAACCTCTTCCATGTCACCACTGATGAAGTGCATGCTTCATAGCATCAAGAAATAGTCTGCCACTGTTTGATCATTGGACAATGCTTCCCAGCCTTCCTCCTCCTTTAAGTCTAGGTATTTCCCCAGGCACTCCTATCGAAAACAGCCTCGTTACCTGTCCCAACCTTCCAGATATTGTGGCAATTTTTGCCTGTCTTACAATCCACTTGACTCATTTAAACAGTTCTCTCAAATGCATGAGAACAAGAGATGGTCCAGGTCCCATTCCTCAGGAGGTCCAAGGGCAAACCTATTGCATGACAAGAGGCCCCCTTGTCCAATAGTAGGCTGTTTCAGTTCTACAATGTTTGGGAGTCTATTGATCATTTGGCTTCTGGATAAAGTATGGTTATTTTGTGGAATGGACTTCTCTTTCTGACTACTATTTTGTGGAATGGACTTCTCTTTCTGACTACTCAGAGTCCCAATTTTCCACAGCTTACCCCCCTCAATCACTTGTGCAGGAGGTGGAGGCATTGCTCCTCATGGGCGCTATTGACCTGGTTCCTTCAGAACACCTAGGAACTGGTGTCTGTTCCCAGGTGTTCCTAATAGATAAAAAATATTGAGGGAAGTATCCAATCCTGGACTTGAGGGTGTTAAATAAGCATGTGCATATTCGTAAGTTTTGAATGCTGACTCAGCTGACATCATCCCACTGCTCACCCCTTCTTTGTGATTTGCGGTGCTGGACTTATGTGATGTGTACCTCCACATCTTCATTCACCTTGATTGCCAGCACTTCATTCATTTTAAGTGTGGAGTATTGGTATATGAATACACAGTCTTACCACTTGGGCTGGCCACTGCCCCTAGGGTTTTCTCTAAATGTGTGATGGTGGTTGTCAACCACCTGGTCTTGTGGGGTTGTACCATCTTCCCCTACCCCGATGACTGGTTGTTAGTGTGGGACTTCCCTGCACCCCTGAGTGTCCAAATTGACATGGGGCCTGTTTAGACAGCCTAGGTTTTTTGGTGAACTGAGATAGCCCTGGTACCTTGTCCTCCAATGGTTGGTCAAGGGCAACATTTCCCCCCTGGAGGATGAGCTCTTCACCATGGATCCCATTTGGCACCATGATATTCCTTCCCTGAATTTAGCAGCCTGGCTAGTCATGCAGTAGAGTTGTGGTCTAACAGAGTTAGGCAGGTCCTTCTGTCATCATGCAAACCATCCATTAGGCACTCTTCCTATCCTACTTCCTGTCAACTGCCCATTATTTTTATTACTTTCTTTTCCTAAAGGACTCCGGCCTTTCCAACTCTTCTATTAAGGTTCCCTTAGTTGCCATTTCTTCATTACATTTGGGTTTCAATGATGATTCACTTTTCAAACCCTTTTTGTAAACATTTTTGAAAGGTTTAGCGAACCTTTATCCACCGGTACAGTTCCCTGTCCCACCGTGGAGTCTATCTTTGGTTCTGTCCCATCTCAAGGGGAAATGGTTCAAACCATTGGCCATCTGTCCACTTACTTACCACACAAAACAGCTGTGCTCATAGCCATCACCTGTGAGAGGAGGGTTGGTGACCTATGGGCTCTTTGAAGTGACCCTCCATTCCTCAAAATCCATGGGAATAAGGTGGTACCCAGGCAAAGTTTGGAACACTTCCCAAAATTGGTATCTCCCTTCCATTTAGGGCAGGACATAGCCCTTACAGTGTTTTTCCCTTACCCTTCCTCTGATTCAGACAGGGCATTATATGCTGGAAGCTCATAGCTGTTTATTGTTTTACCTTGTCTTCTCAGCACCTTTCCAAAAGGACAACCACTTGCTGGTTTGTTTCAGCGCCCCCCACAAGGGTCATCAAGTTTCTACTGAAATGTTATCTAGGTGGTTTTCTCAATCCATTGTCTGGCTTAATCTGTTGCGAAGGTTGATTGCCCCCTTCCAGTTCATGCTCATTCCTCTTGCTTCCAATCTACTTTGGCTGCCTTCTGTTCTGCTTTCAGAATTCTGGATATTTGCAAAGCAACAAAGTTGTCCTCTGCCTCTACTTTTATTTGCCATAATGCTGTGGAAATTGACTCATGTTGTGATGCCAATGTGGGGAAGGCAGTATTGTATTTGTTTAAATGACTGGTTTAATAAAAAACATGATTTACTTTGCTTTTTTGTTGTGGTTTGTGTTTCAGTAACAGCCTCACAGCCACTGCCTGGTTTGGAATGAGCTTGCTACTCTCCCAATGTGGGTCTGCACAGAAGGCCGTGACGAGGTAAAACAATGTTGTACTTACCTATAATTGTTGTTCCTTGAGTGGTCTTCTGTGCAGGCACACATCCATCTCTCCTTCCCCACTGTGATCTGTTCCTGATTTGCCTGAAAATTATGAAGGGCTTACCTGGTTTTGGACGGATTCAGCGGCAGTGATAGGAGAACTGAGAGGAGTGCACCTCTTCCGTCCCAATCATGTGAACTTTTAGGTGGGAAAAGCTGCCTGGGGAGTCTGGTTGGGAGGGGAAGGAGCATTCTGGAGGGTTCTAATCTGTTAATCTTCACAGAAGCTTGCTGTTCAGTTACTGTGGCTAGCCTGAGCAAGTGCAGTCCCAGTGTGTGCCTGCACAGAAGACCACTTGAGAAACAATAGTTACAGGCAAATGCAACATTGTTTTTCAAATCCTTACTCAGACATCAAGCTTGTTGGATGACCTAGGACCCCCCCCCCTCTGTCTAACCAACTTTATAGAAATGTTTCACAAATAAATTGGAAGAGAGGAAAATAAAGTTAGTCCCCCTGAAGGAAAAATGAAAGAACCTTTGAAGAAGTATGAAAACCAAAATGTACTAAATTTATAGGTAAATATAGAAGAAAAGTGTGATATTTACAAATTTATAAGGAAGCCATGACCTGAGTTGGTCTTGAAGAAATATAACAGGCTTAGAAGCAACATTATTTGTCCATAAAGAGGGGGGGGGTGTTACATGTTTCATTCATTTGGGTACATGAACCAACAGTTTAAATACCTGTCGAGTATTCATAATTCCCCCTTCCAAACATATCCAAAGTAATACTGCAAGGAATATGTTTGACTAATTTATTTCTGCTCCCCCCCAGAGCCTGTTGCAGGCTTGGCTCACATTTATATATATACATATGCATGTATGTATGTATGTTCTACAGATGTCATTCCTTTGATTAAGGAAAGGGGGGACAGAATTGTTATTATACTGACCACTCAATACAGATTTTTTTTCAAAATAACCTCTGGATTAATCCTTGAAACATAAGACCATACTGCTTACTGCTCTTCCCTGGAATAAAATTAATATAGTTTGAAAAAACTCCTAACATCTTTATCAAAAACTTACTCATTCATAGGAATTCATTGAGCATTTTATTTTATTTATTTATTTTATTTATAAGGCATTCAGACTTGTGTCATTCTATCTTGTTTAATAGTTACTACATAGCATATCAAGTTATCTCTGAACAACTAATGTCTATGCTAAATTCAGAAATATGTGTGTGTGTGTGTGTGTGTGTGTACATGTGCGTATGTCAAATTGAATATCTCTGGACATTTTTACCTGGCAACACTCCAATTATATTTTGAGACATTTCAGTGAGTATACATTCCTAAAGAACTTGGTATGACTATGATCACAGGATCAGATATTACTTGGCCTCTTTTCCACAGCCCATGTATAATGAGCAGATTATCTTTTACAACTGTTTTAATAGTCAGCAGTATGTGTCATTCTTTTGATACTTTCTCAATATCAAAGCATGTTTTTGAGCTAATGTGTTGCAATTTGTTCGCTCAATCAGTCGCCAATATTTTTTTTAAAATGCATAGAATAAGTAAGATTGAAATATGATTTCCTGCTTTTAGATGTAAAATTATTCTCAGAACAATATTAATAACAACTCTGTTACTGAAATGACAATGAATAAATAATAATCATAATGCATAGTAGAACTTGCTTATCTTCTGAGCCTGCAACAATTGATTTGATATGTGTAGAGGGCTTTTTTTCAAGGACATGACATAAGGACTTTGATTTTGTATTGTCGAAGGCTTTCATGGCCGGAATCACTGGGGTGTTGTGTGGTTTCCAGGCTGTATGGTCGTGTTCTAGTAGCATTTGACTTTGATTTTCATTGTTCAACTTTTTATGCACTTTGTAGCCTGCATGATACCACTAAATTGATTAATTCCAATTATGCATACTAGTGTCAAATGAACATCAGTCAGAAGACAAAACTTAGATCTCATATTAAGTCTCATATTTCCTTTTTGTATACTTTTGCCCAATCAGGAATGACAGACAGACAGATATAGATAGATGACATTTTTTCATCAAATCCTTATTGTTATTTATTTATTTATTTATTTATTTATTTATTTATTTATTTATTTATTTAATATATTTAAAACATTCTCTCTGCCATTCTCTCTTGTGGAACTCAAGGCAGCTTATAATATAACCATTATTGAAAAATCATTAAAATAATGTAAATAAGCAGCAATTAAGATGTAATCCCTATTGAGATACAAGGCAATACTGTAAGAGATAATGAGTTTGAATATAATTTATTTCTAATTGTATGTTTATAGATTTAGTAAACAACTTGAATTTCAAACAACCCAATCCAGAGCTGTCAGGTGGGTGGGAACGGTACCACTTTTGCACTGCCCCACCCCTCCAAAGGGTTTTATCACAGTGCAGAAAGCCCAAAAAGTTTTTAAAAATTGCTACCAGGAAAATGTATCTGAGTCAAGAGTCCTCAATGTCCAGGGATTGGCTCATGACAGCTGTTGAGCATTGATCCTGCCTGAAGCGCTGGAATGACTCCTTCTGCAGAGCCAGGAATAAAGTGTGAGCCCAATGACTGGGGGTGGAAGGGGGTGGGGTCATATAAGGAGGCTGTCAGGGATGACCTTCCTGGACCCAATGCTGTCATGTGAGCCCTGAGGTCCTTACTGGCCCTGAGGTCCTTACTGGTGAGTCCCTGCCCCCCCCGTCCACTCTCTTACTGTTTTTTCCCCTAACACAGATGCTGCCTGTTAGGATGGAGCCCTCTTTCCTCTTCAAGTCCTGCAGCCTTCTGTAAATACAACTGTCTGGACTCCTTCCATCTCTCCCACCTCCCCCCAAGGTGGAGCCAATGTGGTGTCAGTCATTGAGCTGAAACTGCATGCTGGTGTCTAGTTTCCTTATGGCTAGGTGGGGTCTCATAGGACTGAGGTGTTGCTAGGGGCATTACTGGCCCTCCCTTTGTTGCAGGTGTGCCTGCCATCTTTCTGTTGTTCAACCCAGCTGCCATCAAACATTTGCGGAGTCTCACCCCTCCTGAGTGCAGCACTGTGGCCATCTCCATGTTTCTGCACTCAGTCAGCATTGCTGGGTCATCAGGGACCATTGAAGGGCTGAGCCATCCCTGCAGGTTGACTCCACCAGTCCTGTTCTTGCCTTAGCACTTGTTGGGACCCACTGCCCATTGCAAGTTCTCACTGCCCTTGGTAATCTCCAGATGACCTCCTTCTGTCATGAGTGGTAATGCTGGTCACATTGCTTGCCCTTGGGCACTGGTTCTCGGCCCATTCCAGCCCTCCTAAGTTCTCATCCATGTGGGTGGCCATCAAATGGGAGTGCCTAGATGGGAACCATGAGTGGCTGGAATCCTTCTCCTGGCAGATCACTGGGTAGAGGGTTGGTCTGCTATAATCTCAACAACCTCAGGCCACTCTGAGGAGTTGCTTGTCATGGCAGGGAATGTTGTGAGGGACAGGAATGGATAGAGGGGGTCTTGGGCACCCTGTTCCACTCTCTGTGGGAACCTGCAGTGCCAGTCTCCATCTTCCCACTGGTGGCACCTCTTGGACCTATCCACAGGGGGCAGCTTCACCAATGTTGCCATCTCTCTGGGTGCTGGGAGCTCTGTTGATCCTGTAGCCCCCTACATCACTGATTCCTCCCTTCCCCTTCCTTTGCTTGACCCCACCCATTTTCCATCCTGGAAATGCTGCCTTCTACACCTACACCCTTTTTTTGCCTCTTGCTGTCTGTCAGCTAATCTGACAATAGAGACCCCTGTCCAGCCTCCTCCCTGCCAGTGTTCCTACACCACATTCCCTTTTCCTTGTCATTACCTTTTTAATTCCATTCTGGTGCCGGACAAAGCACAATTGCTTAGGATGGGGCTCAGCTGTGTTGTTGTTGCATCACCCCCAAGCCTGGTGCAACTACCCTCCCCCCCCCCAAATGGCACTGTTAAAAGAGGAGTGTCTGTTACTACATTTTGGTACCATCAATTTGAGATAGTTCTTCATTGTAGTAATTTGGTCATTGGGTAACTGCTGTCCAAATTTACTCACTGTAACGATCAAAAGAATGAACAAAGTTGTGACCCCCTGTGCTACGTATTCTATGGATGCAAATTTCTGGATCAGTCTTATTGAAGACAGATTTTACCTGGACCAAATGATGCAGCACCACACAGATATACACCAGTCCTGCTTTATGTGTTTGCAACATCCCTATCAGTGACAATATTCAAGCTTCTGGACTTATATTAATATTTTGCTATCTTAAATGATAGCCAGCTTGCAAATGCAATAGTAATGATAATCTTGTCATAACTCTATAAGTTTACTTTAATTCAGCTAATGAATAAAGTAGATGAACAACGGAGATTATTCTTTAAAAAATAAACCAGTGGCTCAGATGTTTTCCCTTTCATAGGTATAACTTTAATTTCTATCATCCAACTTAACAAATGCAACAGTTTGTTTAAAAATATAATAAATCCCACATTGAGGAAATACTACAGATTAAATGATACTATTTTATTCCATGGCAATTAGTTCTAAGCCAAAAATGAATTTAGGAAAGAAAAATAAGTTTGGATTTATACCCCTCCTTTTTCACCTCTAAGCAGACTCAAAAGGGCTCACAAACTCCTTACCTTTCCTCTCCCCACAACTGACACCTTGGGAGGTAGGTGGAGCTGAGAGTGTTCCAAAGAACTGTGACGAGCCTAAGGTGAGTGAGCAGGAATGTAGAAGTGGGGAAACAAATTTACCGGATAAGATTCCACCGCTCATATGGAGGACTAGGGAATCAAACTCAGTTCTCCAGATTAGAGTCCACCTGTTCTTAACCACTACACTAGCTCTCTACAAATGAAAGGATAATCTATCAGCCTGATTATACTAATTTTTCTAGATTTTAGAGACCAAATATGAAGGCTAAAGCATTATTCCTGGCATAAATACAAACATTATCCAAACACTACCAGTCTCACAACATGGCTTGAATGTTTGTGAGTCAGTGTGTGTGTATGGGTGGGAGGGCGGGGGTGGAGTTAATGTATAAATTGTGAACAAGCTCACTCCATCTCTTTTCCTGACAGAATCATGTCAATGCTGGTCTAAGTAGTAATTTCACTTTTATTTGCATCTGATGATGATCCAAATAGTTCAAATGCCTTCTTGTATATACAGATGAGGTAGTTGCTGGATTCCAGAGTTGCTGTGCATGCTTTCCTATTTCCAACATTCTCTGTGAAATATCAAATTCTGCAAGAGAAGCTGAGAAACACCTGATACCTTAAGGGTATGTGGATAACAGATTTCTGCTCCATTATTTATATGCTTCAATTAAAAATATCCAAACCATCTGGTTTCACATATAGATGAAACTGAAAAAGCATAACAAGATGTATAGATGTATGTGTGTTTTTTTCAGTTTAAAAGCCATAAAATGCAACAGTGAAGAACAGAAAGACAAAGGATTCTACTAAATGCTTTATCAGCCACCTGCTGTTTGCTGAATAGCATTTTGATATTGAATTCTTTTGAACACAGTGAAAAAAACTTTAAAATACTACTGTCTGGCAAGACTGCCTCTGGCAGATGCAGCTATCTATTTATGGAGCAAGAAGAAAGTCAGATAACACCTTGAGTTTACAAAGGTAAGCATCAATTATTGGTTAATATTATTCAGCATTATTTCTCTTTCATTTGAGCCACATCAGGCAAGACAAATATTTTGCTTCTTCTAAGATCACTGGCAATACCATTTGATATGGCAAAAGTGTGTTGCTATGTCGCCTTGGCATCCATGCACAAACAAATCAAAAAATCCTCACTAGTTTATTTCCAACAATTCAATTCTGATGACTGTGGAGTTTTCTGAAAATGGAAGGGGTTTTCAGAAAGAAAAAAGTTTTTTTGGATATGACCTTGATTAATGATTACTAGGATGTATTTTTATTGTATTTTTATCTTTGAAGATCATCCATGTTTCAACTTCTGTAAAACCCTACAGATTACTTTTGTGCATCAAGAATATGTTATACAAATTCTAGCCTGCTAGTTCATTTCAGGGATCAACCATATGTGCTGGTGGTTACCCATAAATTCCTCATTGCCCTGGTTCATAAGTATGAAGGAATATCTTTTTCTATGTAATCCTTTCCGACTGTTAAAATCTTTTATACAGTCTTGCTCTACCATGCTCCTGCAAAATCCCATCCACAGGCCCTTTTCTGTAGTGGCACTATATCTATGTACCGGTAATTCTTTGTCCGAGGAGCTTATCTATTGACATCTTTGATAAGCTTTCATTGCCAAGATTTCTACTTCGTTAGATTTTTATTACATTTCTTGGCATTTAAATTGATGTGTTTATTTTCTTTCTTGATTATAATTTGGGTATTTAAAATTGCTTACAATTTATATTTTATTTGATGTGGTGAAAGGGCTCATACTGCTCCTATTCAACATGTCTCTATATTTTGATACTAGTCTGTAGGACTTTTTTTTTTGAGAAAGCAAGTCCAGTGAATTTAACAGGACAGTCTCATTCATTATTATCTATTCTGGGATAGCTAGATTGAAGTCCAGTAGCATTGTAAATACCAAGAAAATTTTGGGGGTATAAACTTGACTGAATCAAAGCTTCCTCATCAGGTATCAAAGGGAGCTTCTGCAAGTCAAAGGTAACTTTGACTCTCAAAAGTTTATACCCCCCCCCCCAAACCTTCTTAGGCACTAAGATATTACTGGATTCAACTCTAGAGATTATACTGAAAACCTACACAGCATCTCCCTGAAAATAGTCTGGGATGAAATAGACACACTTCATGTTTCACTAAACACTGCAATATTTCGCATGGAATAGGCAGCAAAATGTCATTACATTAAACATGTTTTAATTTATTTTTTTAAAAAAACTGGCACAGCCAGTTTAATATTTCCGCTTCACAAGTCAAAGCAGAACAGAATATCAAAGAGTAAATAAAAAGAGTATGTGGGCTTCCTCCAAAATTACAAATATTGCACTAGTTTTTCTCAAAAATTGGGCACTGAGTCAGCTACAGTCCTTAAGCATTCATTATGCTAGCCTGCTTTATCATAAAAGACAGACTCTGAGACTTAAGGTTATTATGCATGGAGTGCTTATCCCACAGCTCTTTTCCTCTCAGTGAGTTTTCCCCACGATTGTTAGTTCAAACTGGGGATTCTCCCACTGCGAGGCATCCCTAGCTGAGCCAGACACCATTTTGCTTCCCACTGCTTCTCATGTTACCTGCCACATTTTTGTTTGTTTGTTTGGGGCCATCTTTTTTTAAAAGGAAGAAAGTAACTCTTTGGGCCACTCTGCCAGCCTGAAGAGTGGTAGGAACTGCTATGAGGTGGTTGAGGGAAGGGCGGGAAGGCAGGGAAAGGTAAGAAGGGGTGATCAAAGCCAAAGCAAGTGGAATGCATACGCTTTCCTTTAGTTTTCTCTGTTGGAGCATGGGGAGTCATGGAACAACTCTGATCTGACCAGCAGTGAGTTCTGAAGAGTGCATAATCAAGAATTCAATCTAAAGGGGATGGAGGCTCAATGCAAAGCAGACCTCAAGTGCATAATAGGCCACAGTGTCTTATGAAAGGTTCTCTTCCAATTATGACTCTGGAGATGCAAATCCTATGTGAATTGAACTGACAAAATTAACTAGTTTTTTTTTTCTCACACTCACTTCTCCCCTATGGGCCTTGACTTGTTGTTAGCTTCTCTGCACAGACACCAACCAAACAGGCATGCAGGGGAGTGGGGACTGACAGAAAGGGACAGAACCTCTGCCCATCTGTTACAGCATGTCTCATACGAAATCAACTGTATGCCTCCTGGCAGTGGTATCAAGAATGTGGTAGTTTGATCAAAACCAGGATTGTGCTAGAAAACAGAAGTAAAAGGATACAGTTTTCATAGAAAAGGAAATGGCAGCGAGCTGAAGAGAGAACAAGATGGCAAGACAAGGGTGAGAGAGCAAGCCCATGAAGATGCTTGACAACACTAAAAACTTTCATACTAGAACTCTAAAATAACATTTTTAGCAATGTTATCTTTTTAATATCTTATATCTGCTTGGAATTCTACCTATATTATGCAGTAATTGTTTGTGGCTTGTGACTAGACAGCAATATTTTGAGAAAGCACAATACAGATCAATGGCATTTGTATAGAATGCTCCTTCTGTAAACTGGACTTGAACTGAAGTGTCCTCAGACCTTTTTCTGAAGTCCTTAGAGCAACATTGATTAACATCTTAATATGGGTTTTACTTCAGGAGAAAAAGTGCACATTTTCCCCATTCAACAGTCTGTTGTGAACAGAAACATAGCAATGTTGCCTTAATGTAGCACTTCAATAGTCACCCTTGAGAGATCCAGACATAAGGCTGGCTTCTTACTGTGTTATTATATAAGACTGGCGTCATCTTAAGTATCTGCTTGTGAGGAGAGTCACCAATCCCTCTAGTTTGCTTGCCACAGCTATTCTACCCATATCGCACTCTTGTTGGGCGAGAAAACCTGATATTGCCCTTCTCAGTTTTGAGTAAGAATAGACTGCTGAAAAAAAAATACAAACCCAGGCTTTTGAAAGAAAAGAAGTTCTTTACTATGCAGAAAATCCAAGTCTACATAGGGGGGTCTCCCAAGAAAGACAACAAATCATGCAATAACATACACCCTTTTAGGGGGGGGGAATAGAAAATGCATACATTACAAGTCCATCCAATCCCAATTCTTCCTCTAACTTATACATACCCATTATTCTAATATTCCTTCATTATACATTATCATATTTCTCCAAGAGACAGCCTCCAATCAGACATGATTTGAGCTTAAAATCAAATGGCTATCTCTGACCATCTCTGCACAAAGGCTGAAATTTCCCTCCTCCCCTTCAGAGAAGGAGGCAGTAAGCTGAGCTCAGGACACCTGTGGTAAGTCAAGATGGACAGCTCCCTGCATTCCAGGAGACTGAAGGAGATGGTACTGTTTCTTGTATCTTCAAGAGTGAAAAACTTAGGCCTTTTCTGCACGGGCCATTTACAGTGGCCCAAGGATGGCAAAAACTCCGCCCCTGGGCAGCTGTTCGCACAGGAGGCGCTGCTGGATCGCAGCAGTGCTGTCCTGGCCGCCCAGGAGCAGCGTGAAGCCACTCCAGAGCCACAGTGTGCTCTGGAGACTGTCAGGGACCCACCCACGCTGCCCTCCAATTTCCAGGGGTCGGAGGGCAGCATGGGTGGGTCCCTGATGGCCTCCAGAGCGACGCAGGTGGACGCAGGGGTGAGGGGATGGTGAAGCAGGGGTGGCTCCGAGCATGGCCACCTCCTCTTCTGCCAGCTTCTGTGGAGCTGGCCACAAGACCCTCTGCAGGAATGGCCCCCACCCCTCCACCGGCATAATTTCTGCTGGTGGAGAGGTGCCCTTTCCGCTGTGCAGAAAGGGCCTTACTTTCTCTCTCTCTCTCTCACACACAGAGCTTATTCAATGTAAAAACTTAAAAATGATTATAACAATTAGTAGCTGTTGTGATTATACTAAACTACATCTAACTGAATATAAGATACACAAGGTTGATGATTAATAATGCCTCTAACCTAAAACTATGATTTCTGAAAGAAATAATATCTATTTTTCTCTCTCGTTTTGCTTCTAAGAAGCAGCTGTTAACCTCTGACCTGGTACCAAGCTGTATCACATTTCTCTATGTAGCTGGGGGGTTTTGTGTCATGGCTGCTTGGCCTAGAGAGAGAGAGCCATATTGATTTTGATTATATTGGTTCTTTATCAATAATCTGCCTTCCCACACTCTTACAATTTATTGTTCCTTACTGCTTCCTGCATTGTGTATTTAGGTGCTCATTCTAGAAAATAGACTTGTTTGTTCCTTTCCTAGTATTGTGGAAGCTGAACATGTAGCCTAAAAGGAAGGAGGTGCCTGTGGCAGCCACATGTACAGTTTTTACCATGATGCCCTGGGGTCACAATATATGAAGGCAGCTTTGTCTTGGCACCACAAGAAACTGCCTGGAAGTAACTGCGCCTTACTCCAGATGATGATGTATAAAATCATAAAGGATGATTAGTAAGTTTCTAGCATACTGCAGTGCCACAAACACAAAAGGCTTGGTAGACATTTTTTAAAAATCCTATAGTACATGAAAAGTAATATTAAGAAATAAAATACTTGATCTTTTTAGGCGTCTTAAAAATAATGTTCATTTAACCAGTTCTAGTTTTGTGAAAAAGGAAAGGGGGAAATTCTATCTACTTTTTTCAATCCCACATATAACTTTTAGAACATTTATCATGTCCCCCTTTGTCATCTTGATCCTAATCTAAAAAGCTGCAATCACTTTACTCTCTTCTTATTGGGAAATTGCTCATCCCTTGATCATTTTAGTTTTCTGAATCTTTTCCATCTTTACACTAACCTTTTTGAGATAGGCCAACTAGATTGGTATACACTACTCCAAATGTGAGTTCATCATAGATCTATTCAGGCAGTAGGGTGTTAGAATCTCTATTTTAAATTCCTTTCCTAATTACCTGCAGCAAGAAATGTTGTTTTCTACCACCGATGAACACCAAGATGATGCTTTATTTGAGCCATCCACTATGACCTACAAAATTCTTTCCCTGATTAATCACTGCCAGGTCAAAAACATCAATATGTGTGATTATTTGTTGCCTCAATGTTCATTATTTTGCTCTTATATATACTTAGATGAATCCTTATTTTCCATTCTGTTGCCAACAATAGATTCAGGACAGACAAAAGAAAGTACTTCACCGAATACAAGGAGAAACTTGCCATTGAACTCATCAGTTAACTCAAACATTTCTAGGGAACTGCTGTCCTGGAGGGTCACTGGCAAGCCACACCCAGTGCAGCAGGAGCTACCCATTTTCACCATCTTGGAGGGAGGTATCTGATGCTTTCTCCTGTAATACCACCAGTGAAGTGAAACTTCCTTGCAGCAGAGGGAAACAGACAGTTCACCCATCACCTCTACTGCAGGGAATGCTCAGCTTGGGCTAGATTAATGGCCGCACAGGAGGTCCATCATAATTGTTGCCACTGGCAGTGGATAGTTCAATGTGAATTGTTTTTCAGTTATTTTAATAGCCTGATTGATTCATAACAAAATAGATAACTGACTTGTAGAATTTGGTGCCATGGGATATAGTGATAGACACTAGTTTAGATAGTTTTTAAAAAGACTGATCACTTAATGATATCTCCATATTCAAAGACATGCTACCCCACACTCCCTCCCCTCCCTCACTCCCCTTCCCTTACATGCCACCCCCTCCCTCCCCTTCCTCCCCTAGGGTGGGTGGGCCATGTCCAGATGCCGGGCCCCCTCCCTCCCCTTCCCTTGCATGCCACCCCTCCCTCCCCTTCCCCTCCCTGCACTAGATACTCTGATTCCATATAAGGTAGCTTCATGCATACACATGACACTGCCAATACTTGCTATTACTCACCAGCTGCATGCTCATGTGCTACAGGTCCTTTCATTATTGGATGCTAGTCTTCTGAATTGGCTGCCCATCTGCTATATTTTTGTATACAACTCCAGATTGATGTGTCAGATCATAAAAGAGGTCATCCTGAGCTTAGCTGCACTTCACGAGATTGCCTTCTGTGATCTACTCCAGCTGGCTGCTCTGCTACAGAAAGCCTATCTGTTTTTAGCATTGGGTTTCTTCCCATCACAATCTGCTTGTTTCTGAAGAGACACAGAAAGCCAACACTGCTTTAACATGTGTTACAGAAAAGGAATTGCATCCCTACAGCAATATCTATCTATATGAACTATAAAGCACCAACATCTTAGTCCTAACACTGCATTCTATTCTCAGTAGTTTTGACCATGTCTTATGATCAATCATCACTTGGATTAAAGCATCATAAATTTCTCACCATGGTGCTCCACATCTATAAACAGAGTTAAAAGTACCAATTCATATGTCTCATACTCAGGGCTTCAGTCTACAGAGTAATTATAAAAATGAAGCCAACATTCACTTTGAAACACAGGAGGATACACGGTAAATTCTTTCCCCAGGCCCTTTCTTGTTTGAGAGACTTATTTCCAAACTGAAATAAATATATATTTCATTAGCCATACCTGCTGGAGGGAAAATCACATCACTGAAAAACTCATAGCTAAGTGTACATGATGTGAATTGCTTAAAAAAATTAAACTTTATTTCAGTTATCTTAAAGTTCCTCTAAAGGAGAGGCCTCAGATGCAACAACTAGGAAAGATCTGATTGTACTAAACTGGAATCTTGAATGTTAGTGACTCATATTTACTGATGAATAACGATGGACAAATTCCCCCAATTTGATTCAGAGTTGGTTTGGCATTTATTATGAACTTTTCCTGGTAGACATTCAGACAAAACTCATCTCTTTGTCTCAAGAGTTCTCTCCTTGCTTGCAGTGGAGTGATGCATGCATATGATGCAGTGATGATGCATATACATTTCTGATATTTCATGCATGTACCCTTATCATTGCATTGCTCATGGGAATCAAAGAAAATGCTGCTTTGATGGGTTGTCAATGAGAGTTCATGAGTACGTATATAAAAAGTAGCTGCCTTTAGGATGCCTGGACTGCTGAACATTGACTCAGCATGCCCAGAATCTCATTTTGAGCCAAAGAAGAGTATCTAGGGAAATAGTGTTTGATTCATAACATAGCTAAATATTACAGGATGTACAAATTCCTATACTGATCCAGATGACCACAAATCTTCACTACAAAACGCGTTATTTTATTTTAAGTATCATACTAATGACTGCTTCTTCCAATGGGTATTTCCCTTTGTATACATTAAAACTGTATGTGTAAAACAGATAGTAAATTACTCAAGAAGTGTTTTTACAGTGTCAGAAACGTTTGTTTCTCTTACATAACTGGTAGCAAAATATGAGCAATTACAATACATCTCTACTGAGAACAAACTTTTGCAAACATGCATCAGAGACAAAGCAAGAAGAAACATTTGCTGTCAGATGTGCACAGGCTACTCAAGTAATTCATGGGCATGGCTTGGATTGAAATAGGGCTGCAACCCTTTTTATTTACATACTCTTAACAAGCGAAGCTGGGTGAGCAGGAGGAGTGCATGATGTCAGCTGTTCAGCCTCCCAGGCTGATTCCAGCTTCACCCTAATTTAGGGAGTACTTATTTCCTGGGCCACGAGGCATCCGCCCCATTCCTTTTGTGGCCCAGCCATCTGGGGTGTCGGGGTCACCTGCAGAGGCCCTTAGAGGTATGGTGCCTGAGCCCTCCCTTTCTCCAAGCCTCTTATGGAAGCCCCCAAGGACGGGGAGGTCCGGCATGCAAGCCCAGTCTCCACCGAAACTATGCGTTCCTCTGCCCAAACCGCCCCCTCAGGACTGCAACAATAAACTAAAATGTCCCATCCCTTCTGGGAGGGTGGGTGGGTCAGTTTGCCTCCAAGGCATCAAAAGAGGCTGAGGCCACTGTATGCTGCCCTATAAAGGCAGCCTGCTCCACCCTCGAGCCTGCGTGCATCAGCATGCAATTGCCGGGTGGTGAGGCGTAGCCGCTCAGTAGCCCAGGGACACGCATGCTCCCCTCCAAAGCTCTTACCATGTGCCCTTCCCCCTGTTGCAATTATGGTCCTAGTTGACTCTAGTACTGTTATTTTTCAGAGTATTACCTAGAAAGCACCCTAACCTGGATGGCCCACAGCAGTCCAATCTCATCAAATCGTGGAAGCTAAGCAGGGCCAGCCCTAAATAATATTGGAATGGAAGACCACCAAGGAAGTCCAGGGTCACTACATCGAGGCAGGCAATGACAATCCACTTCTGTTCATCTCTTGCCTTGAAAACTCTAGGGAGGGGAATATGTTGGTTGTGACCTATTGGTACTTTCCACCACCACCGTCTAGGAAGCACTGTATAAACCCTTGTTCAACAAAACAATGCCTGCTTGGGGAAAAACAGATAAATAAAACCAAACATTCTCCTAACTTATGCCTCTTCATGAGGTGAAATATTAAAATGGTTTTTCTGTTGTTTTCTTAAGGTTCATGTACAATAGCAGATTAATATTCTACTAGACTGAAGAACATCAGCATCTTATCTTTCAAAGAAAAGCACATTTCTAATAACAAAAAGAATTAAATATCATATCTGATAGACCAATAAAGAGGCAGAGAGAGACTTCCGAGTTTTGTATATGTAAACAATGATATTTACAAAAGCAAAACAATACTAGGTCAATAAAGATTACAGCAAACAACAGAACTGAGCTCCCAGGGAAAGACCTTTCCAAGCACAGTACTGAAAATGGAAATTGGACTTAAAAGTCTCCACTGATATCATTTAAGCTGCCCTGTCAAAACAGAAAAAGAGAGATGTATAGGCAGTTGATATTATTCTCATGACAATATAAAAAATGTAAGAAAGGTAGTGTATCTGAAACCATATCAATAAATCTTAGAATCAATCACAGCACAACAATGAAAACTAATACATCTGTTCCAAACTTTTTGTTTACAACCAAAATGTATATAATCTAAATGCCATATCCATTAGAAAATATCGCTAGAACAGGAAAAATTCCCAGGAAATCCAGTTAGAAGTGTTTTATGATTATTTTATGTATGATGTCTTATGTTGTACACCGCCCAGAGCCCTTTGGGGATAGGGCGGTATATCAAATAAGTAAGTAAGTAAGTAAGTAAGTAAGTAAGTAAGTAAGTAAGTAAGTAAGTAAGTAAGTAAGTAAGTAAGTAAGTAAGTATGAATGCTTATTAGAATCTAATCTAAATAATATACTAAGCACATCTGGCATTCACGGGTTTAGTTAATGGTTTCTTATATGTTGTCTTAATGCAGTCATACAGAGAAGAGTAAACAGGAAGAAACACAGCAAGGAAGTAGAAAGTAGCAAGCCATGAAGCCAACTGAAAGCTTATGCTGTGCCAGACTTGTTAGTCCTTAAAGTGCACCTGTAACCCCCATGCCCAGAATGGGTTGGCCCAGAATGGGTTGACCCAGTAAGGGGGTGGAGACTCAGAGCAGCAGAAAGGCTGAAAGAGCTCTTTGCAGAAGACAAGGGTACCAGACTCGGACCTTGATTTCTATAAGCCCTTAACACCTTGTTAAGGTAATTGCAATACTGTTGGGAACTACTGGGAAGGTGGTAGTTGTTTTTGCTATGTTGTAAATGTTGGAGTTTATTGTTTCACGGTTTTCTTTTTGTGGTTGTAATGGGTGAGAGTTCTCCTGGAAACCTTCATCATGTTGAAGCCTGTTCATCAAGCCCTTGGAGTCTTCAGGAGCCAACCCACTTGCAAAGAAGAAATGGACTTGGCAGTATCAATAGACTGTAAATATAAGGACTTGAAAATGCAACCTGAACAGGACCTTGAAATGTTGATGTTTTAAAAGTGTTAATTGTAAAGAAAAGTAAACCATTTTGTTGTTTAAAAATTGTTGTTGCAACTCATTCCAAGTACTGCCCCACAGAACCCACAAGCTGTGGGGAATTTACAAGTAAGCTAGCGTGGGGCTTGGAAGTGAATTACCAAATATAAAATTGCTTGCAATGGAAATATTAAGCAAGTTGGGGTTTGATCCCAATATAACGGTTTTGAGATGTGACGTAAGTTCAAGAGATGTCGCTATGTGAATCGGAAGCACATGATTCTGTTTTAGCAGTTGCATGAAGGAAGTTCAGTTGCAACCCCCCCATCCCTTCTGCAAACTAATTGGCTGGGTCACTTAACGCATTTGCTGGAAGGTTTTCAAAATTCCAGTGCAGCTAAGTTTGGAACAGTTGGAAATCCTTGCAAGGGAAGACAATGTTCTGCATTCAGATGCACCAAATGTGGTTCCTCAAGGCTGCAGAATCTCTGGGAAATCATTGTGCAATGATTTCAAGAGTTGGATTATGGTACTACAATAGGACGACAGAATTTTAGTGGGGGAGAATGTAACCCCATGCCCAGAATGGAGTTGGCCCAGAATGGGATTGACCCAATGGGGGGTGGAGACTCAGGAGAGCAGGCAGAAGAAGGCTGGAATGCTTTGCAGAAGACAAGGGTATAGACACCAATTTCGGACCTTGATTTCTATAAGCCCTTAACACCTTGTTAAAGGTAATTGCAACTCTGATTTATGGGAACTACTGGGAAGGTGGTAGTTGTTTTGCTATGTTGTAAATGTTGGGAGTTTATTGTTTCCGCGGTTTTCTTTTTTGTGGTTGTAATGGGTGAGTTTCTCCTGGAAGCGCTTCATCATGTTGAAGCCTGTTCATCAAGCCCTTGGAAGGTCTTCAGGAGCCAACCCACTTGCAAAGAAAGAAAATGGACTTGGCAGTATCAATAGACTGTAAATATAAGGACTTGAAAATGCAACCTGAACAGGACCTTGAAATGTTGATGTTTTAAAAGTGTTAATTGTAAAGAAAAGTAAACCATTTTGTTGTTTAAAAATTGTTGTTGCAACTCATTCCAAGTACTGCCCCACAGAACCCACAAGCTGAGGTTACACACCCTCAGCAACTTTGTTTTTATAAGCATAGGGGTGGGCCTTGGGGGTGCGACTCCACCCCTCGGTGGCAGGGCCTCACCCCAATCCTCACCCCCGTGCTTATAAAAGCAAAGTTGCCGAGGATGGAGCCTTTCAGTTCCTTCTGCTCTCCCTTGTGTAGCGGGGGGCAGAGAACAGCTGTCTCCAAGTGCCATTTTACAAGAAAACCCTGTCAGCCATCTTCAGTTAGAGGATGAAATACAAACTAAACTAGTTGCACGTGTTATTGTGACATAAAACACAGAAATAAATGGGAGGAGTTATATGTACTGTTGAAGGCTTTCACAGCTGGAATCACTGGGGTGTTGTGTGGTTTCCGGGCTGTATAGCCATGGTCTAGTAGCATTTTCTCCTGATGTTTCATCTGCATCTGCGGCTGGCATCTTAAGAGGATCTCTGAAGATGCCACCCACAGACTCTGAGTGGCTATCAGAGCATGCTACTATCACTACATGTACAGCCTGGAATTCAGAAACTAGCCTAACTGAAGATATAACTTCCAAACCATTTATAATTACAGTTTGCTAATGGTATTCACTGGGAAACTTAGTCAGGCACAGTTAGTTGCTTAGGCAAATCCTCTCCCTCCTGCAATAGCACTTATAGTTTCTGATAGTTTCTGTTCACTATTAACATAAATAAAACATATTATGTTCTATGAGCTCAGGTAATCCTGTCAACCACTATCCTATTAGTGTTAACACTGGGAAATGTCATTTCTGGCAGGCAGAGATATTCTCTTTGCAACCCACTTGGTTTATTTTATATTTATAGTTGTTCAAGTAGATTTCATATTAAATTGATTTTTGCTGAAGCCTGATTATTGAAACTTTTTTCAAACCTTTCTCAAGACTTCCACTGTAACTGACAAATATTTAAATTGTTATTCTGCTTCAAATCATGTTTCATTTTCTATAACCTGTAGTAATCACTCAACAGTATTACCACTATATTCAGTTTTTATTTATTTAGAACAGCAACTTTATTCAAAAAACAATTCCCGCTGGAGTAGATCAATTTATAAATTTTGTACAGAAACCGATTTCTTTTCTTAATAGAAACAAAGAACACAGGAACAAAGTCAGGATCAACACATAGCAACAACCTTGATTGAACATTGATTATATGTCATCAAAATAGTCAAAATTATGCTTTTTTATAACAGGAAGCAAACAAAAAACAATACTGTAATTTCTTATAACAAAGAACTGTTTTGTTATAACTAATATAGCCTACATCTGTTAAGGTTACAGAGGTCCCAAATACAGTTCATTATCACGAAGTCAAGGCAAATTATTTCATCAGGTGATATTTTAAGGCTACTGAATAAGGATATATGCATGCACACATATGCATAAAACACACACAAAAAAACTGGATATGTGAACTAAATATGCAAAGACATTCCTCAAGTCTGTGATGAGATAGAAAAGTTCAATTGGTTCCTTTTGCGCATGCTGGTCACAAGACAGATATGGTGCAGTAAAGTGAGGAAACATGCATTATGAACCAGCATCAGGGTAATGAAAGTCAACCTTCTATTAATATGTATTCTTGGCATGTGATTTTTGACTGCGTACAACGTACAACAAAAAACGCAATACCAAATTAAGAATAATACAACCACTAAAAACAAAATATAAGTACAACTGCATTTGAATACTCAAACAGATAAAGACAACACAACAATTAAAATATCAGTATATTAACAGCAATCTAAAGTCCTTAATGCTTTCTGAATATAGGGAAAGTATCCACATACATGCTGCCCAATACTGCTACACTGCAAACTGGACCTTCCTGAAAGCAGTTAGACCCCCCCCAGTGGCATACCTGCCTAGGGACAAGAGGTACCCTATGTCCCCTGGCGCCCCCCATTTGGTCACATGGGGGGCACCAACATTTCAGGGTTGTTTGTGTTTTTAAAAAAATTTTAAAGTGTTTTTACGTTCTGGCCTGCAGGGGGTGCATTTTTAAGACTAGCGGCACCAAAATTTCACGGTACCATCCAGATACTGTCCTGATGATACCACCCAAATTTGGTGATGTTCGGTTCAGGGGCTGCAAACTTAGGTGGCATCATAAGAATAGTTACTAGATGATACCCTGAAATTTTGGTGTCACAAGCTTTAAAAATACACCCCTTCCAAGGCACCCAAAGAAATTTTAAGATTCTTTGTTTTGCAGTGACTTTGCTCCATTGTAGCCAATGGGGAATTTCTGAGTGTGTAGGCAGGCTGCACATTTTTGAAGATAGAGACACCAGACTTTCAGGGTGGCTCCAGGAGGGCCTCCTGGTAATAGCATCCAGGTTTGGAGACCTTTGTTTCTGGGGGTTAAATTTTATGTGCCCCCAAAAGGCTTATGGTCCCCCAAGAGCAGCAGTGGCGTAGTGGCTAAGAGCAGGTGCACTCTGATCTGGAGGAACCGGGTTTGATTCCCAGCTCTGCTGCCTGAGTTGTGGAGGCTTATCTGGGGAATTCAGATTAGCCTATGCACTCCCACACATGCCAGCTGGGTGACCTTGGGCTAGTCAAAGCTGTCCGGAGATCTCTCAGCCCCACTTACCTCACAGAGTGAGGCTTCATGTGCAGGAGCGGGGAAACAAAATAAGCCTTTTGGACCCTCAGAAGCAAGTTCTCTAAGCCTGGATGCTATTACCAGGAGGGCTTCCTGGAGCCACCTTGAAAGTCTGGTACCTCTATCTTCAAAAATGTGCAGCCTGCCTCAGAAATTCCTCATTGGCTACAATGGAGCAAAGTCACTGCAAAACAAAGAATCTTGGGCAAATTTCTTGGGGTTCCTGGAAGGGATGTATTTTTAAAGCTAGTGACACCAAAAATTTCAGGGTATCATCTGGTAACTATTCTTATGATGCCAACCAAGTTTGGTGAAGTTAGGTTCAGGAGGACCAAAGTTATGGTCCCTCAAACGGGTAGCCTCCATCTCACGTTAATTCCCTTTGAAAACAATGGGGATGGGGGCATTCCATTTGGAAGATCCTAGACAAAAGATCACTAAACTTGGAGTGGTATCGATAAGGAGCAATCTCTGGATGATGCCCTGAAATCATGGTGCTGCTAGCTTTAAAAATACACTCCCTGCAGGACGAAAAAACACCAAAAATACCCCCCAAAAGCCCAAATACCTTGCATTTGCATTTGTTCATATTTGGGCCGGGACATGAATTGGACAATTTTTTTGTCTGGAATATGCCCAAATTTGCCTTGAATTCCAATGAATGTAATGGTATTTGTTTCATCTGAATCTCCCCTCAAAAAAGTGATGCTGAAGCAAGGGTGGGGGAGAATCCACCCCCAAACAGCATCACTTTCAATTTTGTTTTAACTGGGAACCCCAGATTCTCCCTTTAAGGTGGATTTAAAAGAAGAATCTGAGCTCCCTAGTTTAAACACCATTGAAAGTGATGGTGTTTGGGGGTGGATTCCACTGGAGGTGTTTTGTGAGAGATGATGCTGACATTTGTTTGGTAAATGTTTTGCTGGGGGTGATTTGTGAGAGATTTACATGCTTAATACTGACTTGCACTGGCTTGCAGTTGTTTCTCAGGCTAACAACCTGCCTCATAGGGTTGTTGTGATTAGGAAATTAGGAAAAGAGTTGGTGGGGAGAGAGCCATATATGTTTTGCTGGAAGTGGGAGGTATTTTGTGAGCTGGTACAAAAAATCATTGTTTGGTTATGGTGGGGGTGGGTGGCCGCCCATACACCCAGCAGGGGTGCGCCAAACTCAGGTTTTGTCCCCGGGCGACAGTTTGCCTAGGTACGCCCCTGGACACCCCTCCCATTGAGGCGTGTTACAAAAACAAATGGGTCAAAGACTGGAATAAAAACAAGTCACTGTTTCCCACAAAATGGATGAATCTCAACAGTTTTTGGGAGCCTGGGTATCAAGCCTCAGCAGGAAAACAATTGGCCATTGAACTTTTCCCCAGGCCCTAAGGTGTACCTGACTGGAAAATGGAGAGACAATTTCCATTGTGTCATCCTAATTACTTACCCTTACCCTCTCTGCACCTATCCTAATCAATCAATCAATCAATCAATCAATCAATCAATCAATCAATCAATCAATCAATCAATCAATCAATCAATCAATCAATCAATCAATCAATCAATCAATCCATATTCAGGAGAATAGCCCAAGCATTCTTTTGGGTCTTGATGCTTATCAAGCCCATTTTATTTAATGGATTCACCTCATGCTGCCTCATGACTCATTTTCAGATATCAATATTTGTCCTTTGGCCATTCAAAGTGTATGCATGTACATGCATGTACATTCACATGCATATGTTGGATCTGTGCATGCACCCCCACTTGCTTATGGACTGTTCCTTTAGTTGTGGAAATGGTAGTCGTTTTCCTCTTAATTTCTGCTTTTCCTGGTTGTCCGAGATTGGTAACTATCTTTTATTACTGAAACCATATCCAACCTCTGCCCTTTTCTCCTAATCAGGGCTTGTATGTTTTGTGTATGTATGTTCATTACTTAAAACATATTGCGTTTTACTAGTTTATTATTTAATAAAATCATATTTTAATTTTACAACTGCCTTCTCATTTGAGAGTTTTCACCCATGTATATATCCTGGTATATAAAGGTTATTGTTCCCATTTACCCCCTCACACTGTCTCCAGCTAATTTCACTGACTAAAGTGGAAACTGCCTGCTTAAAGTAACACTCCTCATATTGCTATGTTGAGGGAAGCAATTTTCATCATCTGGAAAGTGCCTTGGTTGAATAAATATGTGCAAAACACTCAGTAGTACATAAACTAAAAGATGCATTGAAGAATGTTTTCTTTAAATTTAGAACTACTACTCGCACCCCTCGCATCCTGGACATAAACTGTTTCAACTCTTACCCTCTAAACGTCGCTTCAGAGCACTGCACACCAAGACAACTAGACATAAGAACAGTTTTTTCCCGAATGCCATCACTCTGTTAAACAAATAATTCCCTCGATAATGTCAAACTATTTATTATATATTTATTATATAATTACTGCACTACTTTTTTCATCATTCCTATTACCCATCTCCTCCCAATTATGACTGTATGACTATAGCCTGTGCTGACATTTCATTTTATTTTATGATTTTACATTTTATGTTTTTATTACTATTGATTGTTTCCTGATTGCTTACTAGACCTATATGACAATCATTAAGTGCTGTACCTTATGATTCTTGACAAATGTATTTTCTTTTATGTACACTGAGAGCATATGCACCGGAGACAAATTCCTTGTGTGTCCAATCACACTTGGCCAATAAAGATTCTATTCTATTCTATTCTATTCTATTCTATTCTATTCTATTCTATTCTATTCTACTGATAATTTTCACAAAGATCTTAGAGATCTTTTCAGCCTTCTTAATTATCACTAATTTATTTCTTTTTGCAAAGGCATCCCAGTGGATTTGTCAATAAATGATCATAGGTCCTTTGAAACTTTAAGGGAATGTGAAGCCCAGAATGATGGGGTTTAGGGAGAGAACTTGGCAGGGTATAATACCATTTTGTTCACCTTCCAAAGCAGCCATTTTCTCCAGGAGAAATGGAATAAATGTTTTAGATAAAGAAATAATAAAAAACAATCTATTTAGTCTGGATATTCACTATAATTCCAGCAGATATCCAGCCCCTACCATCATTACTCTTGGACAATGATATTTCCCTAAAGGAGAGGGTTGAAAAATCAGAAGGCATGCCACCCACCCAGAAAGATTCTGCAGAGGAAGGAAAAAGCAATCTACCTTTACCCCCCCCCCCCCCCCTCAGACACACACATATTTAGGATGAAGCTGTAATTCCATCAGCTTCATCCAAAAATGTAATTCGCCCCAAATATCTCCAGTGCTCAAGCTATTCAACCTGAGCATACAACACTGAACTCTAAGTACCTCGTGCATTTCTTTGTCCAGAGAACAGGAAATCTCCTTTGTTCTGGGAGATTAAGCTCACTTAGCATGGCTAGGGGACCTGATCTCCCCTGTAAAGTAGGCCCTCACCCAACCCTCAGTGTTCAGTGTGTCTGGACTGCTGGTCTGACCACAATATTCCACTCAATACTTCTGAGTCTGTCTTTGGGGTCAGCCATGCTGCATGCCATCTGCTTTCCACCCCACTTTTTCTGAGCTCCAGATTCAGGAGTCTTCAAGATTCAGTAACATATCACCCCACTTCAGACCGAACAATTCAACACTATCTATATCCTAGGATTGTGTGTGTGTTCTGTTGCTTTGATTATTGTGTGCTTGTGTACCCCTGTTATCCCTTAATAATAAAAATGTTAAATTTTATTTCATTCTCCTGTGAGTTTTTTGAGAAAAGCCAATTTTTATATACTTAGGTGACAAAGACCCTGAGCTTGCCCAACCCTCCTTAAGCCAAGGTCTGCTCTTGCTAATTCCCCCACTCCAAAAGGAACTGATCACCACTTCAGGTGTGTGTATGTGCATGTGTGTGCATGCGCAAACAGCACCTTAAAAATGTCGCCTCCATTATCTAATTACCAATCATAACACTCCATTATCTAATTACCAATCATAACACTACAAAACTTAAATATGGTTGGGAATACTGGACTGATAACTACATTGAATTGAATTCTCTATTAATCATATTTGAGGCATTAATCTTTCCTATCTGCTCATAGGCATACATGCACCATTTAAAAAATAGACTGGTGAATAGCTGTGAAATACTTTAGGATTCAAGGCTGTTAATGACAATATAGGTATTACATGTTTTTTTATAAACTGATGTGATTACCACCAACTGCACTAACAATTTAAAAATATTTGGTTTATTTGGAAAACAGTAATAAATGAAAGTATGAAGTGGAAAGGAAGGAATCATCTATCAGACCACAGTTAAATAAACAGTAGCGTTTAAGACAGTGAACAACTGTGCAGTTTTAAATGAGGCTGACTATAAAATATAAAGTGGAACATACCCAATCTTCATTCTCATTGTGTTAGAAAAGATTCTATTTTGTAGTTTTACTCGAATTTGTTACAACTAAAAATCTAAAACTAAAACATATCAAATTAATGAGATAATGAAAATGAAGTGCCAGATTCCACAATAGTAAAATTGGAACTTCTTCTACTTTCTGCTTTCAATGAGATGTTAATACAGTTCAACCAGAGGGTACGGAACTTTTATGAATAATAAAACATGACAATTTTGAGCATCATCTCCAGCAAATGGAAGAAACAGTTTGTTTTAATACAAAGCAAATTAGCAGGCTTGGAGTATATTTACCATAAAAACTTGAGAAAAGAGTTCAAGGAGTCAAACATATTGTGTGAAAGCCATGAAAGCCGTGAAAGCCTTCGACAATACATAAACATATTGTCCTGTAATCTAGTTTCTTAAGTAAGATAAAGAAGTAAGTGGTATCAATCAGGCCAGTATGGACTATGAAAAGCCATCCACAGTAGATGAGAGAAGTGACTTAGGAGAATCAGTGAAAGATAAAATACAATGACAGTGATCAAGAGGCCACTATGAAATTGTACATGACCATCCTAGTGTCAGATACCATCACAATGGAAGATGAATCAAAAGCTGACAATGCCAACAATGTCAACAAAACATGAGTGACCTTGACATGGACAGTCTCTTTTGCAGCTGCATTACAATTGCAATTACAAATTCTGTCAATTCTCTCCTTGAGATGGAATGACACCAGCTTTGTCCTCCCCTTTAGTAGAGTCAGTTTTGTTTCCATTCCTCCTTATTGCTCTTTCAAGCCCATTCCCTGAACCTGTATTCCTCATTCTGACATCTCACTTTCAGCATAAATCCCAGAAGAAAATATTTACAAAAATCAACCACAACAAATTTTTCCTACAAAAATCGACTGCTAATAGGGCATCTCCCTAATGCATTTGAAACCATTTAACAAACCAGATGAAAATGTGAGTGATGGACTCAACATAGAGAATTGTAACATAAAACAAAACTTGATGTTTCAAATCACATTGTGAACCTGAATAATGTGTCAAATTTTATTAGGTTCCATTATATTACTAAGCATAATCAGTAGAGGCAAGGGGGAAAGGGACAGACCAAGTCTCAAGAAAGTTTCCCATCAAGTTTCCAACTTTTCCTGAAAATAAAAAGGAAAGCAGATTTATGCTTAAATAGGTTCAGAAACAGTGTTGCTACTTTCCCAGCTGAAGAACTGTGGGTACCAGATGGTGCCTTGTGTGGAAAAGGCTATTTTCTCCTGAAAGATGCTCCAATTAATGGTTTAATACACTGTAACCCAAAGATTTCAGGATCCAGAGAAAAGTGAATCCAGTTTTGCAGCATAAAAACAAATGAACACTGGAATCCTTTAAAACTTAAAAAAAAGATTTTTGTTGTTGATTTTTCTATTTTGTAGAAGAGTCCAAATTACATGGATCACAAAGAGGGAAGAATAGTCTATTCCAAAAAGCACAAAAAAGATGTCTTGGGCGGGGGGGTATCATTAAAAACACTGCTTCTCATGTTTGTTCTAGATAGAACAAGCATCAGAGGATAAAAGAGGCTTTCCCCCATCTGACTGTTAAGCTGTCTGGTCAGTTTCCTCCTCAGTTTGTGCCCAACAGTTTGTGTGCTGTTGAAAGGACTCTCCCTGCCTCCATTTGCTGAAGGTTGCCCAGGGATGTTTGCTCCACAGACTCCAATCCCAGGTGCCTTGTCAGTCTAAAGAGTACATAGTTGACCCAGCTCATCCTGCTGATTCCGACAATACATAGTTTTTCTCTTTTTTTGAGGAACTGTATTGAAAGATATGCAGACTTGAATATGAGAATCTTAGCTGCTCAGAAGACAGATCAACCAGTCATTGAAAAGCACTGTAAAAAGCACTCTGTGAACTGTCTTAGCTTTTCTGTGCAGTAAAAAAAAGATGGTCCATGGAGGGCAGGTTTAACCAATGCTGGGCTTCCTGGAAAAAGCGAGGTGGCTGGTGACCTCTGGCTGAACACGCCTGGTGTCGCCATTCCTAGCAACTAAGTGGCCCTGAGCCTTGGCATTGGGGTGACAAAGCAGAACATAGTGGGCCAGCCAAGGGAAACAGAATTGGGGGTGGAATGGGGGTGGGAGTGAAACAGAGTTAGAGAAAAACAGGGGCGAAGAGGCAAAAAGCGAGCGGAAGGGTGGGGTGGAAAAACATAATCCACGGGTGATCACCCTACCACCAAAGCATCCAATGGCTTTGAAATTAGACTTTACTTACTTTTAGGAGCGACACTGCTGTTGGAGGAGCCTGGGGGTGGGGACAGGCCCGGGAGGCTCTCTTTCTTTGGGTTTGTTCCCACCCTCAGGTTTCCTCCAGCTGCCGGCGCTGCTCCTCTTTTAGAAATAAAGCTTAATTTTAAAGCCACCAGAGGCTTTGGCAGTGGTTGTGCAAGTGGAAAACTTCTTATTCCCTGCTTCTACCTCTGCATGAGGACAACTGGGGCAGCAGGCTCACAGGCCCCTGCTTGTCCTTCCTGGCAGGGGGATGGGGTGGGGGTCAAATGCAACCCCCCAAATGACCAAAACGATTGGCTTCTGAGTCATGAAGCACCCCCCTCTCCAAGATACACCTGTGGGTGTAACGCTGCTTAGGATTGTTCTGTATCTGAGATCATTTATACACTTGTTCTGTGATAACCACACAGAAAGGTTGTGCTGTGTTACACCCTTAAAAGGTTTTCTGACATTTTAAAAACAATAGTATTTGTCTAAGAATTTCTGCAACTATTTCAGAACAGATATTCCCCTTAACATCATTTATTCTAAAGAGCTCAAAAACATACCCCTAACAATTTTTAATGAGTCAAACTGAGAAAATGTAGTCAGCGCTGGCATTTTATATCCATGAAATTATAATTAAATGGATTGTGATTTTTGCTAATGCTAATTTTTGCTCAAAGCATTTTAAGGATAAATATCAAATGAACCAAACGAGTTCAACCAGCAAAAGATAAACTATAAATCAATGAAAAAAATCCCCAAAGTGATAGTGATTGGCAAGGCAGTGAGGAAAGAAAGGTGGTCAGGCACCAGAGAAAAGCCAATCTCTTTCATATAATACTAGTCTATTGCTGGACACTGGGGAGTAAAGAGTAAAGCATATTTGTCTGGAAGAATTTTATAGCACACTTTCCCCTACAAACACTGTCCCACAAACACTGTTAAAAGGAGAGATGTGTTCAACCACTCAGATTACATTTCAGCAGGCAGTGATCCAGACAACGACAATGTGAAAGTGTCACTGTACACTTATCCAAAATCCTTTCTTTGCATGTATAACTCACTGCTATGAAGATAATTCCAGAGATTTAGTTATAAAATATTGTCTCTTACATATTTCCTCTGTGAAACAAGTGTGAAATGAGGCAATCAATGGAAAGAAAAAAAATCCACAAAGCTCAGTATTATGGTAGAGGCTATTTTTAAGAGAAAAATGACAATTATTCATATATTTGTCCCTGTTTAAAAAGAATGTGAAATATTCTAATTATTGTGCTAATTATATGTTTATTATATGCTAGTTAGAAAAGGCAATACCTAGAGATTTCTTGTAACAAGGCATTAAAGATATAATGCTAAGGAATTGCCCTATACAACTGGTCCATTTACCCCAATGTTGCCTATTCTCCAAACAGTCAAGCAGAGGCCTTTGCCTCCTGAAATTCTTCAAATCAGGAGATACAAAGGATTAAATCTGGGATATTCTACATGCAAAATATCCACTATGCCACTGTGATATGGATACCCTCCCACACGTCCTTATATGACTGTTAATGTTTAGTATCTTGAAGATACGTGCATTAAAAAACGAACAACAAATTAAAAAACAGGGCAATGTCATACTCAAGTCTACATGAGTGTAATAGAACAATTCTAGGGAAACTATGTATATACATTTGTCTTTGTTTGTATTCCACAAATAGTCTGTTTGTGGTAAAAACCAAGTTGATAATGGTTTATATCCGGTAAAGAAGTAATACTGCAGAAGAAAGATGAATGGCCAAGTAAATGAGCTTCAACAGAAAACTCTGTTGTGTCCGGAGCCCAAAGGCTAATTAGAGGCTTCTGAACGACTGCAACTGCAAAGGGTAATTGGCCGCACCTGAAACTGAAGTCTTCTATGGGAAACTCCATGCAGTTGCTAGCAACCTGAACCCAGCAATTACAACTATCATGGGATTCTCCAAAGTTGTCGCTAGTAAGCTGAAACCGGCAATTTCAACTTATCATCAAAATGTAACATGCACTTATTTGCGCTTTCAATAATTCTTCCTCAGTGAAGACATCCTCTAAATATATATTACTTAGCTTTCTGTTGAAGCTCATTTACTTGGCCATTCATCTTTCTTCTGGAGCATTACTTCTTTACTGGATATAAACCATTATCAACTTGGTTTTTATTAGAAACAGACTATTTATGGAATACAAAAAAGACAAATGTATTAATTTTATGCAGAGTATTGTTGTCACTTATATATGTTTTGATGTCACACTATCACACTTATGGTGTAATTTTGGTATATAGAGTTTATTGTTCTGGCAGCATGTAAAATATGTCATTGCAGCATTGGTATGCAATGTGGTTTGTAATTCTCATTGTTCTCACTACTGCAGGGAATACAAATGCGACTAAGAATGTAAAAAGGACTGAAAACCCCACCCGCAATACAATGTAGTCAACCACACTTTTGCATAGCAAGTTCCACCCAAAACACTTACTGAGTGGTTCCCATCTCTGGGACATGGACAATATGTACCCCACTAAAAATTCCCTTCTCACTGGACACCGTGTGTAACATGCTTCTCTCTATGATACACCTCTGAAGATGCCAGCCACAGATGCAGGTGAAACATTAGGAACAAGATCTACCAGACCATGGCTACGCAGCCCGGAAAACCCACAACAACCAGTTGAATCCAGCCATGAAAGCTTCTAACATATACTACAAAAATACTTTATATTTCAACTCTACATGAGTGCACAGATATGCTTGCTTAGATTGGCAGACCTGGAGTAAAAGAAGCACTTGGAGTGAGTCTAGGCTTTGTGTACATAGGCTCATTTAGCCCAACTCTGTCTCAACAGAGAAGTCCTTCAGATTAATAAATATTCAAAAGCTTTGTTTTCATAACATTTCTAGTTTTTGGCCTGCCCTATCCACAAGAAAGCATAATTTGAACCAATCGAACGGAAGCTTAAAAATAATAATTGATAATCACACAATCTTGGCAGACAGTTGTCATCACACTGGAGGGTCTGAAATAACAAGTTTATCTAAAAGCACTATAATATTAAATATTAAAAACAAGTTTAAATATTAAAGCACAGCTTCAGAAACATAAAGGCTACCAAAGCCACAATGTACTGTGTAATTTCATTCAATTTAATGTCTAAAAAAACCTTTATAAAAGATTTCAAAATTAAAATAAATTATTTATACTAAAACTTTTTTTCCAAGGGAATGATCTGTGGCATAGAAAGCAGAACAGAATGGGGAGAGTTTGGGGGCGGGCGCACCTCCCAAAGCCCTACCCTGGCATCAGTGCTTATAAAATCAGCTCTCCGAGGCCAGGGATGGCAGACTTCCCTGCCCTGCCCAACCCCCGCACCAGCTGGGCTCCCAGCTAGCAGCTGGCAGTCTCTTCTGCCCTCCCCTCTGGGCAGAGGTGTAGCTAGGGAAAATGGAGCCCAGTGCAAAATCTGAGTTTTGAACACACACCCCAATGGGTGGCCACTATTATGCTGGAATCCACCCCCAAAGAACATCACATTCAATGGTGTTTAAACTAGGGAGCCCAGTTTCTCCTTTTAAATCCACCATGAAAGGGAGAATCTGGGGTCCCCAGTTAAAACAACATTGAAAGTGATGCTGTTTTGGGGTGATTCTCCCCCACCCTGAAACAGCATCACTTTCAATATTTAAACTGGGGGCCTCAGATTCTCCCTTTTAAATCCATGCCGAAGAGGGCCTGGTTCCCCACTCCTCCACCTTAGTGGCAGAGCCTTATCCAGTGAACCAGATGTGTTTCCACACTCCTACATTCCAGATAGGCGTCCTTGGACTAGTCCAGAGGCGTAACAACATAAAACGGTGCCTGGAGACAAGGCCTTGTTTTGGCGCATCCTCTGCCCCCACACCCCCAGCCTCCGATAGAGGTGGGAGGGTCGACAGCAGCTGGTGCTAGGTCAAGAACCTACTGCATTTTTGCGCCCCCACCTCTATTGGAGGCCGGAGGCATGGGGGCAGGAGGCGTGCGAAAACAAGGCCTGTCCCCAGGCGCCATTTTATGCTGTTACACCTCTGGACTAGTCCAAGGTCACCCAGCTGGAATGTAGGAGTGCAGAAACACATCTGGTTCACTGGATAAGCTTCTGCCACTCAGGTGGAGGAGTGGGGAATCAAACCTGTTCTCCAGATTAGAATCTATATGCTCTTAACCACTCCACCACGCATAAGTTCATTAAGCCCAGGATGGGCTTTCCGGTGGCAGGGAGACTTTTTTGTGTTTTTTTGCCAGAAAGTTTCCTTGGGAAACGGTAATGCCACTGTGGCACAGAATCTCTATGAATGGGTGCCCAGCCCTTTGAATGGGGCTGCCAACGTTAGATTAATATTAAAAAGCAATTAATCTGCTATATGATTTGTCAGAAGTCATTTTAATCATATATTGAGTTTTATGTATGCATCTTGTCTTTGTCCCCTATGTCCTTTTTCTTTGTTTTCTTTGAAACTACAATAAAGATATTGGAAACAAGTGCAAAAAAAGTATTACAGATATTCTGTGCAATTTGAAATGTCAGATATTCACAACTAACAGTTTTAATTTTTCAAAATTGTTTTTAACATTTTAAAGTAAAATGATACGAGCCACAATGTTTCTGTCCAAAAAACCTGAAAGTGATATAATTGTATTACTCAGCTGTCTAAGAATGTTCCTGATTTCCATAGTAAAAACATAGAGAATGAGGAGATGTTATTCAATGGGGTGATGTTATCTTTGGTTGTTGGGGTTTTTTTTGTTTGGTGGGAGGAGAGTACTGTAAATCATACCATGGCATCATGCAAGTCTGTTCTTGTCTGTCCCCAACCCTTCAATTCTTCCTCTGTTTGCAAGGCAATGGCTTGCTATCCTATAGAGCTGTATCCAAGTTGTAATTTCACAACAGGACTTCTCTGCTTCCATCCTTTTGCTGCTGCCCAGTGTACCCTCAGAAATAGCATTGGGTGCATTGGGTGCAATGAGCATGTCTGAATTTATAATGAAGAAACAGGCAGAAATAACAAGCACCCAACTGATATTCTTCCACTGGTAGAAAAATGGTCATGATATAATCAGTACTCAATTCTTCTGGCTTAGCATTCTAATCTTATCAGTAATATTCTCATCTATATATATAAAAATCTAACAGTATGTTTGTCCCTGATGGTCTCCCTCAGAAGCTGCTGGATGGATCGCCCCCAAATTTTCACAGGACATCCCTCCCTGTTGCTGGCAGGTACTCGGACCTTCAAACGCCCGAGAAAGTCGCTATTACCTGAGGCTGGGTAAAAGCGTCTTTTCACCTGGGCGCACCAGACCATTAAAGCACGCCTCTGTTTAACTGTCACCCTTAGAGATATTCAGGTGCAGCCTGTCTGTGTCTGTGGCCTGAGGGCTTAGAGATGATATTCGTGCAGATGGGCAGCAGAGATGAACAATTAAACGACCGTAAAATAGGTAATACTGTTAGGTAATATGAGTGGAAGTAGAAACACATACACACTTTTGCCGTGTGAGATGTCAGGTGGGAGTTCCCCCTCACATGCAGGTAACTTTCACTCTCTCTGCCTCACCCACTGCTACCACACAACACACATCCAGCTCATCCTCACACACCTCACTCTGCCCTCCCTCACATCCAACCACCACTTACCCACTTCCTCACCCATATTCGCCACAGCTCTCTTTTACTACTAAAGCGAGGTTGGAGTTTGCACTATTTCTTCTAAGAAAATCCACGCGAATTGAGGCCGAACCCTACACTACTGGGTCCGCTTCTTTTGCACATGGCCCTTTACGAACCCAGGGATCTGGCCTCGATCTGAACGCCTCACCACCCTGCCTCTGCTGCCTGACTGGGATAGCCTGCTTGCCCCAGTTCTGCCTTACCCAAGCCAGGACTGTGTGTGTCAACCAGCCTCATGGACAGCGGGATTCACACTCTGGACAGTTCCTTTGTGGAATGGGAAGGGTTACCTTATACTAAAAAAACAAGACAGCACCATATAACGATGTGCATTGAAAAGGGAAAGAGGGATTCCATTTGATCACCCCAAAAGGCTATGCTGGGGATCATTGGACCTGCATGGACATCTGTGTGGGTTGCGGACTGTGATGAGAAGGACAATTGCCACAGCAATGAGTGGCTGGGCGCGCTAGTATAAAATAAAAAAACCAAATCTATACAATGCCTTTTCACATAAATGTGTAAAATATTTTATAAGCATGAGTCCATTTTTGTTTGTTCCACAAACAATATTATTTCATAATGTTGTTCAAATCAATACATTCCCTGAGAAGCCCTTTGTTTTTCCATTATATTGTTCTTCAGATAAAAGGGCAGAATTATAACAGGCCCTCATGTTTTTTTCATAGCTGCTAATGTCTTTAATAGCTATAGCTATATTTCTCTAGATAACTCCTTGCAGCTTTATGAGAATAAAAGCAATGTTTTTCTGTATTTGATGTCAACTCACCAGTTCTTCATTATAAGATATTGTTGCATTATTAATTGTCAGTGTTTTAGGAGTGCATGTCAAAGCAACAAATGACTTGTCAGCGGCAAAGCTCACCACCTTGCCATTGGAAGCTTACCCAGGCCAACCAGCACCCGCCAGGCTGCCGCCATGCCATCATAAGAACACAAGAACAAGCCTGCTGGATCAGACCAGAGTCCATCTCATCCAGCACTCTGCTACTCACAGTGGCCCACCAGATGCCTCTGGGAGCTCACATATAATAATCAAGGCAGGTGTACAACAGGTACTGTCACAAATATTACACCCATGTGTACTCCAACTCACTAGGTGAGTATCATTTTAACATTATCTTACTATCACAAATATACAAAAAATGTTTAGTAAGTAGAATCGTGGGTAAGTGGCTATAAAACCACTAGATTAAGTTTTCATTTCCGCAGTCCTTTGTCAAGGCAATCTGAAATGTACACATATAAGTGTCAAATAATACTTTTCTATTTTTCATATAATTAAACAAAAAACCCAAAGGCAACCACTCCCAAATGCACCTTACAATTGTTGTACAAAGTATTCTTTTTCTTACTCCGCTAGGAGCACAACTGTTTTTTCTTACCAGGTGCCTTTGGGAGCTCACATGCAGGATGTGAAAGAAGCAAAGGCGGCTTCTGGCTGCTGCTGCTCACTGAAAGTGTCCTGCACCTGGAATGGATGGTAACGCATTTGCAATCTCAGATCAAGGAGGATCAAGATTGGTAGCCATAGATCGACTTCACCACATATGAAATCAAGGAGAATCAAGATTGGTAGCCATAGATCGAAGTTCACCCCATATGAAAAAAGTTCCAACCTTTTCATTACATCTTCAGCAGATACTGTCATGTTGTTTAGTCATCTCCTTAGTCATTTCAGGTGTCCCATATCATCTAAAACATTTAATACCAGTTCACCTTCATTATCTGACTTGCAGTGAGTTTAATGTTCTCAGTCCATAATAATTTCCACTGTTGAAAATTTATCTATTCCTTGAAGTTTTACATTCATATTATCATGCATGCTTTTACTTATTCCATTTCTTTTTCCATTTTCAGTAGAATCTTATATATTCTGCCCATCAAAAGTTGTTTCTGCATTAAGATCTCTTTTTTCAAAATCTGTTAAGTCCCATAGTTTTCCATTCTGTGAACTTAATTCTCTTTTAAGTCTAGATGAAATCTGAAAATATGTCAACCATTGTATTTTGCTTCCCTCTGTCGTTATTGTTTGCCACAATTTAACTTCCCCTTGTTTGTTAATCATTTCTTTGTATATTATATTGCTGTTGTTCTTTGAAGTTCCAACATCGTAGTGCACTTCTATTGGAGATTTTAGAGATGAAGGTGAAATTTTAGAGGTGAAGTTGCAGGACTGAATGTGGGTTCCCCCCCCCCCCATATTTTGAATAATCCTTTTCTTATTACAGGAGAATCTTTTTTATCAGCTTTCTTTGAATTTGTTCTTTCTTGCCATAAATAGCTATCTATACGTGATGTAAGACCCATAGTTTCTAATTTCACAATATTGTGAATTGAGTTTAGTATCCAATCAGTGATCCAAGTTAGTCCAGCTGCATAATAATATAATTTAACATTTGGTAATGCTATTCCTTCTCTTTTGCTTTCATCTTGTAATACTTTAAATCTTACTCTTGGTCTTTTGTAGGCCCGGATAAATTTGTTAATGTATGTTTGCCATGTATTAAGAATCTTCTCATTAATGTATATAGGCAACATTTGAAATACAAAATTCATCTTAGGCAAAATATTCATTTTAACACTTGCTATTCTTCCTAGCCAGGACAGTTTGAGTTTGGATCATCTTTGTTGATCTTCTTGAATCTCCTTCCAAGTTACCCCATAATTGAAATAAATTGTTCAGTTGATCATTTATGTTGATACCTAAGTAGTTAAATTTGTTGGTAGAGACATCACAACCAGTTTTCTCTTCAATATCTTTTACTTCTTGTTTGGTTAAAAATCTCGTGATAATTTCTGTTTTAGCATGATTTATTTTAAATCCAGCAAATTGCCCATATTGTTCTATTTGATCCATCAGATGTTTTATTGAAGACTGAGGATTAGATATTGTCAGTGTCACATCATCTGCATAGCTTTTAATTTTTTATTCTTTACAATATATTTTCAAACCTGTGATTTTATGATCTTGTCTGATCCTTGTTGCAAGGAATTCTGAGGCTGGTATATATAGTAATTGTGATAGTGGACATCCTTGTCTTGTTCCCTTTTCAATTTGAATATCTTCTGTCAAGGTGCCATTGATTCAAGTTCTTGCTTTTTGTCTAATATATATTCTTTGTATCCATTTTAAAAATCTATGGCCACAATTTATATATTCCAGAATCTTTACTATAAATTTTCAGGAGGTATTGTCAAAATCTTTATCTGCATCTAGAAAGATAAATGCAGTCTTCTTTTTTGTTATTTGAAAGTTCAAAGGCATCAATCACATATCATATGTTATCTTTCATGAATCTTGTAGGAACTAAGTCTGTATAATCTTCATGAATCATTTCATGAATGCAATTTCTCAGTCTATTAGCTATTATGTAAGCAAATAGTTTCTAATCCACATTTAATAATAATATTGGTCTGTATGACTGTGGTAGTTCTGGGTCATTCCCTTCTTTATGTATTAAAGACACATGAGATGGCATTTTGAAAGTACACTCTGTGAATAGGCTCACCTATAATGAACATAATCTGTTTGTCCAAACCATAATATAAGTTCAAGTTAAAAACTGGAATGAAATTTGAATAAAAGATAAAATCATTGATCCAAAGTTCCTATTTTTATTGCCCTACTTGTCCACGCCTTTTAACCACATAAGCACTGAATTTTGCCACCTCTCTGGTTATATTTGGATTGGCATCTTCTAATAGTCTTTCCATGGCACAATCCTCAGGGCCAAGAAAAATTGATGTTGGAAGAGAGTCAAACAGTTTTGCCCTCATTTCTTTGTGAATGGGGCATTGTAAAAAAATATGCATCAGGGTCTCTATTTCCCCCATATCACATGGACAAAGCCTGTCGATATATGGAATTTTTTTATATCTGCCCTCAAGCATTGCTGAGGGAAGAGCATCACATCTAGTGAGTGTGAAAGCCCTCCTAAGTGACTGGCTGTCCAAGTTATATAGATAGGGGGAAGGGCCCAAAGTGTATTTAATGGATGGTTTGAGATTAAATTTGGGGAATGCTGTTACATCTTGTTGACGAGTCTATGGCTCATTCTGCACACGCAGAATAATGCACTTTCAAACTGCTTTCAGTGCTCTTTGAAGCTGTGTGGAATAGCAAAATCCACTTGCAAACAGTTGTGAAAGTGGTTTGAAAACACATTATTTTGTGTGTGCGGAAGGGGCCATTGCCTTTATAATGGATGCTTTTTTAAAAAAAGGAGAATAATTTTCAAATGGGAAGAACTAGAGGGAATTTCCTCTACTTATTGATAATTTGGTATTGGTAATTTAATTTATATACTGCCTTCCCCCAAAAGGCAACATCAATAAACATAACAGCAGCAATAATCATAATATCAAGCAGCAACAATATTTCAAATATTAAAACATCAATAATCAGAACATAATCACCATAATAACATTTCATAACAACAACATAATAACATAATAACATATAAGTCTAATAACGACATAGAAGCAAACAATATGATAACAAATTACAACATCATAGACATAATAATATAACAACATCAAGAAATAACAATAGATATAACATCATAATTAACAACATTAATTGTTCCACTGGGAACACATGCTGGGCACACCCAGCCTTGGCTGCCGAGTGGGAGTCTTCCCACTGCCGCAGGTCCCCACTGCCACCACCATGCCTTGGCTGCTGAGTAAGAGTCCCTTGCACGTTGCCTTGGGGCCTCTGCCACAGGCTCCCAACACTGTCCGGGAGCCTCTGGCATTGCAACAAAAGCAGTCCTCTTTGCTAGTGGGCTGCCGGCGCTGCTTGCAAACCAACACTGCCTCTCGGGCCCACCCAGCTGGTTGTTGTTGTCTAGGGATCTTAGTCAGGGGTTGCTGGGGGGCCTCTGCCACTGACCCCGCTACATCTGATTCATCCATGGGTCCCAGAGGTTGTTTGCTGAACTGCTGCTTGCCAGAGCAAAAGCAAAAACGCAAGCCGACTGCAGATGGACTTAGGCACAGAGTAAGCTGGTCCATTATTAGCCCAGTCCAGTTGAGAAAGGTACTAAGAACCAAATACTAATACAAATAAAATTCTCAAAATAGTGAAAAAACACACACTCCTAACCCCTCATAGGTCCTTAAAAATTACTAACTACCAGAGCTTTGAATTACCACTCTGCTCTGGGCACCATCTTGAGCTTGATGCTATAACAATTCAGCACATGAGAGACTTTTGGCAAAGATTCCAGAAGGACTTCATGACCAAAGAAATGAAGAAGAGAGAGAAGAAAAAGAAGGGTAAATTATTAACAAATGAATTCTTGCATAAAGTGACAATGAATTCAAACATTTGGTGTTGGAATATTAATAGGTTAAATATACCTCAAAAATGTTTTCCATTAAAAATATATATATAGGTATTTTATGTCTGCAGGAAACTAATTAAAATATAAAAAGTTTTAAAAATAATAGCTTATTAATAAATCATTGGGAAAAGAATTTATTGCATCTAGTGTTATCAAGATAAATGGCATTGTAATATGCATTAATACATTGCTATCTCCCAAAAATTGTGATTGATGAAAGAGTCATGTTCTGGGAGTGATACTTTATTTATTTACTTCATCACATTTTTATACCGCCCTCCCCCAAAGGGCTCAGGGCGGTGTCCAACATTAGCCATAAAATAGTTACAATTAAAACAAGTAATAACTACTGAAATCCAATTAATAGGACCATATACAACTTTCAGATGGGTGCAGCTCCCCCTCCCCCTTTACCCATGGGAGGACAGATATTATTTATATGGCGGGAAGTCGATGTTACCCCAGCTGGCCAAATGCCTGGCAGAACAGGTCCATTTTGCAGGCCCTGGGGAAACTCTGTAAGTCTATGGAGGCTTATGTCACTCAGGTGGCTTGCTGAACTTTGTACCATCTTCACCAGGTGAGGTTGTGGGTGCCCTACCTATCCCAAACTGATCTAGCTATAGTGATCCATGTAATGGTCATCTCCAGATTAAACTACTGCAAATCTCTCTACACAGGGCTACCTTTGGGTTTGCTTCAGAAGTTCCAACTCGTGCAAAAACAAGCAGCACAGGTCCTTACTGGGACCCCATGGCAGGCATATATACAACTTTTGATGCTTACCTTTAAAGCCCTAAATGGTCTGGGACCATTGAATCTGCGGGACCACCTCTCCCCATAAGTCCCCTGATGGGATCTACACAGTGGTGGGATTCAAACATTTTAGTAACAGGTTCCAATGGTGGTGGGATTCAAACAGTGGCGTAGCGCCAATGGGGCTGGGCAGGGCATGACGGGGGTGGGTTCCAGATGCAGTTCCCCTTTGCCCCACCTCCAGATTAAAATAATGACTGTTTAAAGTATTTAAAAAGCAATATACCGAAAGGTAGTGTATTATTTCTTTTTTATATAATTATATTGATTGATTTTAAATAATAACATAGGTAAGGAGAGAAAGCAAAATCTGTTTACAATTGTTAACATATTACAAACATATCTAATTGTCTATATCTCTCAACCCCCCAACTAAAACATCCTATATTGCCTCCCTTTTTCCCATATTTCCCTCCCTCCCTACTTTCTACTTCCCCTTCAGATTCCTATAACTACTTTATCTATTCTGCTTGAAAGAAAACTAACAGAGGGAGAGATCCAAAATCCTTAATCTAAAAGAATAGTTTAAACTCCTCTGTCTCCAATATAAATGTTGAGGGGGGGGGGAAGAAAATGAAAAATCTTTACCTATAATAATTTCCCAACTTTTATACCAATGAACAAAAAAAATAGAATTACTATATATTGTATTCTTTCATACAGTTCATACACATGTGGGGGGTGCCATGGGGGGCAGGGGGCCGCAAAGGGCCCTGGGGGCGATTTTGCATCTCACAGTTGATGAGATTTGTTGTACCCAGGGACAGAGATTACCCCCTTGTCTCTAGTGGAGTTAATCATTAATAACCGGTTCTCCGAACTGAGAAAATTTTAGTAACCTGTTCTACTGAATAGGTGCGAATAGGCTGCATCCCACCTCTGGATCTACACTCAGCAAATAATAACTTGCTTGTGGTCCCTGGCCCAAAAGAGTTTCAGCTGGCCTCAACCTTGGCCAGGGCTTTTTTTTTTCCTGGCCCTGGTCCTGCCTGGTGGAATGCTCTCTCTAGTGAGACCAGGGTCCTGAGAGATTTAATGCAGTTCCACAGGGCCTCTAAATCAGAGCTGTTCCACCAGGCCTATGTCAAGGCAGCTATAGGAGCATCAGCTGAGTGACCTCCTTCCCTTAGTGATGTGTTTAGCAAGGTTGGGGTGTACTTATTATATTGTAAATTATATTATCACCATCTGGGGCACTGTCATAATTTTTATTGGTTTTAAATTGTGATTTCATATTTTGTAAGCCACCCTAAGCTTGTAAAGGAAGGGATGGCCTAGAAATGAAATTTAAAAAATATTTATAATTAAATATGCTTAGATTTTATAGAATAATAAGATATGCTTACATTTTCCACATAATTCAATAACATTCAGTCTCTTGAGTTAAAATGTAATACTATGAGCACATTATAATGGTAGTCCAAAAGACGGTTTACGTAAAATTTGCTCAGTTTTTTTAAATGTCTTTGGTTCAGTAAAGTTTTAAAAATGAGAAGAGGAAAATGAGTAGTAGTTTGGATTTATAACCCAAGGGAGACTCAAAGCAGCTTACAAACTCCTTTTCCTTCCTCTCCCCACAATAGGCAACTTGTGAAAATTTTGAAGAACTGTGACTAGTTCTTATCCAGTTCACCAGATAAGAATCCACAGCTCACATGAAGTGGAAAATCAAATCCAGTTCTCTAGATTAGAGTCCACCACTCTTAACAACTACACCACACTTGCTCTCAAAAGAAAGAAACTTCAGGGTTTTTTTCCAGAGCAAGATATTGATATTTTATTTAACGTGAAAACAAAGCAATCATTAATACAAATAGTGAAAACAATTTAGGTAATTTACTGGCTTTGACAATATTTACATTTCCATTATATTTCAAACACATTTTTTCCAGTCATCTAAGAAAATTATTTGCAGAAAACAGCAAATACCCTCTCCATAAGAACATTGCTTTTGAATATTTGGCACAGCAGGTACACATACACATACAATCAGTGTTAACCTTGCTGTATGCTTCCAATGAAGTAATCCCATGTATATAGAAATTCAAAACAAAAGAAATAAAGAAACAATATTAGGTCTGTTTAGAAAATGAAGAAAATCTTGCCTGAGATAAATAAAAACAATATTACCTGGCTGGGTGAGAGATATTGACAGGGCAGTAAAACTGTCCTATCATTCATAAGGATTACATGAGACAAGCCTTCCGATGGAGAAGCCATGACTAGTTATCTACAGGATCAATCCTAGAGTAACTGGAGCTATGGGTAATGTTACAAAGAACTATGACACTCATGCTTGAAGGATGGACTTTCCCTGGACAGCACATTCTTTTAAAGAGTCTTCTTAAAAATCTTATATGTTCTTCAACATATTGTGAGTGTGCTCAAATTCTTAACAAATCTGTTGTAACTTCTGGAATTTCAATTAGGACTTTCTAGCAATTCAGGCTTCATCTGTGCTTTGTTGACAATATTTGAAACAGGAATCCAGAAGTAAGCAGTCTCAAGGCATATCTACACACCTGTCTCTACTTAGGAATATGTTTATGCTTGTTCGACTTTTCAACAGCAGCTTTATCTGTATTTCTTCTGTTCTGAATTTTTAAATGCATGGGATATCTTCATTGGAAGCACACAGCAAGGTTAACACTGAGAGGGGACAAGAAAGACTACCAGCAGGGACGTAAGTATAGATTTTTCATGGGGAGGTTTGGGGGGGCACACCCCCACATGCCCCTAGGGCATGGCCACGCCTCCCCAAGCCCTGCCTGAGGCCTTGTGCTTATAAAAGCAGCTCTCTGAAGCTGGGGACAGCAGATTCCCCCGCCCTGCCCTCCCCTGCCCCCCACCAGCTGGGCTCCCAGCCGGCAGCCGGCAGTTCCTTCTGCCTTCCCCTCTGGGCAGAGGCATAGAGGGAAAATGGAGCCCAGTGCAAAATCTGAGGTCCCCCCCCCCCCGCAGCCGCTGTGATGCTGGAATCCACTCACAAACAGCATCACTTTCAATGGTGTTTAAACTAGAGAGCCCAAATTCTCCTTTTAAATCCACCTGAAAGGGAGAATCTGGGGTCCCAAGTTAAACAACATTGAAAGTGATGATGTTTTGGGGTGGATTATCCCCCACCCTGAAACAGCATCACTTTCAATGTGGCGTAGTGGTTAAGAGCAGGTGCATTCTAATCTGGAGGAACTGGGTTTGATTCCCTGCTCTGCCACTTGAGCTTATCTAGGGAATTCAGATTAGCCTGTGCACTCCCACACATGGCAGCTGGGTGACCTTGGTCTAATCACAGCTTTTCAGAGCTCTCTCAGCCCAACCCACCTCACAGGGTGTTTGTTGTGAGGGAGGAAGGGCAAGGAGATTGTAAGCTTTGAGTCTCCTACAGGAGAGAAAGGGGGGATATAAATCCAAACTCTTCTTCTTCTTCTAAACTGAGGACCTCAGATTCTCCCTTTAAATCCATGCCAAAGGGGGTGTATTTAAAAGGAGAATCTGGGGAAATTTGGGGGCTGCCTGCTGTCAGGGGTGCAATTGTTAAGCTAGAAGCACCAAACTTTCCGAGTATCTTTAGGAGTCTCTCCTAATGATATCACCCAGGTTTGGTGAAGTTTGGTTCAGAGGGTCCAAAGTTATGGACCCTCAAAGGTGTAGCCCCCATCTCCTATTAGATCCCATTGGAAACAATGGGGGATGGAGCCCCCCTTTGGGAGCCCATAGCTTTTGACCCCCTGAACCAAACCTCACCAAACCCTGGTAGTATCATCAGGAGATTCCCCCAAACAATTCATGAAAGTTTGGTGCTGCTAGCCCAAACAGTGCGCCCCCTGCAGGCCAAAAACAAAAAAAACATTTAAAATGTTTAAAAACCCACGAACGGAGGGGCGGAGCTTCGGACATGAATGGGGGGTTTGAACCCGAGAACCCCCCTTACCTATGTCCTTGACTACCAGTGAAATTGTACAAATACTTTTGTAAGAGTAAGCCTTACAGAATAGACCAGTGTATGATTGTAAGCAGACCTGCTATGGGCTGCTCAGATCCTAAACCACACTACCACAGTAAAGTAATTTTTTAGTTATTCTCAGGAAATCTCAATCTCCCACAAGCAGCATGGTTCATTCTGCAGCTCAGAAATGAGATTATCAAGCATCATGATTCCACTTGCTTATGGGAGGAAAACTCAATATGGGGAATATTCTCTCCTGTGTGTATACAATGTAAAACAGGGAGTTAATTACAAAAGTTCTTACTGTTAGCTTTTAATCAAATCAGCTCAAGCTTTTACCTGGAAGATCAGGGACAGAAGGGAATTATCATTTGGATGACCTTATTGTACAAGTTGAAGAAAAACATCCTAACAAGATCAATCATAACAGGAACGTGGATTTTAAATACTCATCAGGCAAATACTTTGTTAGAAAATGTCAAGCCGCCTCTATTAGCAAGTACAAATATGTCTGAACCTGTGCAAGTGGCTTAATTCAAGCCACAACTAGTAACAGGCACAAATAACTGTGCGGCTAATTCTTCAGCCTCATGTCTAGGCATTACATGCTGCCATTTATGCTTCTTGTTTTAGTCTGTCCCAGGCTTTTCAGCATACTAAAATAACTTGGCAATAACATATAAACCAAGGCATGCTTAATAATAATAATGAGTGACAATAGAAATGTTAACCTATTTAATAAAATATGCTCACATTTGCATAAGGCAGTTTCTTTCTGTTGGAAACACAGACATAGCAAGTCTGGTTGTTTGCAATAATATATTAAACAACCATCAAAATTTTGAGGATTTTTTTGTCATCATTTTTCACATTGTGACTGTCAGAATTGGTAAAAAGGTATTGTGTAATGGAAGACTGGAAGGCAAACGTGGCCAGTTGATCCTAAATATCTTTAACTACATTTTTTAAAACTCAGATTTCCAACAAGAGGTAACAGCTATTGAATACAGAGGGCTGAGGGGAAGACGTCTTTTTATTTACCACAGACCAAGATTCGGTCAAACCCCTGAAAGGAGGTTTTCTTGCTTTAAAAGAAAAGCCCTTGATTTATCACGTAATATTGTTCTTTAAAAGCTTGTATTTTTATTACTCCAACATAAATCTTTTGAATTACACTTCCACTTGCAGCTTGTCCCATGGTAAAAGGATTAATATTTGTTTTAGCTCTTAGGTATAATAATTACTGTGCATAATGAAGGTTGCTTTAAAAATAAAACACCAAGTTTACCTTAATGTTATGCTGTGAGAAAAGTATTATAGGAACCAAAGCAATATTCATTTATGCAATACTCAACAGTTAGGCACAAAAACAGAGTAGTTACTGTATGTTTTCAAAAGAGTTACATTTACCACTGTTAAATGTGTCTTTCTGGATCTGATGATGAAAAAGGCAGAAATGTGGAAGGACCAAATGTTTATTTGCCATCAATATTTGAAAGTAGCACAAATAGGAAAGAAGATAACAAACAATGGGGGTCTGATACTATTGCTTACATCTGCACATTCTGTAAAAAGCATCACAGCCTTCCAAATGTTTCAAAAGGAAATCAGTAATAGAAGACAGTATGAATTCTAGCCCATGCCTCTGCTAACAACCGCTGCTATGGTATATTTCACATCTTATCAAGCATTACAGTTGAAGGTACCCTGGAGCAGGTGGACTGCTTCAGTTATGCGATGACCCTTTGATTCATTAGGTGATGGGCAATGATGACTTAATCAAGTATGAAAATTGCTGGTAATAAAAATATGACATGGTCAGATCATTTTAAGATCCTACAGCACAAATGCAATGCTATACTCTGAAATTAGAAAACAACTCAATCAGGTAGCAGAATCTCTACACAACACTCACAGTTGTCAAGAAATAGATCCAACACTTGGTAGCTTTTATTTTTAATCTAACGTTGAACAAAAATACAGAAATTTCTAATGATTATACTGAGAATTAAGACTGTATGTTCAAAACAAAAAATCCAATATACTATAGTATTTCTCAGTGATCAAACCATGTAATTTTATCTAGCAGAGTGGATATATTAATATTGTTGTGTATATAAGCACACCTACAAAAGGCTGCACATTTTTCTAGGCCCAAGAATTTGAACAAAAACTGGCATAATTCTAACCACCTGCAATTTCACTAATCAGAAATAATATGTGTGGAAGACACTGTGGCAGGAAAATGGTTGGTTCCAGTGGGTACTTTGGCATCCACCAACAACTTTCCTGGCACCTGCCAAGTGTCTTTAGAAAGTAGATAGGGCCAGATGTGGCTCTTGCCCAGCAGGGCTTCTGATTGGCCATTGGAGATTTAATGGTCTGTATAGATTAAAATAAAGTTGTTTCAGCAGCAGCTGTCATCACATCGTTGATTTTATTCTCTCACATGCTCCTTTTTTCAAGTTTATTTTTAATTTTTCTCTTCTTGCATTTGAGCTTCTCTGTGTGCACACCCACCAGCAGCTATTTTGTAGTAATGCCCACCATCCTGTGTTAGAATTCCAAACTTGCTCACAGTCTACAGTTGAGCTGCCACTACCAACTCCAGGACCTTGTCCAAAAATTGAATGTTGGCCACCAGGTGATAATTTCCCAACACCATATGGTCCAAAGAGAACCCCTTCAAAAGGGGGCCGACCACTGCCTCTTTCAGAAGCACTGGCACTATCCCCTCTATCAAAGAGACATTTACTACCTGTTGAACCACTGGGCCAGCTAGTTCCCCCTCTTCCCGCAACTTGCTTTTATCAGCCAGGATGGACCAAGGTCCAGGGCAGTAGTAAGCTACATCCCTGCAAGCAACTTGTCCACATCCTTGGACATCAAAAACTGGAATTGATCCAATAAAACTAGATCAGATGGTGCTCTGGACACCTCCACAGGATGCTCTTCAACAATGGAATCTGAGCAATTTTATCTTGGATGTACACACCAAAGTAATCACAGCAGATATCCGGGAGCACCCTAGCCACAGTCCTCTGGGTAGAGGACAACAAGTCATAACCACCCTAAACAACCCTGCTGGATGGCTACTTATGGATGAAATAAGGGTGGAGATACAACTTCACTGCCATTGCTACTTGGTAGGCCTGATAATGGGCTCTCACCAGGGTCCGGACAAGTTCGCACCTTGATTTCCTCCACCTGCACTCAATCTAGTCCCGTCTTCTGCTCAGAAAAGAAATATGCATCCCCAACAGACAGTCATACAATTGAGCTTAACACAGTGTACAATTATACAATCATTCTGCCTTTATGCTGTATGGAAGGACTTATCTAAAGTAGTGTGCCTGTATCTGACAGTTATTCCAGACCATGTGCCTAATAATTGGTTTACATAGGGATATTTAATAAATAAACAGATAGAAAAAAGTCTTCAACAGTGAGATAAAAGTAAAGCAAGCAGGCTTTTTTAAATAATTGCAACAATAGCACAGCTAATGCTGCCAGGGGTTTTGTTTGTTTTGGTGTTTTGATTTTGGGAGGGTTTTTGGGGGGGAGGGGTTTCGCTTAATATCATTTTATGTGGTATTGCCTGCAGGGTTTACAGAAAATGGTTGCACTTGCAATTCCTACTGCTTGTATATTATAAGTGAGCACAGTTACAGTTGCCTCAACTTCAAGAGACAGTACCAATATGATCATTATCTCTGAACAGTTAAAAGCAAGATGAATTTGCATGGCACGAGGACAGCATTTTCTATACTACCTTTATACTTTATCTAAACATTACAAAGTTTGGAAATACTTTTCACAATTATAGGCCGTTTCCGCACGGCCTCCCTGTCGCCTCCACGCCGGCGAGAATTCCGCCGGCGTGGAGGCGAAGGCCGTTCGCATGCACGCATGCGGGCGGCCTCAGCAGAGCCGCCTCTTCCCCCTGCCCCGTCCCACTCACCTTGTCCCCGTCGTCGCCTGCTGGCCATCGAAGCCCCGCCCTCTGGAGGTCGGAGGGCAGCATGGGTGGGGCTTCAACGGCCAGCAGGCGATGTGGGAGGACAAAGATTGGTAGTGGGACCGGAACGGGCAAAAGAAGACAAAGCGTCGATTTCACCAAAGTGGCTGGTAGCGGTTCACACCCAGCGCCACCGGGAAAAAACGCTTTCCCCCTAACAACAACCGCAGCACAAAAGGTTTGTTGTTTTAGAGGCTGACCTGGCCTTACGCCCTGGGGAAGGGAGGGCAGTCGAATTAGATTGACGCTGCTGCATTGCAACGTAGCGCTCGCCTATATCGCGAAGCAGCGGCCTGGGGGGAGGCATTTTTACGCCGCCCAGGCCGATGGATTTTGGCTTCATTATCGCTTGGAAAGGGCCATAGTGAGCATTGGTGGAGGGTAAGAATTCTAACCAGCTTTTTAAAAAACAGAAATTCTTATTTACAAAATTTGTATGCTGCTATTCAACACTGGCAAGGGCTACTAAAGTGCCTAACAATTAAAAACATACATGCTAAAGGTCGATTCCACACAGCAAATGTATAATGGGTTGCAGTAGCTATAAAGAAACTCATTTTCTTTTTTCCTGTTCATATGCATGCCATGCAGTGAGCGACTAGAGCCCATGGAAACAATCTGGGTTACTTTCACGCCTTTGCACAGAGTTCACACAGAGACTCTTCTTTTTTTAATTTCCTGCAACACATGCATAGCTGCGCAGCAGGCATATAGAAATTAACCCCCACCGCCATGCCAATTGTCCCACAATGCCATCAGCTGCATCTGTGTAGCTGTGCATGTGCAACACAGAAAAGAAAAGACAAAGGGGCCTCTCTGCAATGGCAGGGGAATAATGTACATATTGCTATGGCAGGCAGATTCTCCCTGGCTGCGGAAAGGAGGGAAATAAAGCACCTCCTGCCTGTTCATTCACACGGGAGCAGCTCCAACCCATGATTTTGCAAGAAGGATTGTTAGTTTAGTGATTTTTGAAAATTCCAGATTGAGGGAAATAAATTGGGTCAGCCTCGATTGGGGGCAGGACCTGTGTGAAGCCCCCCCCCTCAGGAATGGTTTGCATTACATCCTATACCCGTGATATTTGCCATGTGCAATCCACAAAAATTATATTTAAAAAACATTAAAATCAACTCCATAAGAAAATAATTAGTTTCATTCAAAGGAGATAAAGCATAACGTTAACCAGCTCTAGGATTTGGGTACAGATTGATCTGAGAATTTTTTTCCTCATCTGTTTCCAGAAAACATTAAGACATGGCTCTCAGCAAGCTATTCTCATTTATAATACAATACCTCTGCAGTGCTGGAAATAAGAATTCCCAGTGCAGATGAATAAACAGAAACCTTCATCTACTCTTAACAACCTCTTAGGATTCCATTTGTAAAGAAATATCCTTTGCATATGTAAACAATTTCACACACATGGAGAAAATTTGAACATTTGGTAGGAGTTACGGTGGATTTTTGTTGTCAGACCTAGTAAACAATTTCGGATTTTTTTTCAGATAAATTACATTTTTTTCAATGTCTGCTTAATAAAAATCATAGGAATAAAATTTGTCATAAATGCAGATATCAAAATGTCAAAAATCCATATCCAAATTTTTCCTGCCATTTACTATTCTATGCATTTGCTATTCATTGTTTCCCAGATGACTATAGCTTTTAAACTGTATTTTAGAATAGCATTCTCTTCATTGGAATACATAAAGATGTTTATTTCTACTGTTACAACAGAACAGATGTGTTTAAAAGAATATTCATAACATTATATAAATATAACTGTAAGTACAATCAGTGGGTATAAACTAATTAATTTACAACATCTGAGTAGTGGCAAACTGAGGAAAACTCAGGCCGTAATAACAAATATCTATCAGACTTTTTAAGCAAGACTTTTAACCTCCAACATTTGCAGATGCAATACAAAAAGGGCTCCAGACCACCCCTCTAGTTTAGTCAGTTTAAAAACAAACCCATTACGGAAGGCTTGGACAGGAATGGCACTACCACGGTGTCCTTAATCCTCAGAACACAGTAATGTTGGGCATACATATACAGCATATACAGTCAGTTGTGGCTGGAGGGACAGAGGGCAGGGCAATCTATATTAGGTGGAGGAAGCCTCCAGAATACAGATGTCAGTTCCCCTGAGAAAATGGATGCTTTAGATCAAGGGTGTCCAACTTTGGCATCCCAGATGTTCATGGACTACGATTACCATCAGTCCCTACCAGCATGACCATTTGGTCATGCTGGCAGGGGCTGATGGGAATTGTAGTCCATGAACATTTGGGGTGCCAGAGTTGGACACCCCTTATTTAGATGGTGGATTCTATGGAATTGCACCTTATTGAGGTCCCTTTCCTCCCAGAATCCATCCCCAAATATCCAGGAGATCTGGTAACCCTATCCCCTATTCTGGTGGGGGGACCTGACAACTGTAAGACTGTTTCTACACGGGTGAAAAACAGCGCCCTAGGGATGGTAAAAATACCGTCCCTGGGGCGCTGTTCGCACAGCCCGCCCTCCCCCACCAGCGGGAAGACGCCGCTTTTCAACCTTGCTCCCAGCATGGCCACTAGAGAGAGCATTCCTCCAGCCATGCAGAGCTGTGCAGGGAGGAGAGGTGAGGAAATAGGATGACCCACGGGTCGCAGCAGTTTCGGTGTCACAGTGCAAGCAGTCCTGAAGCTTCACCAGGATGAATTATGCAGGTGGAGAGCTGTTTCCAGCTGCTGTGCAGAAACGGCCTAGCTGAAGTCAAAGCACCTATTGTGTCCCTATCCTCCTCCATTGCAATGATAATAAAAAAAACCATTTAAGCACTGTCATACAGTGCCTGTGTGTATGTGAGACTTATGCTTATGATCAATCAATCATCCAAATTCTACAAGATATCCACTGCAGGGGAATCTTAATTACTACTATATTTAAGAAGTTCCTGGTAGGTGGGATTCCTCATTGCTTTGAAAATGTCATTTGGCTCAGAGCAGCAGCTGTGGAATTCCTTTTCCAGGGTTTGACTCCAATGGTAATGGGCTGGGAGTTTTCCTGATCCTTTGCTGTGGCCTTTCCTAGGCAGGAAAGACTTGGTCACTATGGTACATGCCCTGGTTACGCCTAAATTAGATTACTGCAATGTGCTGTATGTGGGACTGCTCTTGAAAAGTGATCAAAAACTTCAATTGGGCCAAATTCCCACTGAAAATTTAATCTAAATACAACTAAGTTTCAAAAGAATCGGCACCTTTTCATCCAGGTTCCAACATCGTCACTGCAGCATGTTTCTAGTGAAGACGTCTAGACCTGCCCCTTGGGGGGGGGGGGGTGCCTGCTGTCAGGGGGGCAATTGTTAAGCTAGCAGCACCAAAATTTCAGAGTATCTTTAGGAGACCCTCCTGATGATACCACCCAGGTTTGGTGAAGTTTGGTTCATGGGGGCCAAAGTTATGGACCCTCAAATATGTAGCCCCCATCTCCTATTAGTTCCCATTGGAGTGTTTTTCTCCAAAAGGTGCATATACAAGTAGGTCCAGGAAAATCCTGTGATAAGGGGGCGGGGAGCACCAGAAACGGGACTGATCTGTGTTCTGTGGTTCGACAGTGGGGAGACTGCAAGGAAACCTGGATATTTCGGGTGACTATCCCAGGATTAATCACCAGTGGGAAATCGCCATTAGTTCAGAATTTTGTAGTCAGGATGTTGAGGCAATTGTTTCACTGATGTTGTTGTTCCACATGGAGTACCTGTGAACATGAAGCAGCAAAATCAGAGAATCAGCAAAATAATTCCTTTTGTCCAAGGAAACTGCTTGGGAGGAGGCAGGAACCTTCCTTCTCTTTGTGTCACTGTTCTGAACCTATTTGGGCTCTTTCTTTTTTGAAGAAGCAGTTCCTTGCATCTGCTCTATGGCTGTGGAGAGCACAGGCTAACTAGTGTAAATTAGTGGAGAAATATATTGTGTAGTTTGCTTCTCAGTATGGTCCAGAACTCACCAAAATCCCAGCTCAAGAACTCATAGGCCCCTTCTGCACAGCCAATGTATAATGGGTTCCAGTCGTGATAATGGAACCTGTTTTCCCATTCACATGTGTTCCGGGCAGGCAGTAATTGGAGGCCACAGAAACAATCTGGGGTGCTGTCATGCCCTAGCATGGAGACACTTCTCTTTTTTAAACTGTCCTGCAATACACACATAGCTTCGCAGGCAGGCTGAAATGAACCTCCGCAGCTTTATCGATGTCTCACAATATGACCGGCCGCTACTGAGTAGCTAGGCAGCAAAAAAATTTTTAAGGAAAAGGGGCCTCCCTGCAGCAGCTGGCCAATGGCAGACAGCTTCTCCCACACTGTGGAGGATGGGTTGGAAGGAAAGTATGGGTCTGTACTAAAGGGAAGTTGTGTATTGAGAGACAGTAAACCTCTGAAGCCCAGTATCAGGAGGTAACATCAGAGGGAAGCTTTGGCCTCTTATACACTGTTGTTGGATCTCCTGAAGAACTAGTTGGGTACTGTGAGAGACAAGATGGTGGACTAGATGGACCACTGGTCTGAACCAGCAGGGATTTTGTATGTTCTTTTGTTCTTAATAGTATTACATTGACACCAGAATATTTCCATCTTATTGGGGATCTGTAAAAAAAGCAACAAGAATGGCATCATTGTGTTCTTTAATAGTCATATAGCCATGAAACATGCCAATACCATCTTTCATATAAAGATAAAATGAATACGTTCTGTGATTTTCAGTTTAACTTCTTTCAAAATTTTGTTTAATAGTTGGTAATATTTTTAAGCAAAATATATGTTGGGGAACCAAAGTACATTCTTGCCTATGCAACTGTCATGGAATTGCCAATATGCATGTTACTGATTATTAAAAAAAAACAATTTAAAGTAGATAAGACTTCCTATTTTATTAGTTTGTTCTTATTAGTTTTTTCAGATTATGTGCATAAGATGTTTGAGCCTCCCAGAGTCACTGGTTGGAAAAGCAAAATTACTTAGAGATTTCAGCAACACATAGCAGCCTGCAAATTAATACGTAAATGCTCAGGATAATTTCCATTGTAGAGGAGTCTGAAAACAGGAGATGTGCTCTCATTTCTCTCTCAAAATAACTAGATATGTGCTTATATTTCAGCATACTCCATACTATAATGCATTTGAAAAAACATACCACCTGATTATTTTTTTCACAGTACTGAATCAAAACAATACTTGAACCCATATTTTTCTGCCCAGCTTTTCAGGTACAGGTGACATTTTGATCTAAGGAATGTTGGAAGCTGTTGGGATGAAGCAGCATGTCCTATTTTTTGCTGAAAGAATTAAGCTGAATGCATCTTAACTTTGAAGCATTTTGATAACAACATTTCAAGGCTCTAAATATGTGTATCTGTTTTGATCATGAAAAGATAGCAATTGCAGCAAAGCCCTCTTGTTATATTTAGCTGGTCACCATGTCACATAACTTGGTAGAGCTCACATTTTCCATACAATCCCTTGTAGGAAGTGTAAAAAATTTGCATCTGACCTTATTTCCAAAAATATAAATTCAGCAAATTATGCACAGCTCAAAGACAAATGTCACTTGGAAGGGCAAGGCACCCTAGTAACAGGCTGACATGGCATAGGCTTCACTATCAAATTCTCTGCCGACACTCAAAACAGCTCACAGGGTTATGCAATGGTGGCAGGCTACAGCCAGCAGCAGAATACCAATGGTGCATAATGAGAGAAAGCAGATTGCCCTAATTATTGCTGCTTTGATGCAGTATTTAAAATCATGTGAACTGTAAAAAAACTTGCAGCATTTTATTATCTAACTTACTTGATACAAAAATGAAAATAACTTTTTCCTTTTACTTAAACCACTTTTTTGACTTTAGACACATATCAGAACATTGGTTCTTCTTTTACCATAAGATGAAGTTACTTCTGCTAATGGAGATAGCTCTATAAAGAGAAAAACTGAGACTCATAATCAGGAAGAGATCACAATACACATAAGCTCTTTTTGCAACTCTCTACAATAGGATCTGGGGGAACTGGAAATCTGTTTTGGGCAGAAGGGCTCCAAGTTACTTTAACTATAGCTTGCATGATACCCAAGCCAAGTTTATCACACCATACTGCTGGATATTAACACAAAATATAGTTTGCCTGGCTCGAATACTGTGACTGGAGCAATCTAAAAATAGATAAGAGGGATCAGCCTGCAAAAGGCAAGAGCAGAATGAAAAGCACCACACTCAACAGCATATTCCTGATCCTGCAAAACAATGGTTTGAAACATTGTCTTAATTAGGATTCAAGTCATTTCTAGGCCCAGGTCAAGGATCTATCAATAATCAATTAACTTGACATAGTGGTCATCCCTCCTGCCTTTGATAAGAATCTCCTTGGCTGCATTCCACAAAGCCAAACAGGAGATGTCTTAAAGATGACTCCTGAAAAAAATAGTCCACATTTTAGTGAGTTTTAAATAAGATGCATCTGCAAGATATTTTTTATTGGTGCTGTGCAGATTGGACCAATGTTTGGACCAACTTCAAGTGCTCTCCCTCATCTGTCCAAAGTGATTGTCAAACATTTGGGAAGTACACAGATGCACATGAACTCAGTTTTGGTACTCTTTTAGTCACTCAAATTATCCAGTCCAATACTGCAGCCTTGAGACAATCATCATAACAATTGGTTTGCTGGGAAACCCCAACCATAGTCATTCCATCTCAGACAATACTAAAATCCTTTTAGCACTATCCACTATACAACAGTAATATCATAACTAACATCAGAGATTCATTTCTGTATTTATGCAGGTTTTATGTATAACCCCCAAATCATGAATACCTAGAGAACAGTAAAAATAAAAGCAAGCCATTTCATAATAGGTCTAATCATATGACTCACTATTTGCTTTATCTTTAAAAACTGTTTGTCTTGACCTCAAAATTATCAAAATTAGAATCTGAGCTTCCTTTGATGTTCAAACTAATTTAGTAATGCATGAAATATTTCTCCTCTACCACAGAATGTAGATACTTAAAAGCTCAAGTAAAGAAAGGAGATAAGCAGCTATGATTACACAATATAATCACACTGGATCATGGTGATGTGTTACATTAAAGGATTTCCAGAATCTTTGAAAGCATTTAAAACTAAGACAGAGTCAATAAAGAAAAAGGGGGGGGGCATAAAGTAACTGTTGGAACAGTTGGACACTTTAGGCAGGAAAGTAGCCAAGTACAGCAATAAATCATGCAACCTATATGACTGACACAAGTGACTTGATTAGGGAAAATGAATTGCCATGTCCTGAGTGCAAAATATAATAAACCAAGGTGCCAAGAAATAGTCGTTTCTGCCAGCAATAATCTGGAGTTGAAATATAATCAGAAACAAGGTATGTCACCGATAACATAAAGTTAAATGACCAATCAAATAGATGAGTAATACAGCTACACAGAAGCAAGCACTTGCAGAGATGAGTTTGGACAACTGCAGCAGATGCCCTGCTCTTACAATTCAATGTTTAAAATTGTCAAGTTCTACAACTTTTCAGTTATCATAGAAAAGTAAATCCATTTTTTTAAAAAATGGAAAAGTGGCTTGTACTGTAGCTCACATGATGTACGTCTTAAAGGTCCTAAGTATCAGAAAAATTCAACTGATAGTACAGTAGGGGGGAGGGACAGCAGCTGCACCATGGCTTGGGATAGCACAGCCACAGCATTGCCACACTGCCTCCTAAGAGCCTTCTACATCACAGTCGTCAATCCAACAGCAACACTCCCCTTACTTCTGTGAAAGAATTCTATGCAGCACAATGGGCTGCACCACTGTTTTTGCTGGCTTAAGTTCATGCTAGCAAATGGGGACATTTCTGGGCCAAAAGAACTTAGGAAGCTAACTAATGCTGGCCCTACCTGTGGGAACACTCTTTTGACACTGGTACGAGATCCTGCATCAAAGCAGCGCTATCGCCATGGCTGCGCTGGCAACCAGGGGTCATCCTTCTGAATTGTCTCCCAGCACCAGCATAAATGCCTCTTACACTGTCAAAAGTGACATTTACACCAGTGCCAGGGTTGCATCACCTACTGAGCCCTCTTAACTCCCCCCCCACACACACACACACACCATTGTGGATTGCTAATATCCATGAGCCAACACTGGCACAGAAAACTTTCAGTTTTTATAACCCACTGCTATACCTGAAAAACAATGCTGTGCTTGATATTAGTTATGGGGCCAAGCAAATAACAAGTAAAATTCCCTAGCCAGTGGTGTAGCTTCCATGGGACGGGGGAGGAGCATCGCACTCTGGGCGCATGCCATTGAGGTCACGTGGGGGTGTGTCAAAAATCGCCTCCCCACCCCTTCCCCGACCCCACCAGGCCTGGCAAAAGCCCAGAGCAGCCTGGAATTCAGCCAGCTCCAAAGAGCAGTCAGCTAAACTAAGGTAAGTGGTGGGGGGTGCGTCCCCCAGGGGGGGCCCTGTGGAGAGGGAGCAGCCTGGAGCAGCCTAGAGTTCAGCCGGCTGCTCTTTGCAGCCTGGAGTTCCAAGGTAAGTGTGGGGTGGGCATGGGAGGTGAGGTCTCGCGGGGGGCAGCCTGGAGTTCAGCCGGCTGCTCTTTGCAGCCAGCTGGACTCCAGGCTACCCCCCCCCCCCCGCGAGGGCTCACCTCCTGCACCCACCTCCCACTTACCTTAGAACTCCAGACTTCAAAGAGCAGCAGCTGAACAAAGGTAATTGCGGAGGGGGGCATGCGGGGACATCTGAGCTAAACCTGTCTGAGCTGTACATGGCGTAACCGTCAATTAAACACTAGATTATTGCTGTATCATTTTGATTAGCCAGAAAATGTTTTAACCAAGTCTGCAAAAAGTCCTACACTGGCAACCTGACAGATGTTGGCAGAGAATCATTCTGTGTACCACCAACCACTCTGGCAAAGGGAAGAAACTTCACAGCAACCAGCCATGAAGATATAGAAGCCTCTTTATATCAATATGTCAGAACACATAATGTCATATTCTCTGACCCCCATAAAGTGATCTCAGCTAATTATGGTTGTCTTTCCCTGTTTCCCCTATATTCCCTTCCCATGATAAACTTAATACTATGCCCCAAATGTCCTCATTTTTTGCTCCCAGCACAACAACAAACAAACAACAAACACCCTACACATTTGTTGTTTAGATCACATGCTTGAGATCATCATTGGATTGGCAAAAGAAGAGAAAACAAGCACATCCATCTGCAACAAGATATGCAATTAAGCAAATTATGTGTGAGAATGAGACAATGATTCAGATTTGCATTATTCCACATAGAAAAATGTCACTGAGTTTGAGTGGGAAAGCAGTATTTACAATTCAGACTATTGACAATAAATAATATGCAGGCAATGTGTAACAATGATTTGAATTTGAATTGTGAAACAAGCATATCTTCTTTTACAAGTAATTGTCCAAACAATTACACACAAAATAGAGTATGATCTTTTCACAATTCATATGCGGTTCCAAACATGTGCAGTGAACATATGACTAAGTGAAGATACTAGCAAGAAATAGAGGCTTCTGAAATTTTACTAATGCTATTTCTGGATTTGTGGAGTACATAATTAGCTGATTTTGCTTCTGAGATGGAATAGATATTTCTTAATTGCTTCTTATTTCCAAATATCACACACCACTATGTCTACAGTTTCAGAGCTCTCCGTTTCTGTTGATCATTTATGTTTCCTTTTTCCATGGTACTAATGCACACATTTGCATTTGCAAGACACTGCAAATAAGCAGTCTGATGTGAAGGTGTACAGGATTGATGCAAGATTGTTTTTGCATCAAGATTATTTTTACGCAGTGTTTTACTAGAATATCAGCACTACTTCTGAACAAAAGCATGACGGATAACCATGTACAAACTACGTACTAGGTATCTGCAACATATTTTCATTTGATTTGCATGTTAATGCCTGGGAGGGTCAGCATCATTTGAATTAAGATGCTTTCCAATCTCTAGGAATATCTAGTTTATGCTTTTATGCATTTTATGCATTTGTATAATGTCCAGTTGTTCAAAGCCACAGGGCAAACATGTGATCAAGGATACATGGCATCTGAGAAACAGGCAAACAGATTCAAGGTACAGCTGTTTGGGCTAGCAAATGCAGCACAGAAAGGAACCTGGAAGCCCTCCTTCTCCCTGAGCTACACTGAGCAGAGGAGGACTCCTAAGGTGGACTGGATCCTCCTAAGCATGTTTAGTTGTGAGTTGTGTTGAGAAATACCCACCCCAGACACATGACACATGTAATTGCAATGTATAGTTGATCACCAAGTGCCTTTGACCTTTTATTCTCCCTGTTTCTCTTCTGGTCAGTCATAAGAAATAAAGTAGTTGTGGAGTCACTTTCTTTGACAGACGGACATACTAGTGGATTTAGGAAAAGGTTAATTCTGTACCATATTTACTGATGACATTCTGAAAAATAGCTTTTTGTTTTGGGCATTATTTTTCTAAACATTACAGTAATTATGACACAATACATCTAAAATTAGTGACCCTATCCACAAGCCTTAAACCAAATTACATAGTATTTTTCTCCAACACTGTAATTCAGTTTCCAGCACTGTCAGTGAGAAATGAAGAATCATAAGGAAGGTTACCTTTTTAGTTCCTGGTTCTCCAGTGTTGCTATTAATATGATTAGCTTTAAACACCGGTCTCCTGCCAGCCAAACAGCAGGCAAGAAAAAACATCAATTGTGCTGTGCTTTTTCTCAAATATATGTGCAGGTTCCTGCCTGAAAAATATAAAACCTCAAGATAAACTGTCAACGTTTACAGTGGTTTTTTAAAATTTTAAACTGAAGATCCATTAAAAGCTCATTTTGGATGAAGTAAAATTAGATCATTATTGCTCAGGGTTCAGATACTTTAATAAATAACACAATGATTTTCACACATGAAGGTTTTCCTGCAGTCTGGGTGCTGACCTACAGTATTCCTCTAAGCTTTCATACATCATTGCTTTCCATTGTCCTTCTGTGGTTTCCTCATCATTTTTCAGAGCTTTCTCAGACAAAGGCAGTTCAAGAAGCCATGGAGAAATGACCAAGAAAACATGAAAGGACAACAAATAGAAATCAATTATGTGAGGAAGCTGGGAGAAAAACCACTGGTGGTCAGCACCTAAACCATGGGGAACCATGTTTCAACATCTCTTTCAGAAAACAGCTGGAAGCCCCAAACATGGAGCAACCATTTCCCCCCAAGGATGCAATTATTAAGGAGCAACTTCAGTACTGTAGGCAAAATAAAACTGCCTAGAGGTATCAACAGGTATCAACGGTTGTGAAAAAAAGAATCAATCCAACAAGCAGCTCAAACAGTTACTTGTTACAGCAGTAATTCCCAAACTTTTTTGGGCTGTCATCCCCCTGGCTTCCAGGCCACATTCCTAGTGCCCCTTGCACACAATTGCATCTCTTGTATGAGTCTATTGCAAATTGCTACTCAGAGAACTCAACAATTTCTTTGGTGGAAGGGAGAACACCATCTGTGGCCTCTCACCAGGAACATATATATAGAAAATGGTGCCTGGGACAAGCACTGAAATTGTACCTCCAACCGTCTGACACCCCTGAGCACCCTAAACCAGCAGAGCTACAAGGGCCATTAGCCTTTTTCCATCTAAAAAAGTAAAAGTAGTCTCCTGAGCAAGAATCAGGTCATTACTGATGCATGGAGTGACATCACATAAAAACATTTACTGGACAGACAATGTTTACTGGCTGAAATAAATAAAAGAAAGTTACATCACTGCAGTATCTGGTTGTTGGGCTATCTGACTGGACAAATGGAAGGATTGGATACTCCAATGGGGAAGAAGGAAAGGAAAGGAAGAAGAAATGGAATAATATATTATTGACTATTAAAAACAGTTCTTTCTTTTTTCTCCCAGGGTCTGGTTCATGATTTTAGCAATCCAGCTCGTTGAAATGGCTACTCACATGCTTTACTGCCTCTTCCCCCCTTCCCCCCGCCAAAAAAACCAGACAAAACCTTCACCTGCTCCAGTACTTAGGCATAATCTCTCGCTTTTATGATGCTTTCATGATGCTGCTGCATGAATTTAGAAATTATTGTTATTTAATTTTGTTTAATATCATAGCTGCCTGTTCTTTAGCTGGTGGTTGGCCTTTCATTACAGTTTAAGCCTCACCCAGAGGCCTAAGACGTTGCAATGTATCAGGGAAGTATTTGTACAGTTCCCAGCAGGGCTGCCTTTTGAATCTGACAGATGTTGATTTTGTTGATTGAAAGACATTTAAAGTGCCATCCTAGTGTTTTCGGAATGTTGCCCAGGGTGCCGATTACCACTGAGATGACCTCATCTGGTTTGTGCCATAATTGCTAAATCTCGATTTTCAAATTGTGGTATTTAGTGACCTTCTCATGTTCTTATCAATACCTGTCACCAGGTATTGATAAGCTGATGATGGTCACTTTCTTGTCCTCAGTCACTGTGATGTCCAATGTGTTATGTACCAACACTTTGTCCATTTGGATTCAAAAGTCCCACAAGATCTTGACTTTCTAATTTTCCATGAGTTTCTCTGGATAATGTTCCCATCAGTTTTTAGCTGCCCTAATGTAATTCTTGCATAAATTCCAGGGGATCAGTTTGGCCACTGAGTTGTGCCTCTGTACTCAGTCTGGGCGATCTTTTTGCAGCAGCTGAGTACACGGTCTACAGTTTGGTCAGTTTTCTGGCACAGTCTGCACTTTGGATCATCTGAACATTTTTCAATTCTGGCCTTATTTGCATTTGTCCTAATCGCCTGCTCTTGAGTGGCTAAAATCAATGATTCAGTTTCCTTTTTCTGAATTCCAGTTGTTAACCACAGCCAGGTCTTTTCATTGTCTACCTTGGCCTTGATTGTCTCCAGAAATTGGCTGTTCAATGCTTTTTTTGTGCTGGTTTTCAATCCTCATTTTAATCACATTTTTTCTGTACTCCTGTTGTTGTCGTTGTTCCCTGTCCTTTACAACAGTATCAGGACAGGTTACAATAAAAGCCATAATAAAATCCCATAAAATAAGACAGTAAAACCACTATAAAACCAATCCTAAAACCATAAAATGTTCTAAACTCTAAAACTCCCACCCCAACCACCCCCAAGAGTGGGAAAAGTATACAAGCCACCTTGACCCACCCACCCCCCATCACAATAGGAGGGAATCATCCAAATGGTCAAGTGAAGAGGCTGGTCTTCTCAAGGCACCAAAACTCTAGCAGCCTGGCAAGCCTCTGGTGGGAGGGCATTCCACAGTGCAGGGGCCACTATTGAGGCCCGTCAACTGCTCTCAATCCCCCTAACCTTCAAATGGAGTGGAACAGCAGGTAGGCCTTCCCCTCTAATGTCAGTGCCTGGACAGGAATATATGGGTGGATGTGCTCTTTCAACATTAAAATCAGGATGTGCTTTCCCAATATTAAAATCAGACTGAAATTTAACCCTGCCTAGCTGGCTACAAGAACCGAGACTTTGTTCGTACATTCTGGCACAGCTATGCATTTGTGGATTCTAACCTGACAAGTTCTCAAGCCTGCATGGAAGTTCCCAATCCCAAGCAGCAGAACACTTTGCAGTCCATGGCTTCTGCCTCTCCTCCTTTTGGTGCTCTCTCTCTCTCTCTCTCTCTCTCTCTCTTTGGCAAAACAAACAAAAAATTAAAATTGCTAAGGCAGAGGGAATCAGGGTGAGAGAGAAGCAGGAGGGATGCTCTGCGCACATGCACATGTCATCCTGTTAGGGAACTGAGCAATTCAGGAGGCTACCAACCCCAACAATCCTTCCTTGGCCTGGGTCAGGAGCATTTGGTCCAGAGGCAGCGCACCCTTTCTGTGGGGGGAGAGCAGGATTGCCATGCAGGTCTCACACTGCAGGGCTTGGGCATGTGTGCCACAGCCGCCTCTTGCCACTCTTGCTCAGCCTGCCAGTTGCCACAGCTCCAGCCTTCTACAGGAGCTCAGCCTGAGCATCTTGCCTCCCCTAGTGTCTGTATCCCATGCCTTCCCTGCATCTATCAAAAGAACGCAAGCTGGGCAGTTCCCTAAAAGGAAAAGTCAGCCCACCTGCCTCAGGGATTGCTTCACAGAGCAGGGGGATGCCACTCCTCTTCTGCACTCTCCTCCATCAGGGAGTCTTTCCTACCCTTGCTCCCCAACCTGGCCCAGACCTGCACGTACTGGCTTGGAAGTGGTGTGGAGAAATGCTTTATTGGGAAAGGCTGGCCACTTTGCAGACTGTTGCAGCTAGATCTAGGCATCACCAGTGTCCTGCCCCAAGAAACTTTCATCCACCAGCTGGCCTGGATTCCCTGCACGTTTCCCCTACTGTTCCAAAAATCCTCATCACCCCTGTTGATGCTTCCTTTTTCTCTAAAGGGACTGGTAGCACCCACTTTGTGAATCACTATGCTATAGCAACATTTAGGATTGCCACCTAGGGTGCTTAAGAATACAGAACACATTGTAAAACTTCCTCTTTATTAAAGGAAATTGCATATTTCCATATTAGCAAAGAGGCAACCTGAAAATGGGGAAAGCACTGTAAGAAAATGGGGGAAATGGGGAAATGCACTGTAAGAATTGTCTAAATATTTGGCAAACACTGGCTGGTTTTGCACAGTGAAATTGCACCGGTGTGAGCACGGGGAATATATATGTGCATTCAAGGATTTCTCATGGCTCCCAGAGCTGCAGTGTATCTGGCCCAGTGTGGCCCCAGTGCCGACCTGTGGTATTGCCTTTGCTTCACAAATTTCAGAAATCGCTAGCAAGGTGGTACTTTTAAAATACCCCTGTGTGACCTTGGTGCCATGAAAAAAACGCAGAAGCAGATCCCGGCAAGAACTTTGAATCTTTCCAGCCTCACCATTCTGGCCTGCCCAATACTTTCTGCGCCAAAAGTGGAAATGCAAATGGCAAAGATGTGTGTGTGTGTGTGTGTGCTTGCTTTAATCACATTAAACAGGAGGGAAAGGGACATCCTCCGCTGAGCTGCAGTGGCAAAAAGTCATCTGCTGGAGGAGGAGGGAGATTTACGTGTGTGTGTGTGTGTGTGTGTGTGTGTGTGTGTGTGTGTGTGTGTGTGTGTGTGTGTGTGTGTGTGTGGAGAGGAGAAGAGGTAAGCATGAAAGGAGTCTCAGCTTCCCAGCCATCTACATAAAAGGGCTCTCCTAAATGGAGTCCTCCTCTCCTAAATGGAGTCTTTCACTGCAGCCGTTGCAGAAGGGCTGCTGCCCCCCACTCACACGCTTTCCTCCCATCCTGCCTGGGAAAGGCAGATTGCTCTTCATTCCCGCTTCCCCCCCCCTTCTCTTTCTAAATCCACGGTTTCTCCATGGAAGTGAATTGGGGAGAATGACGCCATTTGAATGACACAACCAGCAGCCAATCAGAACGCGGGAAATGGAGGTTGTTGGTGTATGCGCAGAATAGATCACAGGGAAAATTGGGGGGAAAGCCCTGTGCCCATACAGAAACATATGGAGCAGCATAGGGGAAGAAGCGGGGATCTGTGAAGAATCACAGACCGGGACAAAATTGACCTGATACGTGAGATCCCGGGTCCACCCATGTGCAATTTTGCCATGAAAAAAAGGCTTTAGAAGTTTAGATAATAAGCACAGTTTCATGAGAGTGCTTCATAAGAGTCTCCTCAACAGCTAACTCCTGTGGATCTGTGGGAGATCTGAACAAATGCTTGGAGAAGGCAGCAACTTGACCCACTAAACTGAAGCTCATGCTAGACTGATGTGTGGCGGATCAATACTAAAGCTGCTCAAGGAATAATGAATCAGCCTGTTCTGCTTGAACTCATTCTGAAGAAACAGGTTCACCATTTAAGGGCACCACTAGCTGGAAGTTCAGGCCCCCACTGTGATGGCTTTTGCTGGCTTCAGTTGATATGCCAACTATATACTTTAAATAGTATGATTTGGCCATGGTCATCCACACTGTGGTCACATCTAGGTCCATTAACAGGAACACAGTCCATGGGTCTACTTCTGGAGACTTTTCAACTAGTTGAAACATTAGATTTTGTTAGCTGTGCTGCCTCTATTTTTAAATGATTTATGTTTTAATTGTTTTTATGACTTTTAAGTGTTCTATGTGTACACCGCCCAGAGCCTTTCAGGGGTGGGTGGTAGAGTAAATCAAACAAACAAACAAACAAATAATAAATAAAACAGTATAAAATCATTAATTAAACTATTATAATGAAATGATTAGGATTTAATAAAACAACTAGCAAATATACAAGTTGAGGATAATAAAGAGGCACTGGCACTAGTTCCGGCACTATTATCACTGCCCATCCCATCCATTCTCCAAAAAACGTATAAATATCAGTTTCTAATTTTCTACATTTTGTCTTGTCAGAAAAAAAATCACTTCCTCTTTTACTGGCCTCACACTTTCCAACTCTGTACTGTTACATCAGCCTAAATCCAAATATGTGTGCTCATCTGGGAACTATCTCTGGCATTGTAGAGGCAGCTCATCTATCAAAGATACTAAGGAAATATCTTCCAATAGCAACCATACAAATGAATCAGTGTTTGGAGTCAATAATGGCCAAAATGAGATCCAACACACTAAAGTGCAATCCAGAAAAAACAGCTGCTCTAGTATTGGGAAGCAAGGAGGGGAAAGGAGAGAATGTGATCCTACATGTGGAGATGACCTAACTCAACTCTATACACAGGATCACTTCCTTTTCCTTGCTTTCCAACTCCTGCTGAGGTTAGAAAGCAAGGAGGGGAGGGGAAAAACAGTCCAGCATGCGGGATTGCTCCCTCCCACCTAACTTCCCATGGCCCATGGACCTTGGGAAGTAAGGTGCAGGGTAGGAGAATGCTGTCCCCTTCAAAAGTATGGTTTGGGTTGTCCCTCTTAGTTGCACTGAGCTGGCATGCCATCCTGAAAACAGGAACATTGTTTATCAACACTGCTCAACAAGTAGGCAATGGAAACCTCCTCCCTTTTAATTCAGTGCTATCAACAAAAGCAATTTTCTAGAAGCATTACCTAGAGCATCCTGGTAAGCTAAGAAGGCTTTGCTAGGCAATGCCTCTTGCCTCCTATGTCAGCTGACAGCAGGAATTGCGGTTATAGAGCAGTGGATGAAAATAATTGGAAGAAACATGAACTCAGGAGTACTGAAAAAATGGAGAGAAGAGATGCGGGGGGAGGAGGGGAGGCTGGAGCTCTTCCCCTCTCAAACAAATCCACTCATAACCCATCAAGTTGGCATGCTATTAGCTAGTGAAGAAATATTACCCAGCCAAAAGGCCATACAAGTGTTTACAGCTATGACTACTCACAGCAATCCAAGAAAACAAAACAAAACAGTAATACAATAGAGATGAACAATGTATGTCTATAGCAATCATTTTAAAGCTACATAGGCAAGCTAATGAGCAGCTGTTTCAGTCCAGAAACTTAAGGCCTAGACAGAAGCTGCCAAAAATATTGAACTCCGACTCACAGTGCTGACTGGAAACTGATTATCTAAATCTATCAACCAATGTGGGAGAGGAACTAATGAAGGCGAGAAAAATAATCTGGAGAATAAGATATTACTCAAACAGTAAAATTAGCAGAATCCACAATATCATGTGAGCGGTTCATCCAATTACTGCCAATGGGTACTGGAAGCTAAACAATGCCAGATCAGTAGAAAGCAACTACTGTCATTTGCTCATTTGGTTTATCCTGGACCTGGGTTTTTTTGTTTTATGAGGTGAACATTCAAACAAACGTCCATCTGCATTCTAAAATACTCTGTAAAGGATATACTATTTGTTATTGGCTTTGTGGATTTGATTCAGCAAAAGGCAGGTGAGAATTCAATATTACTGTATGTTAACAGTGCTGCAATGCTACCGTATGTTAATGAAGTGGGTTGAATGAGATGTACTTCAAGAATGAAGGTCATGAAGTGAAATGTTGCTGTTCTCGCTGCTCCCCACAAAACTCCTAAAAATTCTATCTTGGAGCAGGGGAGTCAAGGGGCTTCGAAAATATGAAGTGGCTGTTCCATTAGTATTTGGATCCAACTTTGGATCCATCTCTGATATTTCAAGTGATACTGTCAATGGTTATATCGTGTATTATTTCTGTACTATTTTTATCTAAATAAATATATTGCATTTTGTAAATATGCATATGCTGTAAGCCTTTGCCAACAGCCTGTCAAAAAATGGGGCATAATAGCATCCTGGCATTCATTTGAAACAGGAAAGGAGGTGAACAGTAGATTAACTGGGATTTACAAACCAATGTGGTGTGGCATGCATGTATGGTAGACTAAGTTTGTGCAAACATCCACAGGTTTGACTATTATAATGACTAAATGCAACCATTGTTACAGACTACCAATTCTGGTCCACAGCAAAAAAAATTCATATTATAATAAGAGAACTGTGAGCAGTGCCAAGGAAAATACTTATAAAAGTGGAATACTTATAAAAGTGGAATACTAATAAAAGTGGAATAAATAAATAAATAAATAAATAAATAAATAAAATTATGAATAATGTTTGTTTGCTTATTAGTTTTGAGTTTCTGGAGTAGCCACAAGAGAAGGCCCACGTAGAGTGAGTTACAATGATCTAATCTGGAGGTGACTGTAGCATGGATCACTGTGGCCAGGTCCACTTGGGAGAGGTAGGGGGCCAGTCACCTCGCTTGGCGCAGATGAAAAAAGGCCACCCAGACTGTGTGGGCCACCTGGGCCTCCATAGATAGAGAGGAGTCCAGGTATACCCCCAAAGCTCTAGGCTGAGGAGATTGGTGTTAATGTAACCCCCTCTAGTGAGGGTGGCTGAAAGCCCTCAATCCCTCGTGACCCCCCACAGGACTTCCGTCTTGGATGGATTAAGCTTCAACCTGCTTTGTTTAAACCACCCTGCAACCACCTCCAAACACTGCTGTAGAGCCACAAGAGCAGAAGTTGGCTCACCCCCCCCCCCCATTAACAGAATGAGCTGAATGTCATCAGCGTACTGATGGCATGTCAGCCCAAAACTCTGCACCAACTGAGCAAGGGGTCGCGTATACATGTTAAATAACAGTGGGGACAGCAGGGCTCCCTGTGGCACTGCACAATGAAATGGGTGCCTTTGGGAGACCTTATCCCCACACCAGACTTGCTGCCTCCAGTTTTGGAGAAACAAGACAATCCATCATAGGACAATGCTCAGCACCCCAGCACCAGCCAGGCAGTGGGCAAAAAGGTCATGGTCAACCACATCAAATGCTGCGGTAAGATCTAAAAGTACCAGCAGCGCCGATCCACCCTCTAAGTGGAGTAAATCTGTAACAGCAGTAAAGACCGTCTCCATCCCATGCCTAGCACGGAAGCTGGACTAGAAGGCATTGAGAGTCGACGTGTCTTCCACAAAGCCCTGAAGCTGCTTCCACACCATTCTCTCAATTATCTTCCCCAGAAATGAGAGGTTTGAAATGGGGCGGTAAACAGCCAGATCACTAGGATTTAATGTAGGTCTTTTTAAGAGTGGGCGAACCACCGTGTCCTTCAACCCACCTGGGAACACTCCTTGCTCAAGAGAGCGGTTGATAATTCCCAACAGGTGGGGCCATAGTGTTTCCTGGCAGGCTCAAACTAGCTAGGAGGGACACGGATCCAGAGAACAGATAGTAGGTCTGACAGCAGCTAGGACCCTGTCAACATCTGCCTCGGAAAGCAGGGAAAACTGGTCCAAAAGAGGAAGCAAAGACAGTAACGGAGCCTCCAATTCACTAATTGTATCAACAGTGGCTGGAAGGTCATGGCGGAGTGACATAACTTTATCCGCAAAAAAGCTCCTAAAAGCCTCACAACTATGTGCAAATTGGCTATTCAATGGTCAATAACCAAATAATATGGAATAATTGCACTGGGCGAGAGCTAGCAGACGCGAGAGAGGACGAGAAGTAATCATTTTTCATCCTCTTTATTGCCATTTCACAGGCTTTCATAAACGTCCTATAAGATGTATGTGCAGCCTCATCATGAGATTTCCTTCACACATGCTCTAGATGTCTGAGATCCTTTTTCATTTAGCATAGCTCCTCCCCTGCTCATTGAGGATGCCAGTGGTCTCAGGATCCCCGCAGAGCATTCAGGAAACCAATGGGATCCATAAGTCTCCGTGGGCGGGCAAAAATCCACCCATCACTTAGACAGGGTTGGTGTGGCAAATTTATCCTGTCAGGGCGTAATGGTCGAACCATGGCACTCTGTTGGCAGAGGATACAACTAGATCGATTCCCAACCCGAAGACCAAATCCAGCATGTGACCAGCCTCATGGGTGGGACCCGAGTTGATTAAGGAGAGGCTCAGCATCACCATGGGATGACACCAGGTCCATGGCTGCTGAACATAAGGCAGTGTCCACATGAACGTTAAAGTCCCCCAGAACAATAAGTCTCAGGAACCACAGTGCCCAATCAGCCACCACCTCCAGAAGCTGTGGCAGGCTGTCCCCTGGTGTGCTAGGTGACCGGTACACCATGAGAACAGTCAACCTCTCCACAGTCTCCCACTCCAGACCAGCACACCCAATACTGGTGATCCTTGGGGCAGGGGTCACCCTGAAAGGGATCAAATCACGGATGAACATTGCCACCCCTCCTTCCTGGCCATGTTCGCGTCTGGTGGGCACACGCGAAACCTGGTGGTGAGGTTTCACACAGAATAACTGTCTCATCATCGCACACCAGGTGCCAGGTGATTCATGTCAGGTCCATTTGTTGTACTTTGAGATAATCTCAGTGTTGTGAATAATTTTTTTAAAAGCAATTGAACTGAAGTATTTCAGTACAATTCAACTAGAAATGGAATTTTACAAATCTAGTGCTGGATTGTATGCCCCCTTTCTGCTGATGCTACAAGCCTTTAGCAGGTAGTAGAAACTGTATCAGCACAAAAGGCTAGAGGGCAATTTCAACCATTTCAACATTAAAGTCAATCATTTCACATGTTATTTGCCCATATGCCGCCTTGGTGCCCTTTTGGTTCAGAAAAGTGGCATTGGGGTGTCAAGAGAGAGTCCATTCTGTAAGCTGAAGGCCTAGAAAAATCCTTAGTTATCAGAAGTCAGAAAGTACAGATGTTGCTTATTATGTGAGTGCTATCTATTCAAGGTTACTGTGTCCTCTGAGTTTTGTGGTGTCATCCTTGCTAATGGGAATCTAGTTGAAACCAGTTATTCTGAGAACATTAGAGAAAGTTTAGTTTTGTATGGGAAAGGGAAACTTGCTCACAATTAATGAAGTCCATAAAGTTCTGATTGAAGGGTGCCCTCTTTGGTCATTTACTGGTCACCTGCTGCGGTCAATAAAAGCCATAAATCAGTGTTAGCTGATATCCCTTTCCTTATTCCTGTTTCCTCTACCTTCAATTGTGCATGCAATGCTACTGGGACTCGGCACATATACTCAAGAGAGCTAGTACCTTCCACTTTTAAGAGTTCACTGTAGTATGTAGAAGGTAGCCTTCACTATTTGAGGCTTCTGCCATGCTGCGGGTCTCTGATGGCCCAGCTACAGCCTCCTCTTCTGCAGACTCACTATCTGAGGCTTCTGCCATGGTGCACAGGGGCCTGACACAGAGCTAGCAAACCTAGGCCTCCATGATGCAGTTTAAAAGAGTTCCTGGCTGGGAATTCACAGCACCAAATGGTAGGCGTTCCCAAGGACACTCATATCATCTAGTTTGGTCTTAATATGAATGCAGAATCAGAACCTATGGTGAATAATAATCTTCAAATCAGAGTATTGGATCTATAAAGAAGAACCACTTAAGCCACCTTTGCCATTAAACCATTTATTTGTTTACTTACAAATAGGGGAAGAAATATTATGTTTTCTCTGGTAGGACAAAAAATGTAAAAGTCTGTTTGTGTGGACTAATACACTTAAAATCCTGTTGTGGAGAAATTGCCTTTTTTGCTTTAATTTTCTCCCAACTTGTTTGTAGCTGCTTTAGCTAAAGGTCACACCCCAGCTGTGGAATAGTTAGGATTTCAACCACCCCTTTCAAGTATTTGCACCTGATAGCAACAATGACTTTGCACCAAACTGCTTTGTTAATTAGGGTTAGAGTGACTAGTAGTTTTGTATAATTTCCCCTCAACATTCAAAGAAGCACTTCTACTTCTACTCTCATTCTTAATACATAACCTTTTGTTTTTCAGCCTACTATCTTAGGCATTTCGAAGCTGTTAGACTCTGCTGGCCAGTTCTTATCAGCAATACTTTTCATCTCTCACTTTGCTTGCTGTTTGCTTTGAAAGCTATGCTACCAATATTTTATGCTGTTATTTTAATCTTTAGATATTTTTTCTGTTCTTTTGTTTATTGAGCATGTGCTGTACTCAATAAACCTTAAAAATATTTTATTCAATTTTTTGCCTTCTGAGTTGTATGTGCAGCCCAAAATCCTGACCCACATTTGAGAAGTGGCTAGTCAGCATTTTCTCTACACCTGTCCTTTCAAAAGCGGCACTACCAGCTTAGTGTCTTAGCATTCAAAATGTGTAATGGCACTTTGCAACAACGTACTAACATCCACAAAAAATAAGTGGGAATACTTTGCACATATTCAGCTTTATCACATGGTGGCTCACAGGCAAGCCGCAACACAATGAATGATATGCTATCATTGTAACATAGTGTGACCAGATGTTCCGCTTTTGGCAGGACAGTCCCGCTTTTAACCAATTTGTCCCGCATCCCACGGGGTTTTTTAAATGTCCCGATTTTTGGAAGGCTGCCGCACTGCCTTCTGGGGCGCTCCCGGTTCCAGCCTAGGCATGGCAGCCCACAGATAATATTCACAGTTGGGGTTAACTCAAACAGATGAACAATTAAAACATTCTTGTGCCTTACTACCATTCTCCCCTTCACTTATTGTTTTTCCCTTTTAGAGTATAAACAGTAGTCCTCATGTTGCTTATATATCTGATATTAATGAGATCTCAAGGGAGATATCATTTTAATTCATTATCACTAAGGATCATTATCATCAGAAGCTACTAAACAACATTTTGGACAATTAATTTCTTGTTCTCATGACCCAACCTTATATTTGAACCCATCCTTGTGCCTACAAGTCAATCATGCATACATTCTGGAAATATCCAAACAAAAAATATTAGTTAGCCCACCAGTTATTATTGCAATATCAGAGCCTAGAGATATGAGACTTTTATATCACTACTCTAGTGTTTATATTACATTTTATTATGTCTGGAGAATGATCTCCACTGCTTTGCACTATCCCAGGTAATAAATAGCTGCCAAGTTTGATTAATGGATGAAGCCAGGCTAAGGCACTTAGTCAATCTCAATGCTTTTTTATTACTACTCTTTTGCAGAAGAGATTCCTATTATTCCACAAAACTAAACATTGCAAAAGAAAGTTAAGGAGTTATTGTTTATTTCACTATATAGGGAATGAAAATTATGCATGAGTTGTTCCTTGTTGGCTTCCAGTTAATATTTTATCAGGGTGTGGTAAGAGTGGAAAAAGACACATGAAAATAAAAATATAAAGAAGAATCTGAAATGATGTGTGTGGGTGTGTGTATGTGTATGTGTTTTTAAAAGGAATGAAAGACACCTAGGGTTTAAATCCCAAACTGCCAATATACAATTGCAAGCCATCAGGTAATCTCCACATTTGCATGTGAAATCAAAAGCATGGCCCAGTCAGCTCAGCCTTAGGCAGCAGATCTTGCAAGTTAAGACTCTTACCTATCAACAACATTCTGCATGCACAGATTTGCTGATACCACACTCATTCATCAGGATATATACTTTTCCTTTCAATGCAGTAATAAAATTTGCACACAAACTCACCCTTTAATCAATATTAAGCAGGTTTGTCAATAAACTTATTTTACCTGTTAAATAATTGCACTAGAGCACAGGTAATGAGAGCAGAGATAATGGAGTTCTGTGGATTTTGGATAATGAAAACTGATGCTTACATGATAAATAAGCTACTTAGAAGTCCAGTGCCACAGAATCTTAAACAAACAAGTTGTTTGTAGATGCTTTTGCAGATATATTGCCTGATTTGGAAAAATGACTGGACAAAGACTGCAACTGTTTTACAATACATCTGTATTGTAAACAGCTTTATTTAACAGCATCAGAGTACCCTAAATTAATGTTAAAGAATACTCAGAAACTGATTGTAGAAATGTATTGTCGAAGGCTTTCATGGCCGGAATCACTGGAGTGCTGTGTGGTTTCCGGGCTGTATGGCCATGTTCTAGCAGCATTCTCTCCTGATGTTTCGCCTGCATCTGTGGCTGGCACAGTGATTGTAGAAACTTTATCTTTATATCATTAAGGTAATAATTGGCATTTATAGCAAAAGGATGTTAAAAAGAGTAGTCAGTTGTAAAAACAAAGGCACTAGCTGCAACAAAACATTCTAAAAACCATCCTCATAAATAAATATGTACTACATCCATTCTATTAGAAACCATTAGTGAATCAAAGACAGACAAACCTCTTAAGCCTAAAAGGGACTACTGCAGGCAATTAAATATGAGCCTCTCTTCTGGACATTGAGTCTCTCAGGTAATCTGAACATCCCACTGTAATGCAGAGACTAACCATACAAGGCACATCTCTATGTATAAACACAGATGTTCTCTTGCCTTTCAAATGAGACAGTGCCTGGGAATTTGGAGAGATCAGGGAATGGGGTACATTTGCCAGAGGGAACATATTTTAAAACTCTATAGTATGAAATGAGCAATCCAGAGATTCTGCTTAAGAAAAATGGTGAATCTGCTCCTCTTAGGTGGAGTAGGAGGAACAGATGTCTGAGGTTCCTACTGCAAGAACAAGCTCTAGAGTCTAGACAAAAGGGATTGTTTTATGATACATTGTTAGGGTACTCAGCCACAGTCTTGGTATACTTTAACCAGTCAACAACTGAATTGATCAGTGCAGAACTCTGATAGAGAGGAAAAAATTATTGGAGTGGGGGGAGATCAACAAATTCACTGATCGGCACTTCTAGATTACTTGACATGTGCCAAGTCTCAAACAAATCCTGGGGTCACACCAGGCCTTGAGTTCTCCACAAAACATATGATCCTGAATTACTGACATCTAATTTATTTTGTTCATAGAAGCAAAATTTTTATACAGTAACATTTAACCAGCTATCCCATATGCTGCTAATTTAGCAAATGAAATTTTCTGGGGCTTTCTAATCCCAAAGGGCAAAAAAGGTTGGGTTTCCTTTTTCTATGCTCCATCTATTTTTTTTCCATACACAGCTACACAATCTATTTTAGATAAGGGTCAAACATCATATATATTTTTCTGATTCCATAATCTACTGGTGTCTTTCAATAAACGGAAATTGATCCAAATCAATCAAACCAACAAACAAACCATATATATACTCAAAGAATTACCTGAAGATTTGTCTGCAAAAAAAAGGGAACACTACATCTGTAGTGGGGCTAATTTAAACAAGACCTTTCTGGACAACCAGTGGTGTAGCACCCATGAGGCGAGGGGGGCATGATGCCCTGGACACGCCTCAGCGCGTGGGCATGGCCGGGACATGGGGGGAGCATGGCAGGGGCACACACACCTCAGGCACAGTTCCCCTTTGCTCCACCCCTGTGGACAACAGAACACTTGAAGAGATTGATTTTTAGGAATAATTAATATATTTTAAATATTTTGATTTTTTTCTCTAAAATGTCTATGGATTCTTCTGAATAATTTTTCAGTAAAAATATTCTCTCATTTGTCATGAAGGGTATTTAACATACTCATGAAGTTCACTGATGTGGGTACGCAGGTTATCCAACCAGAGCTGGATCTAGGGAGCAGAGGGGGGCAGGTGCCCCAGGTGGCAGGCAGAGAGGGAGTAGCAAAAGTGATGCAGAAGCTGCAGCTTTTAGTTGGGCAAGATTATATCTAATTAAGAGGAAAGTGGATAAAGGAGATGTTCAAAGATGTCAAGCTCTATGCAGTGGTCGACATGGAACCCCAGGTAATCTTCCCTGACCTTGCTAATCTCTCTCCTTCCTGCAGCCAAGGTACCCTCTGCTTTTCCACCTTCAGGACCTTCCAATTCCTTGTTTTCCTGCCCCATTTTCAAGGACTGTGGCTGTGGTAGGCTTTAGGCATGTGAGACTTGGGTGAGGGGGAGAGCTTATGGTGCATTCTTTTTTCCCCATTTTTATTTTATTTTTGGAAGCATAAACAGAACAGAAAAAGAGAAATAGGAACCATGTTGTAACATTTACAGTTGCATTAAAATAAAAAGAGAAGAATAAGTATATATGTAATAATATTGACGATGATATATTAAACAATAAACAATGCACAATGATCATGACCATTATGAGCATTGAATAGTGATATAAGAAGCATTAAACACTGACAAGGGGAGAAGAATTTTGAGGGCTGGTGACCATTAACAGTTCAGAATTCCTGATGCACCCCTCTTTCCCACCTCCCTGCCTTGTGTTCTGCTGTAGTGATGCAAGCCCCTCTCCTCCTCCTGCTCCTCTTCCTCCTCACACTCACTTTTGGAGGCTCTGTTTCAGTTTCAGGCAGCAGGCAAGGCCTGGAGGTCTTCCTCCCCCTTCTGCCTGGTAAACTCTACTTTCCAGGCTGACCTTGGTCCCTCCCTTAAGGGTCTTAAAAGAAAAGGTCCTCTGAAGGGGAAAAGTCCTTTCTCTTTAAGAGCCTGGGTTTAAGGGAGAGGCAGAGAGGCCAGGTTGGTAACAACCGGTTCTGCAAACTAGAAAAAAATTAGCTACAGGTTCTAGCGAACTGCTACAAACCGTCTGCATCCCACTTCTGTATACAATATATGGGAGTCATATATATGTTATACAATTGTATTTGAAATTCTTGGCACTGGTTTTATGCCTAATAAAGGTTTTGGATTTGGTATACAATATATCAGGTCATTTTGTAGTTTTGCACCCCCATTAAAAAACCTGCAGATTCGGCCTTGTATTCAACAGCAGAGCAATCAGCTAAGACATCACAACCAGCATCATTATGGCAGAGCTGCACAGGAACCTCACTTGATAGTTATTGAAATGAAAGAAGATTGCATAGCAACAATGCTTGGTGGACTGACCTGGTAAACCAGAGTCCTCAACAGAGCACCCAACAAGTTTTAGAAAGTGGGTGAGTACAGGTGGGAGTTTCCCCAGCAATGCTTCTGATTGACCACTGAAAACTTGGTTGGATATGCAGATCTTTTTATTTTAAAAAATTGCTTCAGCAACAGCTGCTATTACAGCACAAGCATCTTCACAGCATGACTGAAGGTAAGCTGTGTGTCTAAAATAAAATGTTTTTAAACAGCACGTTAATTGTAAAAGACATCCTGTTAAGGAGAATTTCTGTCAGAAATGCTGAAGAGTTACTATTAAAGTTGGGTATAACCTCATTCCCTGATATTTTGTGCTTGGCTCTGACTCAAGCAGCAGCCATTTTGTGTTTGGCCCACCATCCTGTATCAGAATTCTAAATGTGCTTGTAGGCTTAATAAGGCTGGGGTCCTCTGCAATAAACACATATTTACAGACAGCACTGGTAAAAATCTGATTATTGCCAAACAGAAAATAATAAACAAATGCGGACCCTACCTATAGCTCCTAAGAAAAATCCAGTCAATGAACACAAATTCTTCACTGAATTCCCCAAGTGCTATTCTTGCATGGAAACTATTTGTGTGTCCAGATGGTATCTAAAATATTTGGAACTGCATTCTAAGAACCTGTCAGCTGTATCTTGTTGTGCTCTTCACATATCACTTCTCTGAATCCTTCAATAATTTGCCTAGAAGCAATTCATATTTTATAGGCATTAGATGTCCAAAACTGAGTGTTAGGCTGAGAAGATTTTGAAGATTTTCTCTGCCACTCATGTATTGTCCTTTAATATTAATTTGAATCACCAGCAATCCTGACACCTGTCATGAAGAACAAGCCTCTCAACCTAGAAAGATATCCTGAATTTGTAACTGACACATGCTGACTTAAGAAGAAAAGGCAATTTATCATTTTTTTAAAGAATGTATAATACTAATAGTATAAAAAAAGAACTCTGGCTGAGCTTCTTCCCTATTAAGGGTGCGAGGTTTAAGCATTTGCGACAGAAAATCTTTGCACTAACTATAGTTAAAAATAGCTATGAAGAAAAAGAATCAGATGAGAAAGACAAAGTTTGCTGAAAACACACTCGAATAAAATTCTAGTTCTAATTTGACTTCTATGTCTAATCTTTGCAGACTGTGAAGGCAAAATCCACCAGGAAATTCTGTGAATAAGAGCTGTGTGAGAACATGTACTGAGCCTTGTGCAGGACAATGTCTTGGTGGATTGTGTCCAAAAATCTCAGAGTTCCTATTCTGTCCCCCACCCCCCACCCCAAAGATGACAATGTAATAAGCCACAAAGCAGACATTCTTTTGTAAAGTCTCAGAGAAAAAGAAATGGTAGAATTATTTTATTGCTGCATAATTTCCATCCACATGCTGTCAACAGGATGCTTCTAAAATGGAACCATGTGCATGTCATGTCATGAGGCCTGTAGGGCACTTAAGGTTGGCATGAAGACAATATCACAGTTGTTGTGGCCAGCTAGTGTTCTGAAGATTATTTCCAAGCGACACTAAGGCTCATTCCGCACATGCAGAATAATGCACTTTCAAACTGCTTTCAGTGCTCTTTAAAGCTGTGTGGAATAGCAAAATCCACTTGCAAACAGTTGTGAAAGTGGTTTGAAAACTCATTATTTTGCGTGTGCGGAAGGGGCCTAAGGCTCCTTCCGCTCATGCAGAATAATGCACTTTCAATCCACTTTCAATGCACTTTGAAGCTGGATTTTACTGTGCGGAATAGCAAAATCCACTTGCAAACAATTGTGAAAGTGGATTGAATGTGCATTAATTCTCCATACGTGGAAAGGGTCTAAGATTCTTGGAGTATGACTTGCTGTGTTTACTGGACTTGGGTGAGAAAAGATTTATGGTCTTCTAAAGTTATTTGAAATGACTATTCAGAATACATTTTTTAAAAAAAGTTTCCTTTTTTACAGCTCATGTAAACATTACTTAATTGGTATATCATTTTCCACATTGTAATTTTCTCTTTTAAGCTTAGATTACCTTGTTCTTTTTCTCTTTCAACAAACATTAGCTCACTCATGTTCAGACAGTCAACAAAACTTTTCTTTTCTTTTGAGACAGAAGCTCTTGAAAGGCTAATTGCAACAAAAAAAAATAAAAGGATTAACACTCTACTACATTAAGGTGACCAGATGGTCACCTTTGTCATCTGGGACAGGGAAGGCGGCCGCACGTGCGCAGGAGCACACTGCCTTCTGGGGCAGGAGCACACTGCCTTCTGGGGCTTGCCATTTGCCGCCCTGTCACAGAGCAGCATCAAGTGATTCTTTAAGGCACGGATCTTAAAGACACTTATGCTTAAAAGATTTCACTACACCTGGCAGTCAAAGTTGCTGGCTTCGCCTTTAAACTGCACTTTTACCCATATTACTGTTCCAAAAATCCCCCCCCCCCCAAAATGAAAGCGTAAAGCAGTTTCCTGAACCACACTCTGCAAAAGAAAGGGACACTGTAAGCCCTGCTAGAGGTGATACACCCCCCCCCCTCCCGGCAACTTCCCATTGCCATTGCTAGGAGGAAATGCAGGCTTGTTATTTTACAAGTACTCTCTGTTCAACATGAAAGTTCAGAGGTCTGTGTGTTTTGGCTGAACCTATGTGAGTGAACTTCTTTTCTTTAACTTGAAGGAGCTGGCAACATGGAAGAGGGGGACAAGGAGGAAGTTGTGGATCGCAGAGCCAAGGAGAGGGAAGGCTGTGGGCCAAGGGAAGATCTCTGGGTCAAAACTGCTCTCTGGCAAATCTCCCTACTCTGGCAGAGAAAGAAATTATAAGTCATGCTAAAAGTGGTCTTGCTTGCTGTGGAAAGAATGGAAAGTGAAAGCAGGGCTCCAGGAAACAGGTCTGTACAAGAAATCTTACATTAACCTCCATTGCGCACTGAATACCTTGTGCATAATCGGCTTTTGATGACATCCCCTCTTTGCATTGGGCTTAGATCTATGCCTTTTGATGAGTTTGTCCTCCCACTGCTGTTTGCCATCAATGCCTCTTGCCAGACTTTTCTTCCATCTCTATTCATCTCTAGATGCATCATCTTTTCACCTCAGCACTGCTTCAAGTCTGAGTGGTCACATCATGCAGGGGCTGCCTAGTTTGTTGGCATTTTGGAGAGCATGCTGGGTGCCACAAGGTGAGCAGGCGTCTCTACAGAGATAATCCCTTTGGTTGTTCAACCAATGGATATTTCCCTCTCCATGAACTAGTTTGGTCCATTGTTTATGTGTTTTAAATGCACTATTTTATAATTTTAAATGCATTTCAATTGCTCCAGTATTTTAACATTTTAATGATTTCTGCCTTGCAGAAAGGTGACAAAATGTTTTATATAATTTAAATTTTTACAGCATTTACAATCTGCCTTTCTCAAAAAGATAATGTAGTGATTAAATATACACTGGTAACCCCCCGCCCCCATTTCTGGATCTGCATTCTTGCCTTCCCCCCTCTGAGCTGATGGTAGAAGAATTTATAGATTTATGTTTGTACTAGAAGAACATATGACCATAAAACTATTTTTGTTCTATATGGAGAATACTGAAAGCAATTAATATTTATTATAGAGATAATCAAGATAGTCCAAAGTTTAAACGATTAAGGTTGTTGTAGAATAATATCATATGGAGAATCATTCAGTCTGCCAGAATCATTTCCTGCACTTAAAAACACTGATTGACTTTGGCACTGTAGTGCAAGGATTTATGAGGCCTGAATTGAATTGTTAATGCATTTGAATACAAAATCTGATGGAAGAATACAATTTAAATCAGATTATCTGTTTGTTCAGTTCAATATGACAGCAAACCCTCATAGGTATTTGAGGCTTGACTTTCTGATTCTAAGTGATATATTTTTTAAAATAGATATATTAAATATATACACATACAGAAAAAAATCAACTATACAGCCAAACAAACAAAAGAACCATGTAGCAAACCCATATCCAATATAAAAGGTGAAACAATAAAGTTGTGAGGTAATGGCTGAAATGTCGACTAGGAATAAGGGGTCTCTGGTTAAAATCCTCACACATCCTTAAAACAGCAACATTTGGATCTGTGTTGTGTTACTGAAGTTAAGTTATGACAATCATTTTGTGGTTGGCTCCATCTCCTGTGGCAGCCATTTTGTAGCAGCTGTTTCATTACTGTGACCACCTTATTGTGTTGGAATTCCAAATGTGCCCACAGGTTCAAAAATATTGGGGACCCCGGGGCTAATATACTATATTAATTATTAGAAGGCATAATTAATAGACTGACAAAAATATGTTGGGTAGACAAAAGGGTAGAGGTTTCACTCATGCCCTATACAGGCTGTTAGGTAAGGTTAGAGTGATCAAGGTTATCTGGTGGCTTGAGTAGTTAGATTTTGCAGTCAGAAAGGCTTTCAGTTGCTGATGAAATCACACTGATGGATTGAGGTGGGCACCCAGCTTTTCTGTCTCCTGCAGTGGCAGGTAGACATGTCTAATCAGTGGGCTAGTCTTCTTTCCAGTGTGCTGGCTACTCCAAAGGTATTGCTAGCTCTTAAACTGGCTACCAAGTTGTGAGTTTAGCTATGATGGAGTCAGAGCTAACAGGACACCTCTAGGATGTGGTCCTTGATAACAGTCTATGTTGTCCATTTTATAGACAATCAGGTCTAACTTGCTAACCCCTCTACTCATTAATAAAGAAGGTCTATCAGACCAACAAAAAATTTCTTATATTTTAAACAGTGGTTCTTCTGCTATTTTTGAAACGGTGACTAAGTATGTCATTATGTGTTATGTCATTAAGTTGTAACCATGATTGTATTACTTTGTGATCATTATTAACCTTTACTTTTTATTATGCCAGTAAAAGGTTTGACTCGGATAACAATGGTTGATTTACTTGTTTTTTGTATATAAAGTTTGCATACTATTGCAGTGATTTTGATATTTTATGCATTGGGATTATAGTGGGCTTCATTTGATCTTCCTTTTTATGTATTTACCAGATTGCAAGGTTCAATAGGATAGCCACATAGAGCTACTAGTCTATAAATCATGATATAAATTTGAAAAATAAATGTGACATTCACAATAGTCATTAGAACTTAACAAATCTCATCCACAATCTTATGATCTGACTGCTGTATTATTAAGGAGCCTGGTGGGATGGATTCCCATCAGGGACAAGGGCAAAATCTTTCTGATGCTACATCTGGTTTGTGATACTATAGGAAGCTGCATATTGGGCTACAACAGCCTGTATTATTGTCGTGGACAGAATCAAGGGGTCACACATGACCCCATCAGGAGCACCCCTCCTGATCTCATCACTAGGCTGGGCTCAAGCAGAGGTGTCATTTGTGAGCAGTGTCACATTAAAACAAGGGAAGTTATTTGTAACTGCAATAATGTGTGCCTCTATAGCAGCTATGATTGTACAAATTGTAGTTGCAGGATACATTCACCTCCAAGTGAAAATGCTGCTTCTGATAAACAGTGCCTCCATGTGAGGGGAGTCTGGACATATATTGAGCAGTCCCACACACTCCTAAGATGCTTGTCAGCTGATAAGACAAGATGAATGTGCAGAAAAACATATAGAACACGTTATTTCCTTCTCCAGATAGGTACAGGTTACAGCAGCTGTTTGAACTGAATGCTCAATAGAGAAGCCTATGAAACTTATCAAAGGTTTCATTCCTTTTCCCAACCCAAACAGCTGCTACCATCATTGATGAAGCAGGTGCTGGTGCATGAACACTATTATTGCTAAAAAGAACAGACTATTCAGTGATAACTCAGCTTGCTATAATATTATATCAAAGTAGTTTTAAATTTCCCAAAGTGTTCAGGTGAGGAAAGAGATTAAACTTTTAAAAGTGTTTTCCAAAGAAAGAAACAGTAAAGGAAATGGGGATTTTGGCTTTTATTATTCACCACAAATTCCACTTTGTTTCCTTTTTAAAAAGTAAGCCAAGATGATACTTGATTTGGAACACCCCAAACAATAAAATACTTAAGAAATAGGTTGTGCCTCTATTGCAGGGTTTTTTTCCAGATCCACACACTAGAAACTTCTTCCTGACTCAATGAACCAAAAACAAAAGAAGCTGCAGCCTCCTAATGACAGCTTGAACCTTCTGAGTATCATTATGCGCATCAGCTACCTGCCACAGCTCTCTCTGACTTAAGCTCGACAACAGGCAGTAATGTCAATGACAGAGCTCAGGGATCAGTGCCAGTTCTCAGGGGGGAACCTTTCTGGCTGTGTGTTATGACTGCTGTTTGCAATAAACCTCAGTGAGCTGTCCTGGGTATTGAAAGTTATGGCTAATGTACAAGGCATTCTAATCTCATTCCACTATCATTTTGCACTAATGAAACATTGTAGGAGTTAACCACTTGCATCTTGAAAGCCAGAAGGAAATAAGGACAAAAAAAGAAAAAGAAAAGAAAAGCCTAACACACTTCATTTGTATTTGATTTAATAATGGAGCAGGACATGTTTTTATAGTTTGCATTGATAATGGACTAGGGCAGTGATGGCGAACCTTTTTGAGACCGAGTGCCCAAACTGCAACCCAAAACCAATTATTTATCACAAAGTGCCAACACGGCAATTTAACCTGAATGCTGAGGTTTTAGTTAAGAAAAAATGGTTGGCTCTGAGGCGTGTATTACTCGGGAGTAAGCTTGGTGGTAGTTGTTGGCTTTGCTTGATGCAACCATGCAACTCTTCGAATGTGTGAATCACGACCCTAGGAGGGTTTACTCAGAAGCAGGCCACATTACCAGCAACTGAGCTTACTCCCAGGTAAAGGATTGCACTTTAGTTCTTTGCATGAAAAGCAGTGGGGTTTAACAGCACTTAACAGGGTTACCTATACTGCTTCCCCAAAACTAGGTCTTAGGTTTAATGCTAATAATCGAGCCCAGCGGTCCAGGCCAGCCTAGTTGTGTGTGTGTGTGGGGGGGGGGCGATTTCTCCCCCACATGATGAACTCTGTGTGTGCCCACAGAGAGGGCTCTGAGTGCCACCTCTGGCACCCGTGCCATAGGTTCGCCATCACTGGACTAGGGAGAAACAAAATGAGAGTTGGTCATCTAAGAGGCCAATATAGGCATAAACAGCTCTGATAATGAATAAAGTCTAAGTAAGGTACAAAGAGATGAATGAAGTCTTGTTGGGTCTTCCAAATATGAACTTCCAAATTCTTCTTCCTGCCTCAAGTAATATATCTGCATGAAATACTCTAGTACCTGACAGGACACCAATGCACAAATCTTTTCTTAATTGTAGGTCTTTGAATATCCCAATATAAAACACAAATTTTTGTTACTTCAAGCAGCCCAAGTGAGTTTGGCTGAGGGCCAACACAGGGTGAGGCTCTTGCTACCCCACAACTAGATTCCATGTTGTTCCAGTCAAGGTTTGATGACCTTTCAAATGATAAGTGGATGACAAAATGCAAGCACACCAGCACTCTGGATGCCTGGCTACAATGCACACAGTTTCCTAGAATGTAGCTGTACCAGAATTTGAATGCCTATTGGTTAACTTATTCAGAGTTGCCTGGAAATTTTTGCACAGCTTGAGACAAACTGACAAGCAACTCCATCTTCTATGTGTTTTTCACTTAAGACTGAGTATTCCCCATCTTGTATATCTGAATATGTACCCTCTACCCCCCTCCCTTAAAAAAAGGAAAACAGCAAGAACATCATATTTTACCACTATCTTAAAGAACTTGCAGGACTTGTTCACAAAGCCCAAATACAGGAGTGTGAAATGTGATAATCTATGCAACAATGATAGGTGCAAAGACCTTTCACACTTTGATGACCCAATGGTCATCAAATGATCCTCTGAAGGATCAGATGATCCTCTGAAATGTACAGAAACCATAAATAAAACTTCTGAAAACTTAAAAGAATTCACTTCTGTTTCTGGGGACTTCTTTATTTTTTTTCCCTAGGAGGAAGCAGTTTATTTATAGAAAGCTTCAAGACTATTACTGTTTCTGTAGTATAATGCTAATGGTATAACATAGAAGATCAAGCAAGGGACCCAGTGCAGAATTGCAATAATGTCACAAAATGACAAGGTGTAAATGAATAGCAATGTATAAAATGTGAGATGTACCATTAGAGAAAGCATTATCTTCCGTTTTTCTTTACATGTAAGAAAACATGATGATTGGTCTTATTTAATTTAAAAAGTCAGTTCATCCAGCCTACAGAGATGCAAAAACCACTCAGTTATCTCATATAAAAAGAGTTAAGAGCAATCACTCACTTGGACACATTTTGTAAAGAACAAATCACAAAATGCTCTTAGGTTTCATTGAATAAGGATGGCTAGGTCAGTGTCACAATCAGATTTATACCTTAGGATCTTTGGCATCATTAATTTTTACTGTAAAGCCAAATATCAACACACATTTCATTTGTGCCCCATTCAAATATAAAAGTAAAGCAAAGCTACATAGTCACAAGACGACACATCATTACTGAAATTCATTTCTTCCCAGCAAGATTTCTAGTCGGTAATCACCAGCAGGGATATAAATTTCATATGCTTGTTAGTTTGTTTTGAACCAGTTTTATTTTGCTTCTCCCTTGTGAGAACTGAACCATAAAGCTGTAATTTTGCACTATTTTCTTCACTCAAAATGCATGCATTTTTTCAGTGTCATTTGTAAGTTAATAACTCAGCTTTAAACATCATATGCAAAAAAATACTGTATACACTGAATGAAAGAAATAAACATACCATCAGTATCAGCATAAAAAGACAATGACCCAAACCATTCCCAATGAGAACAAAACAAACAAAAAATTGAAAAGTTATTTTTTATACATGCATAGCCAGCCTAACTACCTCAAGTATGACCTATAATATGTTGTATTGACATACTAATCCAGAAATTCAGAATTCAGATGGATTATAAAAACCATTTCAAAGTAAGTTTTCATCCTTTTGTAGTTTCCTTTCAGGTTACAACAGAATTATCTGCAATGGAAGCCATTGATTAGTTTGGGACTCATTGATGTTAAAATAATGCTGGAGGTAAGCTGGTGACTGATCAGTTTCCAGCAACACTGTTTAATAGAGGATAAAATTTTATAATTCATACATATAATTTCATTGTGTGAAGTATATAATATGTGGTATCCATGCAATATACATGTCAGAGACTGAATATTTTCAATAGCTGATTTTGGGAACAATAGCTATGGAACAATTTTCTGAATACATAAATATTGGAATAAATATTGTTAGTCTGTAAGGGGCTACTTGACTTTTTATTGTATTTTGCTATGACAGACTAACAAGGCTACCCATTTGCAATGGTTATGAAAAACACCACACAAAAACAATCTTTATAAAAACTGAGCATAAAATCACATCAAAATTTTTGTATTGTTTTCTCAATGCATGCGTGTATCAACAATGTGGAAAAAGGAAATACACAAATGAAGGGAAAAACAGATAATGGTGAATGGTGCATGCATCACAAATTTAATAAAAATTGGAAATAAAAAAGCATGACAGTGCATCAACTTCACTAAGAAAACAACATGAGGTAATTGAAAACTAGATTTTGTATATAGACTCTAACAACATAATGCATTAGAACTCCATTTTATGCCTTGTCAAATGGACAGGTGCTGGTAATTCTCATCTGAAACAGCCAATCTAGACAGGGCTGGTGGGCTGGGACAGCAGCACTGCCTCCTCCACAAAGCTTTCCTGTCATGTGGGACCACCTCGCCTCCTCCACAAAGTTTACATTTTATGCAAGAAGCCTGAAAAAGTAAAAAAAAGAGAAAACTCACCTAAAAATCCTACATAGGGGAAAAAATTGTTCTGCGCTGGTGGACCTGAGAGATGGAGGCATCGTCCAGGTCGGGTGCCAAGGCACTGCATCGCACTGGGCCGTCCAGGTGCCAAGAGAGGGAGGGGAGGGAGGGGGAGGGGTGGCATGCAAGGGAAGGGGAGGGAGGGAGAGGGGGGAAGGGTGAGAGGTGGCATGCAAGGGGAGGGGTGGCAGGCAAGGGTGGCAGGCAAGAGAGGGGAGGGAGGAGGAGGGACCCAGCATCTGGACATAGCCCACCCACCCTAACAGAGGGAGAGAGAGGGCAGGGAGGGGTGCCATGCAAGTGAAGGGGAGGGAGGGAGGGGTTCCATGCAAGGGAGTGGGAGGGGAGGGAGTTAGGGGTGGCATGCAAGGGAAGGGGAGGGAGGGAGGGGTGGCATGCAAGGGCTGCAGTACATTTTGCTCTTGCATCAGTGAAATGGGCACTTACATCAGAGCACAGGGGTGGGTTGGCTTCAGAAGGGGTTCAGCCCCCCCCCCCCCAGATTGAGCTGTTAAATTCTCAGGCAAGTAGGACAGATTTGGCTCAGAACCATGGTACATGAGAAAAGCCTTTCTCCACAACAATGCTACATGTCTGGACATGGGGTGGCATGCAAGGGGAGGAGAGTGAGTGAGGGGTGGCATGCAGGGAAGGGGAGGGAGGGCTCCCAGCATCTGGACATGGCCCACCCACCCTAGTGGAAGGAGGGGAGGTGTGGCATGCAAGGGGAGGGATTGAGGGGAGCATGCAAGGGAGGGGAGGGGAGGGAGTGAGGGGTGGCATGCAAGGGAGGGGAGGGGGCCTGGCATCTGGACATGACCCACCCACCCTAGCAGAGGGAGGGGAGGGAGAAAGGGGAGGGAGGGGTGGCATGCAAGGGAGGGGAGTGCATGTCACCCCTCACTCCCTTCACTAGGGTGGGTGGGCCATGTCCAGATGCTGGGCCACTCCCTTGCATACCACCCCTCACTGTCTCCCCTCTCCTCCCTCTCTCACTCCCTCCACTTGGGTCGGTGGGCCATGTCCAGTTGTCAGCCCCCTCCCCCTTCCTCCTCTCCTTTGCATGCCACCCCTCACCCTAAACCCTCCCTCCCTTGCATGCCACTCCCTCCCCTCCCTTGCCTGCCACACCTCTCCCTTGCATGCCTCCCCTCCCTCCCCTCCCTCTCCTTCCCTTGCATGCTACCCCTCCCTCTCCTCCCCCTCCCTCCACTAGGGTGGGTGGGCCATGTCCAGATGCCGGGCCTCCTCCCACTCCCCTCCCTTGCTTGCCACCCCTTCCTCTCCTACAGTGCTTGCCACCCCTCCCTCTGAGTATTGAGTATTACCTTCCTCTTGGCAGCTGCCTCCCTAAACCTGGAAACAGCCACTAATTGCTGTGTTGAACAGAACTAACTTTACTGATGGGCAATGTGTAAGTTCTTCCAGGGGGTTAAGTAGCAGCTCACCAGAGCAATTTCAGGTCAGCAAAATTGCATGTGGGGAAGGCACCATAATTTGAATTGCCCCTTCCTCCACCTCAGAAATCATAATTTTTCACCAGGAACTCCCTGCATGCATCTTCTTGAGAGTGCCAAGGAATAGATTTGGAAAAAGTGTATGGTATAATCGAGCAAAAAGTGAAGGAAGTGTATAAATATTTTAATAAATGAATAAATGAAGAAGAAGAAGAAGAAGAAGAAGAAGCAGAAGAAGAAGAAGAGTTGGATTTATATCCCCCCTTGCAATAAGGAGGGGAGACTCAAAGGGACGGACAATCTCCTTTCCATTCCCCCCTCATAACAAACACCCTGTGAAGTAGGTGAGGCTGAGTGTGCTCCGAAGAACTGTGACTAGCCCAAGATCACCCAGCTGGCGTGTGTTGGAGTGCACTCCCCAGATAAGCCTGCACAGCTCAAGCGGCAGAGCAGAGAATCAAACCCAGTTCCTCCAGACTAGAAATGCACCTGCTCTTAACCACTACGCCACTGCTGCTCCAATTGGGCTCAATAAAGTAAAATATTGAAGTGTCCTTAATTGCTTATGCAATTCTCTGGAGAAAGGGTCCATCCACAGAGTGTAATGCTCTCAGATTCCACGTGCTGAATGCCTCCTATGATAACATGGATGACTTGTTCACAGTTCAAAATCAGTAGAATGAGTAGTTTACATCTGCTCCTATGTGGCACTGAGCATGGTAGTTGCTGCAGGCAGTCTCCTAGCTTTTGGCATATGTATGTCCTAAGATGATCATGAGAAAGTCATTTCAGATCAGCTGCATTTTGAGCATTTGCACTGCTTCTGCGCCTACTCCGTCAGCCACATTTATCATACTGACACATATTGTGAACTGAGTAGACTGAACTGCAGTTCCCAAGTATTGTGATCCATTTTAAAAGTATTGTGATCCAATTAAAAAACCTAGATTGACACAATAGTATTGTGACAATACACCCAGAAACCTCCCTTTTCCAAAATAAGCTAGGGTGCTTTCTTATCCATCCTACAGAGATACCCACATTAGACAGACAATGTTTGCCTCACCTGTGAAGAGGGGGGAGGTCTCTTCTTTCTCTCCCCCCCACCTATTTATTGATTAAAGTATGTATATCCCTCCTTTTCTCTTGGTAATTAAAACATCCCCAACTAAAACCAGGGCAGTATAGTGATTAAGAGTGGTTGGACTAATACCTGGGGGGACCAAGGTTCAAATCCCCACAATGCCAAGGAAACTCACTGAGCATCCTTGCTTCAACCACACACTCTCAGCCTCACCTACCTCCCTGTGTCATTGTGGGGCTAAAATGGATGGGTGATCACTAGATCAAGAACCAACACATGTCTCCTTGCTCTATCCCCAGAGAGATTCAGGGCATCTCTACACCAGATGCATGCTTGTGCACACTGCCCAACCTCTGAAGAGACCTTAGAGCATATTTTTATTTGTTTGCTCTAGATTCACAGAATTTAAACCTAGCTTCTTTCTGAAGGCCCCAACTCTGGCACCCCCGTTCTCTCCAAACTCCAATCTGAACTATCTTTTGAACACTCAGGATCCTAAGATACTGGAAATGGTGGCCAACTTCCTGGTTAATACATTGAAATAATTTTCTGGGCCTCCCACTCTGTATAAATGAAGCCTGTATATTCCTGACATTTTTACCAGCTTCATTATTCTGCTTAACCCTACCTGGTGTATATTATATATGTAATTTTTTTCTTTCTTGTTCTGTTTGATGCCTAATAAAGGTCCAGTTTGAGTTTATTTATTTATTTATTTATTTATTTATTATTTCACACACTTTTTTATACCGCCCCATCCCCTAGGGGCTCTGGGTGGTGTACAACAACTTAAAACACAATAAATAAGTTATTAAAATCTTTAAAACAGCGGTAACACAATACTAACAATGGTAGTAATAGGAAGGCGTCCGACCAGCCCCATTTTCATTAAGAATTCTCCCCAGAGGAAGCTGGCCGAGCTTCGACGTCAAGATGGTAGCCTACTAGATGACCCGGCCGGCTGGGAAAGACTTTCCATTTCAGCATTTAATAGTCCCTCAAAGGCGGCCGGAGACAACTCCGTTTTACAGGCCCTGCGGAACTCATTAAAGGAGTCCCGCATAGGTGGTGCCGGAGGAGAATTCCACCAGGCGGGGCCAGAACGATAAGAGCCCACTGGCCAGCGTGGAGACCAACCCGCATCATTGAGGGGCCAGGGACCACTAATAAATTAGCCTCCGTTGAAGCCGAAGGCGTGCTGGGGACATGCAGGGGTGATCTTGGTCTCGAAGGTGCGAGGGCCCCAGGCGTGTAAAGGCCTTGAAGGTCAACGCCTGCCAACACCTTGAAGATGATCCGGAACTCCACGGGGAGCCAGTGCAGCTATGGCGTAATACAGAAGCTGAATATATGATCGCAGTAAATGGCTGCCTGTAAGTAGCAGCGCTTCGCTGCATCTGCTGGACCAGCTTTGAGTCTCGGATCAAGCGCATGAGGAAGACCGTGTCAGAAGCGAGTTACAATAGTCCTAATCTGGAAGTTGACCGTTGCATGGATCACAGTGGCCAGGTCTGCTTGGGAGAGGAAAGGCCAGCCTCAGGGCCTGGCGAAGGTGGAGAAAAAAGGCAGCCCGGGTGTGCGGAGCCCACCTGGGTCTCCATTGAAGGAGACAAATCCAGGTGGACCCCCCAGGCTCGCCGAGGGTCGGCATGTCATGGCCCCTCCCACACCGGTCAGCTGGAAAATCCTGTCCCTCCCGGTAAGCCGACGGAAGGATCTCCGTAGCCGATGGATTCAGTTTTAACCTGCTCTGCCGCGAAGCCAACCAGCTTAACCTTGCCTCCCAAACGGTGCTGGAAGAGCCGCAGGGAGCGTGACCGCTCCCCTCCATCCAGCAGGGCATGAGCTATGCGTGTCAATAGCAGAAGCGATGCTGGTATGACAGGAGTCACGAGCCCCAAAACTCGATGCACCAGTCGAGGCAAGAGGGGTCGTGCATATAGAGTATTAAAATAGCAGGCGGGGATAGTAGGGCCCCTGGTGGTACACCGCAATCAAGTAAGAGGCACTTCCGAGGCCTGATCCCCGCACCTCGCTTGCTGACTTCCAGGCCCTCGAGAAGCAAGGAAGGCAATCCATTAGAAGCGACCAGTGCCCCCGCACTTTTGAGATGACCAGGCGTGGTGCAGGTCAAAAGGTGCGATGAGGTGGTCGACCACATCCAAAAGCGCTAACGGTAAGATCTAACAATACTCAGCAGCGCCGATAAGCGCTTACCGGTGTCGAGGCTGAATCACCGGAGCATGTCTGTGGCGGCGAAGCTAATTTGGGAACAGTCTGAGGGGACAAAATGGAGGGAAGGAGAATTATGTGAGCCACTTTGGGTCCTCACTTGGGAGAAAGGCAGGGCATAAATGCATTAAATGAATAAATAAAATAGCAAGCTCCAAATCCCTTCCCCCAATTTACTTTTCTTCCACCTCCCCAACGCCTTTAATATCTGTTCTTAAGTGCTGATTCTGCACCCAACTTTCACCCATCTGCCGACAACGGACCCAGAGCTAAGACTAAGTACATAATGCCCCAAACTCACAGGCTTGCTACATTGCCTACATTGCCACTTCTTTTTCTTCTCCAAGATCCCAAGATCCCACTCTCCTCTAATTGGGGAAGAAGCAAACTGATGAGCATGGGGTGGGGGTGGGTGAAAGCTGAAATGGAATATTGATTTGCAAGTCTGGAAAAAATGTGACCATTACTTGAAAATGATTCAGAGCAGACATAAAGCAAAATCCTACACCAGGGCCAGAGCGAGGGGGAACTGCGCCCAGGGCACATGTGCGTCCTGTGCCCCTGCCCACCCCTGTGATGCCCCCATCACGCCACACGCCCAGTGCATCATGCACCCCCCCTTTGCGCTACAGCACTGTCCTATGCAGAGTTATGCCAGTCTAAACTGGTTGTAATCTACCTAATATCTTTTCCTGAGAATTGATCTTCAGTGGAAGAACTGATTGCAGAAATCATATAGTTAATTTTGCCTTCTCAGTTGCGTTATTATCAGGGGCTAATTTTGCAGATCCATGCTCTTAATTCAATGTACATTTTTACCTAGAAGCAAGCCCCACCATCCACAGTAGGACTTACTTTTGAGTAAGCATAATTACTCATGCTTCATGTGCAATATCCTTTGTATAGGCTGGGTTTTGCTGAGACTGGTTTACCTGTGTGTGTTTTATGCATTTCAAGGTATTCCCCTGCATGGATGTCATGGACGTCATGGAATCTATTTACTCCTGCTGATTTGAATGGTGCTTACTTCTGAGAGAGAGAAGTCACCTTCTGATTCTAGGCATGCTTTCTTACAAGCACCTCCCCTTTCAATGGTAACTGCTCAGAATCTGCCATATGTCTCAGCTGCCCCCACTTTTATTGTGAGAATAAACAAGGCAATATTTGAGAGAATTTTGGGTGCTAGAAAAATATTATTTAAGTAACAGTGCAGTGCAGCACTTTCCAGCAATACATCCTTACGTTAAACCAAATTGAAGGCACAAATTCAACGGACAACATGGTGGAAGGGAGTGGAGAACTTGCTGAACTTTGCCTGTTGAATTGTACTTGTTCTTTGGATTGATATTCCTGCAAAGAGCTTTTACACCGAGAGCCCTGAACATTGCCATGTCCTGCAAATTTACTCAGAAGCATGAAAGGGGTCTCAGGACCACAAGGAAATGCTGCAAATGCTATTACAAAGTGGAAGTTTTGCATCCAAGGTTTTGGTTCTGGGAAACTAAACAGCTCTGCATCTCTCTTTTTCTCCCCATCCCCATTTTTTCTAGAAAACACTAAAAATAAAACTGAAAATGGATCAATCCAGAGAGATTTGTGACTCCTCCACTTCCTTCTTCCTCCCTTTCTGCTTGTTTCCAAAGACAATCATGTTTTGCCTCCCCCAAGTGTGGGAGGAGGGAAGGAACAACAGGCAGCACTTTCATGATTTTCTTTATGCATCTAAGTTTGAAGATCACACACTGGTGTGTCTCTTGCACTGTGTGGGGATCTCAATGCAGAAGTGGCAGAGCTGGAAGCATGCCATCTCCATGCCACCTGGGGCAATTGCCCCCCTTTACCTCCTAGATCTGGCCCTGTCTGCAGAAAAGCAGGAACATGGCCAACATTTCAAATACAAATTAGAACACTTCAGACTAGTTCATGGGTACTGCCTGCAATTCACAGTTAAACTATAATTCAAGCATAGTGTGTTTGCTCCCTTGTTAGATATGAGTTACATTTCCAGTTATTTTATTCTGGGGTGTCCATCTGCATGGTTGCTCACTTTTTGAAGGAACCCATTGAAAACTGGGAGGAAATACTCCCAATTTCTTTTGCACGAGCCCGGGACTTCTGTATTTACTTCGGAAGCATCTCTGAGCATGCCCGGTGTCCTGTGTTCTGATTGGCTGTTGTTTTTGAGTGGCAGCTTGAATGAGCGTCAGGCGGGGAGATCAGGCGACTGGGTGGGAAAAATAAACCGGTCCAGCTCCCGATTGGTTTTCACACGGCAGAAGGCACAAGCAACGTTTCACTGGGATTTTTTAAAAGAACCTCCAAACTGGCGATTTTTGAAAATCCCAGAGTAAGGGAAATATCACTGGGCAACACCAGGGGAGGCCTGCTTTAGCACTGGGAACCGTGCAGAATTCTCAGCAGCACAGGGATATTTTTCTTGTTCAACCCAGGATATTTTGACCGTGCGGAAACAGCAATTGTCAAACAAAAAGAAGTAACAGAAACATTCTGAAGAAGAAAAGGCTTTTGAATGCAAATACAGGAATCAGTCGTTTTCATTTACTGTGTTTTTTCAGAAGGCTGCTTGTGTCACTCCTCATGATTCCAGAATACTGCCTGATGACCCTGAGGAGCAAGGCAAAAGGGAGGATATATTGTTTCCAGAGCACAGCCTGAGACTGATGTGCTGACATCATCACACTGGCATCAATACATTGTATGATGTCATTTCCATTCCCAACCCTTTCTCCTGCCAGCCCAGACACAAAGGTTGGTAGGAGAGTAAGACCAGGCAATTGGAATGTATGCTCTTTGTCCCAAAAATCTGCTTCTGGCTGACTGTTCACCTGAATCCAAATGCCTGTAACTTTTAGTTGTCAGGTGTAACGGACTTGCCCCACCCTGAAGGGCTGGTGTGTGTGAAAGGCCTAATGAAGAGGCCTTAGTAACAGCCAGAGTTAAGGCAGCAGGCTCCACTATACAAAAGACCCCATTTGATTGGTTGAGAAAGGCACAGTTGCCTATAGCCAAGGATAGGGGGAGCCAAAGTGTGAGGAGTATAAATAGGCAGGGCAGAGCCTGTCAGAGATACACTCTCTCTGAAGAGATTCTGATACAGAGATCAGAAGGAGCCAGAGTTTGACAGAGAGCAGTCTGTCAGGTCTGAAGCTGAAGGATTCTGTCTCAGCCGAGTTAGCTGACAGAAGTCCAGTCACTCTACAAGCTGAGGAGCCTTGTCAGAGAAAGGAGGCCCTGAGTTTGGTGCAAAGTGACACGCCAGTCAGTGGCTTGACAGTGAATATTGTCCAGACCTAGAGTCTGCCCTACCCGTGTGTAACACCAGTCTGGGAAAAGCCCGATCTAGTGGCAGTGAGGCCAGTTTGGGATTAGTGTGAGAGAGGGAGGCTTTGTATGCCAGAATCTCACAGGGCATAGACTGTGTGGGTGTGTGTATTCAGTGGGTTGTGGATCAGAAAGGACTAGTGTCTGTCTGTGAAGAAATTTAGTAGATCTAAATCAAAATCGTTCCTGAAGAGACACCTGCGTGTGTGTCTGTGTGTGAAACCTAAGTAACATCTGAAGCTCTGTAACTTTTAACCTCTCTGAAACCATCAAGCATTAGTACCTCTCTGAGCCAGTTTAAGAAGTTTTTATTTTGTTTTCAAAATCAATTTCATTCGTTGTGTTCAAGTTACCCTCGTGCCAGCCCGCGTTTGTGTGTGAGTGGTTGAAGAGTGCCTGTCTGAGAGGCTAGAATCCCAGCCAGTTTTGAATTACCTCCATTTTTGTATGTGGGACTCTGAAGGACATTCCCCTCAGACCAAGAGTGAATGTGAGGTGGGATCCTGTAATATATATGGCAGCCAGTGGCAGGTTTTTTTGGGATTCCTAGTTTCTTCTCTTTAATGGTGGCAGCAGCGTAAAAAGAAGATCCCTGAACATTAGTCTGGGATATTTTGGGTGGCAAAGGAAACCCCACTGGTCAATTTAGTGGGAACCTTGATTGTAGGCCACCTGTCCTCTTACAATTGGTGGCTAGTGGTGGAATAATATCTCTCCCTCGCCAGGAACATAAGCCCTCCGTCTTTTCTAACTGACTGCACTGTCTCCTGGCATGTAAACTGAGGTAACTGTTGCATAATTCATGATTAAATCCTTTTGTTTAAAGGGAATTGAGAAAATCTAAAGGCGATACCAAATTGCCTTTCTTTACACCCAGCTTTTCAAAATGTGGACGGTAGCCAGGAACTCTAATTTACAACCATTGACTGAATATTGTTATGCTGAGAATGATTGACTAATGGAATGATCATAAGCCAGCAGGGGTACCATCAGCCAGCAGGGATGCAGGTTAGGAAGAAGCACCCTAAGCTAGAAGCATCAATATTGTTGTATGTTTTTTGTAATCTGAGCATATTTGGCAGCCACAATTTCATCCCTCAGCTGAAAACCACTCACTCATGCCACAGAAGTTTGAACCGAATCAATGAAAGTAATAAAGTTATTTTCCATCCCTAATGTTCACCTGAGATCCTAAAAAAGTAGTGATGCAGAGTGTAACAGAACCCACTCCCTGAGGGAAAACAGAGGCCCCCAAAAGGGAGGGAAGCCGTGTTGCTGAGGGTGGTTATTTGGATAGCTGTTTCTTGGCCTTAGGCACTCCTCTCAACTCATGCACACACACACAGGCCCTTAAAACAGGACTCCTGCTGCGTCCACTAATCTGTAGTTATAAATATGCTGCCACCATAAACTAAAGTAAAGTAACTGGAACTTATAGAGAGGCTTTTGAAAGCTTAAATGCAAACACTGAATTTTTATTTAACAAACTTCTCTTCTCAGGATGATGGTTCAGAAAGGCACATGAGCATTACTTTAGGCAGATATTTCTTAGCAGTTACAGGGCAAATGCAGGTTGTTTGGCTGTTTCAGTTACCAGCAGTTTCAGTAAACTAGTTTTCTGTACAGATTTTAGGGAAACCTTCCACACACAGTCCAGAACCCACTCCTTAAATACCCACCCTTATCTCCAAAGGGATTTTACAGTGACTTAGGAGAGTCTCCGTGTAATGAATAAGTTTCCCTCTAGTCTCCCACAAACTAGGTCTCTAGCCTCTCTGTGGTGTACACTGGTCCTTCCTCACTGTCTCTCTGAGATCACTTAGAGGAATCTGGCCACCTAGCCTTCCTCTCTGTCTCTCTGGCCTCACTGTCACTAGACACAATCTGTAGACTGAAGGATCTGTGAGCTGACACGATCTGTGCCTGACACTGCACAAAACTGCATCTCTCTACACAGTCTCAATTCCCAAAACCCTCTTTACTGATATGCTTCTTCCTGCTTTTTATAGCAGACAGTGCACCCTATCTGTGGCTGCCAGCTATACCATTAAGCCCAGCCAATCAGGCTGCGCTCTGGCTGTTATTGTGATGCTCTTGCTCTGGTTAACTGTACCTTTGCAAATTAACCCCATAAAAGCCTAATCCGTAACACAGAGCATGTTTTGGCTGGAAATTCCATTAAGCAAGATTGAATTGCCTGGGCACACAGACTGCATGGCTTCAGATGACCACAAAAAGTAATTTGCATCTTTAGCTGGCCATTTTTCTATACAAATTCAATATAAAACACATTCAAAGACCAAGTTTGCAACTCGTACAGGTTTACCAGATACATGCCCCTCTGGATAGATAAGGAAGAGCCATCAGGAGGAAATACAAATCACTCACATATCTGGTTGGCTGTGCTTCCTCTGTCTTGAAGCAGTTTTGAGGAGTCAAATAAGAAGCAAGATAAATTACAAACAGAAGCAGTCGCTGGCATAGACATGGTGACATATAAGATTTTGGGTGGTGTGAGACAAAGCGAAGACTTGCAGGGTCAAGACGTTAATTCTGTACTGATGCGAGAAGAAAATGAGTACAGAGAACAAAAAGAAATGCTTGACACAGAGGGCTTTTTTCTCATTCTCTTACATACATTCGCTACATTTCTTACACCAAAATGTACTGACACTTCCTTGACTTCATTGTCCCAATACAAATTCAGGACTCTACAGCTCACAACAGGAGGCTTTATTACCTACTCACCCCCTGGAGAAAGGTTTCGGCACCCAATATATCACAGCAGCTTTTTGTTTCACCAAGTCTCTAATGAGCTCCTCTCTCTATGGTACCTTCTCACAGCAGTTCCCTTGTGTGTTCATTCTCTCACCCAATATTTCTTGGCAGCTTACAATGAACACGGAGGCTATACCAGGACATGAGTAACTCTGACTGTTAAGGTCTCTTACTGACTTTCTCCACTACATTGCATCCAATAACTGTACTTTCAGTCTCATTCTCTCCCTTGTGACAAGAGGCTACTTCTCTCATACTAAAATGCTTTCCATTTGTTTCATCTGCTGGCTCCATCCTGCTTTTGAGTTGGCATCCTTCCTTTCCTCTTCTCTCAAGGTTTCCTGGTTGGCACAGTCTACATTTCCCCTCTCTGTTATTGTATGGGCAGCATGCAATATTTCTCAGTCCACATCCTTCAGAAAGACTGTTCAAAGAGTTCACATTGTCTCACTGAAACAAACATGCACAGGTTACTTTCTAAACACCACACTAGGTCTAAATCTTCTGACGAAATGATGATACCATTAACACCCTTCGAGAGTTTCCTCACCAGAGACGTTTCACAACAGCAATTTTTGGCAGGTCTAATAGGGAAAGTAGCTTTAGTACAGCAGCCTCAAAGTTCTGGGGCCTTGTAACAATTAGAAGAAGTACATAAAGGTGTAGTATGTACAAAATACTATTAGAACAGAAAACAGAAACAGAAGTAGTAAAAAACAATATGATAAAATGGGTTCAAAATCATAATGAAACAATAACATTAGAACAGTAGAATGAATAGTAGAACAGTAGAAAGCAGTTTAATTAGGGGGGAAGATAGTTTTATAATTGACAGTAATAGTTACTGATATATTAGTTACTATTAATCTAAGTTCATTAGTATATTTAGAGCGCACAAGGGTGTTAGAGCTAGTGTTTTAGTTAAGTTAGGTTAGGTTAGTAGTATTAGTATGTAGGTTAGTATATTAGGCTTAACTTCTAGTTGCAGAGGGCAGTATGGTTAAGGATTCAGTTAGGATTTACTAGTGCCATTAAGGCTTCAGAATTATTTGTATTTGACTCAACCTTGGCCTCCATTTTTGTATTCTAATGTAGTTAGGGTTAGGCATTGTGGAGTTATTTATTGACTAGTACCAACAGAGATATCATAGCTGGAAGTAGTGGGTAGAAGATAGTGAGGGGGACTTGGGGATGGCGCCATTGGGGCAAGGGATCCCAGTGCTATTGGGATGGGGGATTTATGATGGTAGGTGAAGGCCACATGAGAAAGGAAGGCAGAGATTCTGGTATGCTCACACACACACACCCGACCTCTGACCTATCCCCAAAGATGAGGGCTGTGGGATCAGGGATCACTCTGCTTCATCGTTGGTGTTGGTTAATGCCAGATCCATAAACAAGAAGACTGTGATGCTCCGAGATAATCTGGCATGTATCACAGAGACCTGGGTAGGTGATGGCGAGACTGTAGCCTTGTGCGAGGCTACACCAAGGACGTAGGTAAGGGGGATTCCTGGGTTCAACCCCCCCCCATTACATGTTCGAACCTTTGCCCCCTTTGTGGTTTTTTGTATTTTTAGTGTTTTTTTTAAGTTTTTGGCCTGCAGGGGGCGTAGTTTTTAGGCTAGCAACACCCTCCCTTGCAAGCCACCCCTCCCTCCTCTCCCTCTCTCTGCTAGGGTGGGTGGGTCATGTCCAGATGCCAGGCCCCTCCACCTCCCTCCTTGCATGCTACCCTTCCCTCACTCCCCTCACTCCCTCCCCTTCCCTTGCATGGAACCCCTCCCCTCCTTCCCCTTCCTCCCTCCACTAGGGTGGGTGGACCATGTCCAGATGCTGGGCCTCTCCCCCTCCCTCCCATGCATGCCCCAGGTTTCGCATGCATCCACCAACCACAAACACAGGGCTGGGGGGGGCATAGCAGTGTTCATCTGGGATTCAATGCCACCATGTCTACCCTCATGACAAAATGAATTACCATCTTGCCATCAACTTATATTTATATTGTATTTTTGTATTGTACTTATTAATTTTAACTGGTTTTATGTTGTAATTGGGTTTATATTATTGAATTTTATATGTTGTGCAGTGCCCAGAGCCCTTCAGGGGTGGGTGGTATAAGAAATCAAATGAATTTATGAGTGAGTGAGTGAGTGAGTGAGTGAGTGAGTGAGTGAGTGAGTGAGTGAGTGAGTGAGTGAGTGAGTGAGTGAGTGAGTGAGTGAGTGCGTGCGTGCGTGCGTGCGCGCGCGCGTGCCAGTAGGAATTTGGTACATTTTATCATACATGGTGGAATCTGATACATTCAAAAATTGTAAGTGTAATATGAATTAATTTTCCAATGCAGTCAATTACCTACCTCATAGGTCCAGTACTTTCTTCTAGTAATACATTAAAATCTTATACTCATGTACTGTTCCATATGATAATTGGAGCGAGAATAGTTCTGGCTCAACTATGGAAAATGGAACGATTACCAACAATAGAAGATTGGAGGAATAAAGTACAACAACTATATACTAAGGATAGAATGGCACATCAGATAAGGAAATTTCCTTATAAAACATATAAGGAAAATTGGGAACCGTGGACGAACTATATTAATAAAAATAATGATGTTTTATTTCACCCGCTGAATACTAAATGGAAACCTAACATAGGTGTTTTCCCCATGGACAAAATGTCCTGGGCTAGACCCAGGATCATATATCCCAGGGTGTTTTTATCCCAGCTTCTCCCTTTGCACGGCTGCCCATCAGTGCATTCAGGCCAAGAGGAGGAACCCCAGTGAATTATGCACGAGCCCCCGGATTATTTTCATTTTCCACATGAATGTTTACATTGACATTGGTTAAGTAGTTTGTGTACATTTACGTAGTTTATGTAGATTCTGTTTTTCCAATGTTCTGATTGGCTGCAGCTAAGGGTGAGTAGAGCAGGTGGCAAAGCCAGAAAAATAAACCAGCCCGTCTCCCATGGTGTTTGTATGGGAGCGGGAGCATCATGGGCTTTTTCAAAAGAATCACCAATTTCATCATTTTTTGAAAGCCACGGGATGTTTGTGGCAACCTATAAAATATTCTGCTCAGCCAATCTAAAATGGGATAAGGAGGCAAAAAAACCAATTTGGGGGGCAGAGGTTCATGCAGAATACTCCCCCAAATGGGGCAGATCCATTTTAGAGAGCCCAATGGTTTAAATGAAGATCACTAAACAAACAATCTTTTCCTTGTGTGCCCGTACAGCAGAAAACATCCAACACCAACACCCCCACTCCCGTTCCATCCATCATTTGAACATGGCAACCACCATGTTCAGATGGGGGAAGATTCTCAGTTGCGGGGGCAGCGGGGGAAGGAATCTCTGGCTGCCCACCACTTCAAAGCCCCAAGCATAAGGTGTGGAGGGAGATTTTTTTTCTTGCCTGGGCACTGCATGGCCACAGAGATCCCCTTGAAACCTCCAAAGCTACATATGCATGCTGGCCAGTGGAAAAAAGCAAGAGGCCTCCATAGCTACATATGTATGTTGGTCAGTGGAAAAAGTATCCCAGCATTTGCTGCCGCTTCTTGAATGGGTGAGCTTCTTATATACAAAGGGAGAGAGGGAAAACAGGTTAATTCATAAGGAGACTTGTTAAGAACTGGGCAGAAAAGGCCTATGTGTGGGACTAAATGCTGGCTTTACATGCTGCTGAGGGCCAAACTACACGGTGTTACCCTGCATGTTTGGGCTCTTGAAAATGACATGTGGGGATGGAACCCTCTTCCCATGGTCTGGCAGCATATGTAAACAGAAGGAATTCAGCAGTAAAATGACAGCAACATCTCTGGAGATGCTGTATCACCTGATTTGGCTGTGAGCATTAATGTTTTGCTGATTAAATTTTTTTCAACAAGTTGTCTCGTGCCAGTTTGAATGCCCACTGGGACAGATAAGTGGAATTTAAAAAAAATTGAAGTATTCCTATGCACAATTCTTTATTTATTTATTTATTTATTTATTTATTTATTTATTTATTTATTTATTTATTAAATTTATATACTGCCCGATCCCCGAAGGGCTCCGGGCGGTGAACAACATTATTTGAACATAACAGGAGCGGTCATACAAATATAAATACATAAGCTCCATCCCATAAAATAGCTTAAAACTCATAAAAACAGCGAATAACCATAATACATAATAACAACAAGAGGCGTCCAACCCCAATTTAAAACCTTCCCCCATGAAGTTAGAGCCCCTCAATATGAGGGAACCCGGATGTAACTGTCCCAGGCACAGAGCAGTGAGGGCGCCCCGTTCAGCAGCTGGACACGCCAAAGGCCCGGTGGAACTACACAGTCTCGTAGGCCCTGCGGAACTCACCCAGGTCCACTTGGGGTGCCGGACAGCTGGAGGAAGGGTGTGCCGTAAACGTCCTGGCCCTCGTGGAGGCCAGCCGCATCATAGAGGGGCCGGGGATCACCAGTAGGTTGGCCTCTGCAGAACGCAGGGGCCGAATTGGGTTTATATGGGGTGATGCTTGGTCGAGAAGGTACGAGGGTCCCAGGCAGCGCAAAGCCTTGAAGGTCAAAACCCACACCTTGAAGATGATTTGGAATTCAACCGGAAGCCAATGCAGCTGCCGCAACACAGGCTGGATGTGTTCTCTGAAGGCGCCACCTGTGAGCAGGCGTGCTGCCACATGTTGGACCAGTTTTAACTTCCGAATCAAACGCAAGGGAAGGCCGGCGTACAGCGAGTTACAATAGTCCAGCCTGGAGGTGACCGTTGCATGGATCACAGTGGCCAGATCCGCCTGGGAGAGGAAGGGAGCCAACCGCCGGGCCTGGCGAAGATGGAAAAATGCAGTCCGGGTTGTATGGGCCACCTGTACCGGTCGCCTAGCGCACCAGGGGACTGCCTGCTGCGGCTGCTGGAGGTGGTGGCGGACTGGGCATTGTGGTTCCCCAGACTTATTGTTCTGGGGAACTTTAATGTCCATGCTGACGCCGCCTCATGTACACTGGCCGTGGACCTGGTATCATCCATGGCGGCACTGGGCCTCTCCTTGGTAAGTTCTGGCCCCACTCACGAGGCTGGCCATACGCTGGATTTGGTCTTCAGTTTGGGGGTTGATATTGGTCATGTCCTCTACGGATAGAGTGCCATGGTCTGACCATTACGCCCTGAAGGTTCGGATGGCCCTGCCACACCAAACCCGTCTAGGCGAGGGGCTGATTTACGCCCGCCCGCGGAGACTTATGGATCCAATTGGTTTCCTGAATGCTCTGCGGGATCCTGTAGACCCTTGACACTTTCGATGAGCAGGTGGAGGACTGGAAACTCCCAGCTCTCCGATGCCATGCGAGACTGTTGCTCCCACGGCATCCTCTTTGCCCCCGTGTTCGGCAGGCTCCCTGGTATACCGGGGAGCTGCGCCATATGAAAAGGGTGCTTAGGCGACTAGAAGCGAGTGTGAAAGCGGAAATCTGGCGGCTGGCTCTTGCGTACATCTTATAGGACATTTATGAAGGCCTATGAGATGGCTTAGCGAAGGAGGCGAAGAGGGCTTTCTTCTCCCTCCTCTCTTGCGTCTGCTAGCTCCCGCCCGGCACGAATATTTACATTATAATTCAGTCTTTGACCTCTCCCCTACTCGGAAGGATCTACTAACCATCAATAGTGGCTGTGGCTGTGAGGCATTCGCGGAAGCTTCTTTGCAGATAAAGAATCCGCGTCGCTTAGCCGGGACGCTTCCCGCCACGTTATCTACAACTAGTGACCTGGAGTCTCCCTTGCCGTCTTCGAACCCAAGTTTAGCCCGGGTTCTCCCTGCTCTCCGAAGCCGCTGTTGACAGGGCCTTGGCTGCTGTTAGACCTACTACCTGTCCTCTGGATCCGTGCCCCTCCTGGCTTATAAAAGCTTGCCGGGCGGAGCTACGACCCCATCTGTTGAACATCATCAATGACTCCCTTGAGCAAGGGGTCTTTCCGGATGGGTTGAAGGAGGCAGTGGTCCGCCCACTCTTAAAAAGACCATCGTTAGATCCGGGGGATCTGGCCAATTACCGCCCCGTTTCGAACCTTTCGTTTCTGGGGAAGGTAATTGAGAGAGTGGTGTTGGAGCAGCTTCAGGGTTTCCTGGATGACACATCGGCCTTCGATCCCTTCCAGTCCGGCTTCCGTGCTGGGCATGGGACGGAGACCGCTCTTGTCGCCATCACGGATACGCTCCGTATGCAACTTGACCGAGGCGGATCGGCGCTGCTGGTTTTGTTAGATCTTACCGCAGCGTTTGATATGGTCGATCACGACCTTTTGACCCACCGCCTGGCCGCTTCCGGGGTACGGGGCACTGTCCTTCAATGGATTGCCTCGTTTCTCCGGGACCGGAATCAGCAAGTGTGGTGCGGGGATGAAGCCTCCCGGAGGTGCCCTCTTCAGTGCGGAGTACCCCAGGGAGCGCTGCTATCCCCGCTGTTATTTAACATCTATATGCGACCACTTGCTCAGTTGGTGCGGAGCTTTGGGCTGATCTGTCATCAATATGCGGTAGCTGGTTGGTTGCAGCAGAGCAGGCTGCGACTGAATCCATCGAAGACGGAGATCCTCTGGCTAGACCGCAGGGGTGAGGTCGGGGATTTCCAGCCGCCGGTGTGGGAGGGGGTCTCATTGGCGCCGACCCCCTCCGTTCGCAGTCTGGGGGTCCACCTGGATTTGTCTCTCTCAATGGAGAGTTTTAAAGCCCTTGTTCCAGAAGGCATATGAAATAAAGATTTAATACTTCAATAAGGGAAATAAAGATTTAAATATTTACCTGAATCTCACTTTTCTGAAAAAGAGTGCTAGATTATTAAATACATTTTTGGATTCATCCAGAATGTGAGGCTAACCAAGGTACACTCAACTGTCACCCTTATTAATTGATTATTGCAGTGATCAGTGGTCTATTTTGTTGCTAGTTTTGTTTTTGTTTGTACTTTCTAAAGATCAAGAATGGGCATGTGCTGCTGAGTTATAAATAAATTAAATATAATTAAATTAAAATATAATGCCTAATTATAACGTATTTCTTAGTTATATTTTTGATATTACAACCATTCTCTTTATACAGTTGCCATCAACTAGATTTCCAGTCTAACTAACTGAAATGGGGATTACTGTAGCTTGATGTATTCATCACTCACCTTACACATACACAAGACACACTGCACTTTCACCAGGCTATGTGCCCTTGGTGAGAAGGTACAACACATTACATCCAGGAAGCTGAAAATGTTTTTTTTTTTGCTTGCTGATAAGAGCCCTGTGTATCAGCACTTGGATTTCTCAAATACAATCTGCGATAAGGCTCCTTTACAAAGACAACATGGGAAAACATTTCTGAAGTGACAGAAGTGCCATAATAAACTGGATGTCTGGGCTTATGAAAAAGCCACATATCTCTAAGAGCTCTTATGATTAAGAACATTGAATTGAAAAGGAATTTTCTGAAGATAAAAATATTTCCGTATCTAACAATCACTTTGGGTGCTGAGGGGAAAAAATGATAGAGAGCTTCCAAATGAGAAAAGTCAAATAATTTCTAGGATACTTGGAAAATCCATTACAGTTAGTGAGGTTTATTTTAATTACCAACACCAATCATTATTTTTAATAAAAGGTCAGCCGCATTATTTGCCAAGACCATGAGCTTAGATCATTTTTAATGTAAGCTACAATAATCACATTTTCTACTAATGATTTCATATGCACAGTCTTTGTCATTAGTTCTTAAAATGGGAAAAGCTTTAGAAATAAATATTTGCTAGGGGGTGCCAAGAAACTTAGAACATTTACTGCAGTATGAACATTCAGTTTACAATTAGCAGCTTTCATGAAGCGCTCATAACAGATATTTGAAAGTTGCTTCCCATTTTTTTACAGAGGAGGTAACATTGAATCACAGATGTGTTTCTAAACAAAAACTATAGATGCATTTCATCCATTGTGATGCATATGCATTAATCACAGTTAATTGTCTGCTGAATCTTGTATTCCCTGGAGCCCTGTTCTAACCATACTTACTAAGAAGACCAACTGAGCATAATCAACCTTTAGTCCCAAGAAATTACATAGGATTGCAAGCTTATTGTGACAAGATCTCACTGATCTCAACAGGACATTTGAGAAAGTAATTTGGTGTTCTAATGCCATTTGGTGATTTAATTCAATTCCTGTATTAATCAACCTCATTTGGTTCTAAAGCTTAGGTGAGAATTTGTAAAAGAACATATCCAACTGATTGCATCACAAGGGTTAGGTGTATCCAATTTAAAACAAGCTATAGCAAATCTAGGTTAGAAGGAATACAAGTGGGGTATAAATCCAAAACTCTTCAATCTTCTTCTTTGAAGGAGGGAATGTTCTCAGTGTTCCTTGGGCACATCCTAAGAAGAACAGTTTGTATTTATACCCCACTTTTTTCAACTATAAAGAATCTTAAAGTGGCTTACAAACTCCTTTCCCATCTAAAAACAAGGTAAACATAGAAATCCTTATAAATACATCAGATGAAGAAAGAAGCCAACCAGAAAGGCAATCAGACTGCTAAACAGTACAGAAATGTTTTCTTTTCCTAATCTTTTTTGATGCCTCCTCTTATGTTTGAGATCCAGATCCAATAGCCCTTCTGGTCAACCTTCTGACTGATACATTGGGAATAGGAAAAGCTTAGACTCACCCTAGCAGCATGCCTCAACATTCCTTCTGGCTGGAAAACTTGGGCTCATTCTGCACATGCAGAATAATTCACTTTCAAACTACTTTCAATGCTCTTTGAAGCTGTGCGGAATGGCAAAATCCACTTGCAAACCGTTGTGAAAGTGGTTTGAAAGCGCATTATTTTGCATGTGCGGAAGGGGTCCTAGATAGAGTTGCCAGCTTTAGGGTGAGAAATTCATGGAAATTTGAGGAAGGAACTTAGAGAGTCCCATGATGTTGTGATGTCACTTCCAGCTACACAGATGGAAGTGATGTTGCAATACTGTGGTTTCAGCTTGTCAGTTTTTTCCCCTCCACCCTACTAAATGGCTGTGGGGACTCAGTCAGAGGTCAGGAGGGTTCCCATCAAAATAGGTAGGCTGGCCTCTCTAGGTCACTTAGGAAATCTCTGATTTCAGTACTACTGTTGCATTTGAATTTACTAGGAAAAAGAGCAACAAGAGGCCAGAACTATCATGCTCCTAACACACATTTATAGTATTTAGTCCTTAATAACAACATTTACAAAAGAAATATTGTTGTCAGAAGCAATTTAACAAGCACAAAGCAGTACATTAAGGACATATTGTAGCCTGCTTGACTCTTCCCCCCACTCCTGCCTTTTTAAAAAGAAAATATTTATTAAACCCTAGGGGATGGTGTATAGAACATATAGATTCATAGGTGAATCACGGAAGGATGATACTCTTTCAGTTCCTTGAAGTTCATGGTATCTTGTAAGTTGACACCTAAAGCCATCATAAAACTTCTAAGAAAAGTCTCTCAGGCTGATCAACAGCAAAGCTTTGGCTTTAAGAGAAAGGAGATTTGTGCTCCATTTTAGTAGCACATTAGCTGAAACATCAGCTAAAGATAGCACAATCCCTTTCAACTAGAGTTGCAAGCAGATATTACAAGGCCTCTAAAGGGCAAACACGCACTTTTTGCAAAGGATTAAAATGAAACAAAGATAGAAAGGTGTTTTTTAAAATAAATAAATAAAACAACCCATAAACCCAAAGTATGGTCACACAATTGTGAATTGTTCTTTTGTATGTAAACAGAAATGGCACTGTAGGAACTGCATTTTGGCTATGCTATTTGACCAACATATTAGCATTCACCTGAATGTATCAGTTATGGAACATGAAGAAAAGTGTTTTCTTAAGCCCAGGTTTCAGTGTAGTTTGTTCTACTCCCAGAGAGAGATCATCCCCTTTTATTGTTCTGTGATCTATTGCTCCATATACATCATGCACAGTCTGTTGTATTTGAACAAAAGGCTTTGTAAGTGCCAGTCCCCTGTAAGGAGTATGAAGCTTTGAGGTAGAAGAGAAAATGTATTATTCTCTTCCTTCAAAAGCAGTCCTTCTGAATGTCTCTTGAATTCTATATAGTAAGATACAGGATGGTTTCATCTAATGACCACAAACAGGAAACAGCTTACTTAATTCTGAGTGATGATAAATTGATGGCATAAATTATTCTGGAAAATATGTCAAATGAGGTCAATTTTGGGTTGGGTAGCATTGCTCCAGCAGTCTTCTTTACTCTTCACCTGGACATTTGGAATGCCCATATAGTGGTTGTTTTACTTTCCTGAAAAACTACTTCTTTTCACTTATCTAGAAGAGGAATACAAGCTGAGGATTCATAAAGTTTTAAATTTAGCCCAGTATTTTTCATACAAATCCAGCAAGACCAATCCTCTAAGAAAGATTGTATATGTGTATTCAGAAGTTAGTCCCATTCAGCAAAAATTACTCTTCTTTCCAATTTCCTTTTGTTTTAACAGCCTAATTATTTGCTTACTTTTCTCTCCACTGACTGTGGGATCCATGAATAAATTGTTAATTAGCAGTTCGGGGGTGGGGGGGTAGAACTAAAAGCTGCTTTTCATTTTACAGGCAAAGCCACTACTCATTTTTATTACCATAATTTCATAATCATGCTAGCACTATCATTTAAAAAAACTTTTAACAGATTAAGTCACTTTGCCTGCAAAGTAAAAAGCTGCACTTAAATACAAGACTTTCCAAGAACTAATAATTAAAAATAACAAATGAGCCATGAATACCCTGACTGGCTGCAAGGAAGAACATGGAGTAATTAAGTTGGAAACAGAAGGAAAGGGGGGGGGGGAATAATAGACACAATAGCCCAGAGAAACTTCTATAGATTGTTGGCTAACCACACTGAATAGCCTGGAGAAGCAATCATACTTTATGTTACAGCATGAATATTTGCACCTGGCAGTAACTTCCATACATGAATTTTAAAAAGCTGAGCTATGCCACCTATCTTCTCTTTCTTGTTTTCTGGACATGTTTGCAATAAACAGGGGTTACAGGTGGACACTGACTAACAGCATTGTTTACTTAGAGCTGTCACCCACTTGCTCCCATTTTGGTAAGTGGTGTCAACAGAAAGGTGGACGTTTTCCGCATGGTCCAAATATCCTGGGATGGGGCAGTGACTTATCCTGGTTTCTGCAAGATTTTTGCACAGTTCCCGGTTCTAATTCGGGGGTGCCCCATGGCATTTCCCTTATCCCGGGTATCCACTCCCCCCAATTGGGGGAAACAGCATCACTTTCAATGTTATTTAAACTGGGAACCCCAGATTCTCTCTTTAAGGTAGATTTAAAAGGAGAATCTGGGCTCCCTAGTTTAAACAAGTGATGCTGGAATCCACCCCCAAACAGCATCATTTTCAATGGTGTTTAAACTAGGGAGCCCAGATTCTCCTTTTAAATCCACCTTAAAGGGAGAATCTGGGATTCCCAGTTTAAACAACATTGAAAGTGATGCTATTTTGGGGTTGATTTTCCCCCACCCTGAAACAGCATAGAGGGACCTCAGATTCTCCCTTTAAATCCATGCCAAAGGGGGAGATTTAAACAGAAAATCTGGGGGAATTTGGGGGGTGCCTGCTGTCAGGGGTGCAATTGTTAAGCTGGCAGCACCAAACTTTCTGGGTATCTTTAGGAGACTCTCCTAATGATACCACCCAGGTTTGGTGAAGTTTGGTTCAGGGGGTCCAAAGTTATGGACCCTCAAAGATGCTCCCATTATACTTGACTGTTCGAGATATTAGGAATTTCTCTCCTGGGCTGGTCTTAGAAAAATCTGAAAGAGACTCTGACAACTCTGTTGTGGAGCTTTTGTTAAATAATACAGAGGCCGTGCTCTTGGAAAACGTAACAAAATTTCTTTTACAAGTGACAGAACTTTCTAAGTAACGTCCAATGCTAGATACAGTTTGTCTGTGTTTTTAATGTACTTTTGATTTGTACTTCAGAAATGTCTGTAATGCTCTGGAGCCCATTTTAATATGCCTAATTAAGGTTGTTGTATTGACCCTCAAAGGTGTAGCCCCCATCTTCTATTAGCTCCCATTGGAAACAATGGGTGATGGGGGCACCCCTTTTGGGAGTCCATAGCTTTGGACCCCCTGGACCAAACTTCACAAAACCTGGGTGGTATAGCTTTGGACTCCCTGAAGCAAACCTCACCAATCCTGGGTGGTAGCATCAGGAGAGTCTCCTGAAACATCCCTGAAATTTTGGTGCTGCTAGCCTAAAAATTGCTCCCTCTGCAGGTCAAAAATGAAAAACCCACTAAAATACCAAAAAACCCACAAACGAACCCTGCATTTTTGGCGCCCACCACAAGGGGGTGCCCTGGGCAACAGCCCACTTTGCCCAATGGGCATTACGCCCCTGGGTGGAAGGGATGGAAATGAGCACTTCTTGCCTGGCCATTCACATGGGAGCAGCTTCATCCAGAGATTTTTCAAAACAATAACTAGTTTCACATTTTTTGAAAAACCCGGATTGGGGAAAATAAAACGGGGCAGGTGTGTTTTGGGGGCTGGACCTGTGTGAAGTCCCCCTTCCAAAACGGATTGTATGCCGATGCAGAATTGACCATCCAAAACAATGTTAGTGGAAATCAGGTCTGAAAGAGTATGTTATAGAATATGTTTGTAGTGGTGATAGCACAAATAAAGTGTACTTCTCGGCTGTTGTTACATCAGCTGAATCAAATCTAGCACAATTATTGAGCATACTTCAGCAATTGCTGGATTAGTTCTATAGTATGAAGCTTTTAATCTTCTAATGCAGACTAACATTAGGAAAGGGATTTAGGCAGCTTAGTTGATAGTTCCATGGGAATGTCAACTCAATGCATGGCAGCTGTAAAAAAGGCAAACTCTATGCTGGGGATCATTAGAAAAGGAATTGATAATAAAAATGCAAAGATTGTCATGCCCTTATATAAAGCAGTGGTGCGACCGCACTTGGAGTACTGTGTCCAGTTCTGGTCGCCGCATCTCAAAAAGAATATTGAGGAGATAGAAAAAGTGCAGAGAAGGGCAACAAGGATGATTGAGGGACTGGAGCACCTTCCCTATGAGGAGAGGCTGCAGCGTTTGGGACTCTTTAGTTTGGAGAGGAGGCGGCTGAGGGGGGATGTGATTGAAGTCTACAAATTTATGCATGGGGTAGAAAATGTTGACAGAGAGAAATTTTTCTCTTTCTCACAATACTAGAACCAGGGGGCATACATTGAAAATGCTGGGGGGAAGAATTAGAACTAATAAAAGGAAACACTTCTTCACGCAACGTGTGATTGGTGTTTGGAATATGCTGCCACAGGAGGTGGTGATGGCCACTAACCTGGATAGCTTTAAAAGGGGCTTGGACAGATTTATGGAGGAGAAGTCGATTTATGGCTACCAATCTTGATCCTCCTTGATCTGAGATTGCAAATGCCTTAACAGACCAGGTGATCGGGAGCAACAGCCGCAGAAGGCCATTGCATTCACATCCTACATGTGAGCTCCCAAAGGCACCTGATGGGCCACTGCGAGTAGCAGAGAGCTGGACTAGATGGACTTTGGTCTGATCCAGCTGGCTTGTTCTTATGTTCTTATGTTCTTAACATGGTCACCTGCCTGAAACTTTCCAAAGTTTTGGAGCTGAGAATCATCAGTATGTTAATAACACCCAGCTGTACATCACTGAAAAAGCCGCCAGCTGCTGCAGACTCTGTTCTAGTGCCTGAATATCTTAATCAAGTTATTGCAAGAGAAAAAGTAGAAGATTAATATAGACAAAACTGAAGTGATAGTGGTTGGCAAAGTTGCTGCATGGACGGAAGAGGAATTTTGCTTCCAATTATAGGTGGAATGCAGCTTTCTTTAGACGGTGTTTGAAAGAGTAGAAAGCAGAAACTAGAATTATTTAAATAAATTGTTTGTACAGAACCAGCCCATACAGGAAGAGGGAAGAGGGATCTATTCAAATATCTCCCCAGAACTCTTTTCCCTTCAGTCCTTCTTTTCCATTAAACTAAGGCTAAGCACATTTAATAGAAAAGACTGTTCATCCCTGTTTATCTTCACCTCCACCACTCTATTAGCTGTCTCATTCATGTCAAATATTTTTCTGTGTGCTTGTCAGGATAGGGATTGCTTTTCTTTCAAAACAAAATGTGTGCTTATGCCTATATTGAGAATAATAATATTGCTTAGAAGAGAAGATCAGCAGATTTTAATATTACTATGTTTAACCTCTACATGAAGACTTTCAACTGGTATAATTGTTGTAATATTTTTTATTAGCTCTTACTCAGGAAACAAGAAGGAATACCTGTGTTTGGCCTTCAAACATATAGTTTCTGGCCCAGGTTTCAGGATCTATTAAATCTGTGTATGCACCCATGTTTGAAAGAGATATTGGTGGAAATGATGAAGAGGCAACTGTAATTCATTTCAGAATAGGATAGGTAAGGAGTGGGAGCTTGGAGGACTGGTGGAAGTCAGTCAGCTATCAGGAAGGAGATTGGGGATTGTTCCTTGGAAAAAGCATAGAAGGGAAAATTGAGAGCAGCAGAGCATTCAAGGAACAGGGTCATACATTGCCTGATCTAGGACCTTGATGCCCAAGTGGAGCAGCTTGGTGGTAAAGGCAGTTCTTAGGGAAAGTGACTTAGATTTTCAATCTGAAACCTTGTATTTTATCTTCTCTTCTATGCCATTATGATGGTAGTGGAGCAAAAATTATCTCATCAAGATGTACTCTGGAATCAGGAGGTAGTTCTCTATGTTAACTGACCAAGGAAGGCTGCTCGATTGTCCTGTTTGATGATTTATTTTGGAAATATGCTGGAATAGCACAAGGCTTTGAGGCACAAGCAATGCACAATTCTTGGTTACCTCAGTTTTTTTAAAAAAATTCTCCATAGTAGATTTACACTTTCTTCTTTCCAAGACAGATTTTCCTGCATCTTTGGCATCTTATGATCCTTGGTTTGTAGGTACTCAGGTGCCACGAATGGCAGCAGAATTTGTTTCTACCTTTTCCACATAGTGCCAGTGTGATAACACAGTTAAAGCATTGAACTAGGGTTGCAGAAATGAGGGTTCAACTTCCCATTTAGCCATCAAGTTCAGTGAGGAACCACTTGCTTAGTCTAACCTACCTCACAGGGCTGCCCTTAGGAAAAAACAGACAAGGGGAGAATAATTCAGGTCTGTGAAGGAAGGTAAGATAAAAACATGGAAGATTATTTCTGTTCACTATAGGAACAGTCATACCTAAAACAGTACATACCAAACAAACTGGGAGTAGCAGTTTTTCCGCATAACTACATCTTTATTTATTTATTTTTATTTATTTATACTTAAGACTTTTATACCGCCCTATCCCCGGAGGGCTCCGGGCGGTGTATTATATAATGGATGTAAGATAAACTAGCTTGGATTTTTATAATAAATATTATTTCAGTATTTTACAGTGCTGCATACCTAGGCACGTGTTTAACACAGCAGAATACATGTTACTTGACAGTCACCAAAGATTTATAGGCCTATTTGCACTCACACATACATTGCACTGCAAAGTAGACAGGATTTTCCAATGAATTTATGGATGCAAGCAATGCCACTTTGTGTATTCATGATTAAACTAGCATTGCTCCCAAACTTGCCCAGCATTTTATTAGTAGCTCTACTACATTTTGCAACTTTAATTAGCTGTTCCAGTCTGGGATTTACCTGTGACTGTCATGGGTGGAAAGTGCTCACTAATAAATTATTCCAGTAAATTAAGAGACTGAGGGAGTTCTGTACCTGTCTAAAATTAATCCGCACATCATTAGCAAATACAGTTACTTGAAACAGTCACTGGTCTATCACTGAACATATAGTGGTGTGTATGCTCAGTTGGATTTTTGTGTGGGTGTGGGTGTGTGTCCAGGTTACTAGAGAAGCCTAAATTTTATTTCTTTTGAAACCACATTGATATTTGTTTGTAAATTAGACCCTTAACATAACAACATTAGCTTCGTTCAGAAATTCATAAAAATTTACTAATCTGCATAGTGATTTTCAGTTTGTACCTCTCTTGAAGTCCCAGAGTGCTACTCAGATCTGCAAATCTCCTGTTGCATTTCCCTAAATTTATTGTGTGAAGGCAGAACAAAAACATGAGTGGCACCAAAGATGGCTGCCAAGTGTTTTTTCTCCTTATCTCTTTGTAACATGTAGCATAACATGTGCCCTGATGTCATGACAGTGGGTTCCCTCAGTGTATGGGTATAAGGACACAGGACCGGAACATTGTAGGGGAAGAGGACAGCTCAGAAAGATTTCGTCCCTAGCTCTGTACATTGTGATGCTGAAATGTTAGTTAATGAAATTTTAGTTAATTTCAGATAATTAGTTAATTTTTCACTTCTGCCTTCACACAGGAATCATTTTAAGAGGTGTGGATATTTCCATAGATCCAATAAGCATAAATGCAAATTAAGACTAAAGTAAAGAAAGAGGGAGAGATTCCATGTGACAAGGTGTTTATAAGTCTCTTCTTTCACACACCTTATCAGGCATTCCAGAAAAAAAATTCTGTTTTCCAAACTTAAGCACGTTTCTCTGAAAATCCAACAGTTCTATATCAGGTCAGTTATAAAATATTTGAATAGAATATTTTGTTTGATTTGTGTTTAGTTAAACCTCTCATGTATGTTTGTTCATCCTTAATTGAATACACAAAGTAGAGTCTTCTGTATTTCATGTGACAGGCCTCAGTTTTGTACACATACTATTAAGAAAGCAATTCTATGTAGTACTGTGAGGAACTCCTCAATGACATTATGTGCTCCACAGGCCAGAAAGATAAATCTAGCCTAATGCCATTTGAATACCTAGCAGTAGTGACTACATCCTCCATTATGTAATGTATATGGAACCCCAGGGTCTGTTTTTATTCAGATTTTCCCATCAGTCTCAATGCATTCAAATCCAGCTTCTTTACAAGAAATGAAAATTTGAAAGTATTTCTCCACTACTTGTACATCTGGGGAAAAAAATTCCTGAATGAACATGTAAATCAGATCCAACACTTAACTTGGAGATTTGATGAAACAAAGCTTAAATGGATCAAATTCAGAAGCAATGCCTTTTGTGGGGACAGCTTCTGTTAATAAAAACAGAACTCTTCATTTTCATAATATGTGAAGAAGGAATCTTCAGCTCAAGGAAAGGCAGTTCAGTATAAACCCCTTATTTTTAATAAGTGTACATCTTCCATGCTCTCAGCATCAGGCAAACATCATAAATAAGCAATTTGCAAGAGCACATGTGTCCAAATCCCTCTGTTACAACAGTTTGACCTAATTATCCCTCTATGTCTCTTTGCTTACTTATAATACATACAGAAGACAACTCCAGGAATAATGGGTGTACATCATTTTTAGCCCATGTAGTGAGCAAAGTATTCAAGGCAGTGTATCCTTGAAGGAGTACAAAATCTATACAGATCCATAAAGAAACATCCTGATAAGCTTAATATCCCATTTAAGAAATACTTCCTTTCAACAAAATTTACAAGTGGAGGCCTAGTCAAGGACTGGAACAAGTCATCCCCCCCACACACACACACACCTGCAACACACACATCCTCTACAAACCCCCATGCATCCCACATACAGACTAACACAGATATAACTTAGCCAAAATAGTATGTTCTTAATTTGGTATAAACATTTTTCTTTAAAGGCGACATGGATAATCACCTTCATAGTAATTACTATACCAACCAGCAAGTGGAGCACATAATTCCTAAGCATTTACAGAAAGAGAGCATCATACTGAATGATAGAATTTAGAAATCATTTTAGTATCTTGTATGTCAAAAGGTTTAGCTGTCAAAAGGCAGGGCCTTGCATAGGACAGTACAGGTTGAAATCTCGTTTGAAATTTGATGTATTGTAGATGCAAATTATAGGGGCCAGTGAATAAATTGCTAACACAAATCACAAATATTTTAATCACCTTGCAATGTGACAGCTTAGTTAAGGTCTGGACTCCCATAGGACAAGGAATGTCCACTGAAAGATATTGATTTTCTCCGATGCATTTTTTTTTGCTAATTATTACCAATGCAGTTCTTCCAATTAATCAGCCCAACAACACAGCAGCAGCAGCAGTCCACAGCCTTAACATTCATTATGCAGATAAGTGACAAAGTCAAGGATTCCTGTGCAGTTACTCTAATTATAAACCTTTCTTTGGTCAAGGATTGCAAACAAATATGCAGTGAATTTTTTATGTATTTGCTGTGAACCATGTTGTTTGCGCTGTTGAAAGAGTTCCAAGAGCAGTTTAACCATCTGCAAAGAACTCAGAAAAACAAAACAAAAATGCATCTCAATAAAAATAGGCACAATGACAACATTGTCACATAGTATATGAAGAAGTCCCAAAAGTAAATATTTGGATTATTCAGACCTCTTGAATAATGCCAATATAGAATTTGGACTAAAACTTGTCTACATCCATTCTTTTGCTCAGGCAGATTTATTATAAGTGAGGAACATTTACACAGGGCTCATTCAGACAAGTGAACTGCCCCAAGTGCCTTCCATCCATGATCCTCCCTTCCTGGGCAGGACTCAAAGTGGATTCCAAATGATGTGGCTCCAGCCCATCTGGGAGCACCACGAGAGGAGACACTAGAGGGCCATCACTTCCTCTATTGCTGTCCCCACTCCTATGTTAGAGCACCAGAAAAGGCTAAGGTTCCTGCAGAATTAATGATTCCATGCATATTTTTCAGGTCAGAACTTTATTCTTGCTATTTTGAACTAATAATAAGCATAGGAGTTACAGATTGCTAGATCAAGCTGCCAGTGTCAGCCAGATGCAGAAAGAGGTTTTCACATATACTAGTCTCAAGCAAGAACAAGAAGCAGGAAACTGAGAGGAAATCTCCAAAGCTTCACATGAAATTAACAGCATCCCTGTTTTGGGCTACAAAAAGGCTTAACTTTGGAGAAGCTACTGTGTTCCTGCCGTAAGTACTTGCCACTTTATAGTGCGGAAAAATGTAATAGCTTACAATATAACTGCATAAAATAAAGCCATACAAAATTCCTCTTATACAAAAAACTGTTTAGAAAAATAGATCCCCATTTTTATCATTTATTGACTCAAATAGGAAATTTGGCATTTGACCACATGACCTATGTTGAAGATGACAGGACTTCCCTAATGGCCCCTTGATGGACTGAGGATACCAAGGTCACTGGGCAGGGGAGGGCATTGCCAAACTGCTTCTGAATATCATTTGCCTACTCTACACGAGGCTTTAGCAGGATTCTTCTGCGGGAAAGTCAATTCTATACAGTTCAATATGGACAATATAAAATGCAAACCACAAATGAGATGTTAATTTGCTGCCTCACATTCTTATGTATGGTAAATGTGTCGTCTAAAACAAGTAGTAAGGGTTTTCAATTTCTACTTGGCTTCATGACTGCTTATGACAATAAGGAAGGACTGTCAACATTACTTGGAGATCATTTTCCCCCCAAGCTACCAGGTTTGTGGCCAGGGTTTTTATTTTAAGGGGAAGTTTGTCTTCCCTGTATTTTCTCCACAGTTCTCTGATTTCTTGGTGCCAAGTGTGGTTATGTTCTTATAGTTTAAGTGGCTTGGAAAAAGGCTATCCCTGTTAGGGCAACTAACCTTGGGGGCGAGGCGAGGTGGGGCGGGGGCTTCTGCGCCTGCCTTCCTTGCACATTTCACGGCCAACTGTACAGCTCCTAAGCATCAGTGCTTGCTTAGGCAGCACATATGCTAATATTGGAATGATAAAGAGAACGTTAGCACAGCCACTGCATGTGGATGTCATGCACATGTCCTTAAGCATTTCACAATTAAGCTGCTGGTGCTGGGGCATACATCCCCTCCCTTCTGGGGACGCTTTGAGCATCCTTCAGGACATGTGTCCAGTGTGGTTTGCAGTCTCCATCTGGGACCTGTAAATGCAACAACTGGGAAATGGGCAAGTGGTTAACTGTCAATCTGGCCGTTCTGTAAGAATCATGTGGTTAGTCCGGGAGTTGGTATTTTTAGGCCTAACTGATTTATGTTTAAGGTCATTTTCCTACAGGTATCACCAACTGTATTGCCGGTGCTTTAACTTGCTGCCAGGCAGGCCCCTGAGGCAACCAGCAGCCAGACACATTTCCAGATCAGCTGCAGAACCCTGGGCAGCACAAGACCATGGATGGAGTCCTCTAGTCTTTAGTGGTGAGATATTTCTTTTACCTTGCTTTGCCTGTAGGCCTTTTTTTTTTAAGGACCAGGGAATTCCGTAAGGTCTTCTGCTTCAGTACTTGGCTCCTGGGAGCCGGTAGGTTTTGTGCCTTGGACTCTGCGAGTCCATTTAGGGCCTTTTCCTTTTCTGATAAACACTAGGGATCCTTGATTCAAGTGCTGGCTTGATTCAAGTGCTGGCTAGGCAGTTTCTGGCTCGTAAAACGGTAGTGAGTTGGCGTGGATCCTCCCCGCAACCTCACGGTGGCGAGGGCCTATCACCAAAGAAATGTTACAGTCAGTATTGGCCTTACCTGGTCATGTGCATCATATTCGGGCATGGCATTTTTTCTGCGTGACTCCTACTTTGGCCTTTTGACCCCCTCCCTCTTTTCCGATGTATGGAGTGGTAGCACATGTGCAGGATACCAGGCCATTCAGTTTGACGATATGTCAGCATGCGACAACGGTCTGTCAATCTGGCTAGGCAGTTCCTAACTGACCAGCCTGGCAAAGGGACAACTTTTACCCACAACGCATCCCTGGGGTCCTCATGCCCAGTCACTGAGACTGCAGCCATCCTAACGCAGCGGCCAGCAATTTCAGGTGCTCACCCGGGATGGGTCTCCCCTGTCTAGATGCTGGTTGTTCTGCGCTATGTCTCAAGTGGTGGCTTTGAGTTTACCCACCAGGGATTTGGGACCACTTTTGTGCTGCATAAGGGCCCCCATGGCAGTGGCTCAGGAGAGTTTACCCCAGAGCAGTGATGGCGAACCTATGGCACGGGTGCCAGAGGTGGCACTCAGAGACCTATCTGTGGGCACGCACAAACAGAGTTCATCATGTGGGAGGGAAATCGTGCGCCCCCCCCACACACACACATTTAGGCTGGGCTCAATTATTAGCATTAAACCTAAGACCTAGTTTTAGGGAAGCAGTATAGGTAACCCTGTTAAGCACTGTTAAACCCCACTGATTTTCATGCAAAGAACTAAAGCGTGATCCTTTACCTGGGAGTAAGCTTGGTTGCTGGCAATGTGGCTTGCTTCTGAGGAAACCCTCCTAGGGTCGTGATTCTCCCGTTCGAAGAGTGGCATGGTTGCTTCAAAGCAAAGCCACCGACTACCACCAAGCTTACTCCCGAGTAACGCACACCTCGGAGCCAACAATTTTTTCTTAACTAAAACCTCAGTATTCAGGTTAAATTGCCTTGTTGGCACTTTCCGATAAATAAGTGGGTTTTGGGTTGTAGTTTGGGCACTCGGTCTCAAAAAGGTTCGCCATCACTGCCCCAGAGCAAATGCAGACTATCAGCTGTTGGTGTTCATGGGTTTACAAAGCGTATGTGTAACCTCAATTTTCTCCAATTTATTCTTTTAGCCTCGTTGAGCCAATGAACTGGTGTATGGATCGGTGGACACAGCATGGTACAATGGGCTGGTTGATTTGCTGCACGATCCGGATGGGGCAGAGCATCAGTCAGGACTTCATCGTTATGCTAGCTGGCTCGGACAACATAGTTTGAAATGGGACCGGCAGCTGCCACTGGTCTATGATGCGGTTTTCTGAAGTGGTTCGCCGCACGCCATGATTCTACAGCTGGGGCGATCAGAACCCATGGTTCTACAGCTGGGGAGATCAGCACCCATACCGTATTAATGCAGTGGCTATAATCTTCAGAAGTGAGATATGCAAGGCCGTGGCCCGGGTGGTATGGGATATGTGTGGTGATCTGTTATCTGTTATCCTGCAGACTGAGATATTCCATGCACATGAGGCATATTTTTGCCCAGTTCACCTGTCCGAGTGGGGATGGACATTTGGCTACATGCAATAAGGCATGCTCTATTGCAGTGGCTGGGTAGCATGCCATAGGATGGTAGCTCTGGGCTCGGGAAGCTGGGGCGGGAGCTGTTGGTATTAGCTCAGTGGTGGTTTTGGGGCATAGGAGCACATCCATATTGGGAAGGCAGAGCTTGCATTCCAGACCTTCCCATGGTTGGGGGCTTCAATAAGAGGTCTGGGGGTATGGAGGGCTTGATAGTACAAGCTGTGGAGGCTGTACTTGAGAGCTCGCTACCCCCGACAGGAAGGGATGTCACTAAATGGGTATGCGCTCAAGTGGCACCTAGTAACTTTCTGTCCCAAAGGGCCCAGGTTCAGTGGTTGCTGTCCATATGCCAGGTTCAGCTATTGCTGCCTGGTGGCCAGGATGTGCCCCTTATGCTTGCTCAGCTTCCTATGCTGCATATTATTAAACAGGCTGCAGACAATTTCTATTCCAATTAAGAACTGTGTCAGTGGTCAATAGAGCGAACATCCGCACATCTGCACGCAATAAAATACTATAACTCTATGATATAAATAATCTATTGTATGTTAGACATTCCTTTCAGTATTTGACTCACCTGAAATTCTTAATCTCATGCTATATGGTAACATCCTGTGTTGGGACAAAATTTTTCCCAAAGAAGAGTTAAAAGATAACTGGAAATGTAGAACAGGCACAGGACTTTCATAAACACCCATGGACATATGTAGAATAGGTAGAATTGTTCATAGCTGGTGCAGGGAACAGCAGTACAAAGCTGTGGATTTCCTGCTGCATGTGAAAAGTCATTTCTACTCTTTCAATATGTGGTCAATGCAGTCATGATCATGTCTTGGGGCAAAGAGATTCTATACTGCTTAGTAGCCTTTCTACTTGATGCTATTAACTGGATATGTGAAAGACTGAACCTGGGACATTCTGTATGCCAAGCAGATGCCCTACCACTGAGCCATGACTCCTCCCCAATTAAAAATGTTAATAGACCTTACCTTCTCTTAGAAAACTGAAATCCAAAGTGGATACACCAATATATTTGCTCACTGAGGATGTGAAAGATAAACTTAAGGTTAGTAAAAATGGCAACCATACCGATGTGGAAACATATCAACAAGATATGTTTTTGTAATATGAACAATTTCCTTCTATTTTGATGCAGAGTTGAAGAAGGATTAAAAAAAGAAATCTCCATGTTCACTCAGCAAAAAATACCACTCAGGAAGGAAGGTTAGTGACCTCTACATAAGAGAAATCTATCATGATGTTAGAACACAGATGTATGCTATATTTAGCTAAACATCCAACACTGGCTTTGTTCATAATTCTGCAGATATTCCATAAATGTTTCTTACCAGGTAGATCAAAGTGCATACATTACTAACCAGTGAAACTGAATTGTCATACTATTTAACAAGAGTCAGCATTAAAAAAATGGTACAGGACTCTCAAAGACTTATTAGAAATCTGGTAAGGGTGGTCTTAGTCCATTTAGCCCTATAGAGAGCTCTCAAATCGTTGGGGAATTTCTAGGGCTTGCTGCCTTCCCCTGGAAGCCCTCTAGGCTGTAAAATATATCACAACTAATGAGAAACTTGTATCTCAGGCATTCCTCCTTTCATGATAACACCTATATAAACTCTGAAATGTTAAATCAGGCAAATGAGGACAAATTCACACAAGCCAGCAATAAATAAATAAACAACACAGTTACCTTTCTTTGGCTGGTTACCAAGGAAAGCATGCAAGAAAACACATATTCTAGATGGGAACAAATGGAAACTGTGCAATTTTTGTCAAAACAGCACGAATACATGAAGCTGCCTTACTTCAAGGCAGACCATCATTCTTTAAAGGTCAGCAGGTCTTCATGATCTCATGTAGTGATCTTCCACATCACCATGTCATTTCAGCTGGATATGCAAAGTACTGGACTTTGGATACCTCTGCATGCAAAGCAGATGCTCAGCTATTGAGCTCTTCTTACCTTTCTAACATAGTTACAGCTACCCAGACTGAAGAGACATGTATTCATGTAAGGAGACTTCCTCCCTCCTATGGCACTAGCTCTTACTCAGTATAGGTAACATGGCAAATATACAAATAAAATGGAAGAGGAAAAAAGTCCATGGAAGAGTCTGCTTCAAATTCCCTATATAATAGTACAAAAGCTAAATTAACAATCTAATCAACTTAAACCTCACAAACTTAAATATAATTTTAAAAGATTCTAAAGATCCGACGAAATAGTGAAGAGAAAAGTGCCCTTTCATTGTTGTTCTCCTTTGGTCCTTCTAAGCAGGCACAAGTAATGTGGCAGCCAATAGAACTCAAAAATACAGGTTATTGTGCTTTGATGGCTTAGTGGAGACCATGGCATATTCAGAATGGAGCGAATGGGTGAGGTTATATGCAACATGTTAACTACAAGGGTATAACATTGGTAGGAAGTTCAGATAATCACAGATGAAAGGAAGGGCAGAAAAATCTGTTTGGGGAAAGCACATGAGAGAAAGAAGGAATATTATATCCTAGGCTTTAAGATGGGGAGGACAGGGTTGGATTGTATAAAAAAGTTTCAAGAGGAAGACAAATGGGAGACATTGGTAGGAAAGGGTAATGTTGAAAAAATGGAGGTAATACTGGTTGGTGCAGATTAGGGGTTCTGGCTTCCTACTCTTGATGCAGCACAGGTTTCTTTGAAAAAGACAGCTAAGAGGTTAGGAATCAGTTTGTTTGTTTGTTTCTTTCTTTCTTTCTTTAAAATATTTATATCTTGCCTTTCTACAGTCATATTCAGGGCAGCTTACAAAGTGCAATAAAATACAATAAAACCAAAAACAATAAAATGAGTAAAATTCAATGAAAAACAATAACATACACTAACATCTTATTATATCATGTAAAATTTGCTAAGATGCACCCATAAAACCTAAAATGCTGCTTGATGTTAGATACTGGCTTTCTACTGGAGAAGCAGTTGAATATGAAAGTGGCAAGTGCATTTCTCAGGTGAATGTGGCTTGAAATATTACTTATTTCCTGAAGGCACTGGATCTGATCTCTGTGATTCACACCACAGACACCTTAAGGTTAGTTTATTCTAGCATGCTTGAAGATGGCACAACCTGTTTGTTATTTGGAGCTTGCCTGTGATAATATATTACACCTATTTTGAGGTCCCTACATTGGCTGTCTGTTTCCAGATACAGTTCAAAGGGTTAGTGCTTATGAGCTGGGACTCACAGGCTGATTTTTCACAGTCAAAATGCCCCATGGTAGATCTGGGAGCATCCCTGCCATGGTGCTTTTTGTCCTGCTTTTGACTCTTCCCTGCTCCCTGGTTGTTCCTGGGATTTGAGGCAGGGCTGGCACGTTATAACCCAACCGTTTCTTCACAAATCCAGTACTTCTCCATTTGCACTGTGAGCTCTTCCACAATGTCTTTCACACATGTGCCGACAACCTGCATTTCCCACGTTCTGATTGGCTGAATCTTCCCCTGTTCCCCCAACTCACTTTCACTATTTTAGTTTTGAATGACTCTGAACACAAAATAGGCACTGAGAATCGGCACCCTTGCCCCCCATCTAAAATCCTTGCATTTGTGAGGGAATCACTGTCCTCACCACCCCCGTTTAAAATCCTTGCGTTTGCAAGAGAATCGCCACCCTCCTGTTTGTGGCGCCTGCACACGCCGCTTTTCTGTCTAAAAACCAAGGTTTCTTCCTCTGTGTTTTTTCCACTGCAAGGGGGGGGGCACCGATTCTCAGTGCCTATTTATGGGTGGGGTGGTCCAGAGCTGTGAGGTGGGCCCCAGTTCAGCTGCCGTGGAGTTTTTCATGGCAGTGGAAGCCACCGAAATAACAAATGGGGATTTCAAAAGAACCTCAAATTTGGCAATTTGTGAAATTCACGAAGCAAAGCCAATGCTGCAGGGTGACGCTGGGACAACAACATGGCAGACACGCTGCAGCACCTGGAGCTGTGAAGAACTCCTGGCTGCACCGGACTATTCTCCGTGCTAACAGTGGGGCATTTTTACCATGAAAAATCTGCCACATACTCGAAGGACTGCCTCACCCTGCATATATCTGTCGGGAAGCTCTGTTCTTCTCAGCAGATCTCCTTGTTAATCCCTTTCTTATCAAGGTTTGGTCAGCCTGTTTGATGAAGCCAGATTTTCTTAGCTGCTTTCCCTGAATAGGTGCAGTTTGACTGTAGTTTATTTACGTTTAACAACCAGTAAAACAACAATTCATAAAAGGCCGAATTCCAGATTATTTACAAATGAAAAGATCATAAAGTTAAAATATAAAGTGAAGCTTATTTTAACATTCTTCTATAGGAATTAAGGGTCTCCTGTCCACATGCTCTCCTGTATTTGTTTGCTAAAACACAAAAACGGGCTACATCACTAGAAACTCTCTGGTCCTGAACCAACAGCAAATAGTTCAATTTCTGTTCAGTGTCTTTTCCAGCCCATTCAGTCAAAATAGGCCCTAGGATTTCTTCTCTAAGCTTGTCATATAGAGGGCACTTAAGCAACTTGTGTTCAAGTGAATCGACTTCTTCCAAGCAGCAACCACAGAGCCTCTGTTCATAGGGGATTTTCTTGAATCTACCCTCTAAGACAGCAGATGGCAGAGTATTGCTTCAAGCCAATGAAAATATCCTCATTTGATCTTTACTCTCTAGAAAAAATAGATGAGGGGCTGGTTTCACCTAAAATCTAAAGGTTTCGGGAACCAGGTATTCCAGAGTGAGACTTAAATCAGATTGTCTCTCTATGTCATACACTCTTTGTCTGACAATCTCCCTGGCTTTCTCAAGCCCCTGATTTAAAAGAGTATTGGGAGAAAGTCCTATTTGCTGGATGGTTCTTAGAACAGCACTATGCCAACTTGATTGAAAATTGACTTGCACTATTGCAGGGAACAGTTCATGCAGGCTGAGAAGAGCTGCAAGCCATCTATTTATTATTGAAGTTATTTTAATTATGATATCTACCTTGATCATCCCAGCTTCTAATCTAATCCAAGCATCAGAGACACACTTGGTCAGTGTTTGTTTGTTTGTTTGTTTGTTTGTTTGTTTGTTTGTTTGTTTGTTTGTTTGTTTGTTTGTTTGTTTGTTTGTTTGTTTGTTTGTTTGTTTGTTTGACTCGCTCGCTCGCTCGCTCGCTCGCTCGCTCGCTCGCTCGCTCGCTCGCTCGCTCGCTCGCTCGCGCTCGCTCGCTCGGCTCGCTCGTTTCGCTCACTCGCTCGCTCGCTCACTCGCTCGCTCGCTCGATCGCTCGCTCACTGCTCGCTCAAGCTCGCTCCAGTTAGTTAGTTGTTATATTTCAAACTTTTAGACCACCCTCCCCTGAAGGGCTCAGGGCATTGAACAATACTCATAAAACTATAAAAACATAATAAATAACAATATAAAAACAGTATACATTATAATTCAGGTGGCGACAGTTCTCCACCCCCTTTCTGTACCCACGGAAGGCCTAGATGTTTCAGGGATCTACCAATCAACCCGGCTAGCCAAACACCTGGTGGAACAGTTCTGTTTTACAGGCCCTGCAGAAACTTTGTAGGTCTTGCAGGGCCCTGGTCTCTCTAGGGAGCCTGTTCCACCGTAAAAGCCATGGCCCTTGAAAAGGCCAGCTGGATGTCTTTCGGGCCAGGGACCTCCAGTAGATTCTTGTCCAAGGAGCTGAAGGATCTGATGGGGCAGTACAGGGGGATGTATACCTTGAACATGACCCAGAACTTGATGGGCAGCCAGTGAAGTTGGTACAGCACCGGTGTTATCCGGTCCCGACTAGATGTACCTAAAAGGAGCCTGGCTGCCACATGTGGTACAAGTTTCAGTTTTCAGATCACAGTCAAAGGCAGCTGCTGGGCACTTGCTGGGTCACCGTGCTGTGGGAGAGGCCAGGCAAGGGAACCCAGCTGGCACTGGCGCCCCCACGTGATGGCATGGCATGAGCCCAGGGACATAGTTACCCCACATCCCCATTAGTGGTACACCACTGATCTACAGCCATATGAACCAGGTATCTCCCACCCAGGGAGATTGCACAGCAATTCCCTTTCAAATGAATTCCCTTATAGAATCATGGATGTGTCAAACCAAAGTATTCATGTTTGCATGTAGGAAGGGAGGTGGTGGAGATGTTTCAACAGCAGATGGCCACAGATGTTTCATGGAATATTTTTATAAAATCACCACTGTAGCCAAGAATATTTATAAATGAATATTTTATGCATCTTTCACAAAGAAAAATATTTAGAGCAACTTAGAGCAATAAACGTGCATGACTTTGGTAAAATAATCTGATACACTAAGAAGTAATTAGATAGATGAATGCAAATTCAAATGGCTCTGTTAGAGGCATGATATATGAATATTAATAATGTGGCTGGCCATGAGAAAATAATATTTGAGTTTAACTGTGCATCAGCATAGGTTATAGACAATGTTAAATCCTACTTGATGGACTGGGCTAAAATAAGCCACTGTTTTCAGCAACATTACAGTAATTATCTAAGCCTTTTCTTCTTTGTGACATTCAGTAGCACATACTTACTTCCTTAAATATAGGGAAAATTATATTCAAATACCAATATTCCTTTATAATCACTATAGTGGAGCACTCAAATTATAATGATGGCATTATGATCCATCTCGGAAAGGGAAAACTGCTTCATAATGATAAATGGCACGACCTTCAGATCCTAGTAGTCAAGGAAGGGTCTGAACACAGGCACTCATACATTTATTCAGCATCCCTAAATGATATTATACAATTGATTTGGCTTTTATGGATCCTGATCTCTATGTTCCACTTACACACATCTATCAGAACTTGTTACTGCCATATCCAAAATATTTTCTTTGAGCTTTAAAAAAATATCTGGCTGAGATGTTTTCTTTTCATTCATAATTATATTGGAATTCAATAGCAGAGTTTGTTTTGAAACTACTGGTACGGATCCAAAGGCTCAGTCCCACTAACATTGGTAGGCTTCCACCAGCAGAATAGACCTCTTCCACTCAGAAAGAGTCCTTTGTAGCCAACAAAGGCTTCACTGCTGGCATAATGGAACTAGCCCATTTATGATAAAGGTTTTAAACCAGTCTTGTTTACACTGAAGAAGCTGATATACACCACATTTAACAGGAAGGCACTTACTTGCACCACCAGAATGGTTTTAGAAATATTGGTGGCATACTAATGTTAATACATGAGAACAAAATTACAAATATCAGCCACCAGTATGGTGAATATAGATATAGAAAAATGGGAGTTGCAATGAATTTCCCACAATTCCTTCCTTATACAAGGCAAACTAAATGTGACGACAGCCAACACTACCACAGCTACAACAACCAACACTATTTTAGAAGATAATTTAGAAATTTCAAAATTGCCATAAGGGTCCTATGCTACTGGGCTTGCAGCACAGCAGAAACAGACAGTCTTGTTTCTCGCTCCTGCCCCTTTTAAAAGGCCAAAAAAGCACCCTATGGCTGTTTCAGCTTGTGGCTGTTTCATGCCACTTTAAATGGCATGAGGGAAGCAAGTTGCCACTATGCCATGGTCCTGACAGAATCAAGCCCTTATGGAAATTTTAAAATTAAAATTTACACTAAAATTGCATCAGTGGCTGTCGTCATGTCTAGTTTAGCCCTAAAAATTAAACTCTACATTTAGTCTATGCTTCCTTTCACTACTCTATTCTCCATAGGATTGTCCATCTCTGTATTTATCTGTTTTATTTTTAAAGCAATTTTTCACATTTTCATTTAAAATTGCCAAAAAATCTGCTCTTAATAGTGGTGGTAATAGTTTTATGATGTCACTGTTTCAAGTGAATCAGTTGCACAATTGGCTTCTTCTGCAGACTTGCAGAAGTTGCCCTAAATGTAATGTGCAAAGGAAGATAGCTTTGTTTTTTTAACAAAAAACCACCCCAAAACCTAATATAATTTGTGTGTTTCCATGGATCCTCCAAGCTCGCATCTTATTCACCCACTTGAGAGCTCATGTAATTTACAGAAACTATAAGATTGCTCATTAAAGCTGTACAGTGACCTCAGGCTTATATTTTGAATGGAGAGTTGCTGAATATGGGACATGTATAGTCTTGTGTAATTGCTTTAAAACTTAAATCTATTTTATCATGTTTATCTCAACATGAAAGTGTAAATGTTCTAATAAAGGTTTAAATAAAAATTAAAAAAACAGCCAATATCTTGGCATTTTTGTTCACTTTTTGTAGCTTCCAGCATTTTCCAACCTATTTAGTCACTCTCTTCAATACCCTGCCACTGCTATCCTTTACCAAAATCCTAAGTAGTAAAAATTGCTAGGCAATGTGGCTCTAGTTTCATGTAGTTGCATCAAGTTTTCAGATAGCTATCTATAGACATTTTCATGCCATTGCATAGTCATTTATCAAGCACTGGATATGTCAATTTGCTTTTGCCATTCAGGGAAAAAGTTCCTTTGTTGCACTAGACAACTGCAAAAGCCTTTCAAAGACTTCATACAACTGAAAATCTCAGGGAACAATTTCGAAAATAGGTGTCATATCCACATAGCCTATGAAACACTTTCAGAAAAATGACTAGCACAAATCACTAAGCAAATTTGATACAGTAATGGTCAGAAACAAAGAAGAAGAAGAATGAAAGGAAAGTGGTAGATTTACTCATATAAAAATGAATATGACAGCAACTTTTCACACCATTTGGTACCAAGGTAAAACTGTATAATGGGAAAGCACAACACCCAAAATGGGGAAAAATTGTTTTTTTAATTAAAAAGTCCGACAATTTATAAAACCCAGAGTTCATTTGCTTACACTGCTTCTTTCAATTACATTTTATATACTTCCTCTACAATTCACCTTTCTTGCTGAGATTTGGTCAAGACCAGTAGGCAAAAGCCTTCAAATGTGCTTTCAACTTTATTTTCTATATTAGGCAATACAATGGTATATTTATATAATAATACTCTACTATCATTTTTTTAAGTGCCAAAGCCCTAGTTACCTAGGAGAAAGGATAGCCACTGTGTGGAAACCTGCTATGTGGAAACCCTATTGCTGCTGTGTGGTAGATGCCTAGTTTTCATGGAAATTTAGGCAACATCAAGGTTTTAAGTGTCTAGTCAACTATTCACTTTACACAAACATAACTCTTCAATATTTCACCAGTACACCAAACTGATGGTGATAGTGTACTTTAAAAGCCTTTATCGAAAGCCTGATAAGACATTTTCAATGTATAGTGTCATGAATAATTCAGAGTGGAGCTATTTAACAGACATGGATGAGAGAAAGTACCTTGGATTATTGTAACACTTTCTAGGAATGTGTATATAAAAACTGATCTAAACAAAAATGAAGAATACACCATGTGGATGGATTAATTTCTGGCCAAATTGTCCATATATACATTTTGTACAGAGACACATTTACAGTAGAGAATAAACACATTTTAAAATCTACATTTAAAACTACAATTGCCTGCCTGTGAACCCAACTCAAAGAGAGAAAATGAATCCCAAAGGGGAAAAAATATGGGTTAAATAAATCAACTCCTCATAAACAAGCACATTTTGCTTTCTGTTGAGTGCTTTCTCTGCATTCTACCCAAGTTACCTTGAAAGAAAGTTTTCAGAGTACTTTGTCTTCCAAACTGAGATGAGAATATTTTAGAGTGCATAGGTGCCATTTTATTTCTGTCATACTAAAAACGATGGCAAAAAAAGCTACTTGCTGCGGAACTTCAGCCTTCAGAGCTCTTGAAAGGCAAGAATCTGTATCTTCATCAGAGGCGGGCTACATTGGAAACAGGGGAATGGGGGTGCGCGTTGCACCGGGTGCGCGTCTGGAGGGGGTGCAAAAATTCAGGTTCGTTTCTGTGTGGGTTTTTTGTATTTTTAGTGTTTTTTCAGTTTTTAGGATGCAGGGGGCCCAATTTTAGGCTAGCAGCACCAAAATTTCAGGGATCTTTTGGGAGACTCCCCTGATGATACAATCCAACTTAGGTGAGATTTGGTTTAGGGGGTCCAAAGTTATGGACTCCCAAAGGGGGTGCCCCATCCCCCATTGTTTCCAATGGAAGGTAATAGGAGATGGGGCTACACCTTTGAGGTCCATAACGTTGGACCCCCTGAACCAAACTTCACCAAACCTGGGTGGTATCATCAGGAGAGTCTCCTAAAGATACCCTAAAATTTTGGTGCTGCTAGCTTAACAATTGCACCCCTGACAGCAGGCACCCCCCAAATTTTCCCAGATTCTCCTTTTAAATCCAACCCCTTCGGCATGGATTTAAAGGGAGAATCTGAGGTCCCCAGTTTAAACATTGAAAGTGATGCTGTTTCAGGGTGGGGGAGAATCCACCCCAAAACAGCATCACTTTCAATGTTGTTTTAACTGGGGACCCCAGATTCTCCCTTTTAAGGTGGATTTAAAAGAAGAATCTGGGCTCTCTAGTTTAAACACCATTGAAAGTGATGCTGTTTGGGGGTGGATTCCACCATCACAGCAGCTGTCCATGGGGGGGGCGCAAAACTCTAATTTTTGCACCGGACTCCATTTCCCCTAGATACGCCTCTGATCTTCATTGGGCCATGGAATGCTGTCGCAGTGAGTTAAATCCAAGTGCACTTGCAAAAACATGTCACATATACACAAATACACCTATACACAAATTCAAAAGAATGAAGTACTATGAAAAACATTTCAGAGTTGCTTCCCATATGGCCCTGATACGTGTGGAATATCACTTGGTGAGCAAAGTAACCACGTACATAGGAGTGATTGCATCATGAACACACATGAAACTGCCTTATACCAAATCAAATTATTGGTCTATCAAGGTCAGTATTCTAGGATCTCATATTTTGCACCACCTTGTAGCTGATCCATAGCTGGAAATGCCAGGGACTGAACCTGGGACATTTGATACGCAAAATAAACACTCTACTACTGAGACAGAACCCTACTTCTAACTGTTATACTTGCGATTTATTATGAAAGAGCAGTGGAAAGTAGTCTTGGCATGTGATGTAGGCTAGGCTGCATACACACACTAAATGAGAACAGCTACAGGTTTTGCCAGTTCTTAGTAATGCTCATACTATTACATTACATTGAAACATTGCACAACATACCATTCTAAGATTTCAACATGCACAAAAACGATTTACAAATCTGAACTAAAAAAAATCCAGAGCAAACACTGATGTGCTTCTGAATATGCTGAAGTACCAACAGAGATCTTAAGAGACCACAGCGCACACTTCAGGAATTTCGTTTACCTTCTTATTCTTCAGTGGCCTTTTTGCTCATCCTGTACAATGTATCTCAGCAAGTTCCTTCTATACCAAAGCCTTATTAACACAGTGGGATCTCTTTATAGCTGAAAACACAAAAGAAAGAGCAAAAGAAATACAAATAGCTTGAACTCATCCAAATACAATGAAAAGCTGAAGCGTGACTCTTTAGAATTGCTATATTCTTCCCAGACATTCAGAGGTCTTGCATTTATGCCAGCTTCAAATCTGTTCATTGTACTTACATCATTATGAGCAGCTACACATTGTTTTAAGGAGCAGAGTTTTGCTTATACTGATTTTACTCTGCTAAATGATATGTGCAATGGTATGTTCATGTAGACCTTTGAAATATATCCATATCACTCCCACATTTCAGCTATGTGAAAATATATAGTTACTTTTCCAACTGTGTGGAAATATATAGTAACTTTTCCAACTATGTGGAAATATATATTTACTTTTTCCTACTGTATGATTCTGAACTCTTTGTTTCCAACTTACATACTTTTTACAATTATATTTTATCTTACTTTATTCTTGTATTTCATGACTTTTGGAAGCTGATTGCTTTATTTGTACTAAGGTCTGGCATTTTACAAAGTCCCACAGAAGGGCCCACCACTATGCAGCAGGAGTGATCCCAACTTGCCTTCTCTTCTGGGCAGAGGCAGCAGCAGCAGCAGTAGTAGAATGATTAGGTTTGCGCACCCCTCCTCCCTCGACATGCAATGGTTCCTCTTTATACTCATCTTCTCATTCAGACAAGAAGACAGAAGCAGTATGGTAGACATACCCTTCTTTTTATACAGTTTTGACAGTTTTGGGGGTATGGCTTAGTGGAAGGAGGCAGGACTTATAGGAGCATGCATTTGGGGCATTGTAGAAGTTGGAAGGGGGAGTGTCTGATTTTGGGGATACGTATGTCAGTTTGTGTTGCATTTGATTGGCTGCTGATGTTTGAATGTGCTACTGTTTGTGGATTGTTACAAAATAAAATATAAATAAAATAACGTCAAACCATTCCTTGTAGACACCTCCCCTTCCCAATTTTGAAAAAGGACACCCTGTGTATCTTAGAATATGCTTGCTTGCTATCTGGGTGTGGCTGCACTCTATTACCCATCTGGGCATTATCCAGCTGTGAAGAGTCTAATCATTTTGCTACACATAAGAAGTCTTGTAACAAACGTGAATTCAGACAGACTGCATCCCGAAATACCATCAGCTTATCTACTCAGACCTCCCTCCTATGAATTTCCTGGTACATATAGATCTCTCTGTGTTAAAAACCTTAGCAGTTGAACAGCATTTTTAAACAGGAAATGGCTTGACAGTAGTTAACGCATTCTGGAAAGATAAAGGGAAAATGATGATAAGCAGCGGCTTGACGGGGGCCGCCATTGCGGATGGGTGGGCCCCGGCACAAGCCGCATTCGCCCTGGTATGAATGACCGTGTGGCCTCAGAGTCCGTCCTGTGCATGCACGGGGGCTGGACTCTGATTGGCTCCATGTTCCCGTGGAGCCGAAGGGCCGCATCATATACAGGCGCCAGCCAGTCCCTGTATATAAAGAGGGAGTCCACAGGGGTGAACTCAGTCTTGCCTGGTTGCCCAAAGAAGGACCCTCCCACCCATCCCTGTTTTCATGCTGTTTCCCAATGTTCAGTTTGTTTGCTGTTTGTTATGTCATAGCCAGCTGGCGCATTGTGCATGGGCATTGATTGGTTGGAAAGGGAGAACTGTGGGAGCTCTCCTGTTGGATTGCCTCCTTAAGAGGTAGGGGTGGAGCCAGCTAGAGGTCAGGATGTCCAGCAGGGGCTACCAGGCTTGCATCCTAGCAGCAGATAGGAACAGGCGCCAGGCAGGGGTCCATCGCTCAACTGGCATCCCCTGCTCCAATCTGGCCCTCCACTATCAATTCCTCCAGCAGGCGGGCTGAGGAATTTGCTTGGCTCTGGGGAACAGCACTCATGCTGCCCAGTTGCTCGGATCACCCGCCTATGCTGCACCATTTTGGTTCCTGTTTACTTCTTGTCAATAAATACATCTGGCTATGGCCAAAATATTTTACCCACAAAATAATTTGTTGCATGTTTATTGGGTCAAAAGGGAGGTTCCCAAATATGTCTTGGGTCAACAGGATCCCACCTCAGCCCACAAGGCTTTGTCCTAACCAGACCTGAGGTTTTCTAAACAGATAATACTGAAGGAATATTGCAACACACACACACCCTCAAACAAACTTTTGTGCTGTAATAATCTTAGCCCAAAGTGCGTGGACAGCTTTATTCCTTGAGATAAACTGTACTTTATCAGATTAGGAACAGAACTGAGAGGTTTTAAGATATTCCAATTTTAAGACACAAGTAACAAAAATTATTTTGCTTATAAAGCGTGTCTCAAAAAAATGGAGTGATATGGAAGGAGATGTGACTGCGGACTTAGTAGAAAGGCTTCTTTTGCTAGGATAAAATTTACTAGACAGCAACTTTTAATGAATTTAAAAAAAACTAAAGGGCAATTAATATCACATGAAGCAACATTTCATTTCAGTGGCAAAACTCTTTTCTAACACACAAAAGGGGCCAAGCAATGAATAGCATTTTTAAACATTTTGTAACTATCACCCATGGAAAGGGTGGAAAAACCCAAAACATCATAACATAAAAAGCTGTGGAGGCTCTGGGGAACTAGATTAGTCTGTGCACTCCAACACATGCCAGCTGGGTGACCTTGGGCAAGTCACAGCTCTTCAGAGCTCTCTCAGGGCCTTTCCCCACTTTTCCCTCGGCCGCCGTTGCTGCACGCAATTCCCAGCGCACGGTATCCCTGGCGCGCGCCCAGGAGTACCAACGACCATCAAAATGCGCCCTTTGCAAGAGCGCCAGGGATGCCTCGCGCTGAGGGGGCACGACAGCGGCAGCGTGGGGGCGGCTGCGCTGTCGCTGCCCCTCTCGTGGGGAGTGCCAGGGGACCCCGCGCTACTCTCCTCAAGTAGCGTGGGGCTTAAGGTAAGTGGGGAAAGGCCCTCAGTCCCACCCACTTCACAGGGTGTTTGTTGTGAGAGGAGAAGGGAAAGGAGATTGTAAGCCCCTTTGAGTCTCCTTACAGGAGAGAAAGGTGGGATATAAATCCAAACTGCTCCTCCTCCTCTTCCTTCTTCAGGTGAGCCCTAGAAAAGCCTGGCAAACTCCATCTCCTCCCCCAAAACCTTCCTTAATTTTTAAGAATCTGGCTACTGAACACGTGTGAGTAAAAATGCTTTAAATGTTACTTTCCAGATGGGAGCTGGAAAAAACTCAGAGAAAGCATAGCCCTGCTGAAGGCTCCCTTGCTGGCTGGAAGACCTAATCTCCTCTCTCCCCAGCATCATAGCCAGGTCCCTCCCCTTCAGTTGGTTTTCTGCTTGAGCAACCACTTTTTAAAGAGTTTGGTTGTAGAAGGACAGGGGGTGAAAGTGGGGAGAGAATACTGATGGGTAGACACTGGAGAGTGACTGTGGACAGTTTGTGTTTAACTGAGAGAGAAACAGTGTGTGAAAAAACTTAGAAGAGCATTCTGGGCTGTACTGTGAGGAAGGGCAGCTGCTTGTGCTAAATTTATAGTATTAGATGAAGTGTATAATTGTCAAAGAAATAGGGAGAAACACTGGAGAAATAGGGAGAAACAAGAAATAGGGAGAAACATTGAGAAACTAGAAATGGAGTCAAATTTAATTTTTAAGAAGCTGGCTACTGAACATGTGTGGGTAAAAAGGCTTTAAACATTACTCACCAGATGGGAGCTGTAGAAAACTCAGAGAAAGTATAGCCCGTCTAAAGGTTCACTTGCTAGCTGGAAGCAGGTTTTCTGCTTGACCAAGCACTTTTTAAAGAGTTTGGCTGCCTGCTTGTGAAAAGCATGTATGTGCATCGGGAAGGAGAAATTGGGATGCTGTTGGGTACTTTGCACTCTTGGATGAGAAACAACTTTTGTGGATGAGAGCAGTGTGTGCTTGTAAGAATTTAAAGTGTGGTGTGCGTGTTTCTTTAAAACAAGAGCTGAGTTGTAGAAAGATGGGGGTGAAAGCAGGGAGAGAATGCTGATGGGTTGACACTGGAGAGTGACTGTGGACAGTCAGTGTGAATACACATTCAGCTTTTTGTGGCTGAGAGCAGAGTATGCCTGTAAGAATTTAAAACAGCCTTTGTGTGTGTGTGTTTAAAATGAGAGGTGAGTTGTAGAAGGACAGGGAATGAAAGGAGGGGGAGAGAATGCTGATGAGAGTGGTTGTGGACAGCCTGTGCTGAACTGAGAGAGAATCAGTGAGTAAAAAAAACTTAGAACAGCATTGCGTGCACATGTTCGGATTCCACTTCCGTGATAAACCACACACACACACACTTAAATTCGTTGGAATAGAAACAGCCGCAGCTTGGTTTATTAATAAATAATGCATAACTCTTTTTTGGAAGCTGGGCAGGCATATCGGGGCATATCCTGGCCACCAGGCAGAGAACTGCTGAACCTGGTCACTGTCAGCTGACCCCTGGCTCTTCAGCGCACCGCTGAACCCGGCATGTCCCCCAATGGGGATCGGGACAGGATGTTACTAGATGCCACTTGGGCGCTTACCCATTTGTGACACCCCCTCCTGCCAGGGGTAGCGAGCTTGAAACAGGGCTTCCAGGCCTGCAGCAGCCTTGTGAGGAGGCCGGGGTGAGCTGGGCAATGGCTTAAATAGCCTGCCCGGCTCCCTTGTCATGTGACGGTTCCACCCCGTCACGTGACAACTTCAACCGGCCGAGGGGAAGACGAGCAGGTAAGTCCTGGGTGCACTTTTTCTGGGCTGTACTGCAAGGAAGGGTGGTTGCTTGTGCTAAACTCTAATATTAAATGAAGTGTAGAATTGCCAAAGAAATAGGGAGAAACATTGAAAAACTAGAAACAGAGTCAAATCCTAATAGGTTTTCAGAGATGTAAGGGAGTAAGAGGATGGATTGCTGCAGAGTGGATGTTACCTGCAGAAGTTGTTTGCTCAGTTGTATTTGTTGCCAATTGTTTCTTGAAACATTTAAGCGAAAGAACATATACAAATAAAATTTTATCTTGTTAAGTGTGTCCTGGAATCCCAGACTAGTTATTTCCTCAAGACCAGATAGCCCTTCAAAACTGCTTTAAAGCACAGACACGCTACTTCTAGAGAAATGATAAAATTCCTGGTGGTGGAGAAATATAGCTAGAGAAAGAAAGGATTAAATAAACATTATTTTGCTGCTAATATATGTATTGCTAAATAAATAAATAAATAAATATGCATACATACATACATACATACATACATACATACATACATACATACATACAAAGAGATTCTTCTTGAAATGGAGAAAGCTGCTTGTTTTCAGTGCCCCACATTTGTTCTGTGATTCTTGCTAAATACCTATACTGGCTGCCAAACTCCTGGCTGCCCACTTACTGAGGGGATCAGGGAAAGCAGTCTACCCAAGGGGATTAGAGAGATGGGGTTGTTTCCTTCTGCTCATACAGTTTAGTGGGCAGGGGAGCATTCATAATGTTCACTGGCCACCCTGATAACAAAGCGTTTATCTACCAGCAGACTCTGATAACACACCAGCTTCCAAGACTCAGAGCTAACACACAAACAGCATCACATTCAAATGCTGGCCACCTTCAATTGGAACAGCCCAAATCACAGCAGCCAAACCACAATGTATGTTATTTATATTATTTTATTTTGTAACAATCCACAAACAGTAGCACATTCAAACATTAGCAGCCAATCAAACGCAACACACACTGGCACACGTATTCCCAAAATCAGACACTCTCCCTTCCAACTTCTACAATGCCTGAAATACATGCTCCTATGGGTCCCGCCTCCTTCCACTAAGCCATACCCCCAAAACTGTCAAAATTTTGTAAAAAGAAGGGTATGACTACCATACTACTGACAGGCACTAGTTAATTCTGTCTGCAACTGCCCACTGTTTGGTGACATTTAAGAGTTAGAAGTGATAGATATTGGGAGCAGAAGCGACTTCCCAGAAAAAGTAGATGAGCAAGCACTCAGGCAAAAGAGTTAGAAGCATACTTAGGTAACAGTAGCAGTTACCATTCACTTGCCTGCCTCCCTGTATCCTGGCTGTGCCACATCTGAGAATACGAAGCTTGATCTTCACCCAATTTTTTTATGAATGTGCTTTTTTGCATGTATGCACAGATGCACACACAAACATACAGATTTAGCAGATGTTCTTAGGCATAAATTTTCAAAAGATTGTCTCCATTCAGAGAATCTTTTGGATATCATCCATCATGAAATTCTGCTACATTGCAGAAAATTATAAGGAATGTTTTGGGATGCATATGTAGGTTACTGACCAGGTCCATTCACCTCCTTGTTGCCTTGAGTGGATTAAGCATGCATCTCATAGCATATCCCAATTAAACCCCTGTAGCTACAAATTGCTGAGAAAATCTGTAGAAGTAGGCAAGCTGTCATTCAAGGAAGTTTTAACACTAATCAAAGGTCACTTACTCTCTCTTCCATTTGATACTTCCCAGACTTAATCCCTAACGTTTATTGGAAATAAGCTACCTCACAATGGTGCCAAAAGTACTGAGTATCAAATATGTATAATTAATTATATACAGCAGTTGCAATTCTAATATTGTATTACATAATTGTTTCAGAAATAAATATCAAATTATGTACTTTTATATAATAAATGAAGAAAAGCGGTAGATATATCATGTTTCCAGTATCATGTGGTAAATGCTGCAGATATATCACATTTCCAGTATCATGATCTGAATAAAACCACTAATTGATGGACAATTTTCAGAATAGTTAAGTGTGTTATTTCCACAGCCCAGCAAATATTTCCTGGAGCAGTAATAGCTTGGCCATGGTAACAATTAACATTGAACTAAGATGTGCAGAGAGATGAACTCTTAACCTATTGAGATAGTAGAACTAAAGGGTTCTTCCAATTATCTACAATTTAAAATGTCATTTATCCAGTAATGTTAATTATTTACACTGTTACTAAAATCTTACCAGTATGTGTCAAGGATTTCTTGTTCTCTTGAAATATTTAAACCCTTGGTGCACTCAGTGAGATTCATTACATGTTTATCATCAAAATTGCTGCTTAAATTTACCACAAAAATCAAGATTTATTTCAAATCATTTACGCTTTTGAAGAAATGAAAAAGAGAAAAGCAACCACTTATTTATTTCAAGATGACAGACTTCCTCACATATTTAACCATACTACATTTTAAAAAGCAGTGTCCTGGCTTTTTTTTCCCTGTGCAGCTTGGAAATTTCATTCAGAGATCAACCACGGTGGTGATGGGGGGGGGGGTGTTCCTATTTGTACATGGTTCACATGGCACGAGAAAGATTAAGGGCCAAGACTATTTTTCTCTTGGAAGAGAAGTTCTTAAATTTGAGTGGTCTGAGAAAGGCTACAGAATGGATTATACATTTTCTTGCAAGCACAACCTATGAGCAGAAAATACATGAATATGAAAATAGCAGAGTTATGGAAATCAATTCCTCACTCTTGGTTTCAATGCAAGACAAGTCCAAATGTTGTAAGAGCAGAGGTGGGATCCAGCAGGTTCTCACCAGTTCCCGAGAGTGGGTTACTAATTATTTGTGTGTGCCGAGAGGGGGTTACTAATTGGGTCCACTTTTCCATCTCCATGCCCTCGCCTCCCCCTCTCTTCTTCTTTCTCGTAGCCCAGAGCTTGCCGGCTAGTAAGAGGAGGGACCCTTTAACTACTGTTAGGTCCAGGGAACTCTTTACTTGCTTGGTAAGCTATTTATTTTGGCTCTCTGTTCATTTTATGATAAATTGTGATTTACCATGATGCTTGGCCAATTAAAAGGTAAGATTGAAATAAAACCAAATATTTATACAGATCATAACCCAATAGAAACAACATGGCATCCGATGAGGAAAGGTAGAAAGAAATGGATAAGATAACATCCTATTGCAAAAGGAATAGAAGATAACATCCTATTGCAAAAGGAAGTAGTTAAAATATAAAGAAGGTTGTTGTAAGAACAACTGTAGAAGAGGGGAATGAAGTAGTTTTGGGTCCCCATTTTGGAGGAAGAAAAGGTTTAAGTGAAGTAAATAACTAGTAAATATAGCTATACATAAGGAGGGAATAAAAGGCTTGGAGGGTGGGAAGGAGAAGAGGAAGTATGGAAAGGTTAGTATATTGGGACTGTCAGAAGAAAGGAAGAAGGAAGTAATGTAGAAAGGGTCATTTAGGGATACAGGTGTTTTGTGAGTTTCCCATTGTACAACTGGGCCTGACCCAGAAGTCACCACCACACAGTTCAGCCATAGTGCTCCCAGGAACAGGACTGAAGAAGGGAAAGCTGAAGACAGGTGGGAAATAAAATAAGGTTGGCTGGTAGGGGAGAATGAAACAGGAAAAGGGGAGAAGCTACTGTGGTTTTCAGGAAAGGGAGACCAGGAATCATGAGAAGGGGAAAACTAGTCACCCCCAGATAGTCCTAAGGGTCCTCCTCTAGTTCCAAATTAATCCTATCTCATTATAAGGAGCAGCTAGAAACAAACTATACAGAAATTTATTGCTCTGCTTTTAGAGATTTACAGCCTTTGAAGTAAAGAAAGAGCAACACTTTGAGTCATATTTTGAAGCATACTGAAGAAGTAATATGCAACATAAAACCTGATGCATAAAACACTACAGAATTAGTTAGGACTGGCATTGCCTACAGGTTATTTTACCTAAGGAAGAAAGGCTTATTATCTTACAAGGTCTTCCCTTTAATTTCGTTTCCATCAACACAGTATATGAAGTGTCAATAGAGTGCAAGGATAAGGCCACTATTTTGACTTGCCTTATAAGCTGTAGACATATGCTCAGTACAAGTCCTTGAAAGGACAATAAACCTGTTTTCAAAGTAGACTATAGTCAAGCTGATGGATATATACTTTAGGTGGACAACAGGATAGTATACTTTCTCAAAATAATATATATGTGTAAAATACATATGCAACATAAAATATACCGTTGCAGTCAAGGCATAGAAACAGCCAGCTTCTGAATCTGATGGGAAAATTTCCCAACTGTACAAGTGTATTTGTGTATTTATTGAATAAACCTGCTGCTTTGGGAACAGCAAGGCCTTTTTTATGCACAGACTTTTAAAGGTGTGTACCCATGTTAAAGGTGTATTCAATCCCATAATTTTACCTTGGTGTTTGTCTCCCCTTCTCAAAACTTTTTTTCTGGACACAATAATTTTTTTTTACTTTTTCCATGTCTGCACTGCAGTGATGCTACATACTTCACTGATTCAATAATCTATAAAAATGGGGAAGAGGGAGGGAAAGGAAATAGACAAAAAGGGGGAAAATAAGAGAAGGAGAGGAGTGTGGCTGGGCACCTTGACCAAAGAACAGTATAGTACACTCCTTCTATCTGGGATGGTCATCCTCTTCCACTGAGCATGCAGCTTTGGGAGGGAGACACATGGAGCAGTGAAGGAGGTAAGGAATACCTACCTAGCCAGCCAGATCAGCTGAATCAACCCTAGCGGTCAATGGGGTGACAGATGTTGGGGACCAAAAAATATGGCAGAACAAATGCTGAAAGGGAGGTCTGGTGACCACTCAGGAGTTGTGAAAAATGGCCTGCTGCTTTGGCAGGAAAGAAACAATGTTTCAGTATGATTGTACTGTGAGGGATACCAGTTTGGAAACATTTCAGCAAGAAACATTGCTGTAAAAATATTTTTAGAAACAATGGAGTGGGGGAGTGGCTGGAAATGTTTCCACATCCAAGCAGGGGGAAAAAATGCAGAACTCCATGGAGGAAATGTTTTATTATCATCCTGAAAACACTGTGAGTGACTTGTGTGGAAAAGGCCCATGGCTCTCAATGAAGCTCATGCCATCTAGCTTTAAATGCTTCAAAGTTCTCAGCCTTTAAGTGTATCTGAGGGGGGCATGTAACATTAAAGTCTGGGTTATTACAGTGTTTTATAACTTACAGGAGAGAGATAAATTTGGCCTTGGGATCACATCTGAATCATGGCTTTTCTGGTGGCCATTTCTGGCATAAAGAAAGAAAGCAAAAATATGGAAGTTCAAGAATTAAAAATAGATTTTGTTAAAGAAAAAAACTTTTTTTCCTTTCCCTTCCTGCCCCACTAACCCCCAGATACAAAAATGAGACATTTCAGGGGAGGGGGGGATCTGGTTTCCTTTTTGAATGAGTGACATGCTTAAGATGTAGTTTACTCACTCAAAATTGCTCCCTCTTCTCTCTACTCTTCGAAATACATTAGAAAATGAATGAATATGAAAACATTGTTAATGTAATATGAAATGTGAATGGTCACTAATTTAACTAAAAAAGCAATGTGCATTAGGAAACCTTCATCATTCCAAACGGCTGTATTTTATCTGCAGTCCCAAGTGGTAATTTCTTCAGTCATTTCTATAATTATTGTTTTTAGATGTTTTGCATCCCATTTTTATGATAGAATTGGTCAAATTATTCTGGTCTGGTCCTTTTTAGTTTGGGGAATTAGTGGGAAAACAAACACAGATTTTCAAGGAACCTAGAATATAAAGAGAAGTGATCAATAGAAGGGAATAATGGAGGGCATTGAATGAAGTGCGATATTTACCATCTAGAAGTAAAGAGATCCAAGGATATGACAGAAAGCATCAGCATTGCTCATGTATACAAGGAGGACACCCAAGCACAAATAGCCATGGATTTGCAGGGGTGGGGGGTGGGAGCTATTTATAGGAAAAATTAACTCTCTGGCAATGATAATGATAAGAGCTACTTTCCAGAAACAACGCAGAAACAAGACAGGAACAATGGTATGGAAAAAGGCTTGACTCAGGCCCTTTCCGCATGGGCCAAAAACAGCCCCCTAAGGGCAGCAAAAATGCCGTCCCTAGGGAGCTGTTCGGATGGGGGGCACTGCTGCATCGCAGCAGCGCCACCCTCACTCCCCCCCAGTGGTGCGAAGCCGCTGTTTCCCAACCTTGCTTCCCGAGCGAGGTTTTCCAGAAACAACGGCTTCCAACTGGAAGGAGCCATGTCCCCCGCACCATCCCTGCAAGCTTACCTCGTCTCCTGGCTTCCAGCTCGTTGCAGAGGCCAGGGGACATGCCCCCGGGCCTGTGACTCTAGAGCCAGCGCTCCAGCCAGTGGGGGTGTGTCCCCTGGCCTCTGCGACGAGCCGGAGGCCGGGAACGAGGTAAGCTTGCAGGGACAGCGCAGCCTGTGTGAAGGCTGCACCGCTGCCTGCCGCCTTCCCAGGACCGTCCATGCAAACAGTCCCGGGGGGTGCGTTGGCGTCTTTTACGCCAATGCACCCCCGCACCGTTGCAGTGCAAAAAGGGCCTCAGTTAAAACCTGGGAATGTCAAACTTCTGATTGGGCTGCATTGATGATATTAGGACCAGAGGCATTCTAAGTCAGAATGAGTCTGGAATGTATTAACAAAGAAACTCCAGAGTCTGGAATGTTAAACAAAGAAACAAAGAATGTTAAACAAAGAAATTCCAGAATGTTAAACAAAGAAACTTAAATAAAGAATGTTAAACAAAGAAACTCCAATTGATGGTTCTTTAATAGTTGGACAGGAGGTTTAAGATTAAATTAACGTTTGGGGTTCACTGATAATCGCTATGGAACATCTGCATATTCTTTGTGAGGTTGAGGACAGTTACGCCTGCTCAGAGCTGCACTGTTGTTATCCAGAGTTGCTGAGCCTTCAGAGAAGGCACTGTCAACCGTTATATGCATACTTGATTTGAGAGAAGGAAAGCATGAGTCAGACAAACTCAGTATCAAAGTTCATGAATTAAGGCAGGCTTCCATCTTGATCTGGACTGTGTATGATACCAAGACACAAATGGTAGGACATTTTAAAAAATGCCCCCCTATGGACCTGCATGCCAACAATAGGGAACAACTACCACACATTTATTATCAAAGGTTAATACACTGCAGAGTTTTGAAGCATTTTATTGCTACAACAAAATGTATGTTGTTTAGTACACAGTTTTCCCACTGCCCATCAAGAGGAAGCACAAAGAAGATAAGAAATGTTTCCTAATTTATCTTCCAAATACAATTACAATAGGGAAGTCACTAATCAGTTTTACTATATGTTCACCACTGAAACAGTAATTATATGGGAATAAAACATATAGAAAGATCAAAGTGCTGACAAAGAGAAATATACAACTTGTTAGGGACTACCAATCAGGTCACTGAAGCGACACTTGCTTTGGACTTTGGCAGTCTTCCAGTAACTCTTGATTCTGTAGCTTGAAAGACCATTTCTGGCATTTAATGAAAGCTTTCTTTCAGGAATAGATGTAGAATCTCCAGAAATTTGGGAAGCGCAGGAAACATTTTTATGGAACTGTTTCTCTTCAACAATTGCTAGAGTTTTTATGTTTTGCGTACCAAAACATGAGAACATTCATATCTTTAAAATATTTTTGACCTCCTTCTTACATCTATCATAAATCTCTTCCAATCCATATACTAGTCTCTATATGCCCACATAAGATCAATCACTAACACCATTTACATTAACAAATACAAAATCTTTTGACTGCTTATGTATTAAGATTTTGGGTTCTCATTATTAATCTAATTTTACTTTCTCTATATAATTAGCAGGCATTTTAATGTTACATTATGATAATATTACCATTACAGCTAAATTGCACTAACTATAATATTTATATACTTTTTTTAAAAAAAGGTCCATGTGGTCTAATGCTTGCTATTTGTACTATCTTTGAAATAATGTTATTTAATTCTGTGGTAAACTGAGGTCTTTGAATGTACCAAAATTTATAAAATCAGCATGGAACTATTTTGGAGCTATTATTTTGGTGAACCAAATGAAACACAACCGTATGCCATGAACTTTTTCCACTGGACTTTATGAAAACTTGCAGTATAAAACTGGATGGATAAAGAAAGTCTAAATCATATTTTCTATTGAAAATACTAATAGAAAAAAATTGCTCAGAGATCCTAAGCACTTTAAAATATACAATTTCCAGAAATTCTAGTAGTCTTAGTAAAATCATAAAAGCTTTCATCAATCTCTATTGTTCATGTCTACCATAGAATCAGCTGCTTTCCATGCAGCTGCAGCATTTACTTGTATTCCTGGCTTATATTATTGCAATAATTTCTTCATACCATACAAGCCAACATCCAGTGTATATAACATTAAAAATTAGACATCTAAATCTTCCAGTGTTTCATATACTATGAAGCAGTGGTCAAGAAGGTAATTTTTCTATTGAAAGGTCACTAAGAACAGGAAGAAGTAAAAAAAATGAACTTGTAGACATCAACCAATTAAGTTAGCTACAGTTCCCCAACTGTCATGACCTCCTTTGCCCATCTCAGGGAGTCACCAGGAAAGGATCAGATGGAATCAAGGAGGGCCCAGGATTGCAGATGTATCTGCTGGCAATGTTCCAGCAGAGCTACAGCCCACCTACAAGGGAGACCTCTCCACAAGCTACAGCCCACCTACAAGGGAAACCTTGTCGCAAGCCACTGAAATATCCACTAGGCTTCTGCCAGGTAAGGCCCACAGCTCCTCAGGGGATGTTCTCACTCGGCAGGAACAATAGTGGTAGAAGGCCTGGGCTGAGGTTGCCCAAAGGAGGTGAAGTGTTCAACTTGCTGCATGCAACCCCATCCCGGGCAGTGAGAACAATACAGCTGCAAGAGCTTAAAACTTTCTACCAGTGCAGCTGTCATGGGCCAGTCCCTGGGGTTGCTGAATCAGACAAAGAGCCTGTGGAAGTTGTAAATCCGGAGCTGGGTCCTCAAGAGGAGACTCAAGTGGCAGAGATAACCCCAGCCCCCTTCCCCCCAGCTAAGGAGTTGTCAACAACAGAGCTAGATACCTTGCAGCTGGGGTAGCTGTCAGCAGACCCAGGTGGGCTGATTGATGAGCAAGCTGAGAGGCAGAAATGCAGACTTGAACTGGCATCAAAAAGGCAAATTGCCAGAATACCTTTGTGCTAAGGCAAGAGACTCAAGTCCTCCATATGAGCAACAGACTCTCATCTCAGCCAGATTTGTTTCCTCACACCAACATTCCTGCTGGGTGATGTTGGGCTAGTGACGTCACAGTTCTTCAGACCTCTCTCAGCCCCACCTGTGTCACAAGGTGTCTGTTGTGGGAAAAGGAAGAGAAAGGAGTTCGGAAGCGGCTTTGAGACTGCTTACAGGAGAGGAAGGCAAGGTATAAATCCAAATTCCTCCTCCTACTCCTCTGCTACTACAACTACTTTAATATATCTGTAAATATTAAATGAACATTTGATCAAAACATCAGTCTGATGGCTAGATTGTCTGCAGAGTTTAGGTGTAAGAAATGCAGTCAAGTATTCTACCAACCTTTCATAAATTAATATGAGGTTCAGTAGTGTTGCTCCTGTGACTTCTTGCAATCAAAGTTGGTGCTGTAATGCAATTTAATACAAATTTTGTCTTTACAACATTACTTTTTTTGTACTACATTATTCTCTGCCGCATTACTACTACTGAAGAGGAATCTTAAGCACATTTCCTCAGAAATAAGCCTCACTGAGAGCAATGGAATCTATCACTTAGGAAGTAGAGTAGGAACATTTATACAGTCAATACAACAGTCTTTGAGTGCTTGTAAACAGCCACTGAACAGCTTGAATTCATTTTAAAGGAATTTGCACACTAGCACAAAGCAAATCGTGTACACTAGCACTAAGCAAGCCCCATGGAGATTGGTGTTAGCAAGTCTTTTTCACAGGGGTGTCATACTCATAAGTCACCATTACCATACAAAATCTTGAGCCAAGTCAGAGTCATACTTTCCTAGGATAATGGGAAATCACCTGGATTTCAGAAAGGGAATGTAGCAGCCAGTTAAGCAAGGATGGAGTAGCTTTCTGCCCAACTTTTGTATTCACAAGGGTGGGCTTATTCAGCTGTAGTGTCATATCTCTAAGTGAAGTGCGTGTGCACAATCCACTATGATATTTTAATCTGTTTTATGAAGATGACAGGTATGCACTATAGATTTCAGACATCCCAAAGGTCCTACTAGATACTCCACTACTGAATTCTTGGTAAGACTGATGATTGTTCTTGACCTCAGCCATTACAGAGGTAAAACAGTATGTATCTGGCTGTAAGATTATCAAAATGGCATCTCACACAACATTAGATGTGACACACAATAACTGTGTGATCAGTTATCATTTTTATTATTTATTTACTATATTTTTACCCCATCCTTTCTCCAAGGACTCAGGTCAGCATACATCATTTTCCACTCCTGTATTTTATCCTTACAACAACCCTGTCAAGTGGGTTTTGATGAGAGGAAATTACTAACCTAGGGTCACCTAGCAAAGTTCATGGCAAAAACAAAGTATATAAACCTGGGCTTCCCAGATCCTAGTTTATCACTTGATGCACTGTGCCCCATTGTTTTACCATGGACAGAGCAATGTCTCTTGACACAGAATGACAGTCTATTGGCTTTAGAATCTTTGGTTCATGACATTTCCATGTGATTATTCCCAAAAATGGCATTCACAGAAATGAACACTTTTCCATTTATAAAATAAAATATCTAAAAGAGTGAGCCATCAAACAATAATGCTGCTTTTAACATTAGCTCTAAAAAACTACAAGAAATTATCACTTAATGACTGAAAAGCATATATATTAATTTTGAAAACCCATCACACTTCATTCTTATTCATATATAAGAAAGTGTAAATTAAGGTTTCCATTTTTTGAATAACAAATAACCTAAATTTTTACACAATGACAACACTACAGACACAACAAAAACTGAGGTTTCATTGAAAATGTTTGCAACAAGCCAAAGTGCCACAAAAAATATGCCACAGTGAAAACAAAAAATAAATACCAGACATAACTTTTCCTATTGTATACTGTGGCTTCAGTGTATCAGTATTAGAAGTCATCTTATAATTTTCAAAAGGGGGGGTAGTGACTGCTTCCAACTATTACTACTACACTCAGGTAGTTAGTTCCACTTGTTCTAAAACTGATTGCATGGGCAGTTCCTTCACTTAAAAAAAAGATTCTCACCTCTCTGGTAAAGAATTGTCCCATCAATTGGTAATTAACAACTGCTAAATGTTCTGCAAGCAAGCAAGGTGTCATTCAAGAAACATATCACAAAGTGTTGACAGAACCAACATATAGCCAAATGCCATAAAATGAACATGCTTTCTTTCCTCTACAAACCAGACCTATATAGATTGTCCAGTTGGGGTGCCTATCATATTGGACAAAAAGTTGCAGCTGCAGAGGTAGTAGAGAGACAGAATGAATTTTTTACTGTGGGCCAAGTTCACTAATTCACAAAAATTAAACATGGAAAAGGGGAGGGGGATAACTCCACCCATGTGCATCACCCTCAGCAACTTCGAGGAAGGGCGAGATTATTTCAGTGGAAGGCTGCCTGGCATAATCTTCCAACTGCTATCTGTTCTAGTACACCCAAACAGGAACAGGTTAGGTAGTAAAACTAATCCTGATTTGTGCCACTTCAAATTGCACAAGGATTGCATGAGTCAAAAAGTTTCCCAAACATTACGAAAGTACTGAATCAAACTCTTCCTGATATTTAATAATATATGTACAGGGATGTGTATGTATGGAGAAGTGTTCAGCTACATGATACACCATCTAAAGGAATAGTAACTCACTTCTAGAACTCTTGAGTCTCAGTTCTCAGAAAATCTTTCTCCTGATTCCTGGAAAAGCTGTGGAAGAGACCAGCTGTACCATACTCACTGTTCGTAGTTAGATAATTGGCTATCTAATTGGTTTTGAGGTATAAAAGATGGCTTATTTCAAATAGATCTGTTCAGCAATGGTAATGGCACAATACTGATATACCTATGATAATATGAAAATATAGAAGGTTTGAATATCACAAACCTCTCTCCAGATAAAAACAGCAATTTGGAATTGCTGTGAAGAGTCTTATATTGTCATTAGACATTCATCTCTTAACTCAAAGTGACTAATATGATACACAAGGAAGATTCCAACTTTCAAGGTGGAATTTCTTTTCATAGTCTGAAGTGCTGTGTGAAGATGAAGAGCTTTCATCTCTTTTCACCAATAATATTGGAGCCATTACATGTTACAGACCAGTTAACCCATGTTCAAGCAGCTCCAAGGGTAAAGCACTAAAGAGACAATAAATTCTGCAAACAACAAGCAGTCCTTGGAAGTACACTGTGGTCTGTCATTGGCACAGGCCAAAGATTAAAGTTGAACAGGAATTCAACTGGGGCAATATTATGAAGGAGATTTTGAGCATGTTCTTCTGTGGGGTGAATGACTATTTTATTTGGGCATAAATGTAGCACAAAATGTATTATTGTGGATAGAAGGATAGTTACACTTTGTTTCCTAAAACTTACATACTGGTGACATAAGCCACAAGACACATTGGTTCCACAACAATTCCAGACATTGTGAGTCACGATCCAACTAAAATAAGCATTCTGTCTTAAGGCTGTAGTGCTAACAATATGGACTAGAACAGGGGTAGGGAACCTGCGGCTCGAGAGCCGCATGCGGCTCTTCTGCCCTTGCACTGCGGCTCCATGAGCCGAGCCACTGGCCCCATCCGCGCCACGCTGCGGGCTTCCCCTCTTGCGTGCCCCGTTGGAGTGGGGCAGGCGCTTTCCCGGTGGCCGGCAAGGCCGAGCCGCTGGCCCCATCCTTGCCCGCCCTGCAGGCAGCGGGGCGAACGCATCCATGCGCTTCTCAGAATGAGCGGAGTAAAAGGTAAAAAACCCCAATATATACAGTGTTATCTTTATTTTAAATGTCAAAAATTATTTGCGGCTCCAAGTGTTTTCTTTTCCTATGGAAAACGGGTCCAGATGGCTCTTTGAGTGTTAAAGGTTCCCTACCCCTGGACTAGAAAGTAAGGCCTACTTTCAGTTTAGTGTAATTAAAATTAGAATGCAAGACTAGCCTCACACATTCAATAAGGCATTTTTTCCATGTGGACTGATTTTCACTAACAGTGAAGATTAGGAATGCAGGTCCAATCAAATGTTTGGAGTGTTCAGCCCAAAGCAAACAGCTTATATTTCATTATTAGATTTCCATTCCCTTAACATAGCTTCATTCTTCATTATTCAAAGTAGTAAAATCATAATTACATATTAAGCAGTAGGAAACCAAATATTTTGCAATATTTAAGTAACTCAATCACTTGTGTTGGCAGAAACTGCAGAATAGCACAATGTGTAGCTCAATTGATATTCCTTTAAGAGGTTAAATTCATTGTGGGTATAGGACTTTCCTTCTCTGTAATTATTGCTATTGAGACTGCAAATATTGTATTAAAGCAATAATCCCCAACAGGGAGGGATTACCTTGGAAATTAATGACATGAGGAACCAAAAACCCTTAGTAGATCATTGACAGGAAGGGGAAAACTATTACAATGAAGTTTAAAATGACAATTTAGCTTTCACAAGTATTAGATGCTATGTTTATAATTATATAGAGGGTATCATGAGTGGCTTACAATACAAAATTAGAACATTCATTATTATTAAACTGATTGTTCATAGTAATGTACTGGGCAAAACTTCCCAAGATCTTCAGTCCTGTAAAATCTAAATATCTTTCCACAAGATATCTTCTTCTTAACTAACTGAAAGAAAGGTTAACACTCATTGTTAAAAGCAAAAACTTTATTTAATGAAACATTTGCTAATTAATGTGGGGATCTGCATAGGAATACATCAGAACTAAAATGGATAAAAAATGAATAAATGTCATATATGTGGGGCCAGGGCCGCTCTCTGGTCCTACACAGCTGAGTTAGTTTTAAGAAAAACTTAAAATTTGAAATAAAGCAAAAGACATCTGACATTAGAAAACAAACAGACAGTTTTACTTAGCAGACTATAGATCAGTTTACAGAATGTGAACTCTCCTGAGGGAGGGACACGCCCTTGGTGCCCTCGAGTGATAGACACAGAATTTAGATCGTTACAGGAGGTTGACCTCTCCTGGGTGGCTCTCGAAAGAGTCACGCCCAGTATAGGAAAACCTTAGTTTTTAAAGTTACAGAATACAAACGTCACATAGAACTGAGAACTGAGACATTATATATTTAGAACTTGGGGACTTGCTATTACCAGTGAGAAAAAGACATAGTGCAGAGGTCCAGATGGTTAAACGGATTTCATGGGATAAGACTCGAGTTCCACGTATTACAATTCATATACCTTAAAAATCTAATTGGTCAGAACTGGTCACATGAAGGCAGCCTATATTCCTACGTATTCAAACTCTACATGCTGTTAGTTTATGGCCTCTATGCATATACAAAGAACTGCCATAAAAGCTAGCTCACTGTCTTCAAGAAAAACCAGTTTTGCTAGGTTTCTCCCAGAGAGAGCTATCCCTAGGCTATGCAGCATTCCATTGGATCATAAAACTTACTTTTCCCAGCATGAAATGTTTCTAACAATTCCCCAGTTTGAAATGTTAAAACATGATTCTAAGAATTGTACAATGATTCTAAGAATTATAGTAAAATACTAATACATGTGAATGTGAATCACTCATTTATCATTTATGTGTTCATTTAACTATATAGAAAAACACTTTGTTGATTTAACTAATCACATTCATTTCTAACCCAAAAACCAAATAATAAAATGCATTTGTCTTCTGTCACGTAGTAGCCTGTAGTTACAAGATACTAAAGATGTTATCTTGCTTGTTTGCATAGTCACTAGCAAGCTGCTGGTAACATGCCTTTTTGACCTATTGCAAAAATGCAGGCTTGCTGGTCACTTACACAGAAGCTCCCATTTTGATTCTTTGCAAATCCTTGGTTCTATAACTTAATCAAATACAAATTTATACACATTCTGGCCCGTCTCCACATATACTATCAGAATGTGAGAAGACTCATATTTAAAACTGACATACTGACATTTATTTCAAGCGAAAACTGTCATCTTAGGTTGACTATGGAACATATTGTTATAAAAAGGGTCCCTAGTAGATTTTATCTGAACACAGTAGATTCACAACCTAGGATACACACACTGGCAGAGAACCACCTTTTTTTCATCATTTTTGGCATATTACAGATGGAAAACAGAGCAGACGTACGCGTGCAGTTTACACAACCATGAGTCCCTCAACTTTATAATTACTACAATTTATTTTAAAACTATTTTTATAACTAAGAAAGAATAAGCCTAAACATATTGAATAATATACACATCACCACCAAATCTCAACATAATGAAAAATATTTACATAAAAATATTAGAGCATCATCTTCCATGAAACTGATCTGTCAGTATGATAAAAAGCACACTTGAAAACACTAATTCAAAATTATCTTGCACCCTAGACATACTACATGGAGGGTATGCAAATTTGTACAGGAATATGTGTACAGTTTAATGCACATATAGTACTATATCCAGTTATTTCAAAATACATAGCAATTACGAGGCATGATGCAATTATTTGCTAAGACTAAATTCAGAAATCACTATCTGAAATGCAAACACCAATGACAACCCAGAAAAATAAAAATAAAAATTGGGTTTCCATATTATTTAGGTTGACAATACATGCTTCTTTCCAACCAGAAATAGACTCTGCTTATTTATTTTGAACAGGCAAATGTTATTTCACCCACCTTAGACCAGCTGGGGTTTTTTCCCTTTGAAATAAATAACATTGAAGAACACACTTAGGAGGGGGTAAATATCCAGATAAATAGCAACATGGTAGCATTATTTCTATTTTTGCCAGCAACATGAATATAATAAACATACTTTGTTCAATCACATGATAGTGTGCTAGCATTATTGTACCTATCCCTTATTCTCTTTTACTTTTTCCAGACTTTTACCTCACAGGTCCACTTCACTGAAGAGGCTAAATGAAGAACTATTATAGAAAATCAGTCTTTAAAATTCCAGTCAGCAACTGCATTAGAAGATGTACTGGTTACATGTATATAATCTTGACTTTATATGAATCAAACATAACTGAGCAAATGATAACCAACTTGTAGCAACTAGTCACTCAACAGCTTACACAATGAGTTAGACAGCAGTCAGCTTAACCACGGCACAAAAAAAATCTCCATGTTTATCACGGGGAAGTCAATTTACTCTGTTGCCAGGGTACATTATATATTTAGAACTTGGGGACTTGCTATTACCAGTGAGAAAAAGACATAGTGCAGAGGTCCAGATGGTTAAACGGATTTCATGGGATAAGACTCGAGTTCATGCTGTTACTGTGCTCTGAGAGAAACCAGGATATAAAAAGTGATGATTGTTACCCCACTGGTGGAAGCGCTTGAGTTCTGAGTTGCATTGTCACTCAGACCTTTATTCATTGCTAGTACCTTCAATTATGCATCTTTTATAAATTGTAAGGGCCAAGAAATGTCAACTAATCAGAACCAATTCACGCTTCTGTTTTCAGACACAAATATACTACTCATGCCAAGAAATGCAGTGCTGGCTTCAGCCTGTTTTACATCTACAATGAAAAAGTCAAGAAACTAGAGTCAAGAGAACATCTTCCATGCTGCATTCTTTCAAGAAGAGACACAGAAAGGTTAAAGGCAGAAACAAGGCACACCCTCTTTACTTCAATGTCTCATACAGCATTATCTGCAGAAAAACATAGATACTAAAATATATGAAAGGCACAGCAAGTACTGCAGTTCCATAAACAGTTACTATAACAGAAGCTGCCTGATGCAGTGTTTGAAATAACTGATTACATAATCCTGGGAGACACTGCTGTTTAACAATGTTAGCTGAACAGACTGACTTAATACTGAGGCTTACAATACAATCCTAAGGAGAGTTAATTTTAATGAACTTAGACTGGAGTAACTCTGAATAGGATTGCACTGTAAATCTTCTATTTCATCAGGGCACTGACCCTTGTACCAAATGATGAAAGGAAAAGAAAGTGAAAAATGTAGAGTTGTCTTTTTCTCCCCTAAGAGAAAAAGATTACAGTTCTTCCATTCATTACCAAATACTTATTCCCAGCTTGGAGTAGTAGTTAAGAGTGGTGGACTCTAATCTGGAAAACGGTTTTATTCCCCATTCCTCCACATGAGCAGCACACTCTTATCTGGTGAACTGGATTTGTTTCCCTACTCCTACACATGAAGCTTGCTGGGTGATCTTGGGCTAGTTACAGTTCTCTCAAAATTCTTTCAGCCCCACCTATCTCACAAGATGTCCGTTGTGGAGAGAGGAAGAGAAGGAGTTTGTAAGCAACTCTGAGACCCTTTACAGGAGAAAAAGGTGGCATATAAATCCAAATTCTTTCTCCTTCTTTGGTCATTACACTATTTGCTGGCTAGCAATTCAATGGCTGCTTAGACTTTCTTCAATCTGGTTTTTAAGCTTGATGACCTTCTAGTATCATTGGTGGTTACTTACCACTTTTACTAGTAAGTAGGGGCGTTCCACCCAGGGGAACATATGGGGGCAAATATCTCCATTTAGTCACACGGGGCAGAAAATTGCACCCCATCCCTGCCCAGCTTTTGTCTCACTGGCTCTCGAGGCACGATCCAGCAGGCAAGGAGGCAGCGCTGCCGCCACTCCCCTCCCCGGCCGGGCGAGTCACTTGTGGAGCCAGGAAAGGGCAGCCAGGTGTTCCCAGGCCAGGGTTAGTTGTCTAGGCCTGGAGTGGTGGGGCTCCCTCCCAGGGCCATGGCTCAAGGGCAGGGTGTAACAAACTTGCCCCACCCTGAAGGGCTGGTATGAAGCAGGCCTGCTTAAAGAGGCCTGGGTGACAGTAAAAGTAGGCAGCAGGCCCTAATTTAAATAAAAGCAAGGTGATTGGTCGATGGAAGGCACTGTTGCCCCTGGCCAATGTAAGGGGGCGCTAAAATGCTGCGAGATAAACAGCACACTCTAGGTAGAGAGGGTTTGGTGTGTGTGAGTGAGGGAGGATATAATGCCTGAAACTCACAGGGCCAGGACTGTGTGTGTGTGAAACAGTGGGTAGTGGAAGAAATAAGGTCAAGGGTGTGTCTGTGAGGAAAAGTAAAGTATATTAAAGCCAAGTCGTTTCTGAGAGACATCTGCATGTGTCTGAGTGTGTGTTAAGTGTGTGAAACCTAAGAAATAACAACTGAAGCTCTGTAACTTTTAAGTGAAAAGAACCTCTCTGAAACCATCAAGCGTTAGTACCTCTCTGAGCCAGTTTAAAAAGCCTTTCTTTTGTTTTCAAAATAAATTTTCATTCGTTGTGTTCAAGTTACCCTCGTGCCAGGCTGCGTTTGTGTGGGAGAGATTGAAGAGTGCCTGTTTGTGTGGTTAGAATCCCAACCAATTTGAGTTCCCTCCATTTTTGTATATGGGACTCTGAAGGACAGTCCACCTCAGACCAAGAGTGAATGTGAAATGGGATCCTTTATATAATTGGCAGCCAGCAGCAGTTTTGGGATTCCTAGTTCCTTTTTTTTTTTAATGGTGGCAGCAGAGTGAAAAGAAGATCCCTGAACACTAGCCTGGAATATTTTTGGGTGGCAAAGGAAACACCACTGGTCAATTTAGGGAAACCTTGAGTGTAGGCCACCTGTCCCGTTACAATTGGTGGCTAGTGGTGGGATCATCTCTCTCTCTCTCTTGCCTTGAATATAAGTGTCCCCGTTACACAGGGCGAGGTTCTCCTCTCTGCCACTGGCTGCAGTGGCCCCCTCCAGGCTCTCCCAGCCTGCTGCGATCTTCCCAGCTTCGGCGCACCCACAGCTGGCCTCCCCTCGCCTGGCCCGGCCTGGCTCAGTCACACATTTCCAGCTTACTCACAAGAAAATCATCCCCACTCCTCCACATCTTTCCAGTTTACTCACAAGAAAATCACGGCCCACACCCCTCCCGTAATGGTGACTTTGAGATGACCTGGTGCAAAAAAAGTTGTTTGGTCGTGGTTGGGAGGGCCACCCATCGGGGGGGAGGGCAGAAAACTCAGATTTTGCACCCGGTTACAGTTTCCTCAGATACGCCTCTGCTAGTAAGACCTCTGAATCCATGTCAAACTAACAACCCAAGCAGGAACTGAAAGATGTTTACTAATCTTTAATCTACCCATCATTCAGCATGGGTTCCCAGGTATTCAAAGTCTACTGCAGTCTTACTGAGAAGAACAGAAGGAAAATGTTAAACCAAGGGCCAAATAAAGGCACTACTATTTGGCACAGTAAGAACCCATAGGGATAATTCACAAAACCAAGCAAAAGAGGTAAAAGAGTGGCTACCCAGGATCAATGTCATAGTTAACTTTCAACCTATCACAAGAATATCCAAAAGACCTCTAATTAGCACATGTAAGTAGAGGAACTCAACTCAAAGAGTACTTTACCAATTTTACTAAGTTATAGTTATAGAAGCAGTTATAGCTCAACCATATCTACCATATTTACTGTAGACTGCTCCTGTCACAAACTCTGTAACTTTCTCTTCTCTCTCAAATGTGTGTGTGTATATATATAATGGCTGGGAAGCCTTTCTTCCTGTCAAATTAAAACCTGCCTTCTTGTAATTCAATAAATTGGAGTGCACATTAGAGATGATTTAACCACAGGCTCAAGTGCCAGGTGTTTATCTGTTAATTGGCGAAGATTGGGAAAGAAAAAAATCTTCCATAAACAGCTTCTTAACAGTAGACCACCTACATATGACAAAAATGTATCTATAGTTCAGAAATACCTGCTTGAAGGCTCACACTGCAAATTATTATACAAGAATAAAATAGAAGGGGAAAAGTGCAGCCATTAATAAGGGGAGGACTTACAAAGGAAAAGAAACAAGATTAACTATGTACAGCTGTTAATATAGCCAGCAGCCTTCAAGAATACATCAGAAGTCAAGAGATCTCAGCTATAACAGAATAACACACATTCAAAACAACAGTACTCTACTACTAACACTAAGTAAAAATTTCATGTCAATGGATACAATAGAATGTGATCTGAAGAATTTCAGCAGATAAATCAAGTCTTACATTCAGCTTAATATTGCAGCTTTATTCATTCCAGTTTGCTAAAAACCTGTTTAATTAAGAACAAAGTTGCAGTACTGTATATACCCCACAAAACATGAAACAGCTAAACTATTGAGGTAAAGAAAGTGAGCAACAGAGCAATCCTAAACAAAGTTATGCCCTACTACACCCAAGGCTTAACAAAATGTAACTCTGTTCAAGACTGCACAGTAAGCTAATATTCTTTGTGCTAGTATTTCTTTGAGTTCTGCTGTACGTTCCCTGAAAGTATTTTGAAATCTCAAGCTCTAAAAATATTTTCCCCTGCCCTGTACTACAGAATGCGTGTTTCTTTTTTATTTAGAAGCCATTAACATATTAGCTACCAGTTTCATTCTCTCACTGACAAAACATGAATTTCTTCAAAGCTTCTAAAACCCAGAACTGTGTTGGCTAGTAAATGTGCTGCATCAGGTTATAACAAAAATGCAATACTTCAGCAGCAGAAATAAATTAAACTAGCAATAGCTAAAAGATTAGACAGAAATTTAGCAGACATCTGCAGCCCATGAACAGAAAGAAAAAGAACATGCTAGATATCAATGCATTAATAATATGTAAACTAAAAGACTATGGTAAATATATAACAATTTTCCAAAAAAGAGAGAAATGCCTATTATCATGACAAGAAGAAGCCTCTTTTTTTCCAATCCCAGGAGTACATGAGGTGCAACCTCTAGGGGTAGTTGCACAGGGAATTTTTATTTATTTTATTTATTAAATTTGTAAACCACCCTCCCCCTAGGGGAATGGAAGTTACACACTTTTCTGGCAGGAACAGACAATCACCATAGCTAGGATGTAGCCTCAAAGCCTTTCTTATTCAACTATGTGTGAGGAGAATGTTTGTTTACAAATGTCTATGACTTGTGGGTTTGGTAGTCAACAGATGCATTTAAAATGCTGAGACTGATGGGGTGGGGCCAAAGTGATGTCACAATGAATAAAACAAATGACACCTGGGTCACAATCAACTAACTTTGAAGAAATTAACTATTCACCCCACAGAAGAACATTTTTAAAATAACATAGACATTAATTAATTAGTGGGGCTGTTAGTACCAGATTTCCTCACATCTCCAATCTACATATGTGGCAGTTACCAGAAGCAAGAATGCATAAAAAGAAGCCTTAGATTCCTTTAATTTAAAATCTGTTTTTACTTGATATAAATTATTTTTCTCAGGCTCGTTCATAATCAGGTGTAGTATCAGTAGCCTGGCAACCAATAGGAAGGCTGAGGGCAGGGAAATGAGAGTTGGCATCACCAGTATGACATCCCTTCCTGGGAAAACCTGATGTGTACCTTTTCCACTCTGGCTACATACCTACCATCATTTCTGGGTTTTCCCAGAAATGAGATTGTCACTCTGGTGACACTGCCATGTGTTTATCCCCACCCCCACCCCCACCCCTCCACTGCTGCTTGGAATGATGGTGGGCAATAGGAGCACAGGGCAAGGGATCTTCAACCCTAGGAGAGAGGGAAGGAATTTGTCAACTCCTTGGAAAATTATGCTTAAATATGTCCACAACTGGGCATCCTAAATAATCCAGTTCCCTTTCCAGTATGTGAGCATTTTCCCATACACCTAGGCCTAAAAGGGACATGACAAGGAAACATCAGGGTCTTCTAAATGGATATCCTCCTCATTCTATCACCACACAGAAGTTTTTTTCAACTGGCTTATGTTAGATAGCTTCTGAAAAAGTATGGTTGCTCCATGCAGCATATTTCTCCTGACAAAATGCTAGAGGGCGCTTACAACATAGATAGTGACTTGCCAGTTACAAACAGTAGTTCTTCCAAGGCATGATGTATAGGGTGAGCTTAACTATCCTGCTCCAGATCAACCTAGTTACAGAGCTAGTTACAGGCATCATGTGGTCCCTCTACTGCAACAATTACATGGGCTTCCAGTGTGTTTCTGAGCCCAATTGAAAGTGCTGGTTGTGGCATTGGGACAGGTTATCTAAAGGACCACCTTTTTCAATAATAAACCTGCCCATTTAGTAAAGTCATCTGGGGAGGGTTTCCTCTCTATCCCATCTGTACATCTGGCAGGGACTTGACAGAGAGCCTTTTTGTGTGTGTATGGCTGCGCCTATCACTGGAATGTCCTCCCAAGAGGAGCTTAGTTTGCTCCCTGCCTTTTGCCACCTTGCCAGGACTTCTTTATTCCAGGCATTTTTAAACATCTGGATACGTTCATAACAATGAGTTTAATAAATGAATTATTTGGAATTATTATCATGTATATAGTTTATTCAGATTTGTTACTAATAATGCTAATAAAGCCCTTGACAATACAATTTTATTGTTAAAATGTTTCAGTGTTAAAATGTTGTTTGTTCTTAAGAGTTATTTTGTTGTTAATATGCGGTTTTAAATTTTTGCTTTGTTATACATGTTTATTGTAACTTCACTGTGATTTTTGTAAGCTGCCCCAGATATAGATGATAGAAAGGCAGGATATAAATATTTTAATTAATAAATAAAAGTAAAATCCTTCAGTTCTATTCTATAGCCAGCAGTAGCTTCAACAACAGATCTCTGTATTACTTCCAAAATGGAGAAAATACCAATACACATACTGGGAGATTGTAGCCAACCCCAAGTACAAAACCTAAGTAAAGCTTTCGGCATATAGGTCTTCAAGAGAAAAAAGAAACTAGTTCTTGAGGGCTGGTGTATAAAAATATGCACATATACATACATCACACAAACTATTATGGCCTTCTGATTAATAATCTTAGTATTTGCCATTAACAAAGCAAGTTTAGAATCTAGAAGATGTTAGATACTCTAAAGTCCAAAGTCCCATTGAAATCAGTCTAAAGTTTTATAGAAATCAGCAACACTTGTGTCCACACTTCTAAATTCAATCACCTCCACTTTAACAAACTACAAAAGACTACATTTTTGTTGAAGTCTTTCATAGCCGGATTTAACTGGTTGGGGTGGGTTTTCCGGGCTGTGTGGCCGTGGCCTGGTAGATCTTGTTCCTAATGTTTCGCCTGCATCTGTGGCTGGCATCTTCAGAGGTGTATCACAGTTACACCTGTTTCACACTGTGTCTGTTTCACACTGTGTCAAGTGAGAAGGGAAAGTTTAGTGGGATATATTGTTATTGTTATTGCCATATTGTTTGTAATACTTGTTGTCCACCGCCCAGAGCCCTTAGGGGATGGGGTGGTTTATAAATGCAATAATAAATAAATGAATGAATGAATGAATGAATGAATGAATGAATGAATGAATGAATGAATGAATGAAATATTGTGCATGTCCAAGGGTGGGGAACCAATCAGCAAGTGTTTGGTTGGAACTTGCTATGCCACCCTTCTCACTAGACACAGTGTGAAACAGACTTTTCTCTGTGATACACCTCTGAAGATGCCAGCGAAACGTTAGGAACAAGATCTACCAGACCACGGCCACACAGCCCAGAAAACTCACTACAACCAGACTACATTTTCATTTTTACATAGAGAGTTCCAGTTTCCATTGGTTCCCCCTCCAACTGCAGCTTCTCATATTGCATCCTCTGGTTTGCTTAAGGAAGAACGTTTCAAGATAGATTATGGGAAGCAGGACAGTCGTTCTCTGTCTTTTTGGTACAAGCCATGAACATTTATTAATACTTTTCCCACCAAAGTAATTAGAGGATGTGATCATCAAACCTGGAATTAGCCAATTTGGATCATGCATTGTTGAGATGCTGAGATACATCTTAATGTCAAACAAAAAAAATCAGGCATCTTCTTCTTTAGTCATTATTCATGATCTAGTCATGAATGAGAGTCTCTCATTTTCACATCCTCTAAACAGAGTATTTTGAACTGTTCCATACCCAACTCATTCTTCTTCCCTTCTGTCTGTGTTGGAAATAGTTTCTTTATATTATTCATTCTTCCTTACTTTACACCATTCCCTTGTTTGATTTGGGCCTCCACAGTTGTTTATAGTCTCTCTCCGGAAAAAAAAAACATGCTTGTAGGATTATACATTTGTCTGCCACAGATTCAACATATATGATCTTCTTTGTTGTAGAATGCTCCACCTGGGTCCTAGTGTCCAGCTCCTTCCCCTTCCCAGGCAAGCATTGGTGATAGTTATTCAATGAACTATAAATGCTCTTGTATCAAAGTACCACATACAATAATGCACAAAATAATGGTTTTGACAAAGGCAGTGCATAAAAATGAATGATAATTCTCATATTGATTTGTTACTATATTCCAATGTGGAAAAAACCATTTTCTTGACTGCTACACCTCAATCAACTATACTAACAACTTTTTCTGAGACAGAGTACAGGTTTCTTATTTTATTTGTTTATTTGTTTTTGTTTGTTTGTTTTATATACCGCCCACCCCCAAAGGGCTCAGTATTTATTTACTTACTTTGCTTATACCCCATCTTTCTTCTCAGTGAGAACCCAGACTATTTTATTTAGTTTGCCTTTCCTCCATTTCATCCTCACAAACACCGTTGTGAGGTAGATAAGGCTGAGGGTATGTGCCTGGCCAAAAGTCACCCAGCAATTGTCCATGGCAGAGTAGGGATTCGAACCTGAAACTCCCAGATTTTCATCTGACACTCTGTATTGGCTCTCACAGTGTCTTAGTGTGACTGACTCTATAAATTTTAATGTATTTTCCCCTGTGGCATTGTTGATATAACTATTTGCCATGATGAATTCCCTAGGAGAATACTTTATTCTTTCCCATAGGAATGAATTGCAGCCATCAATTTATAAAAGAGTAGTTAGAGACATGTATAGTTAGAGACTCAGAAAAATTGCTGAGATGGTAATTAAAATTTTAACTTTCCCTTTGTAGCCCAATTTTCTGGAGGTCAGCTTTTGTGCCACCCAAAACTTTGCTGTTTACAGCCTTTACTTTATTCTATAAGCAGCCATTGGCACTAAGCCCTCCTGATGACCACAGCCTTGTCCATTCACATTAATAGTTCTACCTGTGGATCAGTATCTTGGCCATTCTAAATTGTGACAAAGAGATGGTGTCTGGGAAATGGCTTTTATATATAAAGATTTATACCACTTTGACTAGTTTGTATAAATATATTTTCATCTACTTCCTATTTCCCACTTCAGAAAGATATTTTAAAAAAGCTAAAAGTAAACCCAGAATTGGATCCATTTTGTTCCACTGCTGTGGTTCTCCAGACCAAGCACCCTTCCACTCTTTAACTTTCGACTGCCACATTCTTTCCACTTTCCACATTTACTTCCATATTCTTTAACTGATTCAAACTTGCAACAGTAGAAAGGTCCTTGAACCAGAGGAATACACAAGTGTTGGCAGAACAAAATGATAGCTCTAATCTATAACATACATTTAGCATAGGAAAAGCAATGCATGTCTATTCTGTTATATTAATTGAAGGAGATAAGAATTCAGGTAGCCTGGACAGTGGAAAGCAAAATGGAAATGTTTATCAAACAACTTTCAGCAGCTAACCTCTACCGTTTACCTCATTAGTCACTAGTAATACTCATCTATAGTTTCAAGAGTTCAACCACAGGATCTCTGGTAGTCAGTGCACATAATAACAACTTGCAGTAGCATGTCTTATTGACCTGGAAATTTCACTTTGATATATGGGGCTATTATGTTTTAGAATAGTAAACAAGACATGATTCTTAAAATAAAGACTACTGACAGACTTCAGTAAGATGTTCCACACTTGTATGTAGTTAAGTAGGTTGTTAACATGATCTACACAGTAAAGTCTACACATGATCTCAAATGAAATGCCTGAGCAGTTTAAGTTTTAAAGAGTGCAGCTGTCACATGTAATATCATATGCATTAGCATTATCTTGCTTTCATTGAAACACCCTTCCCGCTGACTCAAAACACCAAAAGAATGACTCAGACATTCCAGCACTTTCAAAAATATCTAGCAGTCATACTGAGTGATTTAAGGCTTTTAATTAGAGATTTCCTGATTGTAATAGGCTAACTGTGTAGTTCCCTTGGACAGATCCTCTCTTCTGCAAAGTAAATTGTTATTTTTAAAACCACAGTTGAACCCTGAATGCAGCATCAAAGTATACACATGCGCTCTTTTGGAGGGGGGCAGTACTGCGGGTTTACAGAAGTTCAGCGTAGAAAGAAATGATTCCGTTTATATGTTACTTCATGAAATGCAATATGCAATCATTTAAATTCTCATAACATCTTTGTTTGAAGCAATTGGGGGAGGGGAATCAAGAAATTCACTGAGACATGAGCAATATGTATTTTGTATTCCACATCTGTGTTTGTGTAAGATTGCTACCCCCTAATGTGATACCTAAAATGACTTTCTTGCAGACTGTCATTAATTTAAAATGTTTTAAGTTTCATGTGTTTTTATTTAAATTGTTCATGGTCTCTGGGGACAAGATTCAAGAGAAGCACTTGAAAGCCGCATCTGACAATTAAGTAGCTTCTTTATATCTTGGGTACTTTCCTTGCAAATGTAATCCTTTTGGCTTAAATGAAACAAACTTTATTCTCAAGCAAAACACAAAGTTGAATATGTGAAATTGCCCCAAATGGGCTATATCTTAATCAAATAATATGAGTTTTTTCCTAACAGCATTGCTAATATCTTCCATGTTTCCCACACAGTACATGCCGTTCTCTGTGAAATTATATAGTGAGTTCTATTCTCCTTGATACTTGCCTTCTAAAAGACATTCATCCTCCTCTCCAATTTATGAGACAAAAATGATAGCTTGACCATAAAATTTCCCAAATTGAATTTTACAAATTGTTTTTAGCTTCTTATCCTTAAAAAATTACAGACACCACAGTGCTATCTGACTGTAATGCACCCGACAGACACACTCAGTTGTTTCAGGCTACCAGTTAACAGTGTTTTTCAGTGACCATTAACACTAATCTGAGTTCGAACCTGAATGGACAAACTCATCTCATCCACTCTGACCAGTTGCTGTCTTTACATTGGAGACAATGCAAATAAAGAAACTAGGGCTGAATTTACTTTCTATCTGCACCAAGGGAGGCCAACAAGAGGAAATTCCAGTGTACTGAGAAACCAGTGAGTGTAACTACAGCATATTAACTACAGATGAAAAATGTCAAGCAGCAACACACAGCCACTGAATGTGCTCTCAGCATCTACCACATCAGAACAGTCAGGAAAATAAATAGGGCTGGGCTAATGCCACAATTTCAAATAAATGAAGGAGTCTGTTTCTGCAGTATTTCTGAAAGAGTTGTGTAACACTGAAGAAATGCTTTGCTCCCAATGAATTTGCTTTATGAACCTGGCTTCTTAATGGCAAACATCGCAGTCTGCAGTCTTAACAATCTTAACACCTACAACTGCAGCAGGCTCACCTCCCCATGTATAGCATGTGAGAAGTACTGTTCTCTGTCCTTAGTCTTAGAGGAAGAAAATCAATTCAAATGTTACCACACTACCGTCCTGGCAATGCCAAACGTATCAACAGAAAGTTAAGCCCAGGGAGAGAAAAAAATACAAATTAAAACAGAGGATTAATGAACTTGAGACCCAGAAACAGAAATCAAATTGATAATGGATTGCTCATAGTAAACAATTTTTTTCCCATTAGCCCAGTGGATTGTTACCATATGGAATGAAAACGTCATTAATGGAAGCAATTGCTTCATGCATACAATCTTCTTGATGTAAAAGAGCTTCTAAAATCAAACATCTTGGGGAAATCGTACAGACTCCAGTTGGCTGCCCCTCCTGTACGAATCGTTATGAAAATGCCAGCAACATTAAATGACATGTAGGTAAGCCTGTTCTCCATGAACAGCTCATGCTGAGCAATGTGCACTGCAGATCTTGTTACAAACATCAGGCATTATCCCAGAGAAATTCAGTCTAACATCAAACCCTTCAAACTTCCAGAACTAACTTCGCATTCCAAAGGCAAGCCAGACCTTTGGCATCCACTGTTTATCGGAGAAGCCTTTTAGATTACTCCTCCCACACAGACACTCACACACAAAACCTCTTGGCTATTTTGTACTGCTTCGAAACATCAACTAATTGGGCCGGGGCTCTGCAGTTTTACAAGAGAAGTGGCAATCCGCGTCCTTAAATCATCTTTACATGCCAAGCTCTCAAACCGGAACTCCTTTCTATGCAGAAGAGATCAGTGCTTTCAACAAACAGCCTAATTAAACATAATAATATTTACACCAGATCGAGGCAAAGAGCGTTCCTTAAATGCACTGCAGAGTACGTTGCTTATGCATTACAGATGGACCACGGGTATAAATCTCTCGAGAAATGCCTGGCTACACGTCCGTCACATTCCATGCCATGGCACTCTCGATGCTTGGAACTGCACCGTCAGTTAATGCAGCAAGCCTCTGGATGGGAGTTTCAAGAAAGGGAGGGGGAGCACAGCTTTGAGGAAGGGGGTCTGGAGCATCACTCAGCCACTGTGCCGAGCATCAACTTGCATTTCTCTCAAATATTTTTTTCCTTGTTTTGCAAAAGGTCGCTCTGCGCTACAGCCGTTGCACTTGCAAAGCTGGGAGGGGAGAGAGAGGAAAGCGGGTCCGCTGTCCTCTGATAAGCCATTACGGCTTTCAGAGGCTTAACGACGAACGGGAGAAAAATGTCTGAGGAAGAAGCTGCAAAGTAATTCCCAAGGGACATCTTAGTGCAAATCTTCTACTCTCTCTCTCTCTCTCTCTCTGTAAATTACAAAAGTCTGCAGGGGAGCAAACGGGGGTGCGTCAAAAGTTCAGCCTAAAGAGCCACCAATCTGTCAAGAGGGGCATGGGGGTGGGGGGAGGTGAGGAGCCCGCTTTTAATATCACTGGACAGGTGAGAGAATCAAAACTATAGTGAAATCCATAGTGTGGGGGGGGGAATCTATGGTGGGGGTGGGGGGAATGGGGCGGGTATGTGAGGAAGACGGTAAATCTGTCCCTGCTACCGGGGGCTCCTCAGCAAGCATGACCAAGCACTAGTTTCCAAGCGGGACCCCCCTCTCGCCAGCCAAACGCTGGGCGCCAGCCCGCATTGGTGCACTGCATGCATGAAAGCCGGCGCAAGGCGAACGAGCACCTCTCCTTCTTCTTTGCAAAAGCCGCTTCAGCCTGTTTTAAGGGGAGGGGGACAAGACACACCAACCACCACACCGAGGGAGAGCATCCAACTCCGGAGGTTTCCAGGGCCAGAAGGCAAAAGCTGCGGGAGAGGCGAGTCCTACCTAAGCACAGCCGTGTCCCCTTTCCTGACCACCAGGTTCTCCACAGCTGACCCTGGGAAGTCCACGTTTTGGCCGGCGGGGAGGCAGGAGGGCAGCAAGCAGCAGAGGCTCAGCAGAACCGCGGCCAGCCACTGGTTGGAGCAACAAGCGCCCTGGACCAGGGGCATCATGTCCATGCCTGCGCGAAGGCTGCGCGAAGGCTCTGGCTCCTCCACGAGCCCCCAAGGCAGGTGGGCAGGCAGAAGCCTCTTCTCTCCGTCCGCCTCGGTCCCTCTCTCTTCCCGCCGCCCGCCCGGCTTTGCCTCGGCTTCCCTTCGCTCTCGCTGCCCGCGTCCGGAGCGTGTCTAGTGTCGGGTGTCTCACACACCATCTAGCGAGGAGGGAAACGCGCAGGAGAATGAGCCAGCCAGAGAAGCGGCAGCGGCAGCGGCAGACGGACCCCAGGCTCGGAGCCGGTTGCCATGCAGCCGTTTCCGTAGCAACTTGTCCTGGCGGCTGGTGCTGGTGGTGCTGGAGCAAAGGGAAGGGGCGGGCGGAGAGAAGGGATGTGTGTGTTGCCTGTGCGTTGTGTGTGTGTGTGAAAAAAAAATAATAAAAGCAATACAGGGAGACTGAAGAGTCGCCGTGATGGCAAGAAAGAAAAAGGCAATTAAGGACATTGATTGGAGCCAGATACCAACCTGCAGCTCTGTATGAGCGTAAGAGAGATACTCAGACATACACACAGGCTGAGTTTGCTTCCCCAGAGCAGCGGCTTCTCTTGCTTGCTTTTAAATCAGTCTACATCCCAGCTTGAAAGCTTCCATCCCCTAAAAGCCTTTTCTCCGTCCCTACTCCCAAACTGGCCCTCAGGAGTGGGCTGAACATTGTTGCTTCCGTCTATATCAGGGTCTTGTCCAAAAGGTATGAGGGAAGTTACTTTGGCACCCATAACAAAAACAACCTCCTTTAATCCCTTTCAGAAACGGGGCTCCTATTATCCCTACAACACACAAAGACATACTCATATTGTCCAAGAGGAGAACTCACAGGCAGATCAAGTCTAAAATGTTGAAAGCTGAGATCTGGTTGGAATGGCAATTTTAGTGTTGCTGACCTACAATGGGGATGTTTGTGAGAATGCTATATGGAAAGTGCTTTACCTTATAGGGGTTGACTCCCTATTTAAAGGGCAGTGATTTGTCAGGCACTTGGGAAGAATATTCCTGGAATATCAGTCTGCACAGAGATTTACCATTAGCTCTAAAATGGGTTATTTCTTGCTTTTACCCCTGACTACATTATTTGACCCACATTTTGCAGAATCTGATTGAAAATAATTGCCCTGAGTCTAAGGTGAATTCCGCATGGGCCAAAAACAGTGGTGTGAAAACAGTATAAAATGGTTTAAAACAGTGTAAAAGGGTTTGTATCATTTTCATACCGTTTTCACACCCATGTGGAATCACGCCCATGTGGAATCCGCCTAAAATGGAAAGAACATTGCTGACAGAGCCAGCAAAGCCTAGGTCACATGTGTGGAAAGGCAATGATACATTTACCAGACCCCAGCGGCTGAGCTGCGAGCCCAATATTTATGGTCTATTTATGTCACTTCAGGAACCAACTAAAAATATTTCTTTCATGATTTAGGGCATTGTATGACTAGGTGTGCATGTGGCATAAGTTTGTATCTCTCAGAGAAGTGGAACTTGGCAGGCCAGTACTTGGGGGCTGATTGACACTAGTCAGTTTCTGTTTTACCAAGTCAGATCTGAGTTAATCAGGCTGCCCAGTTCCCTTCTTATGAATGGGTTGATGGGTGAGTGGGGAACTAATTCAGGTATGAAGTAGTACTATACAAGAGAGCACCTTCTGTAAACAAGTGTAGAGCCTTTCCACCCAAGTGGGATTGGAGGATGTGGCAGCCAGGTAGCCTGGGGAACTCACACATTATTTAAAAAATGGTGTCTGATGGGAAAGGACTAGTTGTTCCAAAAGGCGGTTGTTACCTATTTTCTTTACTTTCTTGCCATTTGTTCATTTGGATTTCCATTGGAGTTATAACAAACTAGAACAATCTTGCTGGATCAGAGTAGTCTGGTGTAGCATCTTCGTTCAGCCAATTGGATGGTCCCAGTAAAGCCTACAGGCCTGGTACGAAGCTTTTCTCTGTTGTTGATACTAAGAGGTACACTTCCTCTGAACAAGAGTGAGCCATTTAGCCGTCATGGCTAATTGCCATTGATAAACCTATCCTCCATGATTTGGGATGATTCTTATTTATGGCTGGTTGAATTCACGATTGTGGTTGTGCCTTATGGCAGCAAGTCCCACTGTTTCCCGCATTTTATGAAGAAATACATTCTTTTACCATTGTTGCTGAGAACTGGAGCATTTGTATATCAACCTCCACCCCCTTTAAAAATATGCTCAACACATGAAAATTACTTCTGCCTTTGGGTCATTTATTGGATTAACATTATTGAATGCACGTAGATGGCATGATGAAGAGCACAATTAGTTTTGGAGGTGATCACAGTGTGTGAGGGAGAGGAGGCAGTCTTCTGTTTACAAATCCCAAATCATTAGTGGGACATCAACTGGATACAAGAGAAAATCAGTACAGAATGCAAGAGAAAATCAGTATAGATACTGGAACTCCTCCAGCCAAGAAGTGAACTGCAACACTCCACTGCCCCGTGGCCAGTCTTCAAGAGCAGTTATATTGTAGAAATCCAACAGCCTTTTCATTCCTAGTCAATTTTTTAATCATTGTTCTTTTTACAGTTGTCCATGCTTTCTCCCCTCTTGTATATAGACCCAAAGTAGGTAAAATGTTAATTTCTAAATGCAGCAAAATGTATATAACAATATCTAACCACATTACAGAGTAAGCAGAGAAGACAGAAACCCATTCAGCTTATAGAATTAGTTAGCTGTTAATCTTCTGAAGTGACTCCATCTTTCTCCCTTTCTGCTTCAGGAGAATCAAACGACCATCCAGTTTTTGGTCATCAGAGGAATGAGAAGGCACTGTTAATGGGAAATGGCATTTGAGTGGGATGCCGGAATGTTGCTATGCTAAAGAAGATGGGAACATTAATTATATTTTATCATTCTGTGTGTGTCACCCAGAAATCAAAAAAGCAAGATACAAATTGATATTAAGAACCTCCCTTAATTCAAATTCAGTTGCCAGCTACTGTTATGCAATCTAGGGCTCAGATTGGATGAGGTTCAAAGAGAAAACTTAAAGATCATCACAAACACATACACCTTAGGCAAACTGCATGTTGTAAGGAGTTCTGATATTCTGTGTTTTTTGTTTTACTCAAAGCAGCTGCAGGCTGGGTGTGTATGGCAGAAGAAAAAAGGCAGCAAGAGATCTTATTTTTTCAGTTCAAATTGTCATCCCAAATACTTTGTTCCAACATCTAAACTCTGCATTTTCTCTATATGGTTTTTTAAGAAGGTGTTAAGGAGCTAAACAGGACTAGAGGGAAGACTCAAGTAATTTCTGTCCTTGTACATTTCTTCCAGCTTGCCCTAGAAGGATAATAATAAAAAAGAAACCCTTCCAGTATCCTACAGCAGCATTTAAGACTACACCCACTTACATACCCACTTATGAGTGCAAGCAAGACAGGATTCTAAAAGTGTCAATATATTAATACAGACATTTGACTGTAGATTACAAATTAACTACTAAAACTATTTTCTGTCATTTTCCCTCAAAGTCTTATCAATAAACATTGAAATGAAATTTTGTGCATGTTCTTTGCAGATACATGTTGTTACCATTAAGAAGAGGAACACTAAGGAACAGATGGGAATCAATTAATTATAGCAAACCAAGAAGATGTATAATGCCAGAGGAGGATTAGATGTGTTAAGTCCTCAAGTGAAAACAATTAAGCACTTCAGGTATTGTGAAAATGGTTAAGCTAAGAGAATGCTGGGAGCTAAATCTAGTGTAATCAGTGAAAATACCATGTATACAAAATTACTTTTTCTGTTGATATACATTATTTTGTAGGGCTATCATGGATTTAAGATTTTTTGGTGGTAGTACTGCACTAAATTCCCACTACATATAATTTTCAATATGACAATTCCTCCTTCAAAGACACTGAATGTTTAATGAATGTCCAGTGCTTCCTTTTGAAAAACCAGCATTGATAACAATTATTATGGGTTTAAGCAACTAGTGATTGATTTTTCCACTACCATTTCCATAGATTCCTAATCAGCCTCTCATAGGACAAGGGCTGAGAGTGGTCTCTAAAATGTCCTCTGTTCCCTAACCCTACCCACTACCTGTAGCCATTGTATACATACAGTTAATTCTTGTGGGACTGAACACATAGGTAGACGTAACAAAGTGCTGTCACAGTTGCCACTGAATATTACCATAATTGGCCTGTATGAATAATTCACTATTATGTAGCTGAGTTAACATGAGAAAAACATGTAGTTATGTTCTCAACCAAGACATAATCATGCAATTCATATGTGGCAAACAAAATCACACAGGCCATGGCAGCAAAATCAAGAACCACATAGGCACCATGAAATGCTTTGAGTAAAACATAGGCACCATGAATTTATTATTCAATATAATATTTCATTTGCAGATTGTGTGCAATAATTTCAAATGAACTTAAATGTTGGGAAGTATCCTGTGGTGCTGGGTATGACTTGGCTGACCAAACATTACCTAGAAATTCAGTGGAGGAACAGATTGGTATGGTTTGGGTGCCCCTCCTGTATGTCACATGACTGGACACTGAGCCCCTGAAAGTCTACGGAGCCATGGAGGGGGTCCCTTTTTGTGGTGATAGTGGTAGAAGGACCACTGATCCCCAAGGAATACCAAGTTCTGGGGAAAGTGTTGAGGAAGGGGAGTGTGATATCCTACTTCCCCATTGGAAAACAGACTGTAAAATAGAGTTGACTCAGGGGGAGAAGTTACCAAAGCGAAGGTTGTATACCTGAGCCCCTGGGTGTCAGAGGACCTCCGAGGGTTCTTGGACAAGAATCTAGCCCAGGGCTTTATTTGACCTGCCTCTTCCCTCCTAGTGGCCCTGGTGTTATTCTGAAAAAGAAAGATGGGTTGTTGCAACTGAACAGACTATCAGGGCCTTAATGTGATCTCATTGAATTATTATATATTGTGTATTATTATGTATCATTTTGCTGTTGTGCACCACCCTGAGCCCTCCGGGGGAGGGCGGTATATAAATATCATATCATATCAATATGTAATGAATACCCTCTGTCACTGATCAAGGACTGGTAAGGTAGTCTGCCCCAGGACCATATTTTTACCAAACTGGACTTTCAAGAAGCCTATTACCAGGTCCGAATTGCAGAGAGTCAAGAATGGATTATGGCTTTCAATACCCGCTATGGTAAATTTGAGTACCTTGTAATGCCTTTTGGACTGAGTGGGGCCCTGGGAGTGTTCATGAATCTGATCAATTAAATAATGCATGATTTGTTGTTCAGGGGGGTGGTAGTGTATTTGGATGATGTACTGATATATACAGAAACAATGGAAGCTGTTACGGGACATGTTAAAGAGATTGATGGCTAATCAACTGCATTTAAAACTGCCAAATTTTCAATTCCACTGTAATAAGCTGGACTGAGTGTGAAGAAGAAGAGGAAGAAGAAGAGGAAGAAGAAGAAGAAGAAGAAGAAGAAGAAGAAGAAGAAGAAGAAGAAGAAGAAGAAGAAGAGGAGGAGGAGGAGGAGGAGGAGGAGGAGGAGGAGGAGTAGTTTGGATTTATATCTCCCCTTTCTCTCCTGTAGGAGACTCAAAGGGGCTTACAATCTCCTTGGCCTTCCCCACTCACAACAAACACCCTGTGAGGTGGGTGGGGCTGAGAGAGCTCTGAAAAGCTATGACTAGCCCAAGGTCACTCAGCTGGCATGTGTGGGAGTGCACAGGCTAATCTGAATTCCCCAGATAAGCCTCCACAGCTCAAATGGCAGAGCGGGGATCAAACCCGGTTCCATATGAAGGGCTAGACATGGATCCTAATAAGGTTTGGAATGCTGTGGGGTGGGAACTTCCACGCACCTGGCAGTAGTTGTAGTCATTCTTGGAATTTGCCAACTTTTATAAGGACTTCATCTCAGATTTCACAGAAATTGCTCTCTCCCTGATTGATCTATTGAGGACCAAGGGGAAGGGGCCCCAGGGCTATAAGCCAGGGGCCCAGTTAGAATGGACCAAAGCTTGGCAATTAGCTTTTGAACAGTTAAAAAGGCCACTACACCATTTATTGATGAGGTATCGAAGCACCATTCTTGGCGAAAGTCAGTTCTAAAGAAGCTGACATTTGCTGATTCATATATCCCCTAACAGATCTCCTCTCCCAACTCCCCAGAGGCAGCCTCTGGAACCAAAACTGCTCCAAGGTCAGCAACAGATAGTGTAGTAGTCACTTGGTTCTCTGCCTACAAGAAGATAACAGTGGTAATTCTTTTATCATGGGACAGGGGATGCAGGGGATGCCTAGTTTACCACAAAGTATGCAAAGCCATAAAGCATAGATCAAGGAAAGAATGCACAGATGGTAGTGGTAACATATAGCAGGCTGGTTACATATATGAAAGAGGCATTGATGGTTTATAACAGGTGATCACACAGTTTTTAAAAATGTGTTTTGTTTACTCAGATACACATCCCCCTGAAATTCACCATGCAGAATAAAGTATTTACAGAGACAGAATTAGAAGAAATCCAGAAAAACTGTGAAAAGAAATCAAGTGTAACACCAGAAGAAAAAACAGTACATACTCCAGAAACATTAGGATATATAATAGTAGAACTGCCAGATGAAAATGACAGTACAGGAAAGGGAATAACAGTGCAACTACCAGAGAAAGTCCCCATGGAAACAAATGATGAACTGACTGAAAGATAAAAAGAATTAAGGGAAAATATCAAATATGTGCAATCAAATGAGGAAAGACAATGGCTGCCAGCATTAAAAACGGTCCCCCCAAAAACCTGGCACCCATAACAAGGTATGTGAGCAAGGCACTAATTGCAATTGAAATAACTTCCATCAAACAAACCAATCAGCTCATGAACTGGGCACTGAAACACCTAAACCAAAGATAAATCAAACATCAAAACCAAAGTGGAAAATTCAACTGGAACAGAAGATCAAATAACTAAGATCAGATGACAGCAACCTGAAAAATATGAAGGAATAAAGCTTAAAAAATGGCAAGATCATGAAAGAACTAATTAGAAGGTACATGTTAGACGCTAGAACAATTGAAGAAGCTCTGGAGATCACCAAACAACAAACAACAGCCACAGTGAGAAAAACTGAAAGATATCAAGCAAGAAACCTCTGGTATAGGCAAAATCATCAATTTCTATCAAATCGTTTTTACCAATCCTCAACATAAAGATCAATGTTGAAACAAAAAAACCTGAGAAAAATGCAACATTTCAGTTTTGGAAAGATGTCTGGGAAAAAGGGAAGGATTACAACAAGAAGGCATGTGGAAATCAATGAATAGCAAACAACTGGGAAGATATACTTGACTCAGAAAGACCAGCCAAAGGGACAACACCTGAAACATGTTTGACCACGATGCTCAAACTGCTCACCGGCATAATAGCAGATAATATCATGGACTACTTAGAAATGAATAACATCCTGCCGGTGGAGCAAAAAAGGGAACAAAAAAAGGAGGAGGGGTACAAAAGATCAACTCCTGAAAGACAAGGTGATAATGAAGAACTGCAAGAATCGAAGAACAAATTTGCATGTGGTCTGTATTGATTACAAGAAGGCATTTGACTCACAGCCCAATGGTTGGATCATGAAATGCTTCAAAACAACTGGTGTCAGCAAAAACATTTGAGTATTCATTGAAAAAGATGAGACAGTGGAAAACTGAACTGACAGTCAGAAATGAAAACTATGGAACAGTCAACATCAAGCTAGGAATTTTTCAAGGTGATTCACTATCACTTTTACAGTTTATCATTGCCATGATCCCACTAACAGTAATTTTAAAGAACACAAAGTTGGGATATCAAATGGCCAAAGGCTCGAATTTTTTTTTTTACATTTGCTGTACATGGATGATTTGAAGCTGTGTGGGAAATCAGACACACAAATCCAGTCACTAGTGAACACGATCCGAATATTCAGTAAAGATATTTTGATGGAAATTGGCCAGGAAAAGTGTGGGGCACCATTGCGGCATTTGCTCACAAGTTGGTCAGGGTTGAGAAGGCATCTGCATGCCAGCCCCAAGGAAGGACTTGAACAGGCTCCCCCAGTTGCTGCTTCTGTCCTGAAACCCATGCAAGACCCTGCTTGCACCTACCAGCTATCTGCCTGTCCTTCTAGCTAGCCAGCTGCTTTCCTCTCTTGCACAACTTTCTGAGCCTCCCTTCCTGCTCCCTCATGAGCAACAAGCTCTTTAGCTGCCTGGCCAACCTGGCCTCACACTGCCACAGGCACAAGCCTGGCTGTTCAGTGCCACCGCCAAGGCCAAGGAGGAGCCCACCACCATGGTTGTTGGAGCAGCAGCAAGCAGGACATGCCCAGCCCCAGCGGCAGAGAGGAGTCAGGCCCAAGAGCACTGGGCTGCCCACACAGAAGTAAGCACTTCCACAGCCAGAGTGCCCTCCACAAGCCTTTGCCCTCCTGTACACCAGCCCCACACACACACCACAGAGACTGAAGAAGAGGTGGCTGTGCTGAGGCTGGCCAGCTGTGTCTGGTATGTGGTCACCTGTGTCTGGTATGTGGCGAATGCTTCCCCAGCAAGAATGGCTAGGAGTGCCACCTCCATTTGCTGCACAACGCCCAGGCCTTCCCCTGCAAGAACTGGTTTGCAAAGACAGGTGGCCTCCCTTTCCTCCTTCTTCTTTCTTTTCCTATTTTTTTTAAACAGCTTGCAAATGTAGTATGGGGGGCACACTGCGAGAGGTTGTCCCAAGCACCAATTTCTATAGATACGCCTTTGCCAAGCCTAGCACAACTCAATGCATCTTCATCCACTTCTGGGCATGGCAGTAGTGCCTGGGAGGCACTCCAAATCTGGAACAGCTCCTGGGCTCTGCCACTGGTGTTCTCAGGCCCAGAATTTCTCCTAGATTCTGCCACTGCTATGCCCAGACTGTAAGTGGCTCCTCGACTCTGTCACCATCATGGCTGGGCCCGGACTTCACTGCCTCCACAGCTGGGCCCAGTGTAGCTTCCGGACTCTGCCACCACAGTCATAGCCAGGACTAGCACAGCTCACAGACTCTGCTTCTGCCACAGCTGGACCTGGCATGTCTCCTGGATCTCTACCATCACCACAGCCAGACTCTGGTGCAAAGATGCACTTTCTCAGATGAGCTTTTGAAATCCTTGAACTGTTGAGCTTTTTCCAAATGGTCTTTGGTTGAATTCTTGCTTGTGAATGTAAAAGAACTATTGTTTTTTTTTTTGCAATAATGTAAATAGTTTTCTGCTGAGCTGAATGTTTGTTTATGGGCAATGTTCATATCTTTATTGACTGTTGATTTGGTTTTAATTGCAGTATTGCGTTTTAAAAACTGTCTTTTATATCTTTTGGTTGTTAGCCACCTTAAATGTAATAAAGGAAGACATAAATGTTTTAAATTAAAATAATGTGCTCAGTATTTTGACAATGACTCTTCAGTGTCTCAGGACTTGGTGTTTCTGAGTCCTACTTTCTAAGATCCTTTGAATATGGAACCATATACATGAAAACGTGAGTGATAATTCTCCTCTATACTTCCTGTACCTAAGAATCAATTTAGAAGTTGAGATGAAGACCTTGTAGAAGCACATCTACAAATATCTACTTTAGGTGTTACAGCAGAAACAGAAACATTTAAAAAACTGTCTGCAAACCTCAGATGTAATGAACATTCACATTAGTTTTCAGGCTTTTGGCTTTTAGGATTTTTCAAAATATTTCTTCAAAGATTTTTGAAGGATCATAAATAAGAATCCTTCTTGAATAGTTCTAAGAGGCTTTGTGGTTTTTTTGTTGTTGTTATTAAATGGTAAGATGGTATAGCCTTGAGTGTGGGGAAAATCCCGTTTATAAATGAACACAAGCCTCTTGGTATCAAATTGTAATCATTCGACTCAACCATTTTGGAACTGAAAATATAGACATTGTCTTGTATGCTCCTTATTTTCACAACAAAGTTCACTGCACACACTTTCTCACATTGTTATTTAAAAATAAATGTGCTTCTTTGCTGCAGGGGATATTAATTTTATCGTCAATAGTCTGACGAACTGGCTTCTGAAGCACGGCCAGTGTTAGTGAAATTAATCATGAACTTTTTTCCTTCTCTCAAGTTTAAGGATATAAACTAAAGCTAAAGGATAGTCAACTAAAGCTTAGACAGTCCCTACTAGGGAGACAAGTGGGATGTTAATGCATATATGCCTACACACCTATAGTGCTAGTTATTGCTTTAATTGTTCAAAGAAGTAAAGAGACAGATGATAACTCTGGCCATCAGACCTGAGATCTTTGTACATCAGACCTGAGAAAGATTGTTCAAATCTTTACTTTGTACTAGGTTTAAGCTTGGATAAATTTTGCAATGGACTTGAAATGTGTTTTGTCCTGGGAACATTCCATGTCTAATCTCACAGTTCAGTAATTGGTCTGCACAATCAGGTAGCTAGAGGACTGCAAAAAAGATGGAAACATATGGACTGTTGATGAGAGACTGGAATTTATAACTTGCTATAAGCAAGAAACTTTAAAAATGTTGAAGAGCCGAAACAGCAGAAGCAGGTGTCTAGGAGTCCTGCCAACAGACAGTGCCTTTCTTTTCCAACCACTTAAGCCAATAGGAACAGGTAAAATTTGTCTCATCTACATATAAGTTTGAAGCTTGCTTTTTACTGCTTGTCACTTATTGGGGGTCTGGGTAACTCTAACTCCTGTCTTCCAAAAAGTGCGGTAGGATGGAAGATACCGTATGTGTCTTTCATGAAAACATTCATCTTGTGTGGGTGAATGAAAACATTTTCTTTACCATATGGTATGCTGAGGGAAATAATTTTCAGATGACAGAAGTGTACTAATATCGATGCCAAATATGTCGATAATACTGTCAACTTGTTAACAGCCTACATCTTCCTATTTTTATGAGAAAACATCCAAAGTGGGTCCAATAATGGAGAATCAATAAAAAACATCCCAAAAAGTGACATTTCTTTTCCTATCAATAAATGGACAAAATTTACAATGTACACCTGAATCCATGTCTGAATAAATCCCCCAACTTTTTTTGAAGAAAGGAGGTATGACATCCAAAAAGGCATTTTTTTGCTTTTGTGGTGGGCAATTGTTATGTATACTATGATTCTTCATGCTTCATATTCTTAGTAGGTACAAAATACATTCAAAGCTTTGGAACAGTGCTGACTGCAAATGTCTGGGTCTTTATAAACTTCTGTGTTTCAGGAAGGAAGCTGTAGAGCAATTTACCCCTACAAAAGCTTATAGAAGTTATCTGCTAAAATGATTATGGTACTTCAGCATCTCATTAACCAGATTATTTTACATGTGTAGTTTACAGTACAAAGATGTGTGTTCCAGTACTTTATAAACAGCTTTCCATCTGTCACCTGATAGGAGGTGAGTACTTAGTGTTACCGAATAAATGAGACTCAGAATTCCTGCTTACTTCCCAATGAATATGTAGTGTATATTATTTTCAGTCCTGCATGTGGTGGCTATTTTTAGTTTGAGTGTTGCAAGCAACATTAAGAGTTATTTATTCTCATTTTAAAACAGTATTGTTCTAAGTAGATCTACTATTCAAGTCTACTCAGTGGAACTTACTTCCATGAAAATTCTCAGATTGAGTGGTTAATTCTTGCTTAAGGTTATGATCATACACACACGTAATTGGCATAAGACTTCATTGGGAATTACTTCAGAGTAAAGATGCATACATAGGATCAGCCTGAATAGGAATCTGCCACAGCATCTTTCAGATATTATGACCTCTTTGCTTGAATTATTCTTTTCTGAGTCAGTAGGAAAAAATCACATTAAAATAATTCTGGTATTCTTGCAACTGAATAGAACTTGCTCTGCCTGTCAGTACTCTTAGGCCCCTTCCGCACACGCAAAATAATGTGTTTTCAAACCACTTTCACAATTGTTTGCAAGTGGATTTTGCCATTCCGCACAGCTTCAAAGAGCACTGAAAGCAGTTTGAGAGTGCATTATTCTGCATGTGCGGAATGAACCTTAGTATGCTTAGTGGTGATACAGAAGAATAACCATCACCACTCATCACCAAATCTACCTAAAAATAATTTAACACTAGTAGTGTTCCAATCTCTGTGCCATGTCCTGTATGTTGCACAATATTGTGCTTGAAAATGTTAACACCATCAGTTTAGAACAAGAAATCCATAAAAATTGGCTTTGAAAGAAACTCTTCAAAAACAATAGCAAGAAAAAGCAAGAAAAAGCAGCAGCAAAATAGAGCATAGCCACTAAACCCTATATGGAGGAACAATGAGAAAAATAAGGCAGAGTGAGCTACAAACCCTTCAATTTTAAAATCCGAGCTCTTTTTTTTACAATGAGCAAATATAATATCCTCCAACCTCCCCCTAGTAGTAACATCATTATGAAGATCAGTGACAGTGAAAGATTATGATAAAATGGATTAACAGGCAGGCACAAGAAACAAGACAAAACAGCCAATACATTTTGATATAATCAGATGGTGGGAATATACAAAAAGAAAATCCCAATAAAATTGCATATCATAAAATAATATGGTAGAGTGACTTAGGAGGAGAGCCCCATCCAAGGGGTGTATGTGTGAATCAGCTCTTGGGAGCATTGTGACACTGCATTGATGGATTTGCCCTCCCTGGTGTACTTAACTTGGTGGAGGGAAGACCCTGCTGGCATGCGGACACCACCCCCTGATGCTGGAATGCAGCACTGGATGCCACACCATCTTCCCAGGGTATCTCCCACTGCCAGCGAAGTGAAGGTGGGCCAGGGGCATGGACAGGGGAGGAGCCGATCATAAAAGGCTCCCTCTTGGCCTTTGGCAGCATTATGCCAGTGGGCTGCAGTTTGGACTTAAGCCACTCTTTTGAGTGGCATAAGTCCATTGTGGCCCTTTGAGGCTTCTCAGTGGCAGGGAGACTTTTGTATTTTGCAAGCCTCCCCACACTTATCGGAAGCCAATATGGGAGTGTGGGGCTGTGCCGCATTGGTGCCACAGCCTGCTGCCTCCTGTTTGCCCCTTCACTTCAGGCTTCCACCATCTGCTGTTGATCCACCCTCTCTGCCCCCCTCCCCAGAAGACCACAGGAGTAGCTGGTTGTCATTTGGGGCCAAGAGGGAATTTCCCTTAATTGGCAATGGGGGAGAGCTTTTTCTGGAAAGGTGGCATGGGATCAAGATTTTTAAAAAGTAAGACTGGCCATTAATTGATTAGGGCATAACTATTTTTGGAGGGATAGGACAGGTTGCTCATGGTAGGCAGGGATGAGAGGTGAGCACTTTAAACCTTCAGATATGATGGAGGTCATGTCCTGAACAGACTGTCACTGGCTTTATAGTGGAATGGGACTTGGGAAAGAGCACATTTGAAGCTAAGCAACATCTTTCTGAACGTTGTGGTAGCTTCACTACAGATCAGGGAAGAGGGATGGAATTTTTTACCTCTCAATATGTGTAGGCAAGGATAAACAAGGTGGGTTTGCCAAAACAAAACATAATACAACTAGTTTATTTAAATGTTAGCATATTTAAATTTGATGATGTAGATCTGCTAATTTTAATAAACTAGTTAAACCCATATTAAGGTCTTATGTCTATTTGGGGTACTGGGCAATAAAACCATCTTTGCTTATGCCTGAATGGCTGTAAATTTGGATTTTAAAGTCTTGGCAGCAGTCCCAAGAAGGTCTTGTCTCTGGTGTTCATGGACATTGCCTCTGACGATGTAGGCACACAGAATAGGGCCAGTGGTGATAATATCATCTCCTGGGAAAGTTCATACAGAAGGAACAGGTCCTTCAAGTATCAGACTGAAGATTCTGCAGAGGTTTATAGTTAACTAGCTGGTCCGGCCACGCGTTGCTGTGGCAATTGTCCTTCTCATCACAGTCCGCAACCCACACAGATGTCCATCCAGGTCCAATGATCCCCAGCATAGCCTTTTGGGGTGGTCAAATGGAATCCCTCTTTCCCTTTTCAATTCACATAGTTATATGGTGCTGTCTTGCTCTTTTAGTATAAGGTAACCCTTTCCATTCCACAACGGAACTGTCCAGAGTGCGAATCCCGCTGTCCATGAGGCTGGTTGAACCGCGCAGTCCTGGCTTGGGTAAAGCAGAACTGGGGCAAGCAGGCTGTGCCAGTCAGGCAGCAGAATCAGGGTGATGTGGCGCTCAGATTGAGGCTAGCTCCCTGGGTTCTTAAAGGGCCATGTGCAAAAGAAGCGGAGCCAGTACTGTTGGTTTGCCCCCACCCCGCGGATTTTCTTAGAAGAAAAAGGCAAACTCCAGCTCGCTTGTAGTAAAAGAGAGCTGTGGCAAATATGGATGAGGAAGTGGGTAAGTGGTGGTTGGATGTGAGGGAGGGCAGAGTGAGGTATGTGAGGATGAGCTGGATGTGTGTTGTGTGGTAGCAGTGGATGAGGCACAGAGAGTGAAAGTTACCTGCATGTGAGGAGGGGAACCCCTCCTGACGTCTCACATGGCAAAGTGTGTATGTGTTTCACTTCCAATCATATTATTTACCAGTATTACCTATTTACTATTTTCACTGCTCATCTCTGGCCATCTGCGCGAACATTCTAAGGGCATACCAACCCCTCAGGCCACAGACATGTTGCACAAACATTCTAAGGGTGACAGTTGAACACAGCCAGCTTCATGGCCTGGTGTGCCAGGAAAAAAGACGTTTTACCTGGCTCAGGCATGGACTTTCAGTGATTTGAAGGTCCAATTACCTGCCCGCAACAGGGAGGAACATCCTGTGAAAATTTGGGGGCGATCCATCCAGCAGCTTCTGAGGGAGACCATCAGGGACAAACACACATTTAGATTTTTATATATATAGATAACCATCATTCTGATTTTAATCAGTGAGGTGGAGGTGGAACTTGGATGGTTGAGTCAACAGTATAAAGCTACAGCCTGTCAGTTCAGTGAGTCTTGGTTCAACTTTTCAACTGCAGGCTGGAAGCAGGACCCAGGCGAGCTGAGGCTGGCATCAGGAAGATCGAGCTGGCTGGTTTGCTCCACATCTCCAACTGGACTTTGGAGTCAGGCACTGCTGTGGCAGAGGAGGATGCAAAGTGCCCAGGTTAGCACAGGCACTTTTTTTAAAGCTATGCCCCTGATTATTGTGATTTTATTATATTACATTATTCAAAGACAATGCAGGTTAATTAATTTCAGACCACCTAATGATCAGCCACATCAACATACAATGTGGAAGAAAACTACTGAAAATTATTTACCTAGTCAGAGTATAAAGATGTTCCAAGAGACCATCATGAATGGAAATGGCCTTATTGAACTCTGGTAATACGTGAAAAGTGAATGGGCTTTTGGCTGCTTTTAAGGAGATAGTGTTAATTTGAGAATTTCTGCTGTACACTTGCTTCTGCACCATGATAATACCTTCTCAGTTGTACATATGACTTTTTTTAAAGAACCAAAATATTATACAGCTCTGATGGTCTGTCTTCCAAAGAAAACTGAATTTATAAGGATACTTCCACACAATTCAAGAAAGGACTGGGATTCAAAAACTTTATGTGGCAAACTTAACTGATAACGGCAGTTATGTCTTCTCCATGACAGATAGAGAAGTAAATGATGTTTAAAAGTACCATTACAGTACTCAGTTGTCCTCCTTTCTCAAGATATATAAAATGTCTTGAATCTTGCATGATAAACTAACTCCAGTTTTGACTTATCGTTTCCTACTTGTTTAAGGTCACAAATACGATGAAGACTGGCACATTTCACTGACTAGAACACTGGGTCTGATTTTAGGTGATTTGGTTTAGATTAAGAGATACATTACTAGCCTTGGAGAAAATCTGTTTCCTCTGTTTTCATATATGGACAGTTGTAATTAGAATAATCACTCTTATCCTGAGGATGACAAAATGTTCTCAATTCTGCTTTAGGTTATGGGACTTATTTCTTGGCTGACATGTTTAGCATTATGCTGTACATGTATTGATGACAAATAGCAGGGTCAACTTCATTCTGTTAGTAGTATTCTTACTGATATCCATTTTTAAGTACACTTGCATTTCAAGCCTAAGCAGTTTCACCCTTCTAAGCTCACTGATTTCAGTGGGCTTAGAAGGGTGTAATTCTGTTACGGATTGCACTGCAAAACCTACAAAATAAAGTTTTCATGTTGATCCAAGAGAAGCAGAAAGTTGTGTATTTAATTTAAACTACCTGTCTTCACTGAGTCAGTATGGGATGTATTTTAATGTAAATATTAGTTTTTTTCTCTTTTTATTGCTGTTTTATTGCCTCACTTTAAGCTCTCTGGGGCTCTATCGACAGGCAGAAGTGAAGTGAAAATAAGAGAGGTGGGTGGGAATCAGAATTGTATTAAAGTTGGTTGAAATGACAAAGCTTCATATGTGTTTACTGTAAATATTGCATAGCCTGCAGAAATTAAATGAATGAATTTTAAACAAAATTGTATGCTGTTAATCCTTCTTTTTGCAGTTAAATGCACTGGAAATGTAAAAACCTGAGTTGCCAGATGAAATGCTTAAAAATACATATGCAATAGCCAAAACGTGGAGGGTAGAGTAAGAATTAGAATAGCAGCTACACAAAAGACTGAGATAACGACATTCTGAGAGAACAGAAATTCAGAAATATTTACAGCACTTGTTAAAAATAAGAAAATTACCAATATTTATATTGGTTGAAAGTATTTAAACATTTTTCATATTCACCAGAAAAACAGCACATCTGAACACAGTCAGCCATATTTACAAAAGGTGAAATTTAATCTATGACCTGGCCACCAAGTTCGTTCACAACTACAGAAATGTATGGCAGCAAAGGTCCATCAACCATTGTGATCAGAGATAAAATCCATTAAAACTCATCAGTGAGGAAATGTTGGGATAAATGTAAATAGGATTCAAGAAAAAATTCTAAGGGAATTCACCGATTACATCAGTCCACACCAATCTTGCTTCTTCATGATTATCAGAGGAAGGAAATATTGTTATGTATATTTTCTATAAGAAATGTTGTAAAGCATCAGTACAGGGCAGCTGTGGTCAGAGATTATTAAATAAAACAAACAGCTACACAGAATTCAGTTGCTAGCCATGTAAACAAAAGGGCTGGAAAACATGTTTTTTAATAGAAATGAGCTTTTTTCTTCTTCTCAGTATAAATGCATGTATTATGCACTGTCAAGGACCTACAGAAATACGACACCATTGAATGCCTATTATTTTGTTTCTGCAAATAGAAAACAATTCTGCTGTCATCTTTTATGGTTAGAAAGTAAACCTTTTAATATAGCCTAGAATTTCCATGAAAACGTACATGAACATATAACCAAAAGGGGAAGTGAAGATCAGAATATTGTCAAGGATAGATGATGCAGCTGTAGCTACTGGACCTCCTCATGTTGCAGCATTCTAGATCTGTATTGTTTAAAAAATTGTCCAGAAAAGAGAAGAAGAGGTTTATTGATTGATAAGCCTTTATTGGCGTAATACAGTAGAATCATAACACAATACAAAAACTTTGATAAAGGAGTATACAGATACAAAAGTGTGAGATAAAATATAAACTATATATAGATAAAATATAAACTATGCATCACCTCCAATAAAAAACTTGCTACCAATTCACAAATTTCATTGTCAGAATTGTCCAAGAGGAAAGGGAATCTACCTGACTCTCCCATTTTGCTGGGTATCCTAGAAAAGATATTGGAATATTTTAATCTGATGTTTGCGGATTTAGGGCAGCAGAGCAACTGACGTGCCAGTGTTTCAATTTGCTGTTCACCACAAGAGTACACCCTTTCACTCATTTCCAAGTTGTTAAATCTACCATGCAATAAAGCAGAGGGGAAAACATTGAAATGAGCAAGTGTGAGAGCTCTTCTCTGAATAGGATTAGTCAAAAAATACAAAAAGGGAGCCATCCTGTTTTGATGTAGGGGTATTGAGAGATGTAAAGATGAACAAGTTTTCATAGCAGCCTTAATTAAATTAACCCATTCGCTTTCCAACAATTTTTGTTTTAACAAGTTGTAGGATTCTGAACTGGACAGCGGGAAAAGCGAGTCGAGGGATATACCAAGTGATTCAATCTATCTCTCTATTAGAGAGAACCATGGATTAACCTGGGTATCAGATAAAAGTGGGTGAACCAGAGAATGCTCGTTGTGTAAGAAATGCAGGCGAATTTAAAGGCTCTCAACCAGGCCCTATAAACTAATGAGTTTTGGCCCAGCTCTAAACAAAGAGCCACATAGGGTACACAGTTTGGCAGGCCCATAATTTTACGAAAAAATTTGAATTGGACCATATTCAAGGAATTGTCAACTGCGTTAAGCCAGATAGGAACTCCATAAAGTAGCTGCGCTTCTATCTTGGAGTTAAAGATTTTTAGTGCTGCTGTGACAAGGGAGTGACCCTTTCCATAAAAAAAGCATACAATGGCAGAATAACTGTTGGTAGCAGCTGCAATAGCAGCTTTTTTGTGGGGTAACCAGGAGAGGTTATAGGAGAAAATAATTCCAAGATATTTATATCGATTAACTTGCTCCACTGGCACATTATTAATTGCCCAGTTATGTTTTTTATATTGTTTGGCAAAGACCAAGATCTTGGTCTTATAATAGTTGAATTACTCCCCACATCTATTCAGTAGTTGACTAAGAAGAGGTTTATTTCCAATAGCTTATGCTTCTGAAATACTCATCTAAATTTATCCCTGGAGCTTGGAGTTTGAAATGATCTGATAATTTATCTGATCATTAGGAATCTTCTATATTTTTTTCCTAATTAACACAGAAGAAGAGTTTGGATTAATACCCCTCTTTTTCTCCTGTAAGGAGACTCAAGTTGCTTACAAATTCCTTTCCCTCCCTCTCCCTACAACAGACACCTTGTGATGTAGGTGGGGCTGAGGCTGTTTCCGCACTGGTGGAAAAAAGCGCCCTAGGGATAGTAAAAACACAGTCCCTGGGGCGCTGTTCATACATTGCTCAAGTGGCGCAAAAACACCGCTTTTGAACCACGCTCGGGGAGCAAGGTTTTTCAAAAGTGGTGTCTTCCACCTGCTGCCGTACAAATGGCAGTGGATGGGAGGCAGCATTTTTCCCGCACTGGCCCCAAACGCCTCCTTACCTCCTCCTGGCTTCAGTCGCTCTGTGGAGGCCAGGGGACATGCCTCCTGGCCTCCGTCCCTGCAGTCATCGCTCCCTGCAGTCATCGCTCTGGCCATGGGGACATGTCCCCTAGCCACCACAGAGTGACAGAAGTCAGGAGGAGGTAAGGAGGTATCTGGGGGTTGTGCAGCCATGCGGAGCCCCTCTGACATCTGTGCAGCCAGCAGGGCTGTTTGTGTGAACGGCCCCAGGACTTGCATCTGCATGAACCATGCCGATGCACCCCCACTGCTCTGGCCATGTGGCTTGAGAGAGTTCTGAACAAACTGCGACTAGCCCAAAGTCTGGTTCTGTTATATAAATGTTTTAGTTATTTTAATTAAAAATAGAATTTTTAAGTTTGCACTAGAGCAGGGGTCGGCAGCCTTTAACACCCAAAGAGCTGTTTGGACCTGTTTTCCACAGAAAACACTTGGAGCCGCAAATACTTTTTGACATTTAAAATGAAGATAACACTGTATATATATATTTACCTTTATGCTTTGTATAAACAATTATAGTGTACTGCTTATGAAATCTATGAAGTGCTATAGAGAAAATTATATTTTATTTATGTAAAGAACACATTTTGAACATTTTGAACTCTTTAAAAATAATAACAGACCTCCATGTCTGCCAGCCTTAACAGCCATATTCCTCACTGAGCATGGCCCCTGCCCTGGTCCCAAAAGCCACAGCTTCTGAGAATCTACCCCCAAATGTCCTGGGATTTGCCCGCCGGGAGTTGGCAACCTGCAACAAGCATGGCTCAGGATGATCCCGGCCTTCTTCCCTTCCATGATCTACAAGCTTACCCTCCACTGGCTTATTCTGAAGTAAACCTTCCAAGATCCACATGCAAGGCTTTCCCCCTGCACTCCTGCACTCCTTGGCAATGCAGAAACAACCTATTCTCACCCACCCCCGCCTCCCCATCAAACAGCCCTGACGAGTGCAACCTTGCATGGCTGCAGGTAATAACTCCTTTAAAACCTGACATTGTCTTTCTCACCTGAGCCCTTTCCGCATGGGGCCAAAAAAAGCGACCCAGGGATGGAAAAACACCGGTCCCTGGACAGCCGTTTGCACAGGCAGCACTGCTGCAATGCAGCAGCGCTGTCCTGTGCGGCCTCAAGCAGCGTGAAGGCGCCACTTTCCACCTCCCTTCCCAAGAGAGGTCTTTGGAAAGCGGCTCCTTCCCATCGGCACAGTGCGAACCGCACCACACCGAAGGCACCGCTTTCCCATCCCCCCCCCCACTCATCTCATCCTCCAGTGTCGGTCTGGAGGGTTGCTGAGACCCGCCCACACTACCCTCCGACCCCTGGAGGTCGGAGGGCAGCATGGGCAGGTCCCTGCAGCCCTCCAGACTGATGCTGGAGGATGAGGTGAGTGGGGGGATGCAGAAGAGGTGGCTCCATGCGGAGCCACCTCTTCTGCGCTGGCCTCTGCGGGGGCCACTCACACGCTCCCATGCAAATGGCCTCCTCCCCTCCACCGGCATAATTCCTGCCGGTGGAAGAGTGCCCTTTCCGCTGTGCAGAAAGAGCCCTGGACTCAGCCAGGCTGCCATCTGCCAGGAAAGCCCCTGGAGCTCAGTGGGGCTGCTGGGGGAGTCTGCAACCCAAGGCTGCTGGGGTCCCCGATGTGGTCCCGCCCCCAAGAAGGACCTGGGGGATGGGAAATGAGGCCACCCAAAGCAGGGGCGATCCCTGACCCCCATTCAAGGGGGGTGGACTGAGGTTAGGCTGAAAATCTGCGCTCCTGCAACTCCCTTCCGTTTTCACCACTTACCTGTTCAAGAGGATCCACCAGCGGTGCTTAGCCCCTGCCCCATGCCATCATGCATCGGCCAACCAGGCAGCTGGGACAGGAAAGCTGGAAAGTGGCTGTGCCTCGCTAGGAATGGGGACTCTTTCCCATTAACCCTTAGGGTGACTCTCCAAAGGAGGCTGAGAGGACCCAAGCCATGTGGAGCTGCAGTACAAGGATGAAAGAGCCCCATGCGGCTCCGGAGCCTCAGGTTGTAGAGCCCTGCACTAGAGCCAGACAGGTTCTTTCTCCTTTTGTAAAATAGTCCAAAGTCACCCAGCAGGAATGTAGGAGTGGGGAAAGAAATCTAATTCACCAGATAAGACTCCACTGCTTATGTGGAGAAGTGGGAATCAAACCTGGTTTTCCAGATTAGAGTCCACCTGCTTTTAACTACTACACCATGCTGTGATTGCATGATTTGCTACAGTTTTCCTACCTTCAGTATATTTGTGCCATTCCTTCTCTACATTACTTATGTGCACATACATATTTGTTACACTAATAAAACATTGCAAAAAAGCAATCATGTTATTGTGAATGGCCCATTCCACATGGGCCTGTGAAGCAGTGGCACACCAGTATATATGGTGCTGGTAGAGCCCCGGGACTGTTTGCATGCTCCCGTGTGGGCCATCCTGGAGCTGCCGCAGCCCACAGAGGTGCCTTTACACTGAGGTGCCTCCATTCTGTTTGTAAGCTTACCTTCTCTTCCCTGCGCAGCTCCACAGAGTTGAGGGAACATGCCCCGGTGGCCATGGCAATGCCTTGGGGATCGGAGGGCAGGAGGCATGTCCCCTCATCCCTGAGGAGCTGTGCAGGGAAGAGAAGGTAAATTGGCAAACAAAATGGGGGCATCCAAAAGCGGTGCCTCCAACCCAGTGCCGTTCGCTTGGCACTGGGTTTGAAATGCTGTTTTTGAAAAAACTCACTCATGGCGGGGGGGGAAGCACAGTGCTGCCTCATTGCAGAGGCAGCAGCTGTGTGAACTGCACCCCTGGAACGGTGTTTTCACCATTCCAGGGGCACTGTTTTTGCGCATGCAGGGTAGGCCTATGTGATTCATTTGGTGTTTTATCAATAAGCATATGAACTCTAATTTTGAATTTCTTTCACCCAAAATATTAGTACCAGGACTACCTTTTCTGCTTTTCACTTTAGAATCAGATAAGTGAACAGAATAATGGCTATTGGAGAACCAAAAAAATAGATAAATTGGGGGCACAAGACTAGAGATAAAAGTTCAAAAACTGGTGAAGGCAAAAAATTTTCTTGCATGACATGAAACTAAAATATTATGATTTCTTTTAGAATTAAGCTTAATAATGCAAATATCATCCAAGGATGATACATCAACTGCCAGTCTTTAATTTTGCATCAGAATAATCTAGGAAATTTAGATAATAGTACTAACACAATCTTTGTAGCTGACCCAGTCATAACTGAAGAGTTCATATTTTAAATATTCATGAGCTACATTCAATTTATTTTTCCATACAAGATGTTAAATTTATCAAATATATTTGAATAACTAATACATCTGAGAAAAAATGCAATCTGCTTCTATTTATTAGTAAAGCTAAATTAATCAAATATATTATTTATTGGCCCATCACACAATCTCTGATTTCTATTAGGTGAGATTAATATCAAAATTAGCAAGAGGTTCAAAAGTGTATCAAACAATGATCTCCTAATCTGTAGATATACCATTGACCATGAGGTCTTAAACTATATTTATCAACTTCTAGTGCATAGGGGAGATACAACAACTTAGGATGAGAACTAAACATGTATGTTTCTTTGATTATTTATTATTATTTATTATGTAGCAATCATGATTATGTAGCCATCAGATTATGTTTTGTATTTTGATTTTTGTGTAGCTACGACTCATTGTATGATTTTTTTGGTTTGGATGGTTTAAAACTTTAGGTTGTAAGGAGCAGTGACATCCCATATTTGCCTGTGACATAGAACATATTAAAAGAATTGAAAGGTTTAATATGTATAAAACACAGTAACCTTTTTGTTTCTTGATTTCACTACTGTTAGTGCACCGTCCCTATCCTCCACTCTTTTTTTACTATGGTCAATTTCCAGATGGAGGCTGGAGTTCTGTCATTACAACTGATCTCCAGACTATAGAAATCAATTCCCCTGGCAGCTTTGGAGGGTGTTTTCTATGAAATCTTATCCTTGCTGATATCCCTCCCTAGGCTCTGGCCTTCCAAATATCCAAGAGCCTCCCAAATCTGAGCAATTATTTATTTATTAGATTTGCAGGCTGCCCTTCCTCTGCCCTTCCTCTTAAGGCAAACCTGGACAACATACACATCTGATGGATAGGGGGTGTGCAGTGTACTCTCCCCTGTTTGACTGCTTCTCTCCAAACTATACCCCTGTCAGAGGTGTAGCTCCAAGGGGACGGGGGTGTGCTCAATGCACTGGACACGGGTCCCTGTGGGGGGGGGGTGTGTGGTGAGGGCAAGGCAGGGGCATCCCAGGGGCATCCCAGGGCATGGCAGGGGCATTCTGGGGCAGAATGGGGGTGTTTTGGGGCAGGACAAGGGTGGAGGATGCACCAGTGCACCAGGCGTATTTCCCCCTTGCTACGCCTCTGATCCTTGTCCAAGCAAATCTGTGTCCTAGTTCTCCTGCTGCTGCCTATTGCCTACATGTCTGATCTTTCTTGTGCCACCCAGTGTCCTTGACAGTTTGCCTCTTCCTCATGTTACTGTTCTCCAAACTCAGTTGCTGTCTATGTTGCTGTTGTTATTCTACAGTCTCTCTACATTTTGACCAATTTTTGGTGGAAAACCATGAAGGCGCAAGCCCCAGAAAAGAAAAGGAACAAACTCCTGTGTACAACTCTAATGAGAACTGGTTAGATCACAATTATGAAATCAAAGTATTATCTATGCATATAAAATTATCTGAAGCAAAATATTTATTAGTTCCGAATGAAGAAGAAGAGAAGAAGAGTTTGGATTTATATCCCCCTTTCTCTCCTGTAGGAGACTGAAAGGGGCTTACAATCTCCTTGCCCTTCCCCTCTCACAACAAACACCCTGTGAGGTGGGTGGGGCTGAGAGAGCTCTGAAAAGCTGTGACTAGCCCAAGGTCACCCAGCTGGTGTGTGTGGGAGTGCATGGGTTAATCTGAATTCCCCAGATAAGCCTCCACAGCTCAAGTGGCAGAGCGGGGAATCAAACCCGGTTCCTCCAGATTAGAATGCACCTGCTCTTAACCACTGTGCCACTGCTGAAATGACCAGAATTTCAAATCATAATGTAGTTTCAACAGATCTGATCCAAACAATTGAATTAGTTAAACTGAATTAATTTAGTGGGAGTATGGCTGCATCTCAGGAAATCAGATAGAACTATTCAGTTCTACCAGTTCCCAAAAGCGCATTGAATCTGCATTAGTTCTGTAAAATAGTTGAGTAGCAATTGGACATAGTAGTGACTTACACTGCGGACCAGTCTCTTCTAAACTGTGATGTGTCATGTGTACCATATTGAGTGGGAAGTATTTGATTAAGCACTAACCCAAATCAAAGCAAGTACAGAAGTTCTTAAGCATACTTCAAACCAACACTGTTAGCCTTATGTAGTATACTCCCTGATTGGTTTTAATGAAAATTTAACTGGTACACAGGCAAATTGATGGAAAGAGGGAGGAAGAGACAGGGAATATTCCACTGTCACCTGCTAAGTGAAGAGACTAGGTCAGGGAAAAGGAAATTTGCTCCAATACAGGAAGCTTCCTCAGTTGGACCAAATATCTTTCCAATGAAGCAAGATTCCTCATTTAATGGAAAGAAGTCACTGGATACAACACCATTGCCCTGTAAAATCTGCAACAATTTTGGAAGCACTTAAGATAGTTCAGCTGTGCATATCAGATGTCAAGTAGTCAAAACCAAGTAACTGACTTATTTGAAGTAATATGAAGTGACTGGCCTGCAGGTTAAAAAGTTATTCAATTTACTATAATAACTCATAAGGACCTAGTATTGGACTACAGAAGAATACTAATGAAAGTAAACAAAATGTTTAAATACCAAAATTAAAAATGAAATAGATGAAATAAAATGAACTGGAGAAATGTTCTATATATCTCTATAATATTTCCATTTACTAATATTGCTAAATGTAAATATTGCTAAATGTAAGAAAGGGCATTCAAATGGTGAACTGAAAACTGCATTGAAAACCTCAGCAAAAACCAGATGTATGAAATGCCACTTTGCCCATGGCAAGATCTAGGGTGAAACATGCTCATTTTGTCATTTTACTTACAGTACATTGAAATAACGACTTTGCACCAAAGGTGATGTTGTAATGACACACACACACACACATATACCTTACATTCCCCACAGCAACTTCGTTGTTAAACAACTAAGGTGATTCTTTAGTTCATATCATAATGCTGTGAGGTAGAAGTGTTTTTACTGTTGAGTGATCTAAAAGTGAGGGAATCAAATTAAGTGAAAAGCTGCTAGAATGACAGAACAATCCTAAGGCAACCAGCCAACCATGGTACAACTATGGTCCTGCTAGTCCAGTTCCTATAGGGTTTAATTATATCAAAGCCTGAAGTAAAATAGTGGGGTTGTTTTGACTTTCTTTGGGCACAGACATGTTAGTGTCTCCAGCAATCATGCCACTGTGGAGGTGTTGGGGAGAAGTGGCGGGGCTCTGATGGACAAGTGAGCTAGAACCAATTAGGATTTATTATGCATAGGAGCTGAGTCAAGTGCCTATCACATATTGGGGCAATCACAGGACCAGGTAGCCTTGCTTGCTATCAGCAGTGCTTCCCACTCCCTTAAAGGGACCAAATTCAGTCAAAAGACCATGGTTACCTGATAGTGGTTCAGAAACTCAAGCATTCCCTCAGACTTTAAGCTGGACTTCTGCCCACATGGACCAAAGGGCTCCAAATCCCAGAAGGGAAAGGGGGGACTTTGAGGGAAATGTGTGCAGTAGTGGGGGCCCTATGCTCACTGGAGGCCATGCTACACAGCTGGTGTACACCTTCACGCAACACTCATGCCACCCATCCAGTGAAGGAGTAGGAGGGGGTCCCAGCAAGGTGGAGCATAGAGTGGGTGCTCAAAAAACCTCCAACAGGTCCCTGTAACAGTCTCTAGACATGCATCTATCCCTATCACATGTCCCTTGCAATGGCAAGCAACCTCTCCAATTGCCGAGCAGCAGTGGTGGGATCTAGCAGGTTCGCACCACTTTGGCAGAACCAAAGTTAAAGTGGTGCTTGTAAACAACCAGTTGTTAAATTATTTGAATCCCACCACTGGAACGGGTTGTTAAATTATTTGAATCCCACCACTGCCCAGCAGCCATGTTCACAGACACTGCCAGCTATTTCAGTCATGGTTCACCCTGATGAAGGCTTCCTGCCACTTCCATTGGCTCTTCAGCCTTTCCCATTCAATCACTGCCCACCTGCATTACAAGTTAGGAAAAAGGATGGGCCCACCTGGATTTGTGGGGGATAGACTGAGCTGGTCATGGGGACCATACCTAGGGCACTGTGCTCCTTGTCCCCATGGCTCAACTTCATCTCCTTCTGGCCCACAAGCAGATGCTGGACTGGGCTCTCTTATCAGAGGGCCCCCAGATTAAGAGCAGGCTAACACACAGTCAGAGGAAGTAGTGACAAGTCAGAATGTCAGGGAAAACACTGAGTGTGAACAGGTAAGGGAATACATTTGGCACAAGAAGTGTTTTGCCACTTAGGGCCCCTTTTGATGACCTACATTCTCTGTGGCCCTTGGGGAGGGATGACCCAGCAGGCACAGAGTGATTGTGACCCCATAATCATGCTGCTGTTTGCTGTGGTTCACCATTGTGACTTTGCATGCTCCCCTCAACCCCAACCCAAGTACCATGCTGTGCCTGCAATGATTGGGAACAGTCACCATCAGAAGGAGCTCCTGATTAGCCCTCCCCCCAGTCAATGTCCCCACATATCCTGGTCATAAGCACATGGGCAAGGGCTTGTGCAGAAAGATGTGAGCTGCTTCACTGCCTGTGGCAGCCACAAGCCTCTGCAACCTGAATCAGCCAACAAGGGGAAGACAGGAGATGTCCACTGGAACTCTGTAAGTAGAGAGAAGGGCTTTCCAAAAAACCCTTCATGGTTTTGTGTTCTGGTTTTTTTTTTACAACTATTTTGATCCTCTGAAAAAGGGGAAGGGACAACAAGGACCAGAGGTAGGAATCTTCACATCCTGTGAGCAGCACCTCTAAGTGCATCACTAGAAGATTTGGATAAGGATACATATATCTGTGTGCCATCTGCATACTAATGACAGCCAACCCCAAAGCTATGAATGATTTGGCCTAAAGGGCTTTACATAAAGATTTAAGAGCATGGGGGATTTATAGTATGTCACTGAAAACCAAAAGCTCAGTTCATTTATGAAAGCTGCAATATTCAAAAACTTTCCTATGAAGCAAAACAGAAGATTTGAGTGTTGCTTGATACCTTGCAATACTGAGGTTAACAAAAAAAACAAATCAGCAAACTGGAGTAAAGAGATAGGCATTTACCTCATTAATTTTCAAGTCCTCGTAATTTGGTGTATTCTCCAGAGATCTGTATGCTCTCTGCATTAGTGTCCTTGCCTCAGCTGACATAACTGTATAGACCTTTTCTTAGTACACAGAAATATGCATGACTTTTATTTGAGTTATAAAGCACATCTCTCCCCCCCCCCCATTTTGAAATGAAGAAGAGATAAGTTTCTTAATTTAGTTTTCCGGGTGTAAAAGAAACTAATTTCCAGGCATCATTTCAATTAGCATGAATGCATTGTATTCAGCTACCACAGAAAACAGAATTTCAAACACAATGGTCAATTTCTAGTTTACAGCTCAAACAAGCAATTTACTCTCCTTCCTGCTCTGGCTTGCTTCAGAGACAATGTAGTATGAACAGACAATAATAGTTAATTTCTTGTTAGAATACATCCAAGATTTAGGACTGGTGTACACAAAACATTTGTCAATGGAAGGGGCAAAGTGTTGAGATGGAGCATGAATTTAGTTAGTTGATGGCCTTTCCACACAAATCACTTCAAATATTTCTAAAATGTTTTCAACTCCCCCCAATGATATATGCCAGCCCTCATCCCTTGAAACAATTCATGGCCACCATTACAGGATTTCCCCCTTTTTTGAGTTCTGTGTTGAATCAGTGCCTCAATACTTCAAAGCCTCATGCTCCTTGTATATTTCATGCTGCAAAGATTGGCCCATCAAAAGAGAGAGAGAGAGAGAGAGAGAGAGAGAGAGAAATGCTGCAAATAAACAGGTGAGGGTGAATGGAGTTAACTCAGAAAATGGTACCAAGGAGGACATTCAGGGAAGCAGAAAAGTGGGGGAAACATAGTCAGTAGATCACACAGCAACTGAAGACATTTTCAAAACATTTCAATCATTTTGAAAGGGAATTTGTTTATAAGATTTTTAGGCTGCAAATGAAATGTTTTGGGGTAAAAACAATGTGGAACTCCATGGAGAAAATGTTTTATTTCTTGCTTCAAAATGTTTTAAAAGGTTTGTGCAGAAAGGGCGAGTGAGTGAGTGAGTGAGCGAGTGAGTGAGCAAGTGAGCGAGTGGGTGGGTGAGTTTTATATGCTGCCCTTCCCCACACAGGAGTGGATTCCACATGGGTGAAAAACAGTGCCCCTGGAGTGGTAAAAACACTGTTCCAGGGGCACTGTTCGCATAGCTGCTGCCTCTGAATTGAGACAGCACCATGCTTTTCTTGGGGAAACAGCATTTCTTTGCTGGCACCATGCAAACAGCACTGGCTTTTCGGTGCCACTTTTCAATGCTTCCATTTACTTTCCCCACACTCACCTTCTCTCCTTGCTGAGCTCTTCAGCAATGGGGAAGCACACCCACACTGCCCTGCAACCCCTGGAGGTCAGAGGGCAGCATGGGTGTGGCTCCTTATCGCTTCAGAGCTCAGCAAGGAGAAAATATTTGGCACCTCTGTGTGAGGTGCCTCCGTGGGCAGTGGCTGCTCTGGGGCCACTCACACCTCAGTGTGTGAATGGCCTTGCGGCTCCACCAGTATCATATATGCCAGTGGAATGCCGCTGCCATCGCATGTGCAGAATCCACCAGGGTCAGGGTTGATTACAGTATTTAACAATAAATACAATAAAATATATTGAAATATATTAAAATTCAACCTGGATTTTATGGTGATTAAACTCATAAACAGGAAGGCAAAGGCAAAACAGAAATCAACAATATAAAGGAGGAGGAAGGCCAATGACTGGACAACCATAGTAACCTCAACTGTAGGCCTGGTAGAACAGCTCTGTTTTGCAAGCCCTGCAGAACTTCATCAGATCCTGCAGGAACTGGGTCTCACTAGCATCCCACCAGCTTGGACTCAGGACAGAAAATCCCCTGGCCCTGGTTGAGGCTAACTAGATATCTTTCAGGCCAAGGATCACCAGTTTTTCACTCGGTGATCAGAATGGTCTGTGGAGGATATTCTGGAAGAGACAGTCCAGAATGTATGCTGGCCCCAGACTATCAAGGACTTTAAAAGTTAGTACCAAAATTTTGAACCTGAACTGGTACTCCAGCCAGAGCCAATGCAGCCAACAGAGTACCAGTTGATGTGCCTGCTGCGGAGTCCTTGTAAGGACTTGCACTGCTGTATTCTATACAACCATATTAGAGCCAAACTAGAAGATACTTTCCACATACCAGGTCAGGGTCCCCCGAAATGGCTTAGTGACTCCATGTTCTACAGACGTTGTAAGCATGGAATCCTTTTGTACCATTTTGTCCTGAGAGAATGGAGAAGGAAGAAAAGCTGAAATTCCTTCTCTCCTCTGCGCCACGATCCCATGAAGAACCAGGTGCTGCAGTACTCAGAAACGTTAGGTCTCCAAGAGCACACATGACTGTAGGTTGGAATCTGACTCATATAGAATATGTTGTCTCATGTGACTTTTAGAGAAATGATTGTGCATATATTCTATCCCCAACATTTTCAGCTGCAAAATGCTGATTTGTGCTGCTGACTTTTGTGTATATTACACCTTCAACAGGAACACAACTGTTTCATCACTTAGAATTTTTGAACAGCAATCAGCACGATCCAAAGCTAACATTCTGGAGGTTGCTGTGAAATCTTGCCTCAGGTTTTGCTTCTTTTAGTGATAGGTAAATATGTGAATATGTTTTGGAATATTCAATCATATACACTATGAGTGCACACTGCTGGTGGCCCTGGTGATATACTTGGACCATTTCAATTAAAGGGGCCACCACACATATTTTCTGCTTCTGTACTAAAGCAGATATTATACACAACCATGGGTGACATGCACTTGTGATATACTTTTCACTGGTTCCCAGTGCATTCATTTCTAACATCTGAGGGGAAAAATTACTTACTAGTTCTCTTGCAATTGTAGGTCAGGACACTCTTCTGTCTTTGTCTCAAATGGTCAGAACATTCGTTAACTGGTCATTTACATTAATTCTGTCTTGCCTCAATCTGTAGACAAGTGAGAAGGTTGCATATACAATTATACCTGCATTAACATATTACCCAACTTTCAGTCCCATCCAAGAGGCCAGGTAGCCAGCTGCAGCATTGCCACTGTGCTAACCCACTGCTCCCATACAGGCTTCTCAGTGGTGTGGGGAAGCTTGCAAAGCAAAAAGCCTCCCCACTGCCAAGAAGCCCCCATTGGGCTTAATAGACTTATGGCACCTTTTTAGGTACTGTAAGTCAAAAGTCACAGCTGCTGGCATAAAGGGGTTAATGGTCAGAAGAAAGTCAACTACTATTGGCTCTATCCTGGCCATGCTCCTGACCCACCCCCATTATTCTGGAAGTGGTGGCAGGGGTGCTGGGACATTGGTGCTGTGTCCCAGTGCTGGGGAGGGCAGTGGCAGCTGCAAGTGCCCTTGGGAGTGCAAATCCACTGGGATAGCAGTGCACCACTCTCATAAGCAGAGTCGCCTGTCCTCCTTTGGATGGGGCCAAAAATGTCTTTCAGTCTAAGAGCTTTCTTTTCAATGTGTCTTAATACTAAATTTAAGTCAGAAAATGTTTATAGATTATGCCATTTCATTATATCATCTTACACAGACCAGATATAAATTCTATCTGAATTTAGTTTGTGAATCTCATGTTTGGTATCCTCAAGGCAGTAGTTTTCATTCCAAGACAACACACTGAACAATAATGAGGAAACCTTTGGATTTCTTTATCAACTAATACTCAATGACAATTTGTTTACCCCTTGCTATCTTAAATGCAAGAATTTTTCCTTAAAGAGCTGGCATAAAATAACAGCAATATCAAACAAGAATCTAAGAAGAAGAAGAAAACTAAAGAAGCTAAGACAAAGAATGGGTAGATAGATGAAAGCTTTGTGACACTGACAAGCATGAACCTGGTAGAGTAGTACATGCTTTGCAAACAGCGGGTTCCACTTCTTATAGCATGTACCAAACCTTTCTGTCTGAGGTGCTCCTAGACAGAGAAAACATTGCCAAGCTAAATCAACTCATTGGTGGATTCTGCATGGGTCCCGGGAGCATCGGGACGTTGGCGTACATGACACTGGTGCTAGCCTAGGGCCATTTGCACACCATTTTTGTATCTTACCTCCTTCTCCCTGTGTAGCTCCATTGGGATGAGGGACACCCCCCCATAGCCCTGGCAACAGTCTGGGGGTTGGGGGCAGGGGTCATGATCCCTCATCCCAACGGAGCTATGCTGGGAGGAGGAGGAGGTAAGTTTTTAAAAAGCAGCACATCAGAAAACGGCGCCTTCCACCCGGTGCCATTCGCTTGGCACCAGGTGGACGGCGCCACTTTCCAAAAGACTCGCTCATTTAGTGAGTCAACAAAACACCGTTTGGGGAGCAGAACAGTGCTGCCTCAATTTGGAGGCGGCAGCTGGGGGAAATTCCCCCTCCAAATGGTGTTTTTACCGGGACAACAATGGTGATTTGGGCCCATGCAGAATCCGCCATTGTTTGACTCTGACGTGATTTCACATATCGTTGTTGGAGAAATCCACCAGGGAATGTCACAGCAAAAGACTGTGGCTCAGTGTTTGAGTACCAATTTAGTATGCAGAAAGTCCCAGATTCAACCTCTGACATCTCACAGGATCTCAAACAGCAGATGCTGAGAAAGACCTGAGAACCTGGACAGCTGCAGCTAGTCAGTAGACTTGACTCTCTATAAGGCAGTTTCATATGGTTAGTCCTGCCTTCATATATAACCATATATAAAAGCAAATACACATATTTGCAACCATATATAAAAGCAAATACACATATCCAAATAATGTAAGTTGCTGAAGACAAAATATATTTATGGTCCATTTAGTGGGTCACAGAAAACATCAGCTTATCATCTTTTCCCCCTTAAACCTGATTTTTAAAATAACCTTAAAAGACTTGTTTCTCCACTTCCAGCTAATGGAAATGTAATCACTTAATGGTTTACATAATCACAGACAAATTTGATAGTGGACATTTAAACCTAAGAAAATAATGTTTGACTTCATGAGATCTCAGAAATGATACAGGGTGGGTGACCAAGGAAAACTCTGTAGAAGAAGGCAGTGGCAAAGCACCTCTATTGCCCTTTCTCTATAGCACAAATAAAACATCTTGCAGATGTTTTAAAAATATCTGTTTTGGATTTTGTGTGTGTGTCCACACAGCATGGACAAATAAAGCATTGGCAGGAAATGTGTTTTATTTTTTCCACCTCTCCCCAGCTCTTACTTTCAGTTACCATAGAGCAGCTCGCACCCACTATTTCTGCCCTCTTCAGGAAGCTCTGTGCTGTCACCATTTGCAGAATGTTCTCACGGAGTTTCCTTTGCTTGCAGCTCATCTATGCATCCTTTTCAGTATATAATGTTCATAATAGTTAGTCTTCTCTGGTGATCCCACTCATGTGTCATGTTTCTTTTTTCTTTTTCTTTTAAATGAGATATCTTGGAAGCTATGATGTCATGATATGAGAATTGCAACAATTCTCATATTGTAATGTAGCTTCGAAGATATCTTATTTAAAACAATAACAAAAGAAGAAAAAATGACATTTGTGTAGAATCACCAGGAAAAGCTAACTTTATTAATGAACTTTATACTCTGAAAGGATACGCAGATGAGCTGCAAGCACAGGAAACTCTGTGGGAACATTCTGCGAATGGCAGCAGCCTCCTGAGGAGGACAGAAAATGGCAGGCATGAGCTGTGGAGAAACTGAAAGTGACAACTTTAAACTCAGATGGGAAAAACAAAATACTTCTTGTTCTTCACAGTCAAGAGAAAACATCTTGACCCCATATTGGAAAAAAGAATAGCTAATGTAGTGTTTTCTGGAAAACCCGGGTTGAGCATAAATAAAACATCCTGAAGTCATGTTGGGGGAAAAGCTGTACAGAGTTCTTCCCCAAAACATTTTCCCCCCATCCTCAAGACTTTTTATGGCACTGACACACAAACACTTAAATTTATCTGTGAATTTATTCTAATTACTCTTTTCTGTGACAACGAGAGGACCTATGAAGCTGCTTTTGTTTACAAGGAGCACATTAACAAAACAATATTTTTTTTAAAATCCAGGCACCTTTGAGATGAAGGTATATTTGCATTTGGTAAACATAATTGATGCTAAGTTATTCTGATCATACTCTCTAAGCAAAAACCTACAGTATTAAGAAAGTGTAATTTGTAAACCTCTGGCTATGGCTTTTGTTTCAGAATGTGTGCAGTGTAGATTACAGTTGTGTGAGTGTCATATTAAATAATTTGTAATGTCAGCAAGGCAAATTGCACATCCTTCCTCAGTGATCCATTGATTTTTGTCCTCTTTTTGTATATTCATGCATGTATTTGCATGCATGCATGCATGCATAAATAGAATAGAATATGTAGCATGTGCTGCCTTGATTCAGTACTGGAACACATTTGTATGCCCCTTTGAGAAAGGGGAAAAATACCCCTGCCAACTGTTGCCACAGCTTCTCTTTCCCATGCTTTAGAAATCTTGCTGACACACTACAGTAATATTTTCACAACTTTGAAGTGCTTGTAACTGAAAATTGCTTATGTAAAATTATGTACTTATTTCTGATATGATATAATGTTGGATGATGAAATGTATATATGAAGTGAAATGTATATATGAAGTGTATGAAAACACATGATTTATTGAAAATTTTCATTCATAAACTGATCTATTTGTTAAAATATACCACGTGGTTGAGGTGATAGCCTTTTGGATACTATTTGCATTTTTGCATTGCTTATGTACTACCTGTGTATCCATTTATACATTGCATGATGACTGGTTCAATTGCTGCCTGGTTCAAATGTTGCCAGTGTGGCGTAATGGTTAAGAGAGAACCAGGTTTGATTCCACACTTTTCCAGATGAGCAACAGAGTCTTATTTGGTGAATAAGGTTTGCTTCCACACTCCTACATTCCTGCTGAATGACCTTAGGTTAGTTGCAGTTCTTTGGAACTCTCTCAGCCCCATCTATCTGAGCTCCACCTTGCTGTTGTGGGGAGAGGAAGGGAAAGGAGTTTGTAAGACCTTTTGAGTCTCTTTACAGGAGAAAAAAAGGGGAAGGGGGTATAATAAATCCAATTTCTTCTTCTTCATCAGAGTCTTACTTAGGTAGGCCTGAAGCAAGTCAAAGTACATGGAGAGAAACACATCTTACTGTGACATGCCTCTGAGGATGCCAGCTAAAGATGTGGGCAAAACATTAGAAGCAAAAACTACCAAACCATGGCCACACATCCCAGAGAGCCTACAACAGCCACTTGATTCTGGCCATGAAAGCCTTCAACAATACATCATGGTGCAATTCTAAACACGTCTATTCAAGCCCATTGACTTATTTAGAACGATTAACTCTATTTAGGGTTACATTGTTACACTGGCGTAATGCCCATTGGGCAAGGTGGGCAGCTGCCCAGGGCATCACCTTGTGGGGGGCATCAAAATGCTGGGTTCGTTTTTGGGTATTTTAGTGGTTTTCCATTTGTGGCCTGCAGGGGGCACAGTTTTTAGGCTAGTATCATCAGGAGACTGTCCTTATGCTACCCCCCAGGTTTGGTGAGGTTTGATTCTGGGAGTCCAAAGTTATGGACTCCCAAAGGGGGTACCCCTATCCCCCATTGTTTCCAATGGGAGCTAATAGGAGATGGGGGCTACAGTTTTGAGGGTCCATAACTTTGGCCCTCCTGAACCAAACTGCACCAAACTTGGGAGGTATCATTAGGGCAGTCTCCTGATGAGACCCTGAAAGTTTTGAGACTGTGCCTTCAGAAATGTGCCCCCCAAAGCCTGCAACCCCCATTGACAGCAATGAAGAAAATTCAATGCAGAACAAAGATTCTTGGGCAAATTTCTAGGATGTTCCTGCAGGGGGTGTAATTTTGATGTATTGGCACCAACATTTCAGGGTATCATCTGGAAACTGTCCTTATGGTACCCCCAAAGTTTGGTGCAGTTTGGTTCAGGGGGTCCAAGGTTATGAACCCTCAAAGGGGGTGCCCCATCCCCCATTCTTTGCTAAGGAGATGGGGGCTACTCTTTGAGGGTCCATAATTTTGGACCCCCTGAACCAAACTGCACCAAACTTGGGGGGTGCCATCATCTCCAGATGATACCCTGAAATGGACCCTCAAAGGGTAGCCCCCATCTCCTTAGCAAAGAATGGGGGATGGGGCACCTCCTTTGAGGGTCCATAACTTTGGACCCCATAAACCAAACTGCACCAAACAGTTTCCAGATGATACCCTGAAATTCTGGTGCCGATACATCCAAAAATGCTCCCCCTGCAGGAACATCCCAGAAATTTGCCCAAGAATCTTTGTTCTGCATTGAGTTTTCTGTATTGCTGTCCATGGGGGTTGCAGGTTGGGGGTTGGGGGACATTTCTGAAGGCACAGTCTCAAAACTTTCCGGGTCTCATCAGAAGACTGTCTTGATGATACCCCCCAGGTTTGATGCAGTTTGGTTTGGGGGGGCAAAGTTATGGACCATCAAAACTGTAGCCCCCATCTCCTATTAGCTCCCATTGGAAACAATGGGGCATGGGGCACCCACTTTAATAGCCAATAACTTTGGACTTCTTGAACCAACCCTCACTGGGGGGTAGCATAAGGACAGTCTCCTGATGATACACTGAAATATTGGTACTGATATGTCTAAAAATGCACCCCCTGCAGGCACCAATGTCCTGGTGCAAAAAAAATTTGGTCGTGGTGGAGTGGCCGCCCATGGGGGGGGGCATCCAACTCAGGTTTTGCCCAGGGCTACAGTTTGCCCAGGGCTGCCTCGTTACACCCCTGCATTGTTAATTTCTGTTAGCTTCAGCATTCCATCGACAATATAGGGATAATAACACAAGCCTGTCTAGCAGATAGGGTAAACAGGTGAGATTTCACTGGGTAAGCAGGTGAGATATCACTGCTAATGTAGTCATGCAATAATCTATTCTTACTCTGTGTTAGATTTCTATGTTAAACCATATTATATGTATAATCTATATATATAAAAACAGTGTTTTTGTTGATGACAGTATACCTCAGTAACTGTGTTTTTGTTGATGACAGTATACCTCAGTAACTGCTGGGCCAATTCCTCTGAAAATTCCCAGTCACTATAGTCAGCCAGGCAAGAGTGTTTTTAGATGGTCACATAGCTGGAATTTCACACCTGGCCCAGTTAAAATGCCTTTTTCCTGGCGCTTCTTGGTGAAGGGCACGTGGCTGCCTGTGTGTAACTGTCACCCTTAGAATGTTCATGCTGCTTAGAATGTTCACTTAGACGGCCAGATATGAGCAGTGAAAACAGTACATAGGCAGTAACTCGAGTGGAACACATACACACGAGAGAGAGGGAAGGGAGGGAGAAGGAGGGGTGGCATGCAAGGGAAGAGAGGGAGGGAGAGGAAAGGAACGGAGTGGGAGGCATGCAAGGGAAGAGAAGTGAGAGAGGGGAGACAGTGAGATGTGGCGTGCAAGGGAGGGGAGACAGGGGGCCCAGCATCTTGATATGAGCCACCCACCCTAGCGAAGGGAAAGGGAAGGGAAGGAGGGGGAGGGGTGGCATGCAAGGTAAGAGAAGTGAGGGAGGGAAGAGAGTGAGGGGCAACATGCAAGGGACGGGAGGGAGGGGCCAGGCACCCTAGATTCCCTGAATACTGCGGTTACAGTTAAGAAAACCAGGCACGCATTACTCAGGAGTAAGCTCGGTACAGCAACCGTGACATACTTTGAATGGCTGCGTCGCGTCCCTCAGAGGGTTTCCTCAGAAGCGACACCCATTGCCACCAACCAAACTTACTCCCAGGTAAAGGATCATGACCAGCCAGCCTAGATGTGTGGGAGGGGTGCCTTTCCATTCCGCCCCCCCAAGGAATGCGGGCACACACATCACTGACATCGCACAGTACCAGGCTGCGTGTTTGCATGAGCACGTACTGCTGGCCTCTGCAATTGATTTGCTGCTACTGTTCCTTTCCCATTTCACCACAATAAGCCACAGCAACGCGTGGGCAGGCCTTGCTAGTAGGAATATGAAAACATATCTTCCTGAGTAGCCATCAAAATACATAAGAAATATAGGTTCAAATTTGAACACAAAACTGCACTTCATTCCGCCAATTAAAAGTAAAGTCACAAAAAAAGCAAATAAACACTCAATTCAAGTTGAGGATCCTGATTTTCGAAACCAGAATGCTCAAAGCATATTAAAAACTTCAGTCTCTATCATGGGGGAAAATCCTGCATTACCATTACTGAGCCTTTGGGGGGAGGGCAGTCTAAAAGTTTAAAATATAAATAAAATAAATTGTGGCATATTTCACATAAAACTGTGCATGATGCTCTTTTTTCTTCTGCTATGTTAATTATAATGTCAAAACAGCCCTAATATTACTATCTAAGAAAATGTAATAAAGCTTGTATAATGACTAATACTTTGCTTCATTTATTTTTTAAATCCAGTTTCAAATGATACACACCCACTTGTTCTGAGCGATATAATCAACATATAAATAATCAACAATTTGGATAAATTGAATTGTCTGAGGAAAAGATTGCATTTATTTGATGTTATTGACCAAAGATAACAAACCCACATTTTCAGAAAAGTTTGACAATGAGACGATGTCCAGCAGTGCAGTCCTAATCTGAGTCATTGCAGTCTAATCCCCCAGTATCAATAATAGAACTGAAGTCAGGTATTGTATTTCAGACAACAATTCATCTATACATTCTAATGTAATACCTCCATCTGCATTGTTAGACTCTTATTTTATAAACATGGATTTCACTGTCCAATGAATCTGTTTTAACACCTCTCGAATGGTCTCCCTTGTACCTGTCTAAACCAACGAAGCATGTGTAAATGGTAATTATCTATCATAGTAATTATCCACCCATTCCCATTAATTGGGGATTGCTGCTGGGAAAACTGCTTATAATGCCACTCTGAGCAATGTGTGCTTATGGATAATGATTGTTCAATATGATGATTCTCTTAGGAGTCCTTTGCCAATTGCTTTAAAGGTGTACTCAGTGTGCTTAAAATTATAGTGGCCACAATGTCCTCCAAGGGAATTAAACACCTGGCATTCATTTTGGTGGGGCACATCATTTGTAACAACTGTCTGGAATTTTACTTGTAAACTTTTGTAACTATTACCTAAAACATACCTTATTTGCATAATTTTACCAATGGCAGGGGGAGGAACCCTAACAGTCTATTTTTGCTTGTAGGCTTCCAAAACATGGCATAATAAAAACAAAATTGTATCAATTAAGAAATCACCACCATAACTAGAAACTATGGATGATTCTGCACAGGCCACACAAGTTCACATAAACCATTTCAGTTGCCTGTGCCGCTGTTTGCACAGCAGGTACAGGGGCCTGCCGGGATCACTGGGATCCAGGAAGCAGGAGGCGGCATGGTTTGCACAGGAAACACTGTGTTTCCATGAGAGCCATGCACCTGAGAATCCCCCCACCTGAGAATCCATTCCCTGAAAATCCACCCCTCCAAGAATCCCCCCACACACACACTAATCAGGACAACATGACAGATGCATATTAGAGAATCCACTCTAATGGCAGCTGTCTGAGGAATCCACCATAATGGTGGACAGAAGATGGTCAGAATTAAATGATCCCTGCTTGCTGTAGTTCTCACAGGCAAGCAGAAAACATTTGTGACCCACATTATAGAAAAAAGTCACTAATTTAGCGACTTTCCTTTAACTAGGTTCAGGCAAGTAGAATGGGTCAGAAGCGTTTGGGGGGGGGCACTTCCTCTGAAAATACTTTTAAAAAGGGCCTGAACCCATTTTATTTGGACTGTGCAGACACACCCATTGTTTCCCTTTATCATGTCTTGCTGAAATGTATAATTATTTTCTGATAGGTGACAAAGCTTTGTTTTCTAAATATCTCTAAAGGGCTGGATTACGTCATTCTTGGTACTGTTGAGTAGCATTTTATTTGCAGATGTTCCACTGGTGGAACCCACAGCGATACATTGGGTTTCAATAGCATCTTCAGCAAAAGGACCGATGAATGATATTTTTGTTGGAATAAGCAACTTCTGCATGACTGGACAATGGGGGCACTTTGCCTTTGTAAGCTGTTCTATGTTGTTACCCCTTGGGGTTTGCTCTCCTTGACTGGGCTTGGGAACTGCCCACCAATTTCCTCCTCCTTCTCTCTGGAGCCATTCTCATCCCTCTCTCTCCTTTGTCCTGAGAACATGGACATGGTGTGGGGCTTTCCCACAGAAGCAGCTCATACCCGCACACACATGATGGTGTTTTAGCGTGCCCATTTATTGTAGGGATGTTATTTTTTAGTGTAGGGTTTCTTTCTATCTATCTTTCACCTGGAACAAAGCCTGTGAACTGAAACTACTTGAATAAATGTAAGTTTTCCTTTTTACATTTATCTCTTTGGGAGAGTTTCTTTACTGCACTCCACACAGGCCTGGACTGATCCACAACTTACTCTAACAATTTTCACTACTTTGACACAGGTTAACTATAGTGAAAACAATCAATACATAATTAGTATTTTTTAAAGGACCCATTTTTCAGAATTAAAAACTTAACTAAATGTTCAGTAGACTGCTACAAAGTCATAGGGGAAAGGACACATTGTGCTGGTAGAAACAGTGAGCTTTCTCTCTGTGTGTGTGTGATTTAATCTTTCATTTGTACACTGCTTTTGCATGGAAGCCCGCATTTTCCCCAGACCTTTCATCCTCCACTTTGAAATGTGGGACCAGTTTTTTGTGCTATCCTGTCAAGAAAAACAAGCAGCTTCTTGACACTATCGCTCCAAGAGACCAAAAGCTAGCAAAAGTAGTAGAACCACAATCTCACACATTTAGGGAAGATGATAGCAGACCCAGAGAGATATCCTGAACCTAGGTTTTAGAGTATTAATAAGACTTCCTTAATTAAATCAGGCTATTTTGCCACGAAATAATCCTACTGTATGAGCACATCACTTGAGAAAGACATTAGAGGTTGATTCCCCATCGAAAAAATGAATATAGATTGGTTTGGGAAAACCCGGGACCTTTTCAGCACAGTTTCAGTGTCCCCACAGCAGCTTCTGCCCTACAAACGATCCTTGTTCCCAGAAATTCAGCAGCAATGAAGGATTCCCCACTGAGGCGGATTGAACACACAATCCGCTCAGGGGCTATCCTGATTGGCTATTGCGTTATGTTGGGGTGAGAATTTTTTAAATTTTAAAACTTCCAGATCCACGTCTCTGCGAGCATGCGCAGAACAACCCTATGCAGGAACGAAGAACAGGCAATTAAAGTGATTAAAGTGAAAGTGATTAAAGTATTGCCTTCTACTCAGTCAATCAGTCATAACTGGCCCCATGTTGCTTCGTATCCACGTGGATCTCTGCTCCGTTAAATTAAAAAAAGGCTGCATGAGCATCGCATTGGATGGGAGTCTCCATGTCACTACCAGCAGCGTGAAAAATGAGTCCAGATTCAACCCCCCCCCCAACTTCCCCACCGCTCCAGATTGCCCACACTTTTTGAAAAGATCTACTTTCTTGCACGTTCTAAAATAACACGTGTGGGGTGTATATGCCAGAAACAGGATGAAAATGTGTTCGGTGCTGGTGAAGTGGGGAGTTCTGCTGGAAACCTGGATATTTTGTGTGAAGAGTACGCATCTAATCCTCGACCAGAATCGACCAGAATCGACCAGAAGTTCCTGCTAAATTTTTCTCACCTTATGGTGGACTGCTCTGACTTGCCCTCCAACAATTCCTCCCACCTCTACTGTAATTTGGAACCATATTTGGACGTTACCTATTGTACCTGAAGATTATACCTGCAGAGGTAGATTGGATGATAAAATGACCCTGTAAAAGGGTCCCATCCACCAGGGAGGGAGAAAGAGGCAGTCTGACTTTTGAGTCCTCTTATATGCGCTCAGGCATGCTGGGTGCTGTGTTCTGTGGGCAGTATGAATATTAAGTATGCTGGTAGTTGCCAGTCCAAGCTGGGCTTTACTTCCTTTGGGCCATGTAGGCCTCAGGCAAGCAGAAAGCTGCTTGTGCCTAGCTGGACAGACTGGGCACCATCTCCTCTGGGCAATGTGATTCTCAGGTATGTCAGGCTCCCAATCCCCCAAACTGGGTGGGCCTTGGGCATGCTGGGGACTACTCCCACAAAGTGCAGTCCTTAGATATGCCATGCACCACCTTCAGCAAGACAGCCACTGCCTCCCTGGCTTATGTGGGTCTTGGGTGGAGTGGAAGCTGCTTCTCCCAGGCTTCACAGGCTTCAGGTGGACCAGATACTAACTCACCTGCACTAACTCACCTTCTTGTCACCTGGCTGAACCAAATCAGGTGATGGTGGGGAGGCCATCAGCCCACTGCTATCAACGCTGCTCAGTACACACGCTAGCCCATCTTGCTTCCTCCCATTCCCACTCTGGAAAGGAAAAAAAATTGTTCACAGCTGATGATCTTTGCATGTCTTTTCCCATTTCAACATGTTATTTTTGGTATTTACCAGCCAGAAGTAAAGCTATGATGCTGAACAGACCCTAGACTTATATTAATAGGGGCAAGTGGAAGACCTTTACATATTTGGACATTTCCCACCCCCCAATATCTGACTTTTAAAAATCACATTCACTTATAGTCCTTGATTATGCTTATGTTCTGTATTCTCATCTTCTCCCTCCTTGATCCTCCACATTCCACTTTCAGTTTTTCATAACTACTTCCTAATTCTTGGAACTGAAGTCCCTGACCATTAGGCTACATGAAGCTCAAAGGGGTGAATGGGAAAGAACCAGCATCTAAATAAATATTGCAGGAATTCTATTGAATCGGAGTAGTTCTCATCATTCTAAAGTGACCTAAGGCAAAATTCGCTCCCAGTCACTAACATGGGCTTATACAGTAGGCAGCCAAATTGAGATGCATATATCAACATAAAGTCAGAAAAGTTAGAATGCTTTGGGCAATCTTCCCCCATTTTGTACTGATGGATGAGCCTTCTGAATAATACAGAAGTCTTCTATGGGTGAAATAGATTTCATGCCATAGAGATGTGAAATCATTCAGAGACACAGCAGATCTTCTGGTGAAAGAGGAATCTGGCAGAAATGATGAAGATTCACTGTGCTCCTTGATCAAATTGCTTCAGAAAACTGTGGTTTTGTTTTCTGTGCCAATTGCTGATCAGGACTTAGACATCAAACTTCCTAACACATGGGTGCTCCTCAATCCTCTTTGCAGGAATGTTAGCTTTAGATTTAGGTATGAACATAGCATTTCTCATTAAGTGGGAAAAACTGAGATTGCTTTGGAGTAATCTTCAAGGGGCAAGTTGTGGCATATTTTCTCAGGTGGGAATCAGCTGTTGCTCTTACAACATTCCCCAACCATCCCCTTTGCTTCCTATTGCTGTTCCTCCCAGGTTAACCTGAAGACCTTTGTCCGGGCCTCAACACTGTACCTTTACCTTCCTAAAACTGCTTTCATACAACAATGTGATCACACGTGACTCTTTTGCATATTCAAAGAAACAAAAAAGGACATGAGTCACACTTTCTTTGTTTTAGGTGTCGTAAGAAAGAAAAGAAATATACTGTTCTGCCCCTGAATTGAGAAATGAGCATGACCATACATTTTAAAAGACCCATAAATAGGGGAGAATGAAATGTGAGTTACTCTTTTTTTCTTCTCTCACCATTTCAATAGAATCTGTAAAGTAGTCCATATTAGCAATTGGTACCTTGCATAGATTTAGAAGGATCAATATTTTACCAACTTCAGCTATTGTCTGTTTATTCTCTCATGGAAGGTGTGTGCCAGTGATATCGTTCAATATACGGATTAATTTGAAATTGATTGAACACATTTCCACTTTCCTACTTTATGCTCCTTATATATCTTTGCAAAGATTCATGAGTCTGTCATCACAATGAGTATGGCCAATATCTTCTTTAGCTGCCAGACGTAGAAATTCAAGGAAGACCTTCTATAAGATGTCTTTATTGTTGTTCACTCATACAAGACCTATTAATAAGTCTATACATTTTGTCAATAAGATAAACAATATTATCTCTCACAAGCCGAGTTCATTACTCGCTTTCACGATGTCAGCATTTAACCAAGCTCTAATGGATGAGGTAGGCAGAACATTAAAAAACAGATTGCCTATGAATAAGGTGGCAGCAGGGGCAAAAGGAACATGGCCTTTACATTTTTCAGAACTATGTATAATTAAAGATGCCTTCAAAGTCCAACCCCCCTAAAATTGAAGCCATGCCAGTTGAAAAGAGTTTGAAAACCCCCACAACATTATAGGCGTAGCTTCAATTTGAATTCTAGGTGCTATATCTCCCCTCAGCATTTTAACATATTTATTAAAATGGATTGGCACATAGACATTTTTCATTTGCATTAATATAGAGATGAATTGCCGACACTGTCAACAACTACCTCGTTTTTCACCATAACTATATCAAATTATGGAGCCTGGACAATACGCCTTGTGTGTAAAGGCATATATATTCATTGTAAGCAATATACCAGTACCTGCTTATGCTATTTTTATTTAAACTTTTATTTTTAAAATCTTGGAGGCAAAATATAAGTCAATAATTTAGTAAGAGATGACAAAAAGAGAATCCAATAGACAATTTCCATTAATGGAAAAAAAGACATTTGCCAATTTCACGCTCTTGCACATCTTTAGCTCCCTACACTTCCTATTTCTGTGATCCCTGTTCCTTCAGGAGCAACATTTAGGGAGGATCTTTGATTTGTAGCAGGAGGTGGGAGGCAAGGAAGTTGTGTTCTATTGAAAGAAGTTGCTCTCATCTGAGAAAATTGCCACTGCATCCAAGCTAATATCAAATAAAGAATTGAAATAAAATTGGTAGCATGTATCAGCTAAGTTAAACATATTCAAACTGAATTTTGGTGGTATTATAAAAATAAAAACACCCAGCATCATTAATAATACCCCTAAATAAGGTAAGTGAATAGTGCTTTCTTACAGGGTTGGAAAAGAGATTGGTGAGGACCCATATGAAGTCTTTTCCACACATTGGAATTTCCTACCATTTGAGTAGAACATGGTCTCATTCTTAGAAACCTTCCAGGAGAAGTTAAAATAATATTATTCCATAAGACATTGGTATTAAATTGAGAGATATCCAAATTATATCTTAACCACTGTTTATTATTTTCAGGTAGTATGATTTAAATTTTTAATTTTTGTCAAATTGGGTTTTTACTTTTAGTAGTTGTTTTGGAACTGAAAAGGTTACAAGTTTTCGGGGGGGAAAAGGTACACTCCATTTATGAGTCAAATTGGCTTATTATCATTTTTTCATTATTTTTACCAGTATCATTTACACCAAAACTTGTTCTAAAATTATTTATACCAAAAATAAGGTATGGGAAGGGTGTTTTTTTTTCAGTTTTGCTAAATGCACACTGATGTTTTTCATACTATTATTTAAATTAATATTTCAAAATTTATCAATTTTATTATGAACTTTTAATCTATTTTAACTGTTCTCTAAATGCCAGTTTCATTGTTGTTCTGTATAATTTTTATGCAGAGCTTTTTGCGCTGGTATAAAGAAAGAGAAGTGCAACCAACCCAATTCTCAGGTGTTCACAAAACAAGTATGTCTTCATCATAGCTTGAAACTTGACATGTGCCCACACACATTAGCTCTGTATGCAGTGATATGGAATGTTCAGCTGCTGGGTTCTTCAAAGCAGCAACACCTTACAAAGGTGGTCTATTTTCATAAACACTGAATATTCTAGCAGATATCCCGCTGTGATTTGGAACAGAACAGATAAACAGATCAAGAAAGAAGACAGGGGTCTTTATGTCCAGAACGAACGCCGTAATAAAGCCATGGTGTTATAACATCACATGATGGTGTTATAACATCACGTCATGATGTTATAACATCAAATGTGCTGTTATAAAATCACATCATGGTGATATAACATCAGGTCATGATGCTATAACATCAAGTCATGATGTTATAACATCACGTCATCATGCAATAACATCACATGATGGTGTTATAACATCATGATGTGATAACATCACATCATGATGTGATGTTATAGGTTATCCAAATACAGTTTGAGGAAGTAAAACAGCTACTCCTATTTCATAAAGTGCATGATTCAGAGAGAAAGAGGAACCCAGGTGGTTATTTCATAATAGTGATCAAGAATTTGGCCACTATGACCAGTCGTAACGCCGTTGTAACGCTGTTGTAACGCCATTCCAATGCCGTTATAATGCCGTTGTAATGCTAAACGGTAGTTGAGATGGCAAAGGAATTGCCTACCCTTTTCCTGGCACCATAGTACTTTCCATTTCTTTTACCAGAGCTGTTTCCATTTAATGTTGGGCAAGATTCTCAGGGATTTTACCCAGCTGGAGGGAAAAGATTTCTGCTTCCTGCCAAAGGGCAGAGAGATGCAAACACCAGCTTTTAATGTTACTGTGTGGTTCTTTTGGCACTAGGTTATATTGTCACATTTGTCAGAGACCTTGAGCCTAAGACAAGTGACAGGAAGGTTTTGAATAACTGAGTAATTAATAATAATTAATAATAATAATTATAATAATTCTCAAAACGTGAAGATTTATAAACACATAGCCAGCTATATTGAAATAGATTATTCATTAAGCCTGGAGCTGGCTGACCAGACTACCCTGTCTTGTCAGAGCTCAGAGTTAAAGCCAATTGTATATGGTTCAATGTTGACATTTATACCATGCACAAATCCATCGGAAGTGATCATCCCTCTGTGCCTACTAAGCGACACTCAGGATTTTATCACAAGTTGTCGGGACTCAGCACAAATGAGATGTACTTTCCTGCCTCATATTCTTGTATATGGTACATGTGTAGTCTTAAGCAAGTAGTAAGGGTTTCTTAATAGTTTCTACTTGATTACATGTTCCCTTCTAATGCTCAGGAGGAATTGTTGACATTGACTGTTTGCAGGGTTCCCTCGCGTTGCCAAGTTTTGTGCCCAGGGTTTTCTTTTAAGGGGAACGTGTCTTCACTGGACTTTCCACAGGTCTTGGATTTATGAGGACAAGTGTTGTTTATGGGCTTGAATTCAAGCGGTCAAGGATGCGCTTTCCCGTTAGAGTACCCAAATTTGTCAGCAGGGTCATAGCACTGTAAAAGGCCTTTAGGCCCAGTTGGCACAATCCATGGGCGACCATATGGCTTTTGGCCATCAGTGTTCACTATGGCACCGCAAAAATAATACTGTCAGAGCCTAGCATGGCATGGGCAGTTGTCAGACAATCCAGCCACTTTAGCAAGGGTTGGGCGCTTAGCCCAGGAATTGGTGTTGTTATGTGAACTAATTGACATTTCTTTTAAGGCTGGTTTTTTCCAGGTATCACCACAGATATTGCCAACAGTTTAATTCGTCGCCAGATGGACTGTTCCTGCTCCCTGGCCCCCAAGGTAACAGTAGCCAGAGGCATTTCCAGATCAGCCGTGGGACTAGGACAGCACTCGATCATGCATGGAGTCCTCCAGTATATATTGGTGGGTGATTTATTTGATCTTGCTTGGCCAGGAGGCCTTCTTGTGACATTAGGGGACTCCTTCAGGTCTCCCCCTTTAGTACTTGACTACTGGATACAGGGTTCAGTCTTCCCCTTCCTGTTCTATTATACTAGGAGGTAGTGCCTTTTTAAAAAGTGAAGTACCACAGGCCATTTACTTTGCCAATATGTCATTGGTGACAACAATCTGGTGATCTGGCTGGCCGGTTCCAAACTGCCCAGCCTGTCAAAGGGACAAATTTTATCCACACAGAGTCAGCATGGTTCAGTGGTTCAGGTATGGGGCTAGGACCTGGGATTAACCACATGAAAACCCCCACTGGCACCATGGAAGCTGGCTGGGTGACCTTGGGCCAGTCACACACTGTGACTGTGCTTAAGAGTACCAGGATGACATGATGGCAGGCAGGGGCAAACCACCTCTGCGACCCAGTGTGGGGTGGTGTTAAAGAGAGGTGGACGCTAATCTGGTGAACTGGATTAAACCCACACCGCAGGGTCTTCATACCCAGTCAATGAGGCAGCTGTGGTCCCAGCTCAGTGGCCAGCAATTTCAGGCACTTTCTTTCACCGGGTCTCTCCTGTTTAGATGGTAGATTTTGTTTTATTTTATTGTATCCCACTTCTTATTCAGATGAGAAAGTGCTAGAACAACAATCTTTCTGACCTCAATAGCCACAAATTAATCAATTTAAAATAAAGAATATGATTCCAGCAACTCTCTTCACTCCAACAGCACTGGCTGTTTGACGTAGACTCTAGGATAAGTATTATGAGAATATCCCAACAGTGTTGATCCTGCTTATACTTAAGTTCAATCCTGGTTCTGTGCTATTACTCTTAGTGGTGGCTTGGGATTTTATCACCAGGGTTTTTTCGACCGGGTTCCTTCCGCATAGGTACTGCCGTGGCAGTGGTGAAGGACAGTCACCCCAGAGCAAATTTGGACGGTCAGCCATGGGTGTCATTAGTTAATAAGGCAAATGTTCAGCCTCAATTTTCTCTAATTTATTTACCTAGTCTCGTCGAGCCAGCCAACTGGAGTATGGATCGGCGGACACAGCTCGGACCATTGAGCCGGTTGGTTTGCCTCATCGATCCAGAGGAAGTGAAGCCTCAGTGGGGACTCCATCATGCTAGCTGGTTCAGTCAACATGGTTTGTGATGGGATGCACTGCCGCCACTGCTCTATGAGGAAGTTCTGCTCAGATGGGCATTGGCTGTCAGGCTAGTTGTTTACAGTTTGAAGAGCTGCATCTGCGGTTCCATTGGCCAGAAAATATGGTTATTCCTATCACATAGGCGGGCATAGTGGCGTGCTATCAGCCCTAGTACAGTGGAGCCTAGCACAAAAGTGCACTCTAGCTCGATCCTGCTAGCTATCTGGGGCTAAGCAGGGGAGGCCTTGGTTCTCAGTCAATAGCCATAAACTGGGCCAGGTATATGAGATGCAAGGATACAGCCAAGTGGTTTGGGAGTCATGCAGTGAGGTTATCCTGCAGGTTGAAGCCTCCCATTACCAGACAATATAATTTTGCCTTTTTGACAAACACCCTGTCCAAGTTGGGCAGAGAAGTATGCTGACAAGCCATGAGACAAGCATTATTGCAGTAGCTATAGTCTTTGGAAATGAGACCTGTACAGCCACAGCCCACGTGGTATGGGATGTGGGCAGAGATGTTATCCAGTAGTCTGAGTTATCCCATGCGCAGGAAGCGCAATTTGAGCCTGATGGAGTTCACCTGTCCGAGTTTGATTACACACCATGAGGTGTACTATATTGCAGTGGCCAGGTGACACGCAATGGAATGGTGGCTCCGGGCTCGTGAAGCTGGGGCGGGAGCTGTTGGTTTAACAAATCTCTGGTGGCTTTGGGCATAAGAGCACATCCTATTTGGGAAGGCAGTAGCTTGCATGCCGGACCTTCCCACATTGGGGGCCTCCATATGAGGTCCGAGGTGGTGATAGAGCTTGTGAGGACAAGCCTTGGGGCCGCACCGAGAGCTCACTGCCCGGCAGGAAAGGGTGTCACAAATTGGGTTTGCGTCCATGTGGCATCTAGTAACTTCCTGTTGCAGTTCCCTTGGGGGATGTGCCGGACAGGGGTTCTGTCCGAAGGGCCTAAGGGGTCAGCTGGGGCTGCCCTATAACCAGGTTCAGCGGTTCGCTGCCTGGGGGCCAGGATGTGCTCTGTTATGCTCACCCAGCTTCAAGGTTATTGTTATATGGTTAAATAAATTGGGCTGCGGCCGACTTCTTTTCCAACAAATATATGTTGTTGTTTCATTAATGGAACGAGTCTCCACACATCTGCACTCAACAGATAAACAGATCAAGAAAGAAGACAGGTGGAAGAAGAATATTTGAGTGACAAGGAAGTATCAAATCATTCTGACCAATGTTTTCTTTTGTATCAAATGGTGCATAGACATTTTGAAAATCAGTCCATGGTCCACTTATTTTGGAATAGTTTAGAACACTAGATTATCAATCTTGCAAAGGAGGGAAACTGAACAATAGACACATATAATGTTTTTCCCCCAAGACAACTTAGGGGAATTTAGACACAGTAAATACATAGAATGTTTTTTTCTCCGAAGACAACTTCTACCACTCTTATTCATGCAGCTTTCCTTGTGTGGAGATACTTTGACTCTAGACAAAAACTCCTTGTACTGAAGGAAAGCTTTGTAATTAACTCTGTGGTACAGTAGGAGCTAATCTACTATGTTCCATCTGTTTGATTAATAAGAACTTGATACACAGTTCAGATCAACGAACCTGGGTCAAAGCCCACTGTGATTTTTGGGATATTTTTTTCACCATCACTCATAACACAACATAAAATGAAATTGTGTGGGAAGTCCATGGAGAAAGAGTGCTTCTTACACCAATGAAGCAATGTCAGAAGAGCCATGTGCACACAAGTAACCTCATCATAATGGAAGTGACTTAAGTGTATAATTCCATCATACATAAACACACTGGAACAAAGTTTGCATTTAACTACTTAAATATAAACATAGATAAACTCTATGCTTGCTCAATATAGAAATAATTTAGCAGTCTTATAGCTACAAAATATTATTCAACTCAATGGTAACAATTCAAGTTTTAAGTAAATATTACATGTGCCCCAATGCCATTTTTTCTAGCATTGGTTAAGAGTGAATAAAATGTAATCCTTTGCATACTGGGTGCAAATTCATAGCTAGTTAGTTATGCATGGGATATGTATTTTAAAATGCCATTATAAACACTCAAAATTCAATATTTATTATGGCACACCAAAAGCTAAATTCCGTGCATGGCAGCAAGTGCATATGCCTGACTTGCCATAGACTGGAAAATGGCATGCAGGCTTTTCAAGCACTGGAGTTATGACTTTGATCAGTGAATAGATCCAAAGATATTTATGAACTTACCAGCCACAATGTATTAGAAAATTTAAAAAAAATTCTACAGATCATTTTAAAAATATACATATAGTATAATGGTATGTTTGAATGTTAGTGACAGGTGTGTCTCTTTCAACTTCTTGAATCACAACAGTGCTATGTACGGTGTATTAGGTGTGGACAGATTGGCTTGTAAACATGTTCTGTGTTTTCCATTTAAATATTATATATCCCAGGAATATATTTAGTAGCCAGAGGCAATTTGACATGTGCCGATCTCATGCTGCCTATGGTAATAAGAAACACCAAGTGTAGACAGCTTTAAGAAGTGACATCTTTTGGAACGGGAAGCAATAAAGTGTTAAATTCTGTACTCTAAGATTTGTACCTCCTATATTATTCTAATAAATCATGCCCAGAGCAAGCTTGATGATCTTGTTCAAATTGCTAAAATACAGTAGTTTACAATATATTTGTTGGGATCAGGATTGACAGGGGAAATAATGTTGTGAATTAATTGGTACAACACCATGTCAAAATTTGACAGCACACTTTTCCAATAAGCTGGTTTGATCGTTTTTAAACCCAACAATTTCAATTAGGGGGGGTGATGTCATCTAATTTTTCTCTGCATATTTCTGTTCTTCATAACTGTGATCTGAACTAGATACTAAAACAAAAAAGTACTCCCAGAACAAATCCAGCTTCATTCTTTGTCAACTAAGATTTGACAAACTTTGACTTGCCTCATGCCTAAAATGTATATGGCCTATATGCAACATCTAGATTAGTAGAATGGATACAGCTTTTTTGTAAGTCATCTCTTTTTTTTCTGCAGGAGATGTACACATTTGGATATTGTTGTCATTCCTCAGTTTAAAAATGTTCTAAGCCAACTTTGTGCCCCCAACTTCACTATCATATTCTCATCAAGCATCAGAAAAAGGAAGTGAAATCGCGGTCAGTAGCAGGACCATAAAATCTACTGTGACAGTGACAAAGGAAGAGTGAAGAGAACATAGTTCATTAAACCTTCCAACGTATCCCCTCTTCTAAGCCAGAATAGCTTCTATTCAATCATAGTGGAATTCTTGAAGTTGAATTTAAAGCATGCAACACAAGAACAACCAGGGCCTCTATACTTATTAACATAAGTGGAAATTCAATTTTAATGTTATATGGATGTGAATTGGTTTTATCACTTGATTTTAACAATTGTGCTTTTAACAAAAAGGGCAAGGAGATTGTAAGCCCCTTGGAGTCTCCTGCAGGAGAGAAAGGGGGGATATAAATCCAAACTCTTCTTCTTCTTCTGTTAAAAGTAAAAAAAAAACCAGAACATCATCCATTGTGAACTAGAATTCGCTATCCATACTGTATATTCTGCAAATATTTCACATTAATTAATCCAGGATTAGAGACACAGATTAGCATAACATTCTCACATACAAGATCACAGAGCTTTTAATTGGCCAAGCATCATGGTAAATCACAATTTATCATAAAATGAACAGAGTGCCAAAATAAATAGCCTACCAAGCAAGTAAAGAGTCCCCTGGACCCAACAGTAGTTAAAGGGTCCCTCCTCTTACTAGCCAGCAAGCTGTGGGCTACGAAAAAGAAGAAGAGAGGGGGAGGCGTGGGCATGGAGATGGAAAAGCGGACCCAATTAGTAACCCCCTCTTGCACACACAAATAATTAGTAACCCACTCTCGGGAACTGGTGAGAACCTGCTGGATCCCACCTCTGATGACAATAGAATACAAGTCCTGTTTCTAGGGTTGGAGAACTTCAGCACCTCCATCAAACACATATAGTGGCTTTTTTGTAATGTGGAAGATTCAACTGGAGCGTGATTACAAGGGGCCTCTGAACATGCTTTATTTTGTGTGTGTGTATGTGTGTGTATTTCAATTTCTATATCCAAATCTACAATAGAAGTCCATTTTTAAGTTGTAGCAGTATTTGGTATTTATTTATTTATGGTCACAGATCAATACCATTGAATAAAACAAACCAAGTTCCAGCATAATAAAATGGAAGACATCCATAAGGAGCAATAAAAACAAAAAAAATGCTATAAAATATTTAGAAAAATTAAAGAAAAATATATTTAATCACTAAAACTATTTAAATCCAAAAACACTTCTTAAAAGATAACAATATTAGTTGTAAAAAAGCAATATGATCCAGCTATCCACGAGTTTTAATCAAATAGGCACAGAAATGTGCCACCTGTCTTGAGATATCTGGTTTTTAATCAGCTAACAGTTTTTCCTAAGCAAACCTTATCTGAACAGGCTGAATTTTTTTTTGAGAAGTGAGAGAACAATCTTTGCCCATATCTCCTTATAAAAAGAGCAGCAGAAGAAAACATGACCCTTTGGCTGATTATGCTCATTGTGTTTACTGTGTGGTGGAATGTCAGCTGCAGCAAGATGTTTTGTATGGACATATTTCTTCTACAGTTGCTTTCACTTTCCACTCTCTCCACAGCAAGCAAATCCACTTATAGCATGATTTTAATTTTGCTTTGCTGACAGAGTAGGACAGATTTGCCAGTGAGAACAGCTTTGCTCCGGACCTCTTCCCTTTGCCCACAGCCTGCCTGTCTAGTGTTACTTCCCCTCTCCTTCATGCTGCTTGGCATGCATCCCCCTCACCCTCCTTCCTGTTGCCAAGTACTTCCCACTTCTTGTCCTGCGGTATCATTTCTATTGCCCATGGCCTCCTCACTCCTGCATATCTTTAGATCTTTAGATTTAAAAAAAATTAAATAACTATATTGATAGATTGATAAATTGATACTAATACAAAAATGTAAAAATAATAAGACCAATCAATCAGTCCAAACACTTGATTTACCCCTGTATTTGATCAACAAACTGTGATGTCTCCAGCCTCATAATTTTATCCACAAGCTATCAGTGATTCCACACCCACACTGGGAAAAGCCCATCAGTCTTGATGCATCGATAGATTGATATAATGATCTATTGATAAGATTAAAGATAAAAATTAAAGATTATATTAAAAATTGAAGCACACATGGGCAATAGAGAATCCATAAAACATTATCACCCCAGACACAAGCAAAAGGTCAGATGATGGGTAATTGCCCTGAAACAAAGACTCCCCAGCTCATTTTTCTTTGAGGTCCATAGTTTTAATTTCACCGGTAGCACAAGGACATAATCTCTCAGAAGAAGGGATCTTCTTTAATTTGCCTTCCAGATCAGCAGACAGCATGGTCACACACTTAGCTATGGTAAAGGCTCTCCTAAGGAGATAGTTATCTTGATATGTTACATATGGAGTTGGAATCATAGAAAATCTTCTTCAGACAGAAACTAGATGGATTTTTAGGCTAAATATAGTTCAGCCTGCAGGATTAAATGGAAATATGGAGTTTCACAGCTTTTTATAATTCACTATGGAGAATTTATATATAAATTGTGTCAGGATCTAGAAATAAAACTAGAAAAGCATAATTGAGGAGTTTTTTCTATATACACAGTTGAAAGCAACACCCAGGTGATTATTTAGTGCCACCCTAATTGCAGCAGTATAGCTAGCCTTCAGGAAAGATGAATATGCACTTTTGGGCTTTTATAATGTGAGTATAAGAGGTTTTCACAATATCTATTTGATTATACTAGTTGTCTTGTTCTGACTACTTATAATCATACATAAAGAGACTGAAGGAGCTAGTTTAACCATTTGCACCCTTTGGGGGGTCTAGCTACCCTTGTACTTTCTTTTTTGTCTGTTTCAGCAATATTGACGGTATGATTTTGACTGAGAAAGCTGGATTGATTGTATACACCCTTTGTGACACTAGTTTATCTCGTAAGTTGTTATACGAGCTTTTATTCTATGCTTGTAAGATTGTGTTTCAATCTATATTATTTACTTGCACACTCACAGCCTATGGCATTTGTTTCGATTTAGCTGCACTGCATTCATTTCCAGTGAGAGAAGACCTAAAGCAAATCTTGCTGACACTCAATGTCTTGTACTTTCTACTTAACAGAACACTTAGTCTGAGCATTATTTTGGACCACCAGGGCAATGATGAAATTTGTTATCTAAAGAGATTTGTAAGCCTTTGACAAACAATCTAAATGCTATTTCTGAGTGGGGCAGAATTTGTATAGGTGATTTCCAAGATACCGCTTCAATTAGCATGACTGAATTAGGAATGGCTTTGTGTCCTCCTTCTTTTGTTTCTGTGCTAGATGAAGGTTTGTTTAATGCAAAACACACCTCAACCCCAAAATACAGTTAGTAGGGACAAAAAGAAGACAGTGAGGTAACAATAGAATTTTCCTATGACATTTTCAGAATAGTATTCAGACCTCACTTTTGTATATTACTATTTTCTTTCAATGTAAGTTTTCCTAATGAGATGCACGAACACTGAGAAATGCTAATGCCTTCCACACTTAGTATATGCATAGTGCAGAAAAAAAATTACAGCTGAGATCAAGCGCCTGGAAACCAAGGACCAGCTACAGATTTGGAGAAAATATGAATACCAAGGTCAATGGCAACCATATAAAAAACAAAGTAATCTTGGCAGCTACTGTGAGAATTGTAATGTAATGTCATTGGCTAAAATATTTAACCCATTTATTCTGGCATGATTCAAACAAAACCAGTGGGATTGCTCCAGCACAACTATTACGGATTTTAATTTATGATTCCTGTCCTGCTTTTGTTAGTCCTGCATAAATTGCATTCAAGACGAAGCTTAGGGTAAGCATAGGTGGTCTATTTCAATTTCTTAGGATCTATTTTCCAAGGATTCAAGTTCACTGAAAGGTAATAGAATATTAACAATAAAGAATGGGTGTGAAAATAAAATCCAAATGAGAACTTCAGAATACGCAGCCCCGGGGTCAGCCAGGGCTGCCATTGTGGCAGGAGTGGGGCTGGCAAGCCCCAGACGGTGAGTAACGTGCATACGCATGCTCAGCCCTGTGTCATGTGATGGGGCCCCATCATGTGACATGGGAAGGGGTGAGCGAGTCTATATAAGGCATCACCCATCATGCTCTGGACTCTTTTGAGGCCCAGACAGCGAGCAGAGAGCTGCTTGCTGCATTGGAGCTGCCAGCCACGTGCTTGGGAGTGGTTGTTGGGCTCTGGCTATCTACAGAAGAGCTTGGGACTTGTTAAGGTGCCCTGGAGTGAGCTGGAGCACCACAGAACAATACTGCCTGGGGGGTTCTTGGGAGGGTCAGACCTTCCCCCCTTTCTTGTTGATAGTAAAGGCTAGGAGCCAGGGCTGGTGTTCCTTTTAGTTTCGCCAGAGCAATGGACCAGTTTCTGGATTGTAGGACACAGCATTGTGCACTGGACCGGGCAGTACGTAGCAAAGTCTGGATTCAGATCAGACCTTGGTCTGGAGGACATCGTCTCAATTTGCTGGTTGGGTCGCCAGGGTATGAAGTTAGACACTTTGCTGTTCACAGTTTAATACAGTGCTCCAGTTTGGCTCTCCCCAAGCCATCATCATTCAGCTGGGACAGAACGACATCCTAGAACAGAAGGGCGTGGTGCTGTCTCACCGGATAATTGCAAATCTGAGGGAACTTCGTTGGCGGCTGCCAGGGGCAAAATGCTTTTGGGGGGGGGGCTCAGGACTCTTACCAGGAGAAAGGTGTGCAAGGCCGCAACCCAAATGGTAAGGGAATTGGGTGGAGAGGTTATTCCACACAATGATGTTTCCCATTACCAAATAGCATTTTTTCACCCTGATGGAGTGCACCTGTCCAACTGGGGATCAGACATCTGGTTGCATGCAATACATTATGCACTGCTGCAATGGCTAAGGGCTTAGTAAGCTGTGGTGGGAGCTGGAAGGCCAGTACTGTGACAGGTATGGGCATAGCAGTACATACTTTTGGGGGAGGCTATGCTTATGCACTGGACCTCCCCCCAGTTGGGGGCCTCCATAAGAGCCCTGGGGGTGGGGCGAGCTCCCTAATGCAAGCCGCGGAGGCTTTGCAAGAGCTGTCTACCCCTGGCAGGAAGGGGTGTCAGATAATGGGCATACACTTAGGTGGCACCTAGTAACTTTCTGTCTCTATTCTCCAATAGGGTTTGGGGGCAGTGCTGGGTTCAGCAGGCAGACTGACAGTCAGATGTGCCCCTTATACTCGCCCAGCTTCTGTGTTGCTTAACAAAAGGGCTGCAGCCAAATTTTATTCCAACAAAAGTTGTGTTGTATTCTTGGGGCTAGGGAAGCTCTGCAAATCAGCACACAATTAAGCATTCTGGGTTGGTTCTATCAAAGGAGTTCAGAAAAGATATTGGTGAAGCTGATTTTGTTTCTCTGGAAAAGGCAATGGAAAACCATCCTGTAAACATAATCTGTCTAGTAAACATCATGATGTCACCTCACCCCATGTAGACAGTAATGACCCACTGCTAGCACGAGGGACTACCTTTACCTTTTTAAAAGGAAAGAACTTTTTTTTTCTTCAGGCAGATGGCAACCTTATGGTAAAGTTCCCTCTTTGTCTCTATTTTCTGATTTAAGCCATTAGTTAAAATCTGGGGTGGGAAGAGATTATTTTGTTTGATTCCTCTTCATTACATTTGTCTAATTTGAATAATTTATAAATATCAACTTCACATGTTTTTTGCCCATAGATAAACAAAAACAAATCAATTTTACAAAACATTTCAGATGGAATCTTACTCTCAGATATGAGATATGAAACTGCTTTGGATGGTACTAATGTCACTACAGTATTGCCTACAGAGGAATAGCAACATTTGCTGCAGTCCAAACAAGTCTTCAGGTCCTCAAGATTAGCATATTTTTTTGCAGGATAAGCTTTCATAAGTCAGAGGCATCCAAGGTGCCATCTTTTTAAAGAACTAGAGCACTTCCTTTCAATGCATAAGGAAATTGATAAAAAGGCAAATTGACAAAACAGATAAATATAAATTAATACCTACTGTATAATCCATGTATTATTAAATATATTTCCTAAATGTCTGTTTTATGGCAAGTAGCCTACCCCACACCCAAAAAAGTAAAAACCTGAGACAAACATTTCTTGCATTAAGCATTGTTTTACCACAAAGTTGCCATATTTGATCCATGGGGTGTGATATTGGCTTAGATACAACCTGGATCAATTTTGAGCCCCTGTTGTCTGTTTGAGGTACCTAAAAGTAGTGCTTTAATAAAATTGACTGTGATAATCATCCAAATTAAAATGTGTAAATGTACATTAAAAGGTTTAGGAGGGCTCAAATATTGTTTTTGACTTGAAAGAAGCCTCCTGAGCTTCCATGAAAACAATTCCCTCCCTGATGTAGGCACTGGCAATGAGAAGTAACAGCACAGTTATATTACATGACAAGACTAACAGAAAACACTGCATAGCAGGAGTCACTGGATGGCTGATGTTTACAGGGCTGCTTGGCATGGGGCAAAGGATAGGTTCAAAGCTAATTAAAATTCAGAAGTTTATTTCTACCATGCATGATATCATAGAAACAATATGTGATAATCCAAATGAGCCAGTTAATGCAGCAAAGACACACTTAGAAGTGTTTTAATTAAATGACATTTAATTATTATAATCACATACTAAACAATATTATTGGAAGGAAATTGCTGCAGGATTCTGTTATTTTTTATCAATGTTTCTAAATGATGTACTGTAGGAATACCTTCTTCATCTGAAACACTGAAGAATGCAATATCATTATCACTCTGGAACCACTTTAGCACCCACATATTTGCCAATGAAACTTTATCAAAATAGTCATACTGTACTTTTTTAAAACAAAAAACCCACTGACATCAATGTGGCTTTGGGTTAGTGAAAAAATTAGACTATAAAAGCATATCTTTTCCTAGTTAAGGCAGACAGCCAGTGGACAAAAGTAGTTAAAAACATTGACTATTTCCACACAAATCTTTTAAAATGTTTTAAGGCAGGAAATAAAACATTTCTTCCATGGAGTTCCACATTGTTTTTACCCCCTTTGCTCCCAAAATGTTTTACTTCCAGCCCATTGCAGGGAAGAATGTTGGCTTGAAGAAGAAGAAGAAGAAGAAGAAGAAGAAGAAGAAGAAGAAGAAGAAGAAGAAGAGTTTGCACCCCTTTTCTAGTGTCCATTGCATTTCCTCCCACAATGGACTTTACTGCTAGTCTTTAATATATTTAAGGTGCAATCCACTTCCACTGAAGTCAGTTTCAAAACTATTTTGCCAAAAAACTGCCTGCTACATACATTGTAATGCAGTCTACAGTGCTAATAGTGACAAGTTTTTAAGAGAAAAGAAAAAAAAATCATCTCTCTAAAGCCAAAGGTAGGCTGCATAAGAAAGGAATATAAATCGTGGTCAGCATGGGAAGAAGGAATAGGCCAGTTACCACTCAAGAGTCCTATTACAAATATTACAAAGGAATATAATATGCAATCAGAGAAGAGCTGCAAAAATTCTGATGGCATCGTAAAATAAAAACCGAAATCTTGTTTCATTTACAAGTATTGACAGGAAGAAACACCAGTAAATGACCATCATTACAGATAAGGCAGAGGCACTAAATGGGTAATTCTTTTGGGAAGGAGTTTAATGGTTTGCTTCCCTCCTTTTGTTTAATGAACAACACCACTATTAACTTAAGTAGTTCAGTAAAGATTCCATTTCTGAATTTTAAAAGAAGCAGGTTCTGGTTCTTGCAAAGGGTAAAAAATTACAAATCAGCAAGAATCAAGTAATACAGATACCTGGTTCCTGTTTGTTCTTTTGATGTTCCTTGCCATAATTATATTCACAATATTTCACATATATAATGGAACTTATACTGATAGACATATTTATCTTGACAGTCTTAAACAGTTGTTAGGGAATCAGATTAAAATGAAGGAGATCAAAGTACAAATCCTTATACTGATGTGTAAGTCGCCCTAATGGAGGGCTAGTCATATTTTATAGACATCACTTACAAGTGTCCTTAATTCCCCCACTTAACTCTTTAGCCCAAGCTTTTTCAATCAAAAGCCAAGGTTCTATTCTGACGGTTTTAAATGTTTATCTGCCTTTTACCTCTTATTCTTCCATGTCATTGCAATGGGAAAAATTAACGGATTATATAATGGCCTTAAGGAGGAATGAAACTCTATCACAATTTCTTCTTTTAGGTGATTTCAATGCCAGGATAGGCGGTAACAATTCAGCTCTGATTGCCCAGATGAATTTTAATAAAAATGATGACCTTCCGGCAGTTCTCGCCCTGCCAAGAAAATCTAATGATCCTAAAATAAACAAGGCGGGTGCTAAATTAATTGAATTCTGCATAACCAACAATTTAATAATCCTAAATGGTTCAGTCAACTTTCCCTCCTCTAATGAGTTTACTTTTGTAAACTCGCAGGGATGCAGTGTAATCGACTATGGTCTTTGCACAAATGATACCCTAAAAATAATTGATTCATTTGCCATCGGTAACAGAACAGAAAGTGATCACTGCCCGATTGAAATTCTCTTACAGACCAAAACTAATAACAGAGAATCAGTCATTCACACTACTCCACATAATGCTTCTAATATCATAAAAAGAATTATTTGGTCAATTGAAACCGAGAAGAAACTAACATTATTATATGACTCAAATGAACTTAATGGAATTAGATCAAACCTAATATCTTCTGAGTCCAGTGAAAGCATCAACATGCATTACTCCAACTTGATGGACCAGTTAAAAACCTTGGCAATACTTCCCGCTCTGAACATTCGACCTACTCCAACATGGTTTGATACAGAGTGTAGTAAGAATAAGAAACTCTTAAGAGCCCTATTTAGCCAGTTTCAAAAATCAAATGATTGTGAGTCCTATAAGAACTATCTTAGCCAAAAAATATCCTACCAAAGAACAATTCTCCTCAAGAAAAAAAATTTCCATCAAAATAATTGGAAACAATTATTTACTTCTCTAAAATCAAGGAGTGGGAAACTTTTTTGGCAGACAGTTACAAAACATCTAAATCCCAAAGATCGAATTCAAACTCAAAATATTCCATGCTCTTCTTGGTCTAACTACTATTGTTCGATCTTCAACGTGTCCAGTGCTCCACTAAACCAGATTGACAATGACATTATGAACCATCTTCCAGTCTGGCCTCCTGTAAAAGTGGATGAAGTTGAAGAACTGATATATGATCTAAAAACAGGCAAAGTGCCCGGGCCTGATGGCATTCCTGCCAGTTACTAAAGCAGAACCCCCAATGGTGGGCTCCTCCGCTGGCAAATTTGTTTACCCTTGTAGATCGTTATGGAATTATCCCAGAGACATGGCTCAATTCCATTATAATTCCCATTTTCAAAAAAGGCAATCCCAACCTTCCTGAAAACTACAGACCCATAACTCTTTTGTCCTAATAGGTAAATTATATACAAAGCACCTAGAGCGTTACCTTAAGACCTGGACACTTAAAAACTCAATTATAGGTCAGGAACAAATAGGGTTTATGGAAGGCAAATCAACCATAGATCATTGCTTTCTTTTAGCATTCCTGACCAATAAATATATGAACCAGGGCACAAAGAAACTTTATGTGGCTTTCATGGACTTGAAAAGTGCCTTCGATTCCCTGCAAAGGAGCATACTGTGGGAAAAACTTAGGGTATTACAAATGGATCCTCGGCTTCTGTTTCTCATTTAAAAAATCCATTCAGATAATTACGGCCAGGTGAAATTCACAAATAAGGGTGACCTAACCCCAAAATTTCCAATCTCGACAGGTGTAAGGCAGGGTTGTATTTTGGCTCCTCATCTTTTTAATTTATATTTGAATGATTTAGCCCCAATTCTAAAAAAAACTAATGGACACCCCCCAAAATTAAATACTAGGGATACCCCCGCACTACTTTATGCTGATGACACTACAATCTTGTCATTTACTAGAGTTGGTCTTTTAAGATATCTGCGAATTTTCCATGACTACTGTCAAAAAAACAGTTTAGTTATCAATTATGCCAAATCAAAAATTCTAGTTTTCTCAAAATCTTGGAAACCGCAAAATTGGGTTATTGGTAACAACTCGCTTACACAAGTTAAGGAATTCAATTATCTTGGTATTGTCTTCCAGCATAAACTTCAATGGTCCAAACAAAAAGCAAAAGTAATTAGAACTGCTAGTTCCTCAGCTTCCTTAATTACACAATTCTTTTACACCAAAGGTAACCAAATTGTTCCAGCTGCTGTAAGAATATTTGAAGCAAAAATAATTACATCCCTTCTGTATGGTTCGCAACTTTGGCTACAGGAGTTTGACTCTAATATTGAGAAAATACAGTCCTCCTTTTACAGGAAAATCTTGGGTGTTCCAAAATGTGTCCCAAATAGGGTGATCTATGCAGAACTGGGTATACACTCTATTGAAACGAAAGCTTGGATTATGCTTTTTAAATTTTGGCTAAAAATATTCTTTAGGGTAAAGGAAAGTTCGTTATTCTCCTATTTTAAATCTGACTGACTGAGCATATCCTGGTTGTTCCATATCGAATCCAAAATAAGAACTCTAGGATTCTCTTTGGAATTTCTCAAACCTCTTAGCGAGGAATATATATTTAGATTGCTCAGCCAAAGACTGATTGATATGGAATTTCAGTCCCTTCACCCAGTACAACCTGCAGTATGCTCTCCAGACTTTCTAAACCTACCCATACTACATGGGAAGATAGCAAAATACCTCTGTAGTCTCGACAGTCCATCTCGTCATGCATGAGCAATTTATGCTTGCCAGAGTAAATGCCTTTCCTTCCAAAGTTACAATCGGGAGATTTCAAGGTGTTTTATTTGCTGACAGACGATGCCCATGCTCTGTAAATGCCGTGGATACAATACAGCATATCCTCCTAGAATGTCAGCTTCATCCTGCACTACATAGTCACTATATAACCCCGATTATCAAAGATAAAACAAATTTGCCTTCGGCTTATGTAGTGAAGTATTTACTCAGTGATGCATCTTCTGAGATAACCTTTAGGGTCGCTACATATCTAGCGGAAGTAATATCTCAAAGACGGCACTAAAATGTGTCCCTCGATGTATTAAATCATCTAAATTACATTGATTTAATGTCTGAGACTCATGAGAAGTTGTTTATATCAGCTTTAATTAACATATGGATATCACAATAGGTCTCCAGAAAGTTTGTGTATAATTTATCCTTACTTAGTGTATTGGATGCCTTGTTGTATTGTTGTTTATGAAACGAACATACTGTATGTAGAATTATTTATGCCTAATAAAGGTTTACTGTACCGTACTGTACTGTACTGATGTGTAAGTCATTGGTATCCTTGGCTGGCTGACTCTCAATTTAATCTCACAGGGGAGAATACATTTGAGCATAAAAGCAGCACTGTCACCTAGCAGCAAGGGTAGAATTAAAATGTCATATGTAAAAACAAAGTATAAAACAAAACAAAAAATTACCAAATTGCAATGAATTAAGAAGTTTATCTCAACTTCCTAATTATTTTCTAAATTGAAAGATTTTGCAGACTCTTCTGAAAGCCATTAAGGATATCCTTCAGCAAACCTTTTCTGGGAAAGTATCCCACCACTCTGTAGCCAACCCTAACAAATCTCTGTTCTTTGCTGAGATTCAGTGGCCTTGTAACGGGGTCCTTATATTCCAGGTGAGGGAGAGATATTATCCCACCGCTAGCCACCAAGTGTAACGGGGTCCTTATATTCCAGGTGAGGGAGAGATATTATCCCACCGCTAGCCACCCAAAATATCCCAGACTAGTGTTCAGGGATCTTCTTTTTACTCTGCTGCCACCATTAAAGAGAAGGAACTAGGAACCCCAAAACTGCTGCTGGCTGCCAAATATAATAAAGGATCCCACTTCATATTCGCTCTTGGTTTGAGGGGAATGTCCTTCAGAGTCCCTTAATCAAAAAAATGGAGGGAACTCAAATTGGTTGGGATTCTAGCCACACTAGTAGGCACTCTTCAATCTCTCACACACAAACGCAGGTTGGCACGAGGGTAATTTGAACACAACGAATTAAATTTATTTTAAAAATAAAAGAAAGGCTTCTTAAACTGACTCAGAGAGGTACTGACACTTGATGGTTTCAGAGAGGTTCTTTTCACTTAAAAGTTACAGAGCTTCAGGTGTTACTAAGGTTTCACACACACAGACACACGCAGGTGTCTCTTCAGGAACAATTTTGCTTTAGATCTACTAAATTTCTTCACAGACAGACACTAGTCCTTTCTGATCCACAACCCACTGAATTCACACACACACACACACAGTCTATGCCCTGTGAGATTCTGGCATACAAAGCCTCCCTCTCTCACACTAATCCCAAACTGGCCTCACTGCCACTGGATTGGGCTTTCCCAAGACTGGTGTTGTACTGGGGTAGGACAGACTCTAGGTCTGGACAGTGTTTACTGTCAAGCCACTGACTGGCATGTCACTTTGCACGCAACTCAGGGCCTCCTTTCTCTGACAAGCCTCCTCAGCTTGTAGAGTGTCTGGACTTCTGTCAGCTAACTCGGCTGAGACAGAATCCTTCAGCTTCAGACCTGACAGACCACTCTCTGTCAAACTCTGGCTCTTTCCTGAATCTCTCTCCCAATCTTGACTAAACTGCACTGCACTGTCTATTTATACAGCCAGCACTTTGGCTCCCCCTAACCCTGGCCTTAGGCAACTGTGGCTCTGCTCGACCAATCAAGTGGGTTCTCTTGTATAGTGGAGCCTTCTGTATAACTCTGGCTGTCACTAAGGCCTTTTCATTAGTCCTTTCACACACACCAGCCCTTCAGTGTGGGCACATCCATTACAGGCCTGCTGCAATGCTGAAATACGGAGTAAGGCTCCTGATGCTGACAGGTGTGTGTGTGTGTGTGTGTATAATGTCACAGCTGACTTATGGCAACCCCTGCAAGGGGCTTTCAAAGCAAGTGGGAAGCAGAGGCAGTTTGCCATTATCTTCCTCTGCAGCATCTTCCTTGGTGGTCTCCCTTCTGAGTACTGACCCTGCTTAGCTTCCAAGATCTGATGAGACTGGCTATATCATTCTGCCTTTGCTCAACATTTTTTGTTAGTAGAAAGAAACATATGGGTTTTTGATAGAGATGTAAAATGGAGTTATTCCAGAGTGCTTTTTTTGATGTTTGAGTTAAGGTAGGAAACAGCCCCCCACCACCAATGCCCTCTGGCTGCTGATACTGTTTTTATATTGTAAAGTTCCTGTACAGATGTACTGTGCTGCCTCATTTGGAATACTGAGAATAATTGTGGTATTTTTAAATCTCAGAATGGATATTCCAGAGCTGGAAAAAAAGTGTAGAAAGTGGCAACCAAGATGATTAAGGGGTAGGAGACCTTACTTCTGAGGAAAAGCTAAAGAGACTAGGGCTTTTCAGTTTACAAAAAAATGGTTAAGACTAGAGGGAACTTGAGGTGTGTGTATGTAAAAGGCCTGAAGTTGTAGTTGAATTATAACAACCACTTATGAAGTTTTCAAGGTAAGAAACTAGCAGAGGTAGTTTGCCATTGCCTTCCTCTGCATTGCAACCTTTGGATTCTTTGGTGGTCTCCCATCCAAATACTAATCAAGGCTGATCCTGCTTATTTTCCAAGATCTAATGAGACTGATCTAGCCTGGGCTTCCAGGCCAGGGCAAGGACATGATCGAGGTTTATAAAAAGAGATAGAGGACAAAGTAGATAGAGAAAACACCTTCTCTTTCATAACACTAGAACTGAGGCCAGGTCCCCCAATGAAGTTGATGAATAAGATGGGCAAAAGGAAGTACTTCTTTACTCAGCAAATAATTAAATTGTGGAATTCACCAGCATTGCACTTAGTGATGGCCATAAACATAGATGCAATCTATGCACAAGGTGGATAGCTCCATCTGTAGTAATGCACCGCTGACCCAGCAGCACCGTGGTCGAGCGCTGGAACACCTACGCTCCTACGGCCTTCTGGTCGCACCGCACCCCCACTCCTCATCCCCCTATGAGTCACGGGTCGTGAACTGTCTGGCTCAGTCACCGGGCGCAGGGACAATGGTCTTGCCCCCAGGTGAGGATTAGGCTTAGACGCTTACGCTCCTCTCCGCACGTAGCCAGGTGAGATCATGCATCACATGATGATCTCCCGACCTCCCGCTCTCCCGGAACTCCCTCCGTTCCTCCCTTCTACACGCCCCCGATAGAATCACAATAAAAGGTGCCAGGAACCAGCACGCGGGAGACTCGCTAGGAACACGGACCTCCGCGCTCCCGCTGCTGGCGATCTCCACCAGATGTTATCTCCGCGTCTCGTCTCGTTCTTGCGCTGACCACGTGGGTCGACTACATCCATCAATATCTACTACCCATAGTGAGTAAAGGGAAACTCCATAATCAGACTAAGAAGACTTCTGAATACAGTGCTAGAATACAACAAAGGGGAAGTGTTTAACTTCTGTGCCGTGTGTGTTGATGACCCAGGGCCACTGGTTGGTCACTATATGAAACAAGATGCTGGACCAGATGGACCTAGCAGAGCTTTTCTTATATTTTTATGGTTACTTTAATCAGCTTTTAATATATTTGATGTATTGTATCTGTGTTTTATTTCCGGTTCTTGTTAACTTATTTATTTATATCCCACCTTTCTGCCCTCGCAATGGAATCAAGGCAGCTAACAATTTAAAACATACATGCCTTGGATCCTGATCTGTCGGGGGAAAGGCTATTTTGTAAATAAAAACAAACAAACAAACAAATTTACCATGGGGAGCAGTTATAGGATGGGATGCCTCCTAGGCAACCTGTTATACTGGGACCTGTAGTAAGATTGGTAAAAGTTTGTTCCTGTTCTCCTCAAGTACACACCAAACTCTCAAAGTTCTGTAAGAACTGACTATTCTTCGTCTTTGCAAAAGTGAGGGGGAGGTGGGGGTTACCAGGTCCTTTCCTATGTAATTATTTACACATTTCCCTCACCGCTCAATCCAGCCTCTCCTAAGCATTTGTCCTGCTGCTTTTAAAATTTGCCTGAACCCAGTATTAGCCTACCTGCTGCCCCACCCACTTCCTACTGCTGCTAATTGTCGCTGGATGGATCCAGGCTTATTAACCCACAGTGTCTCCATCTAAGCATACTCTTCTTTCCCAAAGTAGGCTTCTCGGAGCTGCTTGTTCATCCTTTCACCTCTGAACAAAGTGTTAACAAAATGCTTGCCATTGTTTTCCTCTGTATAGCAGCCCTGGACTTCCATGGTGGTCTCCCATCCAAATACTAACCAGGTCTTCCTAGATCTGATGGTTGGACTAATTGATCAAGATGTGCATCTCCTGGATTCAGGAAGTGGGATCCTTCATCAGTCTGCCCCTGTAATACAAGCACATCTTCAAATATTAGCAATCACACATAGTTGAAAAAATCTTCTTGATAATAATACTGTGCAAGACCGAAGAAAAAATTTACATGGAGAAAAAAAAGATGAAAATGTAGTCTTAAAGGAAAGAGAGAAGGTGGTTTAATGGGGATATGGCAGGGTTCTATACTAATCTTGTCCAAGCTATAGCAATAGATCTAGCCAGAATAGAAATAGTTCTGGAAAGAAACCTGTGCCTTTTGATTTATGGTAAACACCATGGGAAATGGATGTAACTCAGTATGAGATGTCTAATGTTTAACACATGTATAAAGACATAGCAACAACATTTCAGGCAGCAAATAACATATTTTTTTCTTCTTCTTAAGAAATGAATCCTCTTTAATAAGGCATTCTCCACAGTTCTTTTGACAGTATCCTTCATCCTTGAATTCATTCACTAAGCCCAAAGCATCATCAGAAAAATCAGGAAGGGTTTTATTGCAATGGCTGCATTCCTGTTAAGTATTAGAAGTGATTAGCTGTATTCATGAATCTATAATTGCACCTGCATATGACAAAGAAATCTATAGAAATAGGAAGTATCTTCAAAACATGAATATTTATGTGGTGCGTGTTGCCAAAAAACCATAATGAAGACTATGTGAAAGTCTGCTGGACCTAGCAATGCTATATTTTATTCTCCAGATGTCAAACTCAGACTATTTTATAAAGACTAGTCACCATATCCTGAAAGTTTAATGTGGTGATAGTTGAAAGGGATTTTTGAAACCATATTATTCCATTGAGTGCTATTGTATTTCATAAAAGAATCTGGTTATCTCTTATTGCTGTCCCAAATACCAAGTTCTCATAAAGTTGGCCAAACTGACAAATGAAAAGCCCATTCCCTCTCTCTCTTCCCCCCTTATCCTAAGAAGCCCTCCAAACCAAAGACAGGAATTCCCATCAGTTCCATCTAAAGGATGATCCACTGTTAAGTTAACCAATGGTCTTTATAGCAAGGAATGATGATGATCTCACCACTTATGAAATGCTGCACCACTTGTCACTTTATCATATCTGTGCTACAGCATGTCCAGTCAACTTGCAACAACAATGGATCACTGGATTAAGGAGTATACAAGAGGGATCTTGTTCAAATGCAGTGATGTCATGTCTATTCCATCCATGATAGATCAGCTGGACACAGTTGCTAGGACAGAGGGGAATCCTATGCACATTATCTGAAACAAGAAAATGCACTTTAAATTTGTCTACCTGTCTTTGAGTGGTCACTTGTAGTAGCTAGAAGTGGGAACAATTGGCAAGGAGAAAACAAGTACTCACTTGTTCTGTGCCTAGGACAGTGCTTGAATAGAACCATATATGACACTTCACTCTTCTTTCCTCACTTGATGACTCATGAATTGATACAGAGAATATATGTCAGAAGGACAAAGGGGCAGACAGAGGGAGGAAGGATCCAGCCAGTGCAAGCAAAACGCATAAGTGTACAAGCCAAGTTTTTGTCCAACTGTCTGGTTCCTCTCAACATTTACTTTTGACCCAAGATCACCAAGTGAGACTCCATGCAGAATGGGGATTCAAACCAGGATCTTTCAAACCTGGTCTGAAGCTCTGACCACTACACCATACTGATTTATTTGCAGTGGCTGCTATTGAATAGTAGCAAGAAGCCAGGCCTAGTTTAGCATGCATGTAATGCAGTAGAAAGTCAGCTGGTGGTTGCTAGTATGGCTGGTCCCTATGAATCCTCTTTCAAAGGTCAACAGCCCTACAAAGGGCCCTGCCCCCTACCTTTTACTGGCAGATATCAAGGTTTGAAGGTTAGCAATGATGTTGTGGTTCCCTAGCAATGGTCATGGTATTTCTTTTATGGGTATGTGTTAAATCCCATACCCTATACATCAGTTGTGTCTGTTCATGTCTCCAATCTCCAGATTTAACAATCCACAGATAAAGTCATATTAGGAATTGGAATATATTGATACATATACATGGTTAATATACCATATAAGGTCATATTAGGAATTAGAATATATTGATACATATACATAATTAATATACTTATTTGTCATATATAGACTATGCATTGCAATACAACATCGAAGGTCTCAGAAAGTTCTAATATACTGAGCAAGTTGGCCTGGAACTTTACGTTTACTTTAAGCAGATCAGACTTTCTGTTTTAGAGAGAACAAAACAAGGATGTAAATCTGGTGGATATTGAGATATTTGATACATGGCAGAGCTTCAGTTATCTTTTCTTCTAGAAAATCAGAAGCGTCTATAAAATATTCATTGCTTAATAGATGGGCTGCTCCTTGCTGAGTTTGTAATGAAAACGTCTTCAGGTTCTATTTTTCATTTTCATTGTTTCACATGAGCCTTTCCATAAAAACTTTGGAGTCTGGCCAATAAAGGTCTGACTCACAGTTTGAGAAATATTGCTTGACCATGTTTGAGACAGAGAAGCAAGATGGTATCAAGCAGATGGTACAAGAAATACCATTCCAATTCTCCTGTTCACCTGTTTTTTTGGGGGTGGATTTGTTCCAAATATTTGTATGCCAACATAATCAACTTCTTCCTTCCAAAGGCAGAAGTATAAATTTCTAATGAAACAGATATTGTCAATGATTTTTTTTACATATCATTTTTTGATTTAAAAGGAAGGGCTTTAACATACCACATTTGATCTATGGTAAAGGTTGACAAAGTATCCGTGTGGTGTTCAATGATATCATCTATATATTCAAACTCTGTTAACACTCAGTGCAGAATAGGCTTCAGCAACAATGACTTGGATTAATTGATACCAAGTGCAGTTAAGAAACCAGACAGTAGCCAAGTCCTAGATGTCAAACCAGAATCTAGAGCCTGGAACAAAGTTATAGGCCCATCTAAACAAAGGTCAGGTGTAAGAAAACAAACAGGATCTAGACACTTGAAGAAAAGGCATAATGTAATCAGGCAAGGGTCATTAGGGTAAGCAGGAGACAGAACAGAAACAGGATCTTTGATGTGCTTGACAGAGTCATCACCTTGGAAAAAAGTTTCTTTGACAGTGAACCAACTTTGAACCTAGAGTTTTATAGGGCCTGGTGAAAGTGATTGCCCCAAGGTGACCTGAACAGGCAGAGCTGGTATTATAACCTAGATGGCATTCTCAAAACCCAGATCTCTCTCTGCCAGTGAATATAGATTGCTGGTGGTAACCCAACTTTGAGACCATCTTGGCATTTCACAGTCTTTTAACTGGATGATAATATCATGATTTTCTAGCAAGGATCAAAGCGAGGTTCATTTTGTTAGATCTATTTTGCTCAATATGGCTAACACCCTAGAAATCTATATCACATAATTTTCCCCAATGAGCTAAAAGTCTAGTTTTTAAAAAGGTAGATAACATGGTTGTTGCTGCACAATGAACAATGGAGGTCAAACTAGCTCAGGGGTGCTTACAGGTTATTCCTAATTCATTTAGAAAAACAACAGCAGAGACAATGAAGAATGGCTTGTCAGTGATTGATTTGCTGACACTTGTCCAACTGATGGCCAGAAGCAAAGACATGGATGACACATAAAACAAGCATGATGTACTAATCCAAAATATTGTTAACAAAGTCCAGTTTGGTGTGAAAGACAGCCGATCAGGCATTTAAGTGTCCTGGTATTACATTGGCTCTTCTTCCAGATCTGAGAGGAACATGACTGTGACTGAGGAACATGTCTTGTGATTGCCTAAGAAGAGTCACAATGTATCTTAAAGAAAAAACAAATATCTCCCCCCCCTCAAAAAAAGACTAGTTTGGTCAATCCAGATGTAATTGATCACTTGATATCTCTTGAAGGATTTTAATCTGTTATACATTCCCATTCATCTGAGAAAATGACTGACATGTTAAAGTGCTAGCACGTAATAAAACCTAGCACTACAACCACCACATAGCAAATGGCACCCCAAATGGCATTACAACCACACAAAGCAATATGGTGAGAACACTAGGCATATTTCTCCATTTAAATGTCAGGATAATGTCTAGATAATATTATGCAGTTACTTGTTCAGTTTGCCAATTCAGAAGTGGGAATTGTAGTAATTAAATTAGCTAGTTAATGCTAAATATATACTTTATGAAGAAAATATCAAGCAAAATAGTTGGAGTAAAGACTATGTATATCACTGTCAGCATTATTATGGCACAAGAAAGCCACTCACTTGTTCAGCAAGTTGGGAATTTACAGAGTTCTTAAATCAATCCACTACTTTCAGAAGCTCTGCCACCCACTTCCTCTTCACCTTTTATAACTTGAATTCTCTCTCTTGTTCATTCTTTATGTACTGGAGTCCTCTTGGGACCATAAATATTCATGGAAGGACTAAAAATGTTTCTGCATGTCAGTTTGCCATGCAGCAAGTTGAATGTTTAAATTGTGCTTATGGTGCAAATGAGTCCAAGCATGTGGAACAGCTCCATTCAAACTCCAACCCCTGGGAATATGTGCTTATGACATAGAGATCCTCTCATGCAACCAGGGATAGCCATATGGAAAGATCCATCATTGTACTGTGAAGGGTTGCCATGAATACATTATAGCCTAGATGGCATTCTGCCACCTTCCCATGCTAAATGTATGTATGAGGTGATTTTCAGTATGATGTATAACAGTTCAATTTGTGCATTATTGCAGCATCATGGCTGCCATTCTCTATGGCTGGACCTCATGTGCTGAAATACAATGGTGAATAAATATACTTTGTAAACTTTTTAACATTAACTTTCAAACTGTATATAAATCACAAGATCATTTTGCACAGCAATTGCAGTACTCTCAGCTTGGTCTGCTTTTGTCCGATTTGACTAATTTGTGTGTTATAAGCTTTTATGATCCCAGTTTCAAAATCAGCTTTGTATATCTCCCAGCTTGGGGATTCATAAGCTCCCACTATGGGGACAATTTATGCACCTACCAAATTAAGGAGCGTGAACAAGACTGAATTTGGATGATGTGAAAAAGCAAAGGCAGCACTTATGAACCACATGGACAGTGGCTAAGGCAACCAGAATAATGGATATTACCATTCTAATAAATTTTGATGGCAGCTCTGTGTATTCTGCAGTATTTAGGGTCCACCAGGAACCATATGAACTGTAGCTTCTATGGTTTCTGATGTTCCAAGTAGAAATAAGTAAATGAGCTCAGTAGGGATTGAATTTAGATAGCCTAAGTACAACTTCCAGTTCACTATTATAGCCACTAGAGAACAGTGGGGAACTCTTCCATAATCAGTAAGGTGTGGGTGTGGGGAGGTAGAGCAGGGATGAGTGCATTGGTCTTGTCCCCCACCTCTGTGCAACCTCTGGGTCATCTGCATAGTATGAATGTGTGGAGAAAGTATCCACATGTAGGTTCCCTGTGACTGGGGGCACTACTTTTTGAGCATTGTTGATCATGGTGGGAGAGCATGAGTATGGGCACTTTCTTTACAAATGAGTAATATATTCATCAGCCAGCAATCATCACATGGAGGGGAATGGAGCACTTGTGCTTGTCTCCCTCTCCATGTATTCAATCCATGCACTGAGAAGTTATGCGTTCAGGATTAGATTCAGGACAGTTTGAGTGGTAAACAGGTCTATGATACTGGTGTCCAAAAGAGCACAAATTGTTTGGAACCAGATAAAATAATCCCAAGGTGAGGAAATTTGCCAAAGGTTGGCTGGAATTATCTTCCCGTAGAAGAGAATATCGTGGGGCTTTGTGAATTGATTGTGGAGTATCGTTTCTAATGGAAGTGTCACTAACTACTTTTTAAAAGATGTAAGGAAAGGGAATTAAAAATATGGTGAAATTAATTGGTTGAACACTGGACAGAATATCTACTTTGTTCAAAATCTTCTAGAGTAATCTATCTTGTCCCAGTTACATTGGAATAAATTGTTACTAAATACCTAATGCTAAATGGATCCAACCAATTAGAGCTTCTCAGCATGTATTCTCAATAATAGAGTCAGCGTGTTG